>NC_133414.1:50055000-50680000 GCF_049350105.2 Macaca mulatta
ACGAAATACACATGTGACTGTGAGATTAATTAACAGAACACTAAGCAGTTTCTCAGAAAGCTTCTTTCCAGATTTCATCTGAGGATATTTCCTTTTTCACCATAGCTCTCTATGGGCTTCCACATATCACTTTGCCAATCCCTCAAGAACTGTCTTAGAGAAAGGCTTCTTGAGGAGAAAGCTGTAACTCCGTGAGATGATATCACAGAGCATGAAGAAGTTTCTCAGAAATCTTTCTCTTTGTTATCGGAGGATATTTCCTTTGGCCCTATTGTCTTCAATGGGATCAGAAATATCTGATGTCAGATTCCACAGAAATAAGGCTAGCAAAGAGATCCACGAAAGTCACATGTAACTCTGTGAGGTGAATTAACAGAACACTAAGGAGTTTCTCAGAAAGCTTCTTTCCAGATTTCATTTGAGGATATTTCCTTTTTCACCGTAGCCCTCTATTGGCTTCCAAATATCACTTTGCCAATTCCACAAGAACTGTCTTCGCGTAAGGCTTCTTGAGGGGAAAGCTGTAACTCTGTGAGATGATTTCACAGAACACAAAGAAGTTTCTCAGAAAGCTTCTTTCTCTTTGTTATCGGAGGATTTTTCCTTTGGCCCTGTAGTCTTCAAAGGGATCCGAAATATCTGTTCTCAGATTCCACAGAAATAAGGCTAGCAAAGAGATCCACGAAATACACATGTAACTCTGTGAGATGAATTGACAGAACACTAAGCAGTTTCTCAGAAAGCTTCTTTCCAGATTTCATCTGAGAATATTTCCTTTTTCACCATACCTCTCTATGGGCTTCCAAATATCACTTTGCCAATTTCACAATAACTGTCTTAGCGAAAGAATTCTTGTGGGGAAAGCTGTAACTCTGTGAGATGATTTCACAGAACACAAAGAAGTTTCTCAGAAAGCTTCTTTCTCTTTGTTATCGGAGGATATTTCCTTTGGCCCTATAGTCTTCAATGGGATCCGAAATATCTGTTCTCAGATTCCACAGAAATAGGCTAGCAAAGAGATCCACGAAATACACATGTAACTCTGTGAGATGAATTAACAGAACACTAAGCAGTTTCTCAGAAAGCTTCTTTCCAGATTTCATCTGGGGATATTTCCTTTTTCACCGTAGTCCTCTATGGGCTTCCAAATATCACTTTGCCAATTCCACAAGAACTGTCTTAGCGAAAGGCTTCTTGAGGGGGAAGCTGTAAATCTGTGAGATGATTTCACAGAACACAAAGAAGTTTCTCAGAAAGCTTCTTTCTCTTTGTTAACGGAGGATCTGTCCTTTGGCCCTATAGTCTTCAAAGGGATCCCAAATATCTGTTCTCAGATTACACAGAAATAAGGCTAGCAAAGAGATCCACAAAATACACATGTAACTCTGTGAGATGAATTAACAGAACACTAAGCAGTTTCTCAGAAAGCTTCTTTTCAGATTTCATCTGAGGATATTTCCTTTTTCACCATAGCCCTCTATGGGCTTCCAAATATCACCTTGCCAATTCCACAAGAACTGTCTTAGCGAAAGGCTTCTTGAGGGGGAAGCTTTAACTCTGTGAGATGATTTCACAGAACACAAAGAAGTTTCTCAGAAAGCTTCTTTCTCTTTGTTATCGGAGGATATTTCCTTTGGCCCTATAGTCTTCAAAGGGATCCGAAATATCTGTTCTCAGATTCCACAGAAATAAGGCTAGCAAAGAGATCCACGAAATACACATGTGTCTCTGTGAGATGAATTAACAGAACACTAAGCAGTTTCTCAGAAAGCTTCTTTCCAGATTTCATCTGAGGATATTTCCTTTTTCACCATAGCCATCTATGGGCTTCCAAATATCACTTTGGCAATTCCACAAGAACTGTCTTAGAGAAAGGCCTCTTGAGGAGAAAGCTGTAACTCCTTGAGAAAATAAAACAGAAAACGAAGAGGTTTCTCAGAAAGCTTCTTTCTCTTTGTTATCGGAGGATATTTCCTTTGGCCCTATTGTCTTCTATGGGATCCAAAATATCTGTTCTCAGATTCCACAGAAATAAGGTTAGCAAAGAGATCCATGAAATACACATGTAACTCTGTGAGATGAATTAACAGAACACTAAGCAGTTTCTCAGAAAGCTTCTTTCCAGATTTTATCTGAGGATATTTCCTTTTTCACCATAGCCCTCTAAGGGCTTGCAAATATCACGTTGCCAATCGCACAAGAACTGTCTTAGCGATAGACTTCTTGAGGGCAAAGTTCTAACTCTGTGAGATGATTTCACAGAACACAAAGAACTTTCTCAGAATGCTTCTTTCTCTTTGTTATCGGAGGATATTTCCTTTGCCCCTATAGTCTTCAATGGGATCCGACATATCTGTTCTCAGATTCCACAGAAATAAGGCTAGCAAAGAGATCCACGAAATACACATGTAACTCTGTGAGATGAATTAAAAGAACACTAAGCAGTTTCTCAGAAAGCTTCTTTCCAGATTTCATCTGAGGAGATTTCCTTTTTCAACATAGCCCTCTATGGGCTTCCAAATATCACTTTGCCAATTCCACAAGAACTGTTTTAGTGTAAGGCTTCTTGATGGGAAAGCTGTAACTCTGTGAGATGATTTCACAGAACACAGAGAGGTTTCTCAGAAAGCTTCTTTCTCTTTGTTATCGGAGGATATTTCCTTTGGCCCTATAGTCTTCAAAGGTATCCGAAATATCTGTTCCCAGATTCCACAGAAATAATGCTAGCAAATAGATCCACAAAATACACATGTAACGCTGTGAGATGAATTAAAAGAACACTAAGCAGTTTCTCAGAAAGCTTCTTTCCAGATTTCATCTGAGGATATTTCCTTTTTCACCATAGCCCTCTATGGGCTTCCAAATACCACTTTGCCAATTCCACAAGAACTCTCTTAGCGAAAGGCTTCTTGAGGGGAAAGCTGTAACTCTGTGAGATGATTTCACAGAACACAAAGCAGTTTCCCAGAAAGCTTCTTTCTCTTTGTTATCGGAGGATATTTCCTTTGGCCCTATAGTCTTCAAAGGGATCCGAAATATCTGTTCTCAGATTCCACAGAAATAAGGCTAGCAAAGAGATCCACGAAACACACATGTAACTCTGTGAGATGCATTAACAGAACACTAAGCAGTTTCTCAGAAAGCTTCTTTCGAGATTTCATCGGAGGATATTTCCTTTTTCACCATAGCCCTCTATGGGCTTCCAAATATCACTTTGCCAATTCCACAAGAATTTTCTTAGGGAAAGGCTTCTTGAGGAGAAAGCTGTAACTATGTGAGATGATTTCAGAGAACACGAAGAAGTTTCTCAGAAAGTTTCTTTCTCTTTGTTATCGGAGGATCTGTCCTTTGGCCCTATAGTCTTCAATGGGATCCCAAATATCTGTTCTCAGATTCCACAGAAATAAGGCTAGCAAAGAGATCCACGAAATACACATGTAACTCTGTGAGATGAATTAACAGAACACTAAGCAGTTTCTCAGAAAGCTTCTTTCCAGATTTCATCTGAGGATATTTCCTTTGTCACCATAGCCCTCTATGGGCTTCCAAATATCACTTTGCCAATTCCACAAGAACTGTCTTAGCGAAAGGCTTCTTGAGGGGAAAGCTGTAACTCTGTGAGATGATTTCACAGAACACAAAGAAGTTTCTCAGAAAGCTTCTTTCTCTTTGTTATCGGAGGATATTTCCTTTGGCCCTATAGTCTTCAGAGGGATCCGAAATATCTCTTCTCAGATTCCACAGAAATAAGGCTAGCAAAGAGATCCACGAAATACACATGTAACTCTGTGAGATGAATTAACAGAACACTAAGCAGTTTCTCAGAAAGCTTCTTTCCAGATTTCATCTGAGGATATTTCCTTTTTCCCCATAGCCCTCTATGGGCTTCCAAATATCACTTTGCCAATTCCAGAAGAACTGTCTTAGCGAAAGGCTTCTTGAAGGGAAAGCTGTAACTCTGTGAGATGATTTCACAGAACACAAAGAAGTTTCTCAGAAAGCTTCTTTCTCTTTGTTATCGGAGGATATTTCCTTTGGCCCTATAGTCATCAAAGGGATCCGAAATATCTGTTCTCAGATTCCACAGAAATAAGGCTAGCAAAGAGATCCACGAAATACACATGTAACTCTGTGAGATGAATTAACAGAACACTAAGCAGTTTCTCAGAAAGCTTCTTTCCAGATTTCATCAGAGGATATTTCCTTTTTCACCATAGCCCTCTATGGGCTTCCAAATATCACTTTGCCAATTCCACAAGAACTGTCTTAGCGAAAGGCTTCTTGAGGGGAAAGCTGTAACTCTGTGAGATGATTTCACAGAACACAAAGAAGTTTCTCAGAAAGCTTCTTTCTCTTTGTTATCTGAGGATATTTACTTTGGCCCTATAGTCTTCAGAGGGATCCGAAATATCTCTTCTAAGATTCCACAGAAATAAGGCTAGCAAAGAGATCCACGAAATACACATGTAACTCTTTAAGATGAATTAACAGAACACTAAGCAATTTCTCAGAAAGCTTCTTTCCAGATTTCATATGAGGATACTTCCTTTTTCACCGTAGACCTCTATGGGCTTCGAAATATTACTTCGCCAATTCCACAAGAACTGTCTTAGCGAAAGGCTTCTTGAGGGGAAAGCTGTTACTCTGTGAGATGATTTCACAGAACACAAAGAAGTTTCTCAGAAAGCTTCTTTCTCTTTGTTTTGGCATGATATTTCCTTTGGCCCTATAGTCTTCAAAGGGTTCCGAAATATCTTTTCTCAGATTCCACAGAAATAAGGCTAGCAAAGAGATCCACGAAATACACATGTAACTCTGTGAGATGAATTAACAGAACACTAAGCAGTTTCTCAGAAACCTTCTTTCCAAATTTCATCGGAGGATATTTCCTTTTTCACCATAGTCCACTAAGGGCTTCAAAATATCACTTTGCCTATTCCACAAAAACTGTCTTAGCGAAAGTTTTCTTGAGGGGAAAGCTGTAACTCTGAGATGATTTCATAGAACACAAAGAAGTTTCTCAGAAATCTTCTTTCTCTTTGTTATCGGAGGATATTTCCTTTGGCCCTATAGTCTTCAAAGGGATCCGAAATATCTGTTCTCAGATTCCACAGAAATAAGGCTAGCAAAGAGACCCACGAAAAACACATGTAACTCTGTGAGATGAATTAACAGAACACTAAGCAGTTTCTCAGAAATCTTCTTTCCAGATTTCATTTGAGGATATTTCCTTTTTCACCATAGCCCTCTATGGGCTTCCAAATATCACTTTGCCAATTCCACAAGAACTGTCTTAGCGAAAGGCTTCTTGAGGGGAAAGCTGTAACTCTGTGAGATGATTTCACAGAACACAAAGAAGTTTCTCAGAAAGCTTCTTTCTCTTTGTTATCGGAGGATATTTCCTTTGGCCCTATAGTCATCAAAGGGATCCGAAATATCTGTTCTCAGATTCCACAGAAATAAGGCTAGCAAAGAGATGCACGAAATACACATGTAACTCTGTGAGATGAATTAACAGAACACTAAGCAGTTTCTCAGAAAGCTTCTTTCCAGATTTCATCTGAGGATATTTCCTTTTTCACCATAGCCCTCTATGGGCTTCCAAATATCACTTTGCCAATTCCACAAGAACTGTCTTAGCGAAAGGCTTCTTGAGGGGAAAGCTGTAACTCTGTGAGATGATTTCACAGAACACAAAGAAGTTTCTCAGAAAGCTTCTTTCTCTTTGTTATCGGAGGATATTTCCTTTGGCCCTATAGTCTTCAGAGGGATCCGAAATATCTCTTCTCAGATTCCACATAAATAAGGCTAGCAAAGAGATCCACGAAATACACATGTAACTCTTTAAGATGAATTAACAGAACACTAAGCAATTTCTCAGAAAGCTTCTTTCCAGATTTCATCTGAGGATATTTCCTTTTTCACCGTAGCCCTCTATGGGCTTCCAAATATCACTTCGCCAATTCCACAAGAACTGTCTTAGTGAAAGGCTTCTTGAGGGGAAAGCTGTAACTCTGTGAGATGATTTCACAGAACACAAAGAAGTTTCTCAGAAAGCTTCTTTCTCTTTGTTTTGGCATGATGTTTCCTTTGGCCCTATAGTCTTCAAAGGGTTCCGAAATATCTGTTCTCAGATTCCACAGAAATAAGGCTAGCAAAGAGATCCACGAAATACACATGTAACTCTGTGAGATGAATTAACAGAACACTAAGCAGTTTCTCAGAAAGCTTCTTTCCAGATTTCATCGGAGGATATTTCCTTTTTCACCATAGTCCACTATCGGCTTCAAAATATCACTTTGCCTATTCCACAAGAACTGTCTTAGCGAAAGTTTTCTTGAGGGGAAAGCTGTAACTCTGTGAGATGATTTCACAGAACACAAAGAAGCTTCTCAGAAATCTTCTTTCTCTTTGTTATCGGAGGATATTTCCTTTGGCCCTATAGTCTTCAAAGGGATCCGAAGTATCTGTTCTCAGATTCCACAGAAATAAGGCTAGCAAAGAGATTCACGAAATACACATGTAACTCTGTGAGATGAATTAAAAGAACACTAAGCAGTTTCTCAGAAAGCTTCTTTCCCGATTTCATCGGAGGATATTTCCTTTTTCACCCTAGCCCTCTATGGGCTTCCAAATATCACTTTGCCAATTCCACAAGAACTGTCTTAGCGAAAGGCTTCTTGAGGCGAAAGCTGTAACTCTGTGAGATGATTTCACAGAACACAAAGAAGTTTCTCAGAAAGCTTCTTTCTCTTTGTTATGGGAGGATATTTCCTTTGGCCCTATAGTCTTCAAAGGGATCCGAAATATCGGTTCTCAGATTCCACAGAAATAAGGCTAGCAAAGAGATCCACGAAATACACATGTAACTCTGTGAGATGAATTAGCAGAACACTAAGCAGTTCCTCAGAAAGCTTCTTTCCAGATTTCAACGGAGGATATTTCCTTTTTCACCATAGCCCTCTATGTCCTTCCTAATATCACTTTGCCAATTCCACAAGAACTGTCTTAGTGAAACGGTTCTTGAGGTGAAAGCTGTAACTCTGTGAGATGATTTCACAGAACACAAAGAAGTTTCTCAGAAACCTTCTTTCTCTTTGTTATCGGAGGATATTTCCTTTGGCCCTATAGTCTTCAAAGGGATCGGAAATATCTGTTCTCAGATTCCACAGAAATATGGCTAGCAAAGAGTTCCACGAAATACACATGTAACTCTGTGAGATGAATTAACAGAACACTAAGCAGTTTCTCAGAAAGCTTCTTTCCAGATTTCATCGGAGGATATTTCCTTTTTCACCATTGCCCTCTATGGGCTTCCAAATATCACTTTGCCAATTGCACAAGAACTGTCTTAGCAAAAGGCTTCTGGAGGGGAAGCTGTAACTCCTTGAGATAATTTCACAGAACACAAAGAAGTTTGTCAGAAAGCTTCTTTCTCTTTGTTATGGGAGGATATTTCCTTTGGCCCTATAGTCTTCAAAGGGATCCGAAATATCTGTTCTCAGATTCCACAGAAATAAGGCTAGCAAAGAGATCCACGAAATACACATGTAACTCTGTGAGATGAATTAACAGAACACTAAGCAGTTTCTCAGAAAGCTTCTTTCCAGATTTCATCGGAGGATATTTCCTTTTTCACCATAGCCCTCTAAGGGCTTCCAAATATCACTTTGCCAATTCCACAAGAACTGTCTTCGCGAAAGGCTTCTTGAGGGGAAGGCTGTAACTCTGTGAGATGATTTCAGAGAACACAGAGAAGTTTCTCAGAACGCTTCTTTCTCTTTGTTATCGCAGGATATATCCTTTGGCCCTATAGTCTTCAATGGGATCCGAAATATCTGTTCTCCGATTCCAGAGAAATAAGGGTAGCAAAGAGATCCACGAAATACACATGTAACTCTGTGAGATGAATTAACAGAACACTAAGCAGTTTCTCAGAAAGCTTCTTTCCGTATTCCATCTGAGGATATTTCCTTTTTCAACATAGCCCTCTATGGGCTTCCAAATATCATTTTGCCAATTCCACAAGAACTGTCTTAGTGAAAGGCTTCTTGAGGGGAAAGCTGTATCTCTGTGAGATGATTTCACAGAACACAGAGAAGTTTCTCAGAAAGCTTCTTTCTCTTTGTTATCGGAGGATATTTCCTTTGGCCCTATGGTCTTCAAAGGGATCCGAAATATCTGTTCTCAGATTCCACAGAAATAAGGCTAGCAAAGAGATCCACGAAATACACATGTAACTCTGTGAGATGAATTAACAGAACACTAAGCAGTTTCTCAGAAAGCTTCTTTCCAGATTTCATCTGAGGATACTTCCTTTTTCACCATAGCCCTCTAAGGGCTTCCAAATATCACTTTGCCAATTCCACAAGAACTGTCTTCGCGAAAGGCTTCTTGAGGGGAAAGCTGTAATTCTGTGAGATGATTTCACAGAACAAAGAGAAGTTTCTCAGAACGCTTCTTTCTCTTTGTTATCGCAGGATATATCCTTTGGCCCTATAGTCTTCAATGGGATCCGAAATATCTGTTCTCCGATTCCAGAGAAATAAGGCTAGCAAACAGATCCACGAAATACACATGTAACTCTGTGAGATGAATTAACAGAACACTAAGCAGTTTCTCAGAAAGCTTCTTTCCAGTTTTCATCTGAGGATATTTCCTTTTTCAACATAGCCCTCTATGGGCTTCCAAATATCACTTTGCCAATTCCACAAGAACTGTCTTAGCGAAAGGCTTCTTGAGGGGAAAGCTGTAACTCTGTGAGATGATTTCACAGAACACAAAGAAGTTTCTCAGAAAGCTTCTTTCTCTTTGTTATCTGAGGATATTTACTTTGGCCCTATAGTCTTCAGAGGGATCCGAAATATCTCTTCTAAGATTCCACAGAAATAAGGCTAGCAAAGAGATCCACGAAATACACATGTAACTCTTTAAGATGAATTAACAGAACACTAAGCAATTTCTCAGAAAGCTTCTTTCCAGATTTCATATGAGGATACTTCCTTTTTCACCGTAGACCTCTATGGGCTTCGAAATATTACTTCGCCAATTCCACAAGAACTGTCTTAGCGAAAGGCTTCTTGAGGGGAAAGCTGTTACTCTGTGAGATGATTTCACAGAACACAAAGAAGTTTCTCAGAAAGCTTCTTTCTCTTTGTTTTGGCATGATATTTCCTTTGGCCCTATAGTCTTCAAAGGGTTCCGAAATATCTTTTCTCAGATTCCACAGAAATAAGGCTAGCAAAGAGATCCACGAAATACACATGTAACTCTGTGAGATGAATTAACAGAACACTAAGCAGTTTCTCAGAAACCTTCTTTCCAAATTTCATCGGAGGATATTTCCTTTTTCACCATAGTCCACTAAGGGCTTCAAAATATCACTTTGCCTATTCCACAAAAACTGTCTTAGCGAAAGTTTTCTTGAGGGGAAAGCTGTAACTCTGAGATGATTTCATAGAACACAAAGAAGTTTCTCAGAAATCTTCTTTCTCTTTGTTATCGGAGGATATTTCCTTTGGCCCTATAGTCTTCAAAGGGATCCGAAATATCTGTTCTCAGATTCCACAGAAATAAGGCTAGCAAAGAGACCCACGAAAAACACATGTAACTCTGTGAGATGAATTAACAGAACACTAAGCAGTTTCTCAGAAATCTTCTTTCCAGATTTCATCTGAGGATATTTCCTTTTTCACCATAGCCCTCTATGGGCTTCCAAATATCACTTTGCCAATTCCACAAGAACTGTCTTAGCGAAAGGCTTCTTGAGGGGAAAGCTGTAACTCTGTGAGATGATTTCACAGAACACAAAGAAGTTTCTCAGAAAGCTTCTTTCTCTTTGTTATCGGAGGATATTTCCTTTGGCCCTATAGTCATCAAAGGGATCCGAAATATCTGTTCTCAGATTCCACAGAAATAAGGCTAGCAAAGAGATGCACGAAATACACATGTAACTCTGTGAGATGAATTAACAGAACACTAAGCAGTTTCTCAGAAAGCTTCTTTCCAGATTTCATCTGAGGATATTTCCTTTTTCACCATAGCCCTCTATGGGCTTCCAAATATCACTTTGCCAATTCCACAAGAACTGTCTTAGCGAAAGGCTTCTTGAGGGGAAAGCTGTAACTCTGTGAGATGATTTCACAGAACACAAAGAAGTTTCTCAGAAAGCTTCTTTCTCTTTGTTATCGGAGGATATTTCCTTTGGCCCTATAGTCTTCAGAGGGATCCGAAATATCTCTTCTCAGATTCCACATAAATAAGGCTAGCAAAGAGATCCACGAAATACACATGTAACTCTTTAAGATGAATTAACAGAACACTAAGCAATTTCTCAGAAAGCTTCTTTCCAGATTTCATCTGAGGATATTTCCTTTTTCACCGTAGCCCTCTATGGGCTTCCAAATATCACTTCGCCAATTCCACAAGAACTGTCTTAGTGAAAGGCTTCTTGAGGGGAAAGCTGTAACTCTGTGAGATGATTTCACAGAACACAAAGAAGTTTCTCAGAAAGCTTCTTTCTCTTTGTTTTGGCATGATGTTTCCTTTGGCCCTATAGTCTTCAAAGGGTTCCGAAATATCTGTTCTCAGATTCCACAGAAATAAGGCTAGCAAAGAGATCCACGAAATACACATGTAACTCTGTGAGATGAATTAACAGAACACTAAGCAGTTTCTCAGAAAGCTTCTTTCCAGATTTCATCGGAGGATATTTCCTTTTTCACCATAGTCCACTATCGGCTTCAAAATATCACTTTGCCTATTCCACAAGAACTGTCTTAGCGAAAGTTTTCTTGAGGGGAAAGCTGTAACTCTGTGAGATGATTTCACAGAACACAAAGAAGCTTCTCAGAAATCTTCTTTCTCTTTGTTATCGGAGGATATTTCCTTTGGCCCTACAGTCTTCAAAGGGATCCGAAGTATCTGTTCTCAGATTCCACAGAAATAAGGCTAGCAAAGAGATTCACGAAATACACATGTAACTCTGTGAGATGAATTAAAAGAACACTAAGCAGTTTCTCAGAAAGCTTCTTTCCCGATTTCATCGGAGGATATTTCCTTTTTCACCCTGGCCCTCTATGGGCTTCCAAATATCACTTTGCCAATTCCACAAGAACTGTCTTAGCGAAAGGCTTCTTGAGGCGAAAGCTGTAACTCTGTGAGATGATTTCACAGAACACAAAGAAGTTTCTCAGAAAGCTTCTTTCTCTTTGTTATGGGAGGATATTTCCTTTGGCCCTATAGTCTTCAAAGGGATCCGAAATATCGGTTCTCAGATTCCACAGAAATAAGGCTAGCAAAGAGATCCACGAAATACACATGTAACTCTGTGAGATGAATTAGCAGAACACTAAGCAGTTCCTCAGAAAGCTTCTTTCCAGATTTCAACGGAGGATATTTCCTTTTTCACCATAGCCCTCTATGTGCTTCCTAATATCACTTTGCCAATTCCACAAGAACTGTCTTAGTGAAAGGGTTCTTGAGGTGAAAGCTGTAACTCTGTGAGATGATTTCACAGAACACAAAGAAGTTTCTCAGAAACCTTCTTTCTCTTTGTTATCGGAGGATATTTCCTTTGGCCCTATAGTCTTCAAAGGGATCGGAAATATCTGTTCTCAGATTCCACAGAAATATGGCTAGCAAAGAGTTCCACGAAATACACATGTAACTCTGTGAGATGAATTAACAGAACACTAAGCAGTTTCTCAGAAAGCTTCTTTCCAGATTTCATCGGAGGATATTTCCTTTTTCACCATAGCCCTCTATGGGCTTCCAAATATCACTTTGCCAATTGCACAAGAACTGTCTTAGCAAAAGGCTTCTGGAGGGGAAGCTGTAACTCCTTGAGATAATTTCAAAGAACACAAAGAAGTTTGTCAGAAAGCTTCTTTCTCTTTGTTATGGGAGGATATTTCCTTTGGCCCTATAGTCTTCAAAGGGATCCGAAATATCTGTTCTCAGATTCCACAGAAATAAGGCTAGCAAAGAGATCCACGAAATACACATGTAACTCTGTGAGATGAATTAACAGAACACTAAGCAGTTTCTCAGAAAGCTTCTTTCCAGATTTCATCGGAGGATATTTCCTTTTTCACCATAGCCCTCTAAGGGCTTCCAAATATCACTTTGCCAATTCCACAAGAACTGTCTTCGCGAAAGGCTTCTTGAGGGGAAGGCTGTAACTCTGTGAGATGATTTCAGAGAACACAGAGAAGTTTCTCAGAACGCTTCTTTCTCTTTGTTATCGCAGGATATATCCTTTGGCCCTATAGTCTTCAATGGGATCCGAAATATCTGTTCTCCGATTCCAGAGAAATAAGGGTAGCAAAGAGATCCACGAAATACACATGTAACTCTGTGAGATGAATTAACAGAACACTAAGCAGTTTCTCAGAAAGCTTCTTTCCGTATTCCATCTGAGGATATTTCCTTTTTCAACATAGCCCTCTATGGGCTTCCAAATATCATTTTGCCAATTCCACAAGAACTGTCTTAGTGAAAGGCTTCTTGAGGGGAAAGCTGTATCTCTGTGAGATGATTTCACAGAACACAGAGAAGTTTCTCAGAAAGCTTCTTTCTCTTTGTTATCGGAGGATATTTCCTTTGGCCCTATGGTCTTCAAAGGGATCCGAAATATCTGTTCTCAGATTCCACAGAAATAAGGCTAGCAAAGAGATCCACGAAATACACATGTAACTCTGTGAGATGAATTAACAGAACACTAAGCAGTTTCTCAGAAAGCTTCTTTCCAGATTTCATCTGAGGATACTTCCTTTTTCACCATAGCCCTCTAAGGGCTTCCAAATATCACTTTGCCAATTCCACAAGAACTGTCTTCGCGAAAGGCTTCTTGAGGGGAAAGCTGTAATTCTGTGAGATGATTTCACAGAACAAAGAGAAGTTTCTCAGAACGCTTCTTTCTCTTTGTTATCGCAGGATATATCCTTTGGCCCTATAGTCTTCAATGGGATCCGAAATATCTGTTCTCCGATTCCAGAGAAATAAGGCTAGCAAAGAGATCCACGAAATACACATGTAACTCTGTGAGATGAATTAACAGAACACTAAGCAGTTTCTCAGAAAGCTTCTTTCCAGTTTTCATCTGAGGATATTTCCTTTTTCAACATAGCCCTCTATGGGCTTCCAAATATCACTTTGCCAATTCCACAAGAACTGTCTTAGCGAAAGGCTTGCTGAGGGGAAAGCTGTAACTCTGTGAGATGATTTCACAGAACACAAAGAAGTTTCTCAGAAAGCTTCTTTCTCTTTGTTATCGTAGGATATTTCCTTTGGCCCTATAGTCTTCAAAGGGATCCGAAATATCGGTACTCAGATTCCGCAGAAATAAGGCTAGCAAAAAGATCAAAAAATACACATGAAACTCTGTGAGATGAATTAAAAGAACACTAAGCAGTTTCTCAGAAAGCTTCTTTCCAGATTTTATCTGAGGATATTTACTTTTTCACCGCAGCCCTCTATGGGCTTCCAAATATCACTTTGCCAATTCCACATGAAGTGTCTTAGCGAAATGCTTCTTGAGGGGAAAGCTGTAACTCTGTGAGATGATTTCACAGAACACAAAGAAGTTTCTCAGAAAGCTTCTTTCTCTTTGTTATCGGAGGATATTTCCTTCGGCCTTGTAGTCTTCAATGGGATCCGAAATATCTGTCTCCGATTCCACAGAAATAAGGCTAGCAAAGAGATCCACGAAATACACATGTAACTCTGTGAGATGAATTAACAGAACACTAAGCAGTTTCTCAGAAAGCTTCTTTCCAGATTTCATCTGAGGATATTTCCTTTTTCACCATAGTCCCCTATGGGCTTCCAAATATCACTTTGCCAATTCCACAAGAACTGTCTTAGCGAAAGGCTTCTTGAGGGGAAAGCTGTAACTCTGTGAGATGATTTCACAGAACACAGGAAAGTTTCTCAGAAAGCTTCTTTCTCTTTTTTATCGGAGGATGTTTCCTTTGGCCCTATAGTCTTCAATGGGATCCGAAATATCTGTTCTCAGATTCCACAGAAATAATGCTAGCAAAGAGATCCAGGAAATACACATGTAACTCTGGGAGATGAATTAACAGAACACCAAGCTGTTTCTCAGAAAGCTTCTTTCCAGATTTCATCTGAGGATATTTCCTATTTCACCATAACCCTCTATGGGCTTAAAAATATCACTTTGCCAATTCCTCAAGAACTGTCTTAGCGAAAGACTTCTTGAGGGGAAAGCTGTATCTCTGTGAGATGATTTCACAGAACACAAAGAAGTTTCTCGGAAAGCTTCTTTCTCTTTGTTATCGGAGGATATTTCCTTTGGCCCTATAGTCTTCAAAGGGATCCGAAATATCTGCATTCAGATTCCACAGAAATAAGGCTAGCAAAGAGATCCACGAAATACACATGTAATTCTGTGAGATGAATTAACAGAACACTAAGCAGTTTCTCAGAAAGCTTCTTTCCAGATTTCATCTGAGGATATTTCCTTTTTCACCGTAGCCCTCTATCGGCTTCCAAATATCACTTTGCCAATTCCCCAAGAACTGTCTTAGCGAAAGGGTTCTTGGGGAGAAAGCTGTATCTCTGTGAGATGATTTCACAGAACACAAAGAAGTTTCTCAGAAAGCTTCTTTCTCTTTGTTATCGAAGGATATTTCCTTTGGCCCTATGGTCTTCAAAGGGATCCGAAATACCTGTTCTCAGATTCCACAGAAACAAGGGTAGCAAAGAGATCCACGAAATACACATGTAACTCTGTGGGATGCATTAACAGAACACTAAACAGTTTCTCAGAAAGCTTCTTTCCACATTTCATCTGAGGAGATTTCCTTTTTCACCATAGCCCTCTAATGGCTTCCAAATATCACTTTGCCAATTCCACAAGAACTGTCTTTCAGAAAGGCTTCTTGAGGGGGAAGCTGTAACTCTGTGAGATGATTTCAGAGAACACAAAGAAGTTTCTCAGAAAGCTTCTTTCTCTTTGTTATCGCAGGATATTTCCTTTGGCCCTATAGTGTTCAATGGGATCCAAAATATCTGTTCTCCGATTCCACAGAAATAAGGCTAGCAAAGAGATCCACGAAATACACATGTAACTCTGTGAGATGCATTAACAGAACACTAAGCAGTTTCTCAGAAAGCTTCTTTCCAGATGTCATCTGAGGATTTTTCCTTTTTCAACATAGCCCTCTATGGGCTTCCAAATATCACTTTGCCAATTCCACAAGAACTGTCTTAGCCAAAGGCTTCTTGAGGGGAAAGCTGTAAATCTGTGATATGATTTCACAGAACACAAAGAAGTTTCTCAGAAAGCTTCTTTCTCTTTGTTATCGGAGGATATTTCCTTTGGCCCTATGGTCTTCAAAGGGATCCGAAATATCTGTTCTCAGATTCCACAGAAATAAGGCTAGCAAAGAGATCCACGAAATACACATGTAACTCTGTGAGGTGAATTAACAGAACACTAAGCTGTTTCTCAGAAATCTTCTTCCCAGATTTCATCTGAGGATATTTCCTTTTTCACCATAGCCCTCTATGGGCTTCCAAATATCACTTTGCCAATTCCACAAGAACTTTCTTAGGGAAAGGCTTCTTGAGGAGAAAGCTGTAACTATGTGAGATGATTTCAGAGAACACGAAGAAGTTTCTCAGAAAGTTTCTTTCTCTTTGTTATCGGAGGATCTGTCCTTTGGCCCTATAGTCTTCAATGGGATCCGAAATATCTGTTCTCAGATTCCACAGAAATAAGGCTAGCAAAGAGATCCACGAAATACACATGTAACTCTGTGAGATGAATTAACAGAACACTAAGCAGTTTCTCAGAAAGCTTCTTTCCAGATTTCATCTGAGGATATTTCCTTTTTCACCATAGTCCCCTATGGGCTTCCAAATATCACTTTGCCAATTCCACAAGAACTGTCTTAGCGAAAGGCTTCTTGAGGGGAAAGCTGTAACTCTGTGAGATTATTTCACAGAACACAGGAAAGTTTCTCAGAAAGCTTCTTTCTCTTTGTTATCGGAGGATGTTTCCTTTGGCCCTATAGTCTTCAATGGGATCCGAAATATCTGTTCTCAGATTCCACAGAAATCATGCTAGCAAAGAGATCCAGGAAATACACATGTAACTCTGTGAGATGAATTAACAGAACACCAAGCTGTTTCTCAGAAAGCTTCTTTCCAGATTTCATCTGAGGATATTTCCTATTTCACCATAACCCTCTATGGGCTTCCAAATATCACTTTGCCAATTCCTCAAGAACTGTCTTAGCGAAAGACTTCTTGAGGGGAAAGCTGTGTCTCTGTGAGATGATTTCACAGAACACAAAGAAGTTTCTCAGAAAGCTTCTTTCTCTTTGTTATCGGAGGATATTTCCTTTGGCCCTATAGTCTTCAAAGGGATCCGAAATATCTGCATTCAGATTCCACAGAAATAAGGCTAGCAAAGAGATCCACGAAATACACATGTAATTCTGTGAGATGAATTAACAGAACACTAAGCAGTTTCTCAGAAAGCTTCTTTCCAGATTTCATCTGAGGATATTTCCTTTTTCACCGCAGCCCTCTATGGGCTTCCAAATATCACTTTGCCAATTCCCCAAGAACTGTCTTAGCGAAAGGCTTCTTGAGGGGAAAGCTGTATCACTGTGAGATGATTTCACAGAACACAAAAAGTTTCTCAGAAAGCTTCTTTCTCTTTGTTATCGAAGGATATTTCCTTTGGCCCTATGGCCTTCAAAGGGATCCTAAATATCTGTTCTCAGATTCCACAGAAACAAGGCTAGCAAAGAGATCCACGAAATACACATGTAACTCTGTGAGTTGAATTAACAGAACACTAAGCAGTTTCTCAGAAAGCTTCTTTCCACATTTCATCTGAGGAGATTTCCTTTTTCACCATAGCCCTCTAAGGGCTTCCAAATATCACTTTGCCAATTCCACAAGAACTGTCTTCGCGAAAAGCTTCTTGAGGGGAAAGCTGTAACTCTGTGAGATGATTTCAGAGAACACAACGAAGTTTCTCAGAAAGATTCTTTCTCTTTGTTATAGCAGGATATTTCCTTTGGCCCTATAGTCTTCAATGGGATCCAAAATATCTGTTCTCCGATTCCACAGAAATAAGGCTAGCAAAGAGATCCACGAATTACACATGTAACTCTGTGAGATGAATTAACAGAACACTAAGAAGTATCTCAGAAAGCTTCTTTCCAGATTTCATCTGAAGATATTTCCTTTTTCACCATAGCCCTCTATGGGCTTCCAAATATCACTTTGCCAATTCCACAAGAACTGTCTTAGCGAAAGGCTTCTAGAGGGGAAAGTTGTAACTCTGTTAGATGATTTCACAGAACACAAAGAAGTTTCTCAGAAAGTTTCTTTCTCTTTGTTATCGGAGGATATTTCCTTTGACCCTATTGTCTTCAAAGGGATCTGAGATATCTGTTCTCAGATTCCACAGAAATAAGGCTAGCAAGAGATCCACGAAATACACATGAAACTCTGTGAGATGCATTAACAGAACACTAAGCAGTTTCTCAGAAAGCTTCTTTGCAGATTTCATCTGAGGATTTTTCCTTTTTCAACATAGCCCTCTATGGGCTTCCAAATATCACTTTGCCAATTCCACAAGAACTGTCTTAGCGAAAGGCTTCTTGAGGGGAAAGCTGTAACTCTGTGATATGATTTAACAGAACACAAAGAAGTTTCTCAGAAAGCTTCTTTCTCTTTGTTATCGGAGGATATTTCCTTTGGCCCTATAGTCTTCAAAGGGATCCGAAATATCTGTTCTCAGATTCCACAGAAATAAGGCTAGCAAAGAGATCCACGAAATACACGTGTAACTCTGTGAGGTGAATTAACGGAACACTAAGCAGTTTCTCAGAAAGCTTCTTTCCAGATTTCATCTGAGGATATTTCCTTTTTCATCATAGAGCTCCATGGGCTTCCAAATATCACTTTGCCAATTCCACAAGAAGTCTCTTAGCGAAATGCTTCTTGAGGGGAAAGCTGTAACTCTGTGAGATGATTTCACAGAACACAAAGAAGTTTCTCAGAAAGCTTCTTTCTCTTTGTTATCGGAGGATATTTCCTTTGGCCCTAGAGACTTCAATGGGATCCGAAATATCTGCTGTCACATTCCACAGAAATAAGGCTAGCAAAGACATCCACGAAATACACATGTAACTCTGTGAGATGTATTAACAGAACACTAAGCAGTTTCTCAGAAAGCTTCTTTCCAGATTTCATCTGAGGATACTTTCTTTTTTACCATAGCCCTCTACGGGCTTCCAAATATCACTTTGCCAATTCCACAAGAACTGTCTTAGCGAAAGGCTTCTTTAGGGGAAAGCTGTAACTCTGTGATATGATTTCAGAGAAGTTTCTCAGAAAGCTTCTTTCTCTTTGATATCGGAGGATATTTCCTTGGCCCTGTAGTCTTCAATGGGATCCGAAATATCTGTTCTCCGATTCCACAGAAATAAGGCTAGCAAAGAGATCCACGAAATACACATGTAACTCTGTGAGATGAATTAACAGAACACTAAGCTGTTTCTCAGAAATCTTCTTTCCAGATTTCATCTGAGGATATTTCCTTTTTCACAATAGCCCTCTATGGGCTTCCAAATATCACTTTGCCAATTCCACAAGAACTGTCTTAACGAAAGGCTTCTTGAGGGGAAAGCTGTAACTCTGTGAGATGATTTCACAGAACACAAAGAAGTTTCTCAGAAAGCTTCTTTCTCTTTGTTATCGGAGGATATTTCCTTTGGCCCTATAGTCTTCAAAGGGATCCGAAACATCTGCATTCAGATTCCACAGAAATAAGGCTAGCAAAGAGATCCACGAAATACACATGTAATTCTGTGAGATGAATTAACAGAACACTAAGCAGTTTCTCAGAACGCTTCTTTCCAGATTTCATCTGAGGATATTTCCTTTTTCACCGTAGCCCTCTATGGGCTTCCAAATATCACTTTGCCAATTCCCCAAGAACTGTCTTAGCGAAAGGCTTCTTGAGGGGAAAGCTGTATGTCTGTGAGATGATTTCACAGAACACAAAGAAGTTTCTCAGAAAGCTTCTATCTCTTTGTTATCGAAGGATATTTCCTTTGGCCCTATGGTCTTCAAAGGGATCCTAAATATCTGTTCTCAGATTCCACAGAAACAAGGCTAGCAAAGAGATCCACGAAATACACATGTAACTCTGTGAGATGAATTAACAGAACACTAAGCAGTTTCTCAGAAAGCTTCTTTCCACATTTCATCTGAGGAGATTTCCTTTTTCACCATAGCCCTCTAAGGGCTTCCAAATATCACTTTGCCAATTCCACAAGAACTGTCTTCGCGAAAAGCTTCTTGAGGGGAAAGCTGTAACTCTGTGAGATGATTTCAGAGAACACAACGAAGTTTCTCAGAAAGCTTCTTTCTCTTTGTTATCGCAGGATATTTCCTTTGGCCCTATAGTCTTCAATGGGATCCAAAATATCTGTTCTCCGATTCCACAGAAATAAGGCTAGCAAAGAGATCCACGAATTACACATGTAACTCTGTGAGATGAATTAACAGAACACTAAGAAGTATCTCAGAAAGCTTCTTTCCAGATTTCATCTGAAGATATTTCCTTTTTCACCATAGCCCTCTATGGGCTTCCAAATATCACTTTGCCAATTCCACAAGAACTTTCTTAGGGAAAGGCTTCTTGAGGAGAAAGCTGTAACTATGTGAGATGATTTCAGAGAACACGAAGAAGTTTCTCAGAAAGTTTCTTTCTCTTTGTTATCGGAGGATCTGTCCTTTGGCCCTATAGTCTTCAATGGGATCCCAAATATCTGTTCTCAGATTCCACAGAAATAAGGCTAGCAAAGAGATCCACGAAATACACATGTAACTCTGTGAGATGAATTAACAGAACACTAAGCAGTTTCTCAGAAAGCTTCTTTCCAGATTTCATCTGAGGATATTTCCTTTTTCACCACAGCCCTCTATGGGCTTCCAAATATCACTTTGCCAATTCCCCAAGAACTGTCTTTGCGAAAGGCTTCTTGAGGGGAAAGCTGTATCTCTGTGAGATGATTTCACAGAACACAAAGAAGTTTCTCAGAAAGCTTCTTTCTCTTTGTTATCGAAGGATATTTCCTTTGGCCCTATGGCCTTCAAAGGGATCCTAAATATCTGTTCTCAGATTCCACAGAAACAAGGCTAGCAAAGAGATCCACGAAATACACATGTAACTCTGTGAGATGAATTAACAGAACACTAAGCAGTTTCTCAGAAAGCTTCTTTCCACATTTCATCTGAGGAGATTTCCTTTTTCACCATAGCCCTCTAAGGGCTTCCAAATATCACTTTGCCAATTTCACAAGAACTGTTTTCGCGAAAAGCTTCTTGAGGGGAAAGCTGTAACTCTGTGAGATGATTTCAGAGAACACAACGAAGTTTCTCAGAAAGCTTCTTTCTCTTTGTTATCGCAGGATATTTCCTTTGGCCCTATAGTCTTCAATGGGATCCAAAATATCTGTTCTCCGATTCCACAGAAATAAGGCTAGCAAAGAGATCCACGAATTACACATGTAACTCTGTGAGATGAATTAACAGAACACTAAGAAGTATCTCAGAAAGCTTCTTTCCAGATTTCATCTGAAGATATTTCCTTTTTCACCATAGCCCTCTATGGGCTTCCAAATATCACTTTGCCAATTCCACAAGAACTGTCTTAGCGAAAGGCTTCTAGAGGGGAAAGTTGTAACTCTGTGAGATGATTTCAAAGAACACAAAGAAGTTTCTCAGAAAGTTTCTTTCTCTTTGTTATCGGAGGATATTTCCTTTGACCCTATAGTCTTCAAAGGGATCTGAGATATCTGTTCTCAGATTCCACAGAAATAAGGCTAGCAAAGAGATCCACGAAATACACAGAAACTCTGTGAGATGCATTAACAGAACACTAAGCAGTTTCTCAGAAAGCTTCTTTCCAGATTTCATCAGAGGATTTTCCTTTTTCAACATAGCCCTCTATGGGCTTCCAAATATCACTTTGCCAATTCCACAACAACTGTCTTAGCGAAAGGCTTCTTGAGGGGAAAGCTGTAACTCTGTGATATGATTTCACAGAACACCAAGAAGTTTCTCAGAAAGCTTCTTTCTCTTTGTTATCGGAGGATATTTCCTCTGGCCCTATAGTCTTCAAAGGGATCCGAAATATCTGTTCTCAGATTCCACAGAAATAAGGCTAGCAAAGAGATCCACGAAATACACATGTAACCCTGTGAGGTGAATTAACGGAACACTAAGCAGTTTCTCAGAAAGCTTCTTTCCAGATTTCATCTGAGGATATTTCCTTTTTCATCATAGAGCTCCATGGGCTTCCAAATATCACTTTGCCAATTCCACAAGAAGTGTCTTAGCGAAATGCTTCTTGAGGGGAAAGCTGTAACTCTGTGAGATGATTTCACAGAACACAAAGAAGTTTCTCAGAAAGCTTCTTTCTCTTTGTTATCGGAGGATCTTTCCTTTGGCCCTAGAGACTTCAATGGGATCCGAAATATCTGCTGTCACATTCCATAGAAATAAGGCTAGCAAAGACATCCACGAAATACACATGTAACTCTGTGAGATGTATTAACAGAACACTAAGCAGTTTCTCAGAAAGCTTCTTTCCAGATTTCATCTGAGAATATTTCCTTTTTCACCATACCTCTCTATGGGCTTCCAAATATCACTTTGCCAATTTCACAATAACTGTCTTAGCGAAAGAATTCTTGTGGGGAAAGCTGTAACTCTGTGAGATGATTTCACAGAACACAAAGAAGTTTCTCAGAAAGCTTCTTTCTCTTTGTTATCGGAGGATATTTCCTTTGGCCCTATAGTCTTCAATGGGATCCGAAATATCTGTTCTCAGATTCCACAGAAATAGGCTAGCAAAGAGATCCACGAAATACACATGTAACTCTGTGAGATGAATTAACAGAACACTAAGCAGTTTCTCAGAAAGCTTCTTTCCAGATTTCATCTGGGGATATTTCCTTTTTCACCGTAGTCCTCTATGGGCTTCCAAATATCACTTTGCCAATTCCACAAGAACTGTCTTAGCGAAAGGCTTCTTGAGGGGGAAGCTGTAAATCTGTGAGATGATTTCACAGAACACAAAGAAGTTTCTCAGAAAGCTTCTTTCTCTTTGTTAACGGAGGATCTGTCCTTTGGCCCTATAGTCTTCAAAGGGATCCCAAATATCTGTTCTCAGATTACACAGAAATAAGGCTAGCAAAGAGATCCACGAAATACACATGTAACTCTGTGAGATGAATTAACAGAACACTAAGCAGTTTCTCAGAAAGCTTCTTTTCAGATTTCATCTCAGGATATTTCCTTTTTCACCATAGCCCTCTATGGGCTTCCAAATATCACCTTGCCAATTCCACAAGAACTGTCTTAGCGAAAGGCTTCTTGAGGGGGAAGCTTTAACTCTGTGAGATGATTTCACAGAACACAAAGAAGTTTCTCAGAAAGCTTCTTTCTCTTTGTTATCGGAGGATATTTCCTTTGGCCCTATAGTCTTCAAAGGGATCCGAAATATCTGTTCTCAGATTCCACAGAAATAAGGCTAGCAAAGAGATCCACGAAATACACATGTGTCTCTGTGAGATGAATTAACAGAACACTAAGCAGTTTCTCAGAAAGCTTCTTTCCAGATTTCATCTGAGGATATTTCCTTTTTCACCATAGCCATCTATGGGCTTCCAAATATCACTTTGGCAATTCCACAAGAACTGTCTTAGAGAAAGGCCTCTTGAGGAGAAAGCTGTAACTCCTTGAGAAAATAAAACAGAAAACGAAGAGGTTTCTCAGAAAGCTTCTTTCTCTTTGTTATCGGAGGATATTTCCTTTGGCCCTATTGTCTTCTATGGGATCCAAAATATCTGTTCTCAGATTCCACAGAAATAAGGTTAGCAAAGAGATCCATGAAATACACATGTAACTCTGTGAGATGAATTAACAGAACACTAAGCAGTTTCTCAGAAAGCTTCTTTCCAGATTTTATCTGAGGATATTTCCTTTTTCACCATAGCCCTCTAAGGGCTTGCAAATATCACGTTGCCAATCGCACAAGAACTGTCTTAGCGATAGACTTCTTGAGGGCAAAGTTCTAACTCTGTGAGATGATTTCACAGAACACAAAGAACTTTCTCAGAATGCTTCTTTCTCTTTGTTATCGGAGGATATTTCCTTTGCCCCTATAGTCTTCAATGGGATCCGACATATCTGTTCTCAGATTCCACAGAAATAAGGCTAGCAAAGAGATCCACGAAATACACATGTAACTCTGTGAGATGAATTAAAAGAACACTAAGCAGTTTCTCAGAAAGCTTCTTTCCAGATTTCATCTGAGGAGATTTCCTTTTTCAACATAGCCCTCTATGGGCTTCCAAATATCACTTTGCCAATTCCACAAGAACTGTTTTAGTGTAAGGCTTCTTGATGGGAAAGCTGTAACTCTGTGAGATGATTTCACAGAACACAGAGAGGTTTCTCAGAAAGCTTCTTTCTCTTTGTTATCGGAGGATATTTCCTTTGGCCCTATAGTCTTCAAAGGGATCCGAGATATCTTTTCTCATCTTCCACTGAAATAAGGCTAGCAAAGAGGTCCAGGAAATACACATGTAACTCTGTGAGATGAATTAACGGAACACTAAGCAGTTTCTCAGAAAGCTTCTTTCCAGATTTCATCTGAGGATATTTCCTTTTTCACCGTAGCCCTCTATGGGCTTTCAAATATCACTTTGCCAATTCCACAGGAACTCTCTTAGCGAAAGGCTTCTTGAGGGGAAAGCTGTAACTCTGTGAGATGATTTCACAGACACAAAGAAGTTTCTCAGAAAGCTTCTTTCTCCTTGATATCGGAGGATATTTCCTTTGGCCCTATAGTCTTCAAAGGTATCCGAAATATCTGTTCCCAGATTCCACAGAAATAATGCTAGCAAATAGATCCACAAAATACACATGTAACTCTGTGAGATGAATTAAAAGAACACTAAGCAGTTTCTCAGAAAGCTTCTTTCCAGATTTCATCTGAGGATATTTCCTTTTTCACCATAGCCCTCTATGGGCTTCCAAATACCACTTTGCCAATTCCACAAGAACTCTCTTAGCGAAAGGCTTCTTGAGGGGAAAGCTGTAACTCTGTGAGATGATTTCACAGAACACAAAGCAGTTTCCCAGAAAGCTTCTTTCTCTTTGTTATCGGAGGATATTTCCTTTGGCCCTATAGTCTTCAAGGGGATCCGAAATATCTGTTCTCAGATTACACAGAAATAAGGCTAGCAAAGAGATCCACGAAACACACATGTAACTCTGTGAGATGCATTAACAGAACACTAAGCAGTTTCTCAGAAAGCTTCTTTCGAGATTTCATCTGAGGATATTTCCTTTTTCACCATAGCCCTCTATGGGCTTCCAAATATCACTTTGCCAATTCCACAAGAACTTTCTTAGGGAAAGGCTTCTTGAGGAGAAAGCTGTAACTATGTGAGATGATTTCAGAGAACACGAAGAAGTTTCTCAGAAAGTTTCTTTCTCTTTGTTATCGGAGGATCTGTCCTTTGGCCCTATAGTCTTCAATGGGATCCCAAATATCTGTTCTCAGATTCCACAGAAATAAGGCTAGCAAAGAGATCCACGAAATACACATGTAACTCTGTGAGATGAATTAACAGAACACTAAGCAGTTTCTCAGAAAGCTTCTTTCCAGATTTCATCTGAGGATATTTCCTTTTTCACCATAGCCCTCTATGGGCTTCCAAATATCACTTTGCCAATTCCACAAGAACTGTCTTAGCGAAAGGCTTCTTGAGGGGAAAGCTGTAACTCTGTGAGATGATTTCACAGAACACAAAGAAGTTTCTCAGAAAGCTTCTTTCTCTTTGTTATCGGAGGATATTTCCTTTGCCCCTGTAGTCTTCAAAGGGATCCGAAATATCTGTTCTCAGATTCCACAGAAATAAGGCTAGCAAAGAGATCCACGAAATACACATGTGACTCTGTGAGATGAATTAACAGAACACTAAGCAGTTTCTCAGAAAGCTTCTTTCCAGATTTCAACTGAGAATATTTCCTTTTTCACCTTAGCCCTCTATGGGCTTCCAAATATCACTTTGCCAATTCCACAAGAACTGTCTTAGCGAAAGGCTTCTTCAGGGGAAACCTGTAACTCTGTGAGTTGATTTCACAGAACACAAAGAAGTTTCTCAGAAAGCTTCTTTCTCTTTGTTATCGGAGGATATTTCCTTTGCCCCTGTAGTCTTCAAAGGGATCCGAAATATCTGTTCTCAGATTCCACAGAAATAAGGCTAGCAAAGAGATCCACGAAATACACATGTGACTGTGAGATTAATTAACAGAACACTAAGCAGTTTCTCAGAAAGCTTCTTTCCAGATTTCATCTGAGGATATTTCCTTTTTCACCATAGCTCTCTATGGGCTTCCACATATCACTTTGCCAATCCCTCAAGAACTGTCTTAGAGAAAGGCTTCTTGAGGAGAAAGCTGTAACTCCGTGAGATGATATCACAGAGCATGAAGAAGTTTCTCAGAAATCTTTCTCTTTGTTATCGGAGGATATTTCCTTTGGCCCTATTGTCTTCAATGGGATCAGAAATATCTGTTGTCAGATTCCACAGAAATAAGGCTAGCAAAGAGATCCACGAAAGTCACATGTAACTCTGTGAGGTGAATTAACAGAACACTAAGGAGTTTCTCAGAAAGCTTCTTTCCAGATTTCATTTGAGGATATTTCCTTTTTCACCGTAGCCCTCTATTGGCTTCCAAATATCACTTTGCCAATTCCACAAGAACTGTCTTCGCGTAAGGCTTCTTGAGGGGAAAGCTGTAACTCTGTGAGATGATTTCACAGAACACAAAGAAGTTTCTCAGAAAGCTTCTTTCTCTTTGTTATCGGAGGATTTTTCCTTTGGCCCTGTAGTCTTCAAAGGGATCCGAAATATCTGTTCTCAGATTCCACAGAAATAAGGCTAGCAAAGAGATCCACGAAATACACATGTAACTCTGTGAGATGAATTGACAGAACACTAAGCAGTTTCTCAGAAAGCTTCTTTCCAGATTTCATCTGAGAATATTTCCTTTTTCACCATACCTCTCTATGGGCTTCCAAATATCACTATGCCAATTTCACAATAACTGTCTTAGCGAAAGAATTCTTGTGGGGAAAGCTGTAACTCTGTGAGATGATTTCACAGAACACAAAGAAGTTTCTCAGAAAGCTTCTTTCTCTTTGTTATCGGAGGATATTTCCTTTGGCCCTATAGTCTTCAATGGGATCCGAAATATCTGTTCTCAGATTCCACAGAAATAGGCTAGCAAAGAGATCCACGAAATACACATGTAACTCTGTGAGATGAATTAACAGAACACTAAGCAGTTTCTCAGAAAGCTTCTTTCCAGATTTCATCTGGGGATATTTCCTTTTTCACCGTAGTCCTCTATGGGCTTCCAAATATCACTTTGCCAATTCCACAAGAACTGTCTTAGCGAAAGGCTTCTTGAGGGGGAAGCTGTAAATCTGTGAGATGATTTCACAGAACACAAAGAAGTTTCTCAGAAAGCTTCTTTCTCTTTGTTAACGGAGGATCTGTCCTTTGGCCCTATAGTCTTCAAAGGGATCCCAAATATCTGTTCTCAGATTACACAGAAATAAGGCTAGCAAAGAGATCCACGAAATACACATGTAACTCTGTGAGATGAATTAACAGAACACTAAGCAGTTTCTCAGAAAGCTTCTTTTCAGATTTCATCTGAGGATATTTCCTTTTTCACCATAGCCCTCTATGGGCTTCCAAATATCACCTTGCCAATTCCACAAGAACTGTCTTAGCGAAAGGCTTCTTGAGGGGGAAGCTTTAACTCTGTGAGATGATTTCACAGAACACAAAGAAGTTTCTCAGAAAGCTTCTTTCTCTTTGTTATCGGAGGATATTTCCTTTGGCCCTATAGTCTTCAAAGGGATCCGAAATATCTGTTCTCAGATTCCACAGAAATAAGGCTAGCAAAGAGATCCACGAAATACACATGTGTCTCTGTGAGATGAATTAACAGAACACTAAGCAGTTTCTCAGAAAGCTTCTTTCCAGATTTCATCTGAGGATATTTCCTTTTTCACCATAGCCATCTATGGGCTTCCAAATATCACTTTGGCAATTCCACAAGAACTGTCTTAGAGAAAGGCCTCTTGAGGAGAAAGCTGTAACTCCTTGAGAAAATAAAACAGAAAACGAAGAGGTTTCTCAGAAAGCTTCTTTCTCTTTGTTATCGGAGGATATTTCCTTTGGCCCTATTGTTCTATGGGATCCAAAATATCTGTTCTCAGATTCCACAGAAATAAGGTTAGCAAAGAGATCCATGAAATACACATGTAACTCTGTGAGATGAATTAACAGAACACTAAGCAGTTTCTCAGAAAGCTTCTTTCCAGATTTTATCTGAGGATATTTCCTTTTTCACCATAGCCCTCTAAGGGCTTGCAAATATCACGTTGCCAATCGCACAAGAACTGTCTTAGCGATAGACTTCTTGAGGGCAAAGTTCTAACTCTGTGAGATGATTTCACAGAACACAAAGAACTTTCTCAGAATGCTTCTTTCTCTTTGTTATCGGAGGATATTTCCTTTGCCCCTATAGTCTTCAATGGGATCCGACATATCTGTTCTCAGATTCCACAGAAATAAGGCTAGCAAAGAGATCCACGAAATACACATGTAACTCTGTGAGATGAATTAAAAGAACACTAAGCAGTTTCTCAGAAAGCTTCTTTCCAGATTTCATCTGAGGAGATTTCCTTTTTCAACATAGCCCTCTATGGGCTTCCAAATATCACTTTGCCAATTCCACAAGAACTGTTTTAGTGTAAGGCTTCTTGATGGGAAAGCTGTAACTCTGTGAGATGATTTCACAGAACACAGAGAGGTTTCTCAGAAAGCTTCTTTCTCTTTGTTATCGGAGGATATTTCCTTTGGCCCTATAGTCTTCAAAGGGATCCGAGATATCTTTTCTCATCTTCCACTGAAATAAGGCTAGCAAAGAGGTCCACGAAATACACATGTAACTCTGTGAGATGAATTAACGGAACACTAAGCAGTTTCTCAGAAAGCTTCTTTCCAGATTTCATCTGAGGATATTTCCTTTTTCACCGTAGCCCTCTATGGGCTTCCAAATATCACTTTGCCAATTCCACAGGAACTCTCTTAGCGAAAGGCTTCTTGAGGGGAAAGCTGTAACTCTGTGAGATGATTTCACAGACACAAAGAAGTTTCTCAGAAAGCTTCTTTCTCCTTGATATCGGAGGATATTTCCTTTGGCCCTATAGTCTTCAAAGGTATCCGAAATATCTGTTCCCAGATTCCACAGAAATAATGCTAGCAAATAGATCCACAAAATACACATGTAACGCTGTGAGATGAATTAAAAGAACACTAAGCAGTTTCTCAGAAAGCTTCTTTCCAGATTTCATCTGAGGATATTTCCTTTTTCACCATAGCCCTCTATGGGCTTCCAAATACCACTTTGCCAATTCCACAAGAACTCTCTTAGCGAAAGGCTTCTTGAGGGGAAAGCTGTAACTCTGTGAGATGATTTCACAGAACACAAAGCAGTTTCCCAGAAAGCTTCTTTCTCTTTGTTATCGGAGGATATTTCCTTTGGCCCTATAGTCTTCAAAGGGATCCGAAATATCTGTTCTCAGATTCCACAGAAATAAGGCTAGCAAAGAGATCCACGAAACACACATGTAACTCTGTGAGATGCATTAACAGAACACTAAGCAGTTTCTCAGAAAGCTTCTTTCGAGATTTCATCGGAGGATATTTCCTTTTTCACCATAGCCCTCTATGGGCTTCCAAATATCACTTTGCCAATTCCACAAGAATTTTCTTAGGGAAAGGCTTCTTGAGGAGAAAGCTGTAACTATGTGAGATGATTTCAGAGAACACGAAGAAGTTTCTCAGAAAGTTTCTTTCTCTTTGTTATCGGAGGATCTGTCCTTTGGCCCTATAGTCTTCAATGGGATCCCAAATATCTGTTCTCAGATTCCACAGAAATAAGGCTAGCAAAGAGATCCACGAAATACACATGTAACTCTGTGAGATGAATTAACAGAACACTAAGCAGTTTCTCAGAAAGCTTCTTTCCAGATTTCATCTGAGGATATTTCCTTTGTCACCATAGCCCTCTATGGGCTTCCAAATATCACTTTGCCAATTCCACAAGAACTGTCTTAGCGAAAGGCTTCTTGAGGGGAAAGCTGTAACTCTGTGAGATGATTTCACAGAACACAAAGAAGTTTCTCAGAAAGCTTCTTTCTCTTTGTTATCGGAGGATATTTCCTTTGGCCCTATAGTCTTCAGAGGGATCCGAAATATCTCTTCTCAGATTCCACAGAAATAAGGCTAGCAAAGAGATCCACGAAATACACATGTAACTCTGTGAGATGAATTAACAGAACACTAAGCAGTTTCTCAGAAAGCTTCTTTCCAGATTTCATCTGAGGATATTTCCTTTTTCCCCATAGCCCTCTATGGGCTTCCAAATATCACTTTGCCAATTCCAGAAGAACTGTCTTAGCGAAAGGCTTCTTGAGGGGAAAGCTGTAACTCTGTGAGATGATTTCACAGAACACAAAGAAGTTTCTCAGAAAGCTTCTTTCTCTTTGTTATCGGAGGATATTTCCTTTGGCCCTATAGTCATCAAAGGGATCCGAAATATCTGTTCTCAGATTCCACAGAAATAAGGCTAGCAAAGAGATCCACGAAATACACATGTAACTCTGTGAGATGAATTAACAGAACACTAAGCAGTTTCTCAGAAAGCTTCTTTCCAGATTTCATCAGAGGATATTTCCTTTTTCACCATAGCCCTCTATGGGCTTCCAAATATCACTTTGCCAATTCCACAAGAACTGTCTTAGCGAAAGGCTTCTTGAGGGGAAAGCTGTAACTCTGTGAGATGATTTCACAGAACACAAAGAAGTTTCTCAGAAAGCTTCTTTCTCTTTGTTATCTGAGGATATTTACTTTGGCCCTATAGTCTTCAGAGGGATCCGAAATATCTCTTCTAAGATTCCACAGAAATAAGGCTAGCAAAGAGATCCACGAAATACACATGTAACTCTTTAAGATGAATTAACAGAACACTAAGCAATTTCTCAGAAAGCTTCTTTCCAGATTTCATATGAGGATACTTCCTTTTTCACCGTAGACCTCTATGGGCTTCGAAATATTACTTCGCCAATTCCACAAGAACTGTCTTAGCGAAAGGCTTCTTGAGGGGAAAGCTGTTACTCTGTGAGATGATTTCACAGAACACAAAGAAGTTTCTCAGAAAGCTTCTTTCTCTTTGTTTTGGCATGATATTTCCTTTGGCCCTATAGTCTTCAAAGGGTTCCGAAATATCTTTTCTCAGATTCCACAGAAATAAGGCTAGCAAAGAGATCCACGAAATACACATGTAACTCTGTGAGATGAATTAACAGAACACTAAGCAGTTTCTCAGAAACCTTCTTTCCAAATTTCATCGGAGGATATTTCCTTTTTCACCATAGTCCACTAAGGGCTTCAAAATATCACTTTGCCTATTCCACAAAAACTGTCTTAGCGAAAGTTTTCTTGAGGGGAAAGCTGTAACTCTGAGATGATTTCATAGAACACAAAGAAGTTTCTCAGAAATCTTCTTTCTCTTTGTTATCGGAGGATATTTCCTTTGGCCCTATAGTCTTCAAAGGGATCCGAAATATCTGTTCTCAGATTCCACAGAAATAAGGCTAGCAAAGAGACCCACGAAAAACACATGTAACTCTGTGAGATGAATTAACAGAACACTAAGCAGTTTCTCAGAAATCTTCTTTCCAGATTTCATTTGAGGATATTTCCTTTTTCACCATAGCCCTCTATGGGCTTCCAAATATCACTTTGCCAATTCCACAAGAACTGTCTTAGCGAAAGGCTTCTTGAGGGGAAAGCTGTAACTCTGTGAGATGATTTCACAGAACACAAAGAAGTTTCTCAGAAAGCTTCTTTCTCTTTGTTATCGGAGGATATTTCCTTTGGCCCTATAGTCATCAAAGGGATCCGAAATATCTGTTCTCAGATTCCACAGAAATAAGGCTAGCAAAGAGATGCACGAAATACACATGTAACTCTGTGAGATGAATTAACAGAACACTAAGCAGTTTCTCAGAAAGCTTCTTTCCAGATTTCATCTGAGGATATTTCCTTTTTCACCATAGCCCTCTATGGGCTTCCAAATATCACTTTGCCAATTCCACAAGAACTGTCTTAGCGAAAGGCTTCTTGAGGGGAAAGCTGTAACTCTGTGAGATGATTTCACAGAACACAAAGAAGTTTCTCAGAAAGCTTCTTTCTCTTTGTTATCGGAGGATATTTCCTTTGGCCCTATAGTCTTCAGAGGGATCCGAAATATCTCTTCTCAGATTCCACATAAATAAGGCTAGCAAAGAGATCCACGAAATACACATGTAACTCTTTAAGATGAATTAACAGAACACTAAGCAATTTCTCAGAAAGCTTCTTTCCAGATTTCATCTGAGGATATTTCCTTTTTCACCGTAGCCCTCTATGGGCTTCCAAATATCACTTCGCCAATTCCACAAGAACTGTCTTAGTGAAAGGCTTCTTGAGGGGAAAGCTGTAACTCTGTGAGATGATTTCACAGAACACAAAGAAGTTTCTCAGAAAGCTTCTTTCTCTTTGTTTTGGCATGATGTTTCCTTTGGCCCTATAGTCTTCAAAGGGTTCCGAAATATCTGTTCTCAGATTCCACAGAAATAAGGCTAGCAAAGAGATCCACGAAATACACATGTAACTCTGTGAGATGAATTAACAGAACACTAAGCAGTTTCTCAGAAAGCTTCTTTCCAGATTTCATCGGAGGATATTTCCTTTTTCACCATAGTCCACTATCGGCTTCAAAATATCACTTTGCCTATTCCACAAGAACTGTCTTAGCGAAAGTTTTCTTGAGGGGAAAGCTGTAACTCTGTGAGATGATTTCACAGAACACAAAGAAGCTTCTCAGAAATCTTCTTTCTCTTTGTTATCGGAGGATATTTCCTTTGGCCCTATAGTCTTCAAAGGGATCCGAAGTATCTGTTCTCAGATTCCACAGAAATAAGGCTAGCAAAGAGATTCACGAAATACACATGTAACTCTGTGAGATGAATTAAAAGAACACTAAGCAGTTTCTCAGAAAGCTTCTTTCCCGATTTCATCGGAGGATATTTCCTTTTTCACCCTAGCCCTCTATGGGCTTCCAAATATCACTTTGCCAATTCCACAAGAACTGTCTTAGCGAAAGGCTTCTTGAGGCGAAAGCTGTAACTCTGTGAGATGATTTCACAGAACACAAAGAAGTTTCTCAGAAAGCTTCTTTCTCTTTGTTATGGGAGGATATTTCCTTTGGCCCTATAGTCTTCAAAGGGATCCGAAATATCGGTTCTCAGATTCCACAGAAATAAGGCTAGCAAAGAGATCCACGAAATACACATGTAACTCTGTGAGATGAATTAGCAGAACACTAAGCAGTTCCTCAGAAAGCTTCTTTCCAGATTTCAACGGAGGATATTTCCTTTTTCACCATAGCCCTCTATGTGCTTCCTAATATCACTTTGCCAATTCCACAAGAACTGTCTTAGTGAAAGGGTTCTTGAGGTGAAAGCTGTAACTCTGTGAGATGATTTCACAGAACACAAAGAAGTTTCTCAGAAACCTTCTTTCTCTTTGTTATCGGAGGATATTTCCTTTGGCCCTATAGTCTTCAAAGGGATCGGAAATATCTGTTCTCAGATTCCACAGAAATATGGCTAGCAAAGAGTTCCACGAAATACACATGTAACTCTGTGAGATGAATTAACAGAACACTAAGCAGTTTCTCAGAAAGCTTCTTTCCAGATTTCATCGGAGGATATTTCCTTTTTCACCATTGCCCTCTATGGGCTTCCAAATATCACTTTGCCAATTGCACAAGAACTGTCTTAGCAAAAGGCTTCTGGAGGGGAAGCTGTAACTCCTTGAGATAATTTCACAGAACACAAAGAAGTTTGTCAGAAAGCTTCTTTCTCTTTGTTATGGGAGGATATTTCCTTTGGCCCTATAGTCTTCAAAGGGATCCGAAATATCTGTTCTCAGATTCCACAGAAATAAGGCTAGCAAAGAGATCCACGAAATACACATGTAACTCTGTGAGATGAATTAACAGAACACTAAGCAGTTTCTCAGAAAGCTTCTTTCCAGATTTCATCGGAGGATATTTCCTTTTTCACCATAGCCCTCTAAGGGCTTCCAAATATCACTTTGCCAATTCCACAAGAACTGTCTTCGCGAAAGGCTTCTTGAGGGGAAGGCTGTAACTCTGTGAGATGATTTCAGAGAACACAGAGAAGTTTCTCAGAACGCTTCTTTCTCTTTGTTATCGCAGGATATATCCTTTGGCCCTATAGTCTTCAATGGGATCCGAAATATCTGTTCTCCGATTCCAGAGAAATAAGGGTAGCAAAGAGATCCACGAAATACACATGTAACTCTGTGAGATGAATTAACAGAACACTAAGCAGTTTCTCAGAAAGCTTCTTTCCGTATTCCATCTGAGGATATTTCCTTTTTCAACATAGCCCTCTATGGGCTTCCAAATATCATTTTGCCAATTCCACAAGAACTGTCTTAGTGAAAGGCTTCTTGAGGGGAAAGCTGTATCTCTGTGAGATGATTTCACAGAACACAGAGAAGTTTCTCAGAAAGCTTCTTTCTCTTTGTTATCGGAGGATATTTCCTTTGGCCCTATGGTCTTCAAAGGGATCCGAAATATCTGTTCTCAGATTCCACAGAAATAAGGCTAGCAAAGAGATCCACGAAATACACATGTAACTCTGTGAGATGAATTAACAGAACACTAAGCAGTTTCTCAGAAAGCTTCTTTCCAGATTTCATCTGAGGATACTTCCTTTTTCACCATAGCCCTCTAAGGGCTTCCAAATATCACTTTGCCAATTCCACAAGAACTGTCTTCGCGAAAGGCTTCTTGAGGGGAAAGCTGTAATTCTGTGAGATGATTTCACAGAACAAAGAGAAGTTTCTCAGAACGCTTCTTTCTCTTTGTTATCGCAGGATATATCCTTTGGCCCTATAGTCTTCAATGGGATCCGAAATATCTGTTCTCCGATTCCAGAGAAATAAGGCTAGCAAACAGATCCACGAAATACACATGTAACTCTGTGAGATGAATTAACAGAACACTAAGCAGTTTCTCAGAAAGCTTCTTTCCAGTTTTCATCTGAGGATATTTCCTTTTTCAACATAGGCCTCTATGGGCTTCCAAATATCACTTTGCCAATTCCACAAGAACTGTCTTAGCGAAAGGCTTCTTGAGGGGAAAGCTGTAACTCTGTGAGATGATTTCACAGAACACAAAGAAGTTTCTCAGAAAGCTTCTTTCTCTTTGTTATCTGAGGATATTTACTTTGGCCCTATAGTCTTCAGAGGGATCCGAAATATCTCTTCTAAGATTCCACAGAAATAAGGCTAGCAAAGAGATCCACGAAATACACATGTAACTCTTTAAGATGAATTAACAGAACACTAAGCAATTTCTCAGAAAGCTTCTTTCCAGATTTCATATGAGGATACTTCCTTTTTCACCGTAGACCTCTATGGGCTTCGAAATATTACTTCGCCAATTCCACAAGAACTGTCTTAGCGAAAGGCTTCTTGAGGGGAAAGCTGTTACTCTGTGAGATGATTTCACAGAACACAAAGAAGTTTCTCAGAAAGCTTCTTTCTCTTTGTTTTGGCATGATATTTCCTTTGGCCCTATAGTCTTCAAAGGGTTCCGAAATATCTTTTCTCAGATTCCACAGAAATAAGGCTAGCAAAGAGATCCACGAAATACACATGTAACTCTGTGAGATGAATTAACAGAACACTAAGCAGTTTCTCAGAAACCTTCTTTCCAAATTTCATCGGAGGATATTTCCTTTTTCACCATAGTCCACTAAGGGCTTCAAAATATCACTTTGCCTATTCCACAAAAACTGTCTTAGCGAAAGTTTTCTTGAGGGGAAAGCTGTAACTCTGAGATGATTTCATAGAACACAAAGAAGTTTCTCAGAAATCTTCTTTCTCTTTGTTATCGGAGGATATTTCCTTTGGCCCTATAGTCTTCAAAGGGATCCGAAATATCTGTTCTCAGATTCCACAGAAATAAGGCTAGCAAAGAGACCCACGAAAAACACATGTAACTCTGTGAGATGAATTAACAGAACACTAAGCAGTTTCTCAGAAATCTTCTTTCCAGATTTCATCTGAGGATATTTCCTTTTTCACCATAGCCCTCTATGGGCTTCCAAATATCACTTTGCCAATTCCACAAGAACTGTCTTAGCGAAAGGCTTCTTGAGGGGAAAGCTGTAACTCTGTGAGATGATTTCACAGAACACAAAGAAGTTTCTCAGAAAGCTTCTTTCTCTTTGTTATCGGAGGATATTTCCTTTGGCCCTATAGTCATCAAAGGGATCCGAAATATCTGTTCTCAGATTCCACAGAAATAAGGCTAGCAAAGAGATGCACGAAATACACATGTAACTCTGTGAGATGAATTAACAGAACACTAAGCAGTTTCTCAGAAAGCTTCTTTCCAGATTTCATCTGAGGATATTTCCTTTTTCACCATAGCCCTCTATGGGCTTCCAAATATCACTTTGCCAATTCCACAAGAACTGTCTTAGCGAAAGGCTTCTTGAGGGGAAAGCTGTAACTCTGTGAGATGATTTCACAGAACACAAAGAAGTTTCTCAGAAAGCTTCTTTCTCTTTGTTATCGGAGGATATTTCCTTTGGCCCTATAGTCTTCAGAGGGATCCGAAATATCTCTTCTCAGATTCCACATAAATAAGGCTAGCAAAGAGATCCACGAAATACACATGTAACTCTTTAAGATGAATTAACAGAACACTAAGCAATTTCTCAGAAAGCTTCTTTCCAGATTTCATCTGAGGATATTTCCTTTTTCACCGTAGCCCTCTATGGGCTTCCAAATATCACTTCGCCAATTCCACAAGAACTGTCTTAGTGAAAGGCTTCTTGAGGGGAAAGCTGTAACTCTGTGAGATGATTTCACAGAACACAAAGAAGTTTCTCAGAAAGCTTCTTTCTCTTTGTTTTGGCATGATGTTTCCTTTGGCCCTATAGTCTTCAAAGGGTTCCGAAATATCTGTTCTCAGATTCCACAGAAATAAGGCTAGCAAAGAGATCCACGAAATACACATGTAACTCTGTGAGATGAATTAACAGAACACTAAGCAGTTTCTCAGAAAGCTTCTTTCCAGATTTCATCGGAGGATATTTCCTTTTTCACCATAGTCCACTATCGGCTTCAAAATATCACTTTGCCTATTCCACAAGAACTGTCTTAGCGAAAGTTTTCTTGAGGGGAAAGCTGTAACTCTGTGAGATGATTTCACAGAACACAAAGAAGCTTCTCAGAAATCTTCTTTCTCTTTGTTATCGGAGGATATTTCCTTTGGCCCTACAGTCTTCAAAGGGATCCGAAGTATCTGTTCTCAGATTCCACAGAAATAAGGCTAGCAAAGAGATTCACGAAATACACATGTAACTCTGTGAGATGAATTAAAAGAACACTAAGCAGTTTCTCAGAAAGCTTCTTTCCCGATTTCATCGGAGGATATTTCCTTTTTCACCCTGGCCCTCTATGGGCTTCCAAATATCACTTTGCCAATTCCACAAGAACTGTCTTAGCGAAAGGCTTCTTGAGGCGAAAGCTGTAACTCTGTGAGATGATTTCACAGAACACAAAGAAGTTTCTCAGAACGCTTCTTTCTCTTTGTTATCGCAGGATATATCCTTTGGCCCTATAGTCTTCAATGGGATCCGAAATATCTGTTCTCCGATTCCAGAGAAATAAGGCTAGCAAACAGATCCACGAAATACACATGTAACTCTGTGAGATGAATTAACAGAACACTAAGCAGTTTCTCAGAAAGCTTCTTTCCAGTTTTCATCTGAGGATATTTCCTTTTTCAACATAGCCCTCTATGGGCTTCCAAATATCACTTTGCCAATTCCACAAGAACTGTCTTAGCGAAAGGCTTCTTGAGGGGAAAGCTGTAACTCTGTGAGATGATTTCACAGAACACAAAGAAGTTTCTCAGAAAGCTTCTTTCTCTTTGTTATCTGAGGATATTTACTTTGGCCCTATAGTCTTCAGAGGGATCCGAAATATCTCTTCTAAGATTCCACAGAAATAAGGCTAGCAAAGAGATCCACGAAATACACATGTAACTCTTTAAGATGAATTAACAGAACACTAAGCAATTTCTCAGAAAGCTTCTTTCCAGATTTCATATGAGGATACTTCCTTTTTCACCGTAGACCTCTATGGGCTTCGAAATATTACTTCGCCAATTCCACAAGAACTGTCTTAGCGAAAGGCTTCTTGAGGGGAAAGCTGTTACTCTGTGAGATGATTTCACAGAACACAAAGAAGTTTCTCAGAAAGCTTCTTTCTCTTTGTTTTGGCATGATATTTCCTTTGGCCCTATAGTCTTCAAAGGGTTCCGAAATATCTTTTCTCAGATTCCACAGAAATAAGGCTAGCAAAGAGATCCACGAAATACACATGTAACTCTGTGAGATGAATTAACAGAACACTAAGCAGTTTCTCAGAAACCTTCTTTCCAAATTTCATCGGAGGATATTTCCTTTTTCACCATAGTCCACTAAGGGCTTCAAAATATCACTTTGCCTATTCCACAAAAACTGTCTTAGCGAAAGTTTTCTTGAGGGGAAAGCTGTAACTCTGAGATGATTTCATAGAACACAAAGAAGTTTCTCAGAAATCTTCTTTCTCTTTGTTATCGGAGGATATTTCCTTTGGCCCTATAGTCTTCAAAGGGATCCGAAATATCTGTTCTCAGATTCCACAGAAATAAGGCTAGCAAAGAGACCCACGAAAAACACATGTAACTCTGTGAGATGAATTAACAGAACACTAAGCAGTTTCTCAGAAATCTTCTTTCCAGATTTCATTTGAGGATATTTCCTTTTTCACCATAGCCCTCTATGGGCTTCCAAATATCACTTTGCCAATTCCACAAGAACTGTCTTAGCGAAAGGCTTCTTGAGGGGAAAGCTGTAACTCTGTGAGATGATTTCACAGAACACAAAGAAGTTTCTCAGAAAGCTTCTTTCTCTTTGTTATCGGAGGATATTTCCTTTGGCCCTATAGTCATCAAAGGGATCCGAAATATCTGTTCTCAGATTCCACAGAAATAAGGCTAGCAAAGAGATGCACGAAATACACATGTAACTCTGTGAGATGAATTAACAGAACACTAAGCAGTTTCTCAGAAAGCTTCTTTCCAGATTTCATCTGAGGATATTTCCTTTTTCACCATAGCCCTCTATGGGCTTCCAAATATCACTTTGCCAATTCCACAAGAACTGTCTTAGCGAAAGGCTTCTTGAGGGGAAAGCTGTAACTCTGTGAGATGATTTCACAGAACACAAAGAAGTTTCTCAGAAAGCTTCTTTCTCTTTGTTATGGGAGGATATTTCCTTTGGCCCTATAGTCTTCAGAGGGATCCGAAATATCTCTTCTCAGATTCCACATAAATAAGGCTAGCAAAGAGATCCACGAAATACACATGTAACTCTTTAAGATGAATTAACAGAACACTAAGCAATTTCTCAGAAAGCTTCTTTCCAGATTTCATCTGAGGATATTTCCTTTTTCACCGTAGCCCTCTATGGGCTTCCAAATATCACTTCGCCAATTCCACAAGAACTGTCTTAGTGAAAGGCTTCTTGAGGGGAAAGCTGTAACTCTGTGAGATGATTTCACAGAACACAAAGAAGTTTCTCAGAAAGCTTCTTTCTCTTTGTTTTGGCATGATGTTTCCTTTGGCCCTATAGTCTTCAAAGGGTTCCGAAATATCTGTTCTCAGATTCCACAGAAATAAGGCTAGCAAAGAGATCCACGAAATACACATGTAACTCTGTGAGATGAATTAACAGAACACTAAGCAGTTTCTCAGAAAGCTTCTTTCCAGATTTCATCGGAGGATATTTCCTTTTTCACCATAGTCCACTATCGGCTTCAAAATATCACTTTGCCTATTCCACAAGAACTGTCTTAGCGAAAGTTTTCTTGAGGGGAAAGCTGTAACTCTGTGAGATGATTTCACAGAACACAAAGAAGCTTCTCAGAAATCTTCTTTCTCTTTGTTATCGGAGGATATTTCCTTTGGCCCTATAGTCTTCAAAGGGATCCGAAGTATCTGTTCTCAGATTCCACAGAAATAAGGCTAGCAAAGAGATTCACGAAATACACATGTAACTCTGTGAGATGAATTAAAAGAACACTAAGCAGTTTCTCAGAAAGCTTCTTTCCCGATTTCATCGGAGGATATTTCCTTTTTCACCCTAGCCCTCTATGGGCTTCCAAATATCACTTTGCCAATTCCACAAGAACTGTCTTAGCGAAAGGCTTCTTGAGGCGAAAGCTGTAACTCTGTGAGATGATTTCACAGAACACAAAGAAGTTTCTCAGAAAGCTTCTTTCTCTTTGTTATGGGAGGATATTTCCTTTGGCCCTATAGTCTTCAAAGGGATCCGAAATATCGGTTCTCAGATTCCACAGAAATAAGGCTAGCAAAGAGATCCACGAAATACACATGTAACTCTGTGAGATGAATTAGCAGAACACTAAGCAGTTCCTCAGAAAGCTTCTTTCCAGATTTCAACGGAGGATATTTCCTTTTTCACCATAGCCCTCTATGTGCTTCCTAATATCACTTTGCCAATTCCACAAGAACTGTCTTAGTGAAAGGGTTCTTGAGGTGAAAGCTGTAACTCTGTGAGATGATTTCACAGAACACAAAGAAGTTTCTCAGAAACCTTCTTTCTCTTTGTTATCGGAGGATATTTCCTTTGGCCCTATAGTCTTCAAAGGGATCGGAAATATCTGTTCTCAGATTCCACAGAAATATGGCTAGCAAAGAGTTCCACGAAATACACATGTAACTCTGTGAGATGAATTAACAGAACACTAAGCAGTTTCTCAGAAAGCTTCTTTCCAGATTTCATCGGAGGATATTTCCTTTTTCACCATTGCCCTCTATGGGCTTCCAAATATCACTTTGCCAATTGCACAAGAACTGTCTTAGCAAAAGGCTTCTGGAGGGGAAGCTGTAACTCCTTGAGATAATTTCACAGAACACAAAGAAGTTTGTCAGAAAGCTTCTTTCTCTTTGTTATGGGAGGATATTTCCTTTGGCCCTATAGTCTTCAAAGGGATCCGAAATATCTGTTCTCAGATTCCACAGAAATAAGGCTAGCAAAGAGATCCACGAAATACACATGTAACTCTGTGAGATGAATTAACAGAACACTAAGCAGTTTCTCAGAAAGCTTCTTTCCAGATTTCATCGGAGGATATTTCCTTTTTCACCATAGCCCTCTAAGGGCTTCCAAATATCACTTTGCCAATTCCACAAGAACTGTCTTCGCGAAAGGCTTCTTGAGGGGAAGGCTGTAACTCTGTGAGATGATTTCAGAGAACACAGAGAAGTTTCTCAGAACGCTTCTTTCTCTTTGTTATCGCAGGATATATCCTTTGGCCCTATAGTCTTCAATGGGATCCGAAATATCTGTTCTCCGATTCCAGAGAAATAAGGGTAGCAAAGAGATCCACGAAATACACATGTAACTCTGTGAGATGAATTAACAGAACACTAAGCAGTTTCTCAGAAAGCTTCTTTCCGTATTCCATCTGAGGATATTTCCTTTTTCAACATAGCCCTCTATGGGCTTCCAAATATCATTTTGCCAATTCCACAAGAACTGTCTTAGTGAAAGGCTTCTTGAGGGGAAAGCTGTATCTCTGTGAGATGATTTCACAGAACACAGAGAAGTTTCTCAGAAAGCTTCTTTCTCTTTGTTATCGGAGGATATTTCCTTTGGCCCTATGGTCTTCAAAGGGATCCGAAATATCTGTTCTCAGATTCCACAGAAATAAGGCTAGCAAAGAGATCCACGAAATACACATGTAACTCTGTGAGATGAATTAACAGAACACTAAGCAGTTTCTCAGAAAGCTTCTTTCCAGATTTCATCTGAGGATACTTCCTTTTTCACCATAGCCCTCTAAGGGCTTCCAAATATCACTTTGCCAATTCCACAAGAACTGTCTTCGCGAAAGGCTTCTTGAGGGGAAAGCTGTAATTCTGTGAGATGATTTCACAGAACAAAGAGAAGTTTCTCAGAACGCTTCTTTCTCTTTGTTATCGCAGGATATATCCTTTGGCCCTATAGTCTTCAATGGGATCCGAAATATCTGTTCTCCGATTCCAGAGAAATAAGGCTAGCAAACAGATCCACGAAATACACATGTAACTCTGTGAGATGAATTAACAGAACACTAAGCAGTTTCTCAGAAAGCTTCTTTCCAGTTTTCATCTGAGGATATTTCCTTTTTCAACATAGCCCTCTATGGGCTTCCAAATATCACTTTGCCAATTCCACAAGAACTGTCTTAGCGAAAGGCTTCTTGAGGGGAAAGCTGTAACTCTGTGAGATGATTTCACAGAACACAAAGAAGTTTCTCAGAAAGCTTCTTTCTCTTTGTTATCTGAGGATATTTACTTTGGCCCTATAGTCTTCAGAGGGATCCGAAATATCTCTTCTAAGATTCCACAGAAATAAGGCTAGCAAAGAGATCCACGAAATACACATGTAACTCTTTAAGATGAATTAACAGAACACTAAGCAATTTCTCAGAAAGCTTCTTTCCAGATTTCATATGAGGATACTTCCTTTTTCACCGTAGACCTCTATGGGCTTCGAAATATTACTTCGCCAATTCCACAAGAACTGTCTTAGCGAAAGGCTTCTTGAGGGGAAAGCTGTTACTCTGTGAGATGATTTCACAGAACACAAAGAAGTTTCTCAGAAAGCTTCTTTCTCTTTGTTTTGGCATGATATTTCCTTTGGCCCTATAGTCTTCAAAGGGTTCCGAAATATCTTTTCTCAGATTCCACAGAAATAAGGCTAGCAAAGAGATCCACGAAATACACATGTAACTCTGTGAGATGAATTAACAGAACACTAAGCAGTTTCTCAGAAACCTTCTTTCCAAATTTCATCGGAGGATATTTCCTTTTTCACCATAGTCCACTAAGGGCTTCAAAATATCACTTTGCCTATTCCACAAAAACTGTCTTAGCGAAAGTTTTCTTGAGGGGAAAGCTGTAACTCTGAGATGATTTCATAGAACACAAAGAAGTTTCTCAGAAATCTTCTTTCTCTTTGTTATCGGAGGATATTTCCTTTGGCCCTATAGTCTTCAAAGGGATCCGAAATATCTGTTCTCAGATTCCACAGAAATAAGGCTAGCAAAGAGACCCACGAAAAACACATGTAACTCTGTGAGATGAATTAACAGAACACTAAGCAGTTTCTCAGAAATCTTCTTTCCAGATTTCATCTGAGGATATTTCCTTTTTCACCATAGCCCTCTATGGGCTTCCAAATATCACTTTGCCAATTCCACAAGAACTGTCTTAGCGAAAGGCTTCTTGAGGGGAAAGCTGTAACTCTGTGAGATGATTTCACAGAACACAAAGAAGTTTCTCAGAAAGCTTCTTTCTCTTTGTTATCGGAGGATATTTCCTTTGGCCCTATAGTCATCAAAGGGATCCGAAATATCTGTTCTCAGATTCCACAGAAATAAGGCTAGCAAAGAGATGCACGAAATACACATGTAACTCTGTGAGATGAATTAACAGAACACTAAGCAGTTTCTCAGAAAGCTTCTTTCCAGATTTCATCTGAGGATATTTCCTTTTTCACCATAGCCCTCTATGGGCTTCCAAATATCACTTTGCCAATTCCACAAGAACTGTCTTAGCGAAAGGCTTCTTGAGGGGAAAGCTGTAACTCTGTGAGATGATTTCACAGAACACAAAGAAGTTTCTCAGAAAGCTTCTTTCTCTTTGTTATCGGAGGATATTTCCTTTGGCCCTATAGTCTTCAGAGGGATCCGAAATATCTCTTCTCAGATTCCACATAAATAAGGCTAGCAAAGAGATCCACGAAATACACATGTAACTCTTTAAGATGAATTAACAGAACACTAAGCAATTTCTCAGAAAGCTTCTTTCCAGATTTCATCTGAGGATATTTCCTTTTTCACCGTAGCCCTCTATGGGCTTCCAAATATCACTTCGCCAATTCCACAAGAACTGTCTTAGTGAAAGGCTTCTTGAGGGGAAAGCTGTAACTCTGTGAGATGATTTCACAGAACACAAAGAAGTTTCTCAGAAAGCTTCTTTCTCTTTGTTTTGGCATGATGTTTCCTTTGGCCCTATAGTCTTCAAAGGGTTCCGAAATATCTGTTCTCAGATTCCACAGAAATAAGGCTAGCAAAGAGATCCACGAAATACACATGTAACTCTGTGAGATGAATTAACAGAACACTAAGCAGTTTCTCAGAAAGCTTCTTTCCAGATTTCATCGGAGGATATTTCCTTTTTCACCATAGTCCACTATCGGCTTCAAAATATCACTTTGCCTATTCCACAAGAACTGTCTTAGCGAAAGTTTTCTTGAGGGGAAAGCTGTAACTCTGTGAGATGATTTCACAGAACACAAAGAAGCTTCTCAGAAATCTTCTTTCTCTTTGTTATCGGAGGATATTTCCTTTGGCCCTACAGTCTTCAAAGGGATCCGAAGTATCTGTTCTCAGATTCCACAGAAATAAGGCTAGCAAAGAGATTCACGAAATACACATGTAACTCTGTGAGATGAATTAAAAGAACACTAAGCAGTTTCTCAGAAAGCTTCTTTCCCGATTTCATCGGAGGATATTTCCTTTTTCACCCTGGCCCTCTATGGGCTTCCAAATATCACTTTGCCAATTCCACAAGAACTGTCTTAGCGAAAGGCTTCTTGAGGCGAAAGCTGTAACTCTGTGAGATGATTTCACAGAACACAAAGAAGTTTCTCAGAAAGCTTCTTTCTCTTTGTTATGGGAGGATATTTCCTTTGGCCCTATAGTCTTCAAAGGGATCCGAAATATCGGTTCTCAGATTCCACAGAAATAAGGCTAGCAAAGAGATCCACGAAATACACATGTAACTCTGTGAGATGAATTAGCAGAACACTAAGCAGTTCCTCAGAAAGCTTCTTTCCAGATTTCAACGGAGGATATTTCCTTTTTCACCATAGCCCTCTATGTGCTTCCTAATATCACTTTGCCAATTCCACAAGAACTGTCTTAGTGAAAGGGTTCTTGAGGTGAAAGCTGTAACTCTGTGAGATGATTTCACAGAACACAAAGAAGTTTCTCAGAAACCTTCTTTCTCTTTGTTATCGGAGGATATTTCCTTTGGCCCTATAGTCTTCAAAGGGATCGGAAATATCTGTTCTCAGATTCCACAGAAATATGGCTAGCAAAGAGTTCCACGAAATACACATGTAACTCTGTGAGATGAATTAACAGAACACTAAGCAGTTTCTCAGAAAGCTTCTTTCCAGATTTCATCGGAGGATATTTCCTTTTTCACCATAGCCCTCTATGGGCTTCCAAATATCACTTTGCCAATTGCACAAGAACTGTCTTAGCAAAAGGCTTCTGGAGGGGAAGCTGTAACTCCTTGAGATAATTTCAAAGAACACAAAGAAGTTTGTCAGAAAGCTTCTTTCTCTTTGTTATGGGAGGATATTTCCTTTGGCCCTATAGTCTTCAAAGGGATCCGAAATATCTGTTCTCAGATTCCACAGAAATAAGGCTAGCAAAGAGATCCACGAAATACACATGTAACTCTGTGAGATGAATTAACAGAACACTAAGCAGTTTCTCAGAAAGCTTCTTTCCAGATTTCATCGGAGGATATTTCCTTTTTCACCATAGCCCTCTAAGGGCTTCCAAATATCACTTTGCCAATTCCACAAGAACTGTCTTCGCGAAAGGCTTCTTGAGGGGAAGGCTGTAACTCTGTGAGATGATTTCAGAGAACACAGAGAAGTTTCTCAGAACGCTTCTTTCTCTTTGTTATCGCAGGATATATCCTTTGGCCCTATAGTCTTCAATGGGATCCGAAATATCTGTTCTCCGATTCCAGAGAAATAAGGGTAGCAAAGAGATCCACGAAATACACATGTAACTCTGTGAGATGAATTAACAGAACACTAAGCAGTTTCTCAGAAAGCTTCTTTCCGTATTCCATCTGAGGATATTTCCTTTTTCAACATAGCCCTCTATGGGCTTCCAAATATCATTTTGCCAATTCCACAAGAACTGTCTTAGTGAAAGGCTTCTTGAGGGGAAAGCTGTATCTCTGTGAGATGATTTCACAGAACACAGAGAAGTTTCTCAGAAAGCTTCTTTCTCTTTGTTATCGGAGGATATTTCCTTTGGCCCTATGGTCTTCAAAGGGATCCGAAATATCTGTTCTCAGATTCCACAGAAATAAGGCTAGCAAAGAGATCCACGAAATACACATGTAACTCTGTGAGATGAATTAACAGAACACTAAGCAGTTTCTCAGAAAGCTTCTTTCCAGATTTCATCTGAGGATACTTCCTTTTTCACCATAGCCCTCTAAGGGCTTCCAAATATCACTTTGCCAATTCCACAAGAACTGTCTTCGCGAAAGGCTTCTTGAGGGGAAAGCTGTAATTCTGTGAGATGATTTCACAGAACAAAGAGAAGTTTCTCAGAACGCTTCTTTCTCTTTGTTATCGCAGGATATATCCTTTGGCCCTATAGTCTTCAATGGGATCCGAAATATCTGTTCTCCGATTCCAGAGAAATAAGGCTAGCAAAGAGATGCACGAAATACACATGTAACTCTGTGAGATGAATTAACAGAACACTAAGCAGTTTCTCAGAAAGCTTCTTTCCAGTTTTCATCTGAGGATATTTCCTTTTTCAACATAGCCCTCTATGGGCTTCCAAATATCACTTTGCCAATTCCACAAGAACTGTCTTAGCGAAAGGCTTGCTGAGGGGAAAGCTGTAACTCTGTGAGATGATTTCACAGAACACAAAGAAGTTTCTCAGAAAGCTTCTTTCTCTTTGTTATCGTAGGATATTTCCTTTGGCCCTATAGTCTTCAAAGGGATCCGAAATATCGGTACTCAGATTCCGCAGAAATAAGGCTAGCAAAAAGATCAAAAAATACACATGAAACTCTGTGAGATGAATTAAAAGAACACTAAGCAGTTTCTCAGAAAGCTTCTTTCCAGATTTTATCTGAGGATATTTACTTTTTCACCGCAGCCCTCTATGGGCTTCCAAATATCACTTTGCCAATTCCACATGAAGTGTCTTAGCGAAATGCTTCTTGAGGGGAAAGCTGTAACTCTGTGAGATGATTTCACAGAACACAAAGAAGTTTCTCAGAAAGCTTCTTTCTCTTTGTTATCGGAGGATATTTCCTTCGGCCTTGTAGTCTTCAATGGGATCCGAAATATCTGTCTCCGATTCCACAGAAATAAGGCTAGCAAAGAGATCCACGAAATACACATGTAACTCTGTGAGATGAATTAACAGAACACTAAGCAGTTTCTCAGAAAGCTTCTTTCCAGATTTCATCTGAGGATATTTCCTTTTTCACCATAGTCCCCTATGGGCTTCCAAATATCACTTTGCCAATTCCACAAGAACTGTCTTAGCGAAAGGCTTCTTGAGGGGAAAGCTGTAACTCTGTGAGATGATTTCACAGAACACAGGAAAGTTTCTCAGAAAGCTTCTTTCTCTTTTTTATCGGAGGATGTTTCCTTTGGCCCTATAGTCTTCAATGGGATCCGAAATATCTGTTCTCAGATTCCACAGAAATAATGCTAGCAAAGAGATCCAGGAAATACACATGTAACTCTGGGAGATGAATTAACAGAACACCAAGCTGTTTCTCAGAAAGCTTCTTTCCAGATTTCATCTGAGGATATTTCCTATTTCACCATAACCCTCTATGGGCTTAAAAATATCACTTTGCCAATTCCTCAAGAACTGTCTTAGCGAAAGACTTCTTGAGGGGAAAGCTGTATCTCTGTGAGATGATTTCACAGAACACAAAGAAGTTTCTCGGAAAGCTTCTTTCTCTTTGTTATCGGAGGATATTTCCTTTGGCCCTATAGTCTTCAAAGGGATCCGAAATATCTGCATTCAGATTCCACAGAAATAAGGCTAGCAAAGAGATCCACGAAATACACATGTAATTCTGTGAGATGAATTAACAGAACACTAAGCAGTTTCTCAGAAAGCTTCTTTCCCGATTTCATCTGAGGATATTTCCTTTTTCACCGTAGCCCTCTATCGGCTTCCAAATATCACTTTGCCAATTCCCCAAGAACTGTCTTAGCGAAAGGGTTCTTGGGGAGAAAGCTGTATCTCTGTGAGATGATTTCACAGAACACAAAGAAGTTTCTCAGAAAGCTTCTTTCTCTTTGTTATCGAAGGATATTTCCTTTGGCCCTATGGTCTTCAAAGGGATCCGAAATACCTGTTCTCAGATTCCACAGAAACAAGGGTAGCAAAGAGATCCACGAAATACACATGTAACTCTGTGGGATGCATTAACAGAACACTAAACAGTTTCTCAGAAAGCTTCTTTCCACATTTCATCTGAGGAGATTTCCTTTTTCACCATAGCCCTCTAATGGCTTCCAAATATCACTTTGCCAATTCCACAAGAACTGTCTTTCAGAAAGGCTTCTTGAGGGGGAAGCTGTAACTCTGTGAGATGATTTCAGAGAACACAAAGAAGTTTCTCAGAAAGCTTCTTTCTCTTTGTTATCGCAGGATATTTCCTTTGGCCCTATAGTGTTCAATGGGATCCAAAATATCTGTTCTCCGATTCCACAGAAATAAGGCTAGCAAAGAGATCCACGAAACACACATGTAACTCTGTGAGATGCATTAACAGAACACTAAGCAGTTTCTCAGAAAGCTTCTTTCCAGATGTCATCTGAGGATTTTTCCTTTTTCAACATAGCCCTCTATGGGCTTCCAAATATCACTTTGCCAATTCCACAAGAACTGTCTTAGCCAAAGGCTTCTTGAGGGGAAAGCTGTAAATCTGTGATATGATTTCACAGAACACAAAGAAGTTTCTCAGAAAGCTTCTTTCTCTTTGTTATCGGAGGATATTTCCTTTGGCCCTATGGTCTTCAAAGGGATCCGAAATATCTGTTCTCAGATTCCACAGAAATAAGGCTAGCAAAGAGATCCACGAAATACACATGTAACTCTGTGAGGTGAATTAACAGAACACTAAGCTGTTTCTCAGAAATCTTCTTCCCAGATTTCATCTGAGGATATTTCCTTTTTCACCATAGCCCTCTATGGGCTTCCAAATATCACTTTGCCAATTCCACAAGAACTTTCTTAGGGAAAGGCTTCTTGAGGAGAAAGCTGTAACTATGTGAGATGATTTCAGAGAACACGAAGAAGTTTCTCAGAAAGTTTCTTTCTCTTTGTTATCGGAGGATCTGTCCTTTGGCCCTATAGTCTTCAATGGGATCCGAAATATCTGTTCTCAGATTCCACAGAAATAAGGCTAGCAAAGAGATCCACGAAATACACATGTAACTCTGTGAGATGAATTAACAGAACACTAAGCAGTTTCTCAGAAAGCTTCTTTCCAGATTTCATCTGAGGATATTTCCTTTTTCACCATAGTCCCCTATGGGCTTCCAAATATCACTTTGCCAATTCCACAAGAACTGTCTTAGCGAAAGGCTTCTTGAGGGGAAAGCTGTAACTCTGTGAGATTATTTCACAGAACACAGGAAAGTTTCTCAGAAAGCTTCTTTCTCTTTGTTATCGGAGGATGTTTCCTTTGGCCCTATAGTCTTCAATGGGATCCGAAATATCTGTTCTCAGATTCCACAGAAATCATGCTAGCAAAGAGATCCAGGAAATACACATGTAACTCTGTGAGATGAATTAACAGAACACCAAGCTGTTTCTCAGAAAGCTTCTTTCCAGATTTCATCTGAGGATATTTCCTATTTCACCATAACCCTCTATGGGCTTCCAAATATCACTTTGCCAATTCCTCAAGAACTGTCTTAGCGAAAGACTTCTTGAGGGGAAAGCTGTGTCTCTGTGAGATGATTTCACAGAACACAAAGAAGTTTCTCAGAAAGCTTCTTTCTCTTTGTTATCGGAGGATATTTCCTTTGGCCCTATAGTCTTCAAAGGGATCCGAAATATCTGCATTCAGATTCCACAGAAATAAGGCTAGCAAAGAGATCCACGAAATACACATGTAATTCTGTGAGATGAATTAACAGAACACTAAGCAGTTTCTCAGAAAGCTTCTTTCCAGATTTCATCTGAGGATATTTCCTTTTTCACCGCAGCCCTCTATGGGCTTCCAAATATCACTTTGCCAATTCCCCAAGAACTGTCTTAGCGAAAGGCTTCTTGAGGGGAAAGCTGTATCACTGTGAGATGATTTCACAGAACACAAAAAGTTTCTCAGAAAGCTTCTTTCTCTTTGTTATCGAAGGATATTTCCTTTGGCCCTATGGCCTTCAAAGGGATCCTAAATATCTGTTCTCAGATTCCACAGAAACAAGGCTAGCAAAGAGATCCACGAAATACACATGTAACTCTGTGAGTTGAATTAACAGAACACTAAGCAGTTTCTCAGAAAGCTTCTTTCCACATTTCATCTGAGGAGATTTCCTTTTTCACCATAGCCCTCTAAGGGCTTCCAAATATCACTTTGCCAATTCCACAAGAACTGTCTTCGCGAAAAGCTTCTTGAGGGGAAAGCTGTAACTCTGTGAGATGATTTCAGAGAACACAACGAAGTTTCTCAGAAAGATTCTTTCTCTTTGTTATAGCAGGATATTTCCTTTGGCCCTATAGTCTTCAATGGGATCCAAAATATCTGTTCTCCGATTCCACAGAAATAAGGCTAGCAAAGAGATCCACGAATTACACATGTAACTCTGTGAGATGAATTAACAGAACACTAAGAAGTATCTCAGAAAGCTTCTTTCCAGATTTCATCTGAAGATATTTCCTTTTTCACCATAGCCCTCTATGGGCTTCCAAATATCACTTTGCCAATTCCACAAGAACTGTCTTAGCGAAAGGCTTCTAGAGGGGAAAGTTGTAACTCTGTTAGATGATTTCACAGAACACAAAGAAGTTTCTCAGAAAGTTTCTTTCTCTTTGTTATCGGAGGATATTTCCTTTGACCCTATTGTCTTCAAAGGGATCTGAGATATCTGTTCTCAGATTCCACAGAAATAAGGCTAGCAAGAGATCCACGAAATACACATGAAACTCTGTGAGATGCATTAACAGAACACTAAGCAGTTTCTCAGAAAGCTTCTTTGCAGATTTCATCTGAGGATTTTTCCTTTTTCAACAGAGCCCTCTATGGGCTTCCAAATATCACTTTGCCAATTCCACAAGAACTGTCTTAGCGAAAGGCTTCTTGAGGGGAAAGCTGTAACTCTGTGATATGATTTAACAGAACACAAAGAAGTTTCTCAGAAAGCTTCTTTCTCTTTGTTATCGGAGGATATTTCCTTTGGCCCTATAGTCTTCAAAGGGATCCGAAATATCTGTTCTCAGATTCCACAGAAATAAGGCTAGCAAAGAGATCCACGAAATACACGTGTAACTCTGTGAGGTGAATTAACGGAACACTAAGCAGTTTCTCAGAAAGCTTCTTTCCAGATTTCATCTGAGGATATTTCCTTTTTCATCATAGAGCTCCATGGGCTTCCAAATATCACTTTGCCAATTCCACAAGAAGTGTCTTAGCGAAATGCTTCTTGAGGGGAAAGCTGTAACTCTGTGAGATGATTTCACAGAACACAAAGAAGTTTCTCAGAAAGCTTCTTTCTCTTTGTTATCGGAGGATATTTCCTTTGGCCCTAGAGACTTCAATGGGATCCGAAATATCTGCTGTCACATTCCACAGAAATAAGGCTAGCAAAGACATCCACGAAATACACATGTAACTCTGTGAGATGTATTAACAGAACACTAAGCAGTTTCTCAGAAAGCTTCTTTCCAGATTTCATCTGAGGATACTTTCTTTTTTACCATAGCCCTCTACGGGCTTCCAAATATCACTTTGCCAATTCCACAAGAACTGTCTTAGCGAAAGGCTTCTTTAGGGGAAAGCTGTAAGTCTGTGATATGATTTCAGAGAAGTTTCTCAGAAAGCTTCTTTCTCTTTGATATCGGAGGATATTTCCTTGGCCCTGTAGTCTTCAATGGGATCCGAAATATCTGTTCTCCGATTCCACAGAAATAAGGCTAGCAAAGAGATCCACGAAATACACATGTAACTCTGTGAGATGAATTAACAGAACACTAAGCTGTTTCTCAGAAATCTTCTTTCCAGATTTCATCTGAGGATATTTCCTTTTTCACAATAGCCCTCTATGGGCTTCCAAATATCACTTTGCCAATTCCACAAGAACTGTCTTAACGAAAGGCTTCTTGAGGGGAAAGCTGTAACTCTGTGAGATGATTTCACAGAACACAAAGAAGTTTCTCAGAAAGCTTCTTTCTCTTTGTTATCGGAGGATATTTCCTTTGGCCCTATAGTCTTCAAAGGGATCCGAAACATCTGCATTCAGATTCCACAGAAATAAGGCTAGCAAAGAGATCCACGAAATACACATGTAATTCTGTGAGATGAATTAACAGAACACTAAGCAGTTTCTCAGAACGCTTCTTTCCAGATTTCATCTGAGGATATTTCCTTTTTCACCGTAGCCCTCTATGGGCTTCCAAATATCACTTTGCCAATTCCCCAAGAACTGTCTTAGCGAAAGGCTTCTTGAGGGGAAAGCTGTATGTCTGTGAGATGATTTCACAGAACACAAAGAAGTTTCTCAGAAAGCTTCTATCTCTTTGTTATCGAAGGATATTTCCTTTGGCCCTATGGTCTTCAAAGGGATCCTAAATATCTGTTCTCAGATTCCACAGAAACAAGGCTAGCAAAGAGATCCACGAAATACACATGTAACTCTGTGAGATGAATTAACAGAACACTAAGCAGTTTCTCAGAAAGCTTCTTTCCACATTTCATCTGAGGAGATTTCCTTTTTCACCATAGCCCTCTAAGGGCTTCCAAATATCACTTTGCCAATTCCACAAGAACTGTCTTCGCGAAAAGCTTCTTGAGGGGAAAGCTGTAACTCTGTGAGATGATTTCAGAGAACACAACGAAGTTTCTCAGAAAGCTTCTTTCTCTTTGTTATCGCAGGATATTTCCTTTGGCCCTATAGTCTTCAATGGGATCCAAAATATCTGTTCTCCGATTCCACAGAAATAAGGCTAGCAAAGAGATCCACGAATTACACATGTAACTCTGTGAGATGAATTAACAGAACACTAAGAAGTATCTCAGAAAGCTTCTTTCCAGATTTCATCTGAAGATATTTCCTTTTTCACCATAGCCCTCTATGGGCTTCCAAATATCACTTTGCCAATTCCACAAGAACTGTCTTAGCGAAAGGCTTCTAGAGGGGAAAGTTGTAACTCTGTGAGATGATTTCACAGAACACAAAGAAGTTTCTCAGAAAGTTTCTTTCTCTTTGTTATCGGAGGATATTTCCTTTGGCCCTACAGTCTTCAAAGGGATCTGAGATATCTGTTCTCAGATTCCACAGAAATAAGGCTAGAAAAGAGATCCACGAAATACACATGAAACTCTGTGAGATGCATTAACAGAACACTAAGCAGTTTCTCAGAAAGCTTCTTTCCAGATTTCATCTGAGGATATTTCCTTTTTCACCATAGCCCTCTAAGGGCTTTCAAATATCACTTTGCCAATTCCACAGGAACTGTCTTAGCGAAAGGCTTCTTGAGGTGAAAGCTGTAACTCTGTGAGATGATTTCACACAACACAAAAAGTTTCTCAGAAAGCTTCTTTATCTTTGTTATCGGAGGATATTTCCTTTGGCCCTATAGTCTTAAACGGGATCCGAAATATCTGTTCTCAGATTCCACAGAAATAAGGCTAGCAAAGAGATCCACGAAATACACATGTAACTCTGTGAGATTAATTAAGGGAACACTAAACAGTTTCTCAGAAAGCTGCTTTCCAGATTTCATCTGAGGATATTTCCTTTTTCACCATAGCCCTCTATGGGCTTCCAAATATCACTTTGCCAATTCCACAAGAACTGTCTCAGCGAAAGGCTTCTTGAGGGGAAAGGTGTAACTCTGTGAGATGATTTCACAGAACACAAAGAAGTTTCTCAGAAAGCTTCTTTCTCTTTGTAATCGGAGGATATTTCTTTTGGCCCTATAGTCTTCAATGGGATCCGAAATATCTGTTCTCAGATACCGCAGAAATAAGGCTAGCAAAGAGATCCACGAAATACACATGTAACTGTGTGAGATGAATTAACAGAACACTAAGCAGTTTCTCAGAAAGCTTCTTTCCAGATTTCATCTGAGGATATTTCCTTTTTCACCATAGCCCTCTATTGGCTTCCAAATATCACTTTGCCAATTCCACAAGAACTGTCTTAGCGAAAGGCTTCTTGATGGGAAGGCTGTAACTCTGTGAGATGATTTCACAGAACACAGAGAAGTTTCTCAGAAAGCTTCTTTCTCTTTCTTATCGGAGGATATTTCCTTTGGCCCTATAGTCTTAAAGGGGATCCGAAATATCTGTTCTCTGATTCCACAGAAATAAGGCTAGCAAAGAGATCCACGAAATACACATGTAACTCTGTGAGATGAATTAACAGAACACTAAGCAGTTTCTAAGATAGCTTCTTTCGAGATTTCATCTGAGGAGATTTCCTTTTTCACCATTGCCCGATATGGGCTTCCAAATATCACTTTGCCAATTCCACAAGAACTGTCTTTCAGAAAGGCTTCTTGAGGGGGAAGCTGTAACTCTGTGAGATGATTTCAGAGAACACAAAGAAGTTTCTCAGAAAGCTTCTTTCTCTTTGTTATCGCAGGATATTTCCTTTGGCCCTATAGTCTTCAATGGGATCCAAAATATCTGTTCTCCGATTCCACAGAAATAAGGCTAGCAAAGAGATCCACGAAATACACATGTAACTCTGTGAGATGCATTAACAGAACACTAAGCAGTTTCTCAGAAAGCTTCTTTCCAGATGTCATCTGAGGATTTTTCCTTTTACAACATAGCCCTCTATGGGCTTCCAAATATCACTTTGCCAATTCCACAAGAACTGTCTTAGCCAAAGGCTTCTTGAGGGGAAAGCTGTAAATCTGTGATATGATTTCACAGAACACAAAGAAGTTTCTCAGAAAGCTTCTTTCTCTTTGTTATCGGAGGATATTTCCTTTGGCCCTATAGTCTTCAAAGGGATCCGAAATATCTGTTCTCAGATTCCACAGAAATAAGGCTAGCAAAGAGATCCACGAAATACACATGTAACTCTGTGAGGTGAATTAACAGAACACTAAGCTGTTTCTCAGAAAGCTTCTTCCCAGATTTCATCTGAGGATATTTCCTTTTTCACCATAGCCCTCTATGGGCTTCCAAATATCACTTTGCCAATTCCACAAGAACTTTCTTAGGGAAAGGCTTCTTGAGGAGAAAGCTGTAACTATGTGAGATGATTTCAGAGAACACGAAGAAGTTTCTCAGAAAGTTTCTTTCTCTTTGTTATCGGAGGATCTGTCCTTTGGCCCTATAGTCTTCAATGGGATCCCAAATATCTGTTCTCAGATTCCACAGAAATAAGGCTAGCAAAGAGATCCACGAAATACACATGTAACTCTGTGAGATGAATTAACAGAACACTAAGCAGTTTCTCAGAAAGCTTCTTTCCAGATTTCATCTGAGGATATTTCCTTTTTCACCACAGCCCTCTATGGGCTTCCAAATATCACTTTGCCAATTCCCCAAGAACTGTCTTTGCGAAAGGCTTCTTGAGGGGAAAGCTGTATCTCTGTGAGATGATTTCACAGAACACAAAGAAGTTTCTCAGAAAGCTTCTTTCTCTTTGTTATCGAAGGATATTTCCTTTGGCCCTATGGCCTTCAAAGGGATCCTAAATATCTGTTCTCAGATTCCACAGAAACAAGGCTAGCAAAGAGATCCACGAAATACACATGTAACTCTGTGAGATGAATTAACAGAACACTAAGCAGTTTCTCAGAAAGCTTCTTTCCACATTTCATCTGAGGAGATTTCCTTTTTCACCATAGCCCTCTAAGGGCTTCCAAATATCACTTTGCCAATTTCACAAGAACTGTTTTCGCGAAAAGCTTCTTGAGGGGAAAGCTGTAACTCTGTGAGATGATTTCAGAGAACACAACGAAGTTTCTCAGAAAGCTTCTTTCTCTTTGTTATCGCAGGATATTTCCTTTGGCCCTATAGTCTTCAATGGGATCCAAAATATCTGTTCTCCGATTCCACAGAAATAAGGCTAGCAAAGAGATCCACGAATTACACATGTAACTCTGTGAGATGAATTAACAGAACACTAAGAAGTATCTCAGAAAGCTTCTTTCCAGATTTCATCTGAAGATATTTCCTTTTTCACCATAGCCCTCTATGGGCTTCCAAATATCACTTTGCCAATTCCACAAGAACTGTCTTAGCGAAAGGCTTCTAGAGGGGAAAGTTGTAACTCTGTGAGATGATTTCAAAGAACACAAAGAAGTTTCTCAGAAAGTTTCTTTCTCTTTGTTATCGGAGGATATTTCCTTTGACCCTATAGTCTTCAAAGGGATCTGAGATATCTGTTCTCAGATTCCACAGAAATAAGGCTAGCAAAGAGATCCACGAAATACACAGAAACTCTGTGAGATGCATTAACAGAACACTAAGCAGTTTCTCAGAAAGCTTCTTTCCAGATTTCATCAGAGGATTTTCCTTTTTCAACATAGCCCTCTATGGGCTTCCAAATATCACTTTGCCAATTCCACAACAACTGTCTTAGCGAAAGGCTTCTTGAGGGGAAAGCTGTAACTCTGTGATATGATTTCACAGAACACCAAGAAGTTTCTCAGAAAGCTTCTTTCTCTTTGTTATCGGAGGATATTTCCTCTGGCCCTATAGTCTTCAAAGGGATCCGAAATATCTGTTCTCAGATTCCACAGAAATAAGGCTAGCAAAGAGATCCACGAAATACACATGTAACCCTGTGAGGTGAATTAACGGAACACTAAGCAGTTTCTCAGAAAGCTTCTTTCCAGATTTCATCTGAGGATATTTCCTTTTTCATCATAGAGCTCCATGGGCTTCCAAATATCACTTTGCCAATTCCACAAGAAGTGTCTTAGCGAAATGCTTCTTGAGGGGAAAGCTGTAACTCTGTGAGATGATTTCACAGAACACAAAGAAGTTTCTCAGAAAGCTTCTTTCTCTTTGTTATCGGAGGATCTTTCCTTTGGCCCTAGAGACTTCAATGGGATCCGAAATATCTGCTGTCACATTCCATAGAAATAAGGCTAGCAAAGACATCCACGAAATACACATGTAACTCTGTGAGATGTATTAACAGAACACTAAGCAGTTTCTCAGAAAGCTTCTTTCCAGATTTCATCTGAGAATACTTTCTTTTTTACCATAGCCCTCTACGGGCTTCCAAATATCACTTTGCCAATTCCACAAGAACTGTCTTAGCGAAAGGCTTCTTTAGGGGAAAGCTGTAACTCTCTGATGTGATTTCAGAGAACACAGAGAAGTTTCTCAGAAAGCTTCTTTCTTTTTGATATCGGAGGATATTTCCTTGGCCCTGTAGTCTTCAATGGGATCCGAAATATCTGTTCCCCGATTCCACAGAAATAAGGCTAGCAAAGAGATCCACGAAATACACATGTAACTCTGTGAGATGAATTAACAGAACACTAAGCAGTTTCTCAGAAATCTTCTTTCCAGATTTCATCTGAGGATATTTCCTTTTCACCATAACCCTCTATGGGCTTCCAAATATCACTTTGCCAATTCCACAAGAACTGTCTTAACGAAAGGCTTCTTGAGGGGAAAGCTGTAACTCTGTGAGATGATTTCACAGAACACAAAGAAGTTTCTCAGAAAGCTTCTTTCTCTTTGTTATCGGAGGATATTTCCTTTGGCCCTATAGTCTTCAAAGGGATCCGAAATATCTGCATTCAGATTCCACAGAAATAAGGCTAGCAAAGAGATCCACGAAATACACATGTAATTCTGTGAGATGAATTAACAGAACACTAAGCAGTTTCTCAGAAAGCTTCTTTCCAGATTTCATCTGAGGATATTTCCTTTTTCACCGTAGCCCTCTATGGGCTTCCAAATATCACTTTGCCAATTCCCCAAGAACTGTCTTAGCAAAAGGCTTCTTGAAGGGAAAGCTGTATCTCTGTGAGATGATTTCACAGAACACAAAGAAGTTTCTCAGAAAGCTTCTTTCGCTTTGTTATCGAAGGATATTTCCTTTGGCCCTATGGTCTTCAAAGGGATCCTAAATATCTGTTCTCAGATTCCACAGAAACAAGGCTAGCAAAGAGATCCACGAAATACACATGTAACTCTGTGAGATGAATTAACAGAACACTAAGCAGTTTCTCAGAAAGCTTCTTTCCACATTTCATCTGAGGAGATTTCCTTTTTAACCATAGCCCTCTAAGGGCTTCCAAATATCACTTTGCCAATTCCACAAGAACTGTCTTCGCGAAAAGCTTCTTGAGGGGAAAGCTGTAACTCTGTGAGATGATTTCAGAGAACACAACGAAGTTTCTCAGAAAGCTTCTTTCTCTTTGTTATCGCAGGATATTTCCTTTGGCCCTATATTCTTCAATGGGATCCAAAATATCTGTTCTCCGATTCCACAGAAATAAGGCTAGCAAAGAGATCCACGAATTACACATGTAACTCTGTGAGATGAATTAACAGAACACTAAGAAGTATCTCAGAAAGCTTCTTTCCAGATTTCATCTGAAGATATTTCCTTTTTCACCATAGCCCTCTATGGGCTTCCAAATATCACTTTGCCAATTCCACAAGAACTGTCTTAGCGAAAGGCTTCTAGAGGTGAAAGTTGTAACTCTGTGAGATGATTTCACAGAACACAAAGAAGTTTCTCAGAAAGTTTCTTTCTCTTTGTTATCGGAGGATATTTCCTTTGGCCCTATACTCTTCAAAGGGATCTGAGATATCTGTTCTCAGATTCCACAGAAATAAGGCTAGCAAAGAGATCCCCGAAATACACATGAAACTCTGTGAGATGCATTAACAGAACACTAAGCAGTTTCTCAGAAAGCTTCTTTCCAGATTTCATCTGAGGATTTTTCCTTTTTCAACATAGCCCTCTATGGGCTTCCAAATATCACTTTGCCAATTCCACAAGAACTGTCTTAGCGAAAGGCTTCTTGAGGGGAAAGCTGTAACTCTGTGATATGATTTAACAGAACACAAAGAAGTTTCTCAGAAAGCTTCTTTCTCTTTGTTATCGGAGGATATTTCCTTTGGCCCTATAGTCTTCAAAGGGATCCGAAATATCTGTTCTCAGATTCCACAGAAATAAGGCTAGCAAAGAGATCCACGAAATACACATGTAACTCTGTGAGGTGAATTAACGGAACACTAAGCAGTTTCTCAGAAAGCTTCTTTCCAGATTTCATCTGAGGATATTTCCTTTTTCACCATAGCCCTCTATGGGCTTCCAAATATCACTTTGCCAATTCCACAAGAAGTGTCTTAGCGAAATGCTTCTTGAGGGGAAAGCTGTAACTCTGTGAGATGATTTCACAGAACACAAAGAAGTTTCTCAGAAAGCTTCTTTCTCTTTGTTATCGGAGGATATTTCCTTTGGCCCTAGAGACTTCAATGGGATCCGAAATATCTGCTGTCACATTCCACAGAAAAAAGGCTAGCAAAGACATCCACGAAATACACATGTAACTCTGTGAGATGTATTAACAGAACACTAAGCAGTTTCTCAGAAAGCTTCTTTCCAGATTTCATCTGAGGATACTTTCTTTTTTACCATAGCCCTCTATGGGCTTCCAAATATCACTTTGCCAATTCCACATGAACTGTCTTAACGAAAGGCTTCTTGAGGGGAAAGCTGTATCTCTGTGAGATGATTTCACAGAACACAAAGAAGTTTCTCAGAAAGCTTCTTTCTCTTTGTTATCGAAGGATATTTCCTTTGGCCCTATGGCCTTCAAAGGGATCCTAAATATCTGTTCTCAGATTCCACAGAAACAAGGCTAGCAAAGAGATCCACGAAATACACATGTAACTCTGTGAGATGAATTAACAGAACACTAAGCAGTTTCTCACAAAGCTTCTTTCCACATTTCATCTGAGGAGATTTCCTTTTTCACCATAGCCCTCTAAGGGCTTCCAACTATCACTTTGCCAATTCCACAAGAACTGTCTTCGCGAAAAGCTTCTTGAGGGGAAAGCTGTAACTCTGTGAGATGATTTCAGAGAACACAACGAAGTTTCTCAGAAAGCTTCTTTCTCTTTCTTATCGCAGGATATTTCCTTTGGCCCTATAGTCTTCAATGGGATCCAAAATATCTGTTCTCCGATTCCACAGAAATAAGGCTAGCAAAGAGATCCACGAATTACACATGTAACTCTGTGAGATGAATTAACAGAACACTAAGAAGTATCTCAGAAAGCTTCTTTCCAGATTTCATCTGAAGATATTTCCTTTTTCACCATAGCCCTCTATGGGCTTCCAAATATCACTTTGCCAATTCCACAAGAACTGTCTTAGCGAAAGGCTTCTAGAGGGGAAAGTTGTAACTCTGTGAGATGATTTCACAGAACACAAAGATGTTTCTCAGAAAGTTTCTTTCTCTTTGTTATCGGAGGATATTTCTTTTGACCCTATAGTCTTCAAAGGGATCTGAGATATCTGTTCTCAGATTCCACAGAAATAAGGCTAGCAAAGAGATCCACGAAATACACATGAAACTCTGTGAAATGCATTAACAGAACACTAAGCAGTTTCTCAGAAAGCTTCTTTCCAGATTTCTTCTGAGGATTTTTCCTTTTTCAACATAGCCCTCTATGGGCTTCCAAATATCACTTTGCCAATTCCACAAGAACTGTCTTAGCGAAAGGCTTCTTCAGGGGAAAGCTGTAACTCTGTGATATGATTTAACAGAACACTAAGAAGTTTCTCAGAAAGCTTCTTTCTCTTTGTTATCGGAGGATATTTCCTTTGGCCCTATAGTCTTCAAAAGGATCCGAAATATCTGTTCTCAGATTCCACAGAAATAAGGCTAGCAAAGAGATCCACGAAATACACATGTAACTCTGTGAGGTGAATTAACGGAACACTAAGCAGTTTCTCAGAAAGCTTCTTTCCAGATTTCATCTGAGGATATTTCCTTTTTCATCATAGCCCTCCATGGGCTTCCAAATATCACTTTGCCAATTCCACAAGAAGTGTCTTAGCGAAATGCTTCTTGAGGGGAAAGCTGTAACTCTGTGAGATGATTTCACAGAACACAAAGAAGTTTCTCAGAAAGCTTCTTTCTCTTTGTTATCGGAGGATATTTCCTTTGGCCCCAGAGACTTCAATGGGATCCGAAATATCTGTTGTCACATTCCACAGAAATAAGACTAGCAAAGAGATCCACGAAATACACATGTAACTCTGTGAGATGTATTAACAGAACACTAAGCAGTTTCTCAGAAAGCTTCTTTCCAGATTTCATCTGAGGATATTTCCTTTTTCACCATAGCCCTCTATAGGCTTCCAAATATCACTTTGCCAATTCCACAAGAACTGTCTTAGCGAAAGGCTTCTTTAAGGGAAAGCTGTAACTCTGTGAGATGATTTCAGAGAACACAGAGAAGTTTCTCAGAAAGCTTCTTTCTCTTTGTTATCGGAGGATATTTCCTTCGGCCTTGTAGTCTTCAATGGGATCCGAAATATCTGTCTCCGATTCCACAGAAATAAGGCTAGCAAAGAGATCCACGAAATACACATGTAACTCTGTGAGATGAATTAACAGAACACTAAGCAGTTTCTCAGAAAGCTTCTTTCCAGATTTCATCTGAGGATATTTCCTTTTTCACCGTAGCCCTCTATGGGCTTCCAAATATCACTTTGCCAATTCCACAAGAACTGTATTATCGAAAGGCTTCTTGAGGGGAAAGCTGTAACTCTGTGAGATGATATCAGAGAACATAGAGAAGTTTCTCAGAAAGCTTCTTTCTCTTTGTTATTGGAGGATATTTCCTTTGGCCCTATATTCTTCAAAGGGATCCGAAATATCTGTTCTCAGATTCCACAGAAATAAGGCTAGCAAAGAGATCCACGAAATACACATGTAACTCTGTGAGATGAATTAACAGAACACTAAGCAGTTTCTCAGAAAGCTTCTTTCCAGATTTCATCTGAGGATTTTTCCTTTTTCAACATTGCCCTCTATGGGCTTACAAATATCACTTTGCCAATTCCACAAGAACTGTCTTAGCGAAAGGCTTCTTGAGGGGAAAGCTGTAACTCTGTGATATGATTTCACAGAACACAAAGGAGTTTCTCAGAAAGCTTCTTTCTCTTTGTTATCGGAGGATATTTCCTTTGTCCCTATAGTCTTCAAAGGGATCCGAAATATCTGCATTCAGATTCCACAGAAATAAGGCTAGCAAATAGATCCAAGAAATACACATATAATTCTGTGAGATGAATTAACAGAACACTAAGCAGTTTCTCAGAAAGCTTCTTTCCAGATTTCATCTGAGGATATTTCCTTTTTCACCATAGTCCCCTATGGGCTTCCAAATATCACTTTGCCAATTCCACAGGAACTGTCTTAGCGAAAGGCTTCTTGAGGGGAAAGCTGTAACTCTGTGAGATGATTTCACAGAACACAGAAAAGTTTCTCAGAAAGCTTCTTTCTCTTTGTTATCGGAGGATGTTTCCTTTGGCCCTATAGTCTTCAATGGGATCCGAAATATCTGTTCTCAGATTCCACAGAAATAATGCTAGCAAAGAGATCCAGGAAATACACATGTAACTCTGTGAGATGATTTAACAGAACACCAAGCTGTTTCTCAAAAAGCTTCTTTCCAGATTTCATCTGAGGATATTTCCTATTTCACCACAACCCTCTATGGGATTCCAAATATCACTTTGCCAATTCCTCAAGAACTGTCTTAGCGAAAGGCTTCTTGAGGGGAAAGCTGTAACTCTGTGAGATGATTTCACAGACCACAAAGAAGTTTCTCAGGAGGCTTCTTTCTCTTTGTTATCGGAGGATATTTCCTTTTGCCCTATGGTCTTCAAAGGGATCCGAAATATCTGTTCTCAGATTCCACAGAAATAAGGCTAGCAAAGAGATCCACGAAATACACATGTAATTCTGTGAGATGAATTAACAGAACACTAAGCAGTTTCTCAGAAAGCTTCTTTCCAGATTTCATCTGAGGATATTTCCTTTTTCACCGTAGCCCTCTATGGGCTTCCAAATATCACTTTGCCAATTCCCCAAGAACTGTCTTAGCGAAAGGGTTCTTGGGGAGAAAGCTGTATCTCTGTGAGATGATTTCACAGAACACAAAGAAGTTTCTCAGAAAGCTTCTTTCTCTTTGTTATCGAAGGATATTTCCTTTGGCCCTATGGTCTTCAAAGGGATCCGAAATACCTGTTCTCAGATTCCACAGAAACAAGGGTAGCAAAGAGATCCACGAAATACACATGTAACTCTGTGGGATGAATTAACAGAACACTAAGCAGTTTCTCAGAAAGCTTCTTTCCACATTTCATCTGAGGAGATTTCCTTTTTCACCATAGCCCTCTATGGGCTTCCAAATATCACTTTGCCAATTCCACAAGAACTGTCTTTCAGAATGGCTTCTTGAGGGGGAAGCTGTAACTCTGTGAGATGATTTCAGAGAACACAAAGAAGTTTCTCAGAAGGCTTCTTTCTCTTTGTTATCGCAGGATATTTCCTTTGGCCCTATGGTCTTCAATGGGATCCAAAATATCTGTTCTCCGATTCCACAGAAATAAGGCTAGCAACGAGATCCACGAATTACACATGTAACACTGTGAGATGAATTAACAGAACACTAAGAAGTATCTCAGAAAGCTTCTTTCCAGATTTCATCTGAAGATATTTCCTTTTTCACCATAGCCCTCTATGGGCTTCCAAATATCACTTTGCCAATTCCACAAGAACTGTCTTAGCGAAAGGCTTCTAGAGGTGAAAGTTGTAACTCTGTGAGATGATTTCACAGAACACAAAGAAGTTTCTCAGAAAGTTTCTTTCTCTTTGTTATCGGAGGATATTTCCTTTGGCCCTATACTCTTCAAAGGGATCTGAGATATCTGTTCTCAGATTCCACAGAAATAAGGCTAGCAAAGAGATCCCCGAAATACACATGAAACTCTGTGAGATGCATTAACAGAACACTAAGCAGTTTCTCAGAAAGCTTCTTTCCAGATTTCATCTGAGGATTTTTCCTTTTCAACATAGCCCTCTATGGGCTTCCAAATATCACTTTGCCAATTCCACAAGAACTGTCTTAGCGAAAGGCTTCTTGAGGGGAAAGCTGTAACTCTGTGATATGATTTAACAGAACACAAAGAAGTTTCTCAGAAAGCTTCTTTCTCTTTGTTATCGGAGGATATTTCCTTTGGCCCTATAGTCTTCAAAGGGATCCGAAATATCTGTTCTCAGATTCCACAGAAATAAGGCTAGCAAAGAGATCCACGAAATACACATGTAACTCTGTGAGGTGAATTAACGGAACACTAAGCAGTTTCTCAGAAAGCTTCTTTCCAGATTTCATCTGAGGATATTTCCTTTTTCACCATAGCCCTCTATGGGCTTCCAAATATCACTTTGCCAATTCCACAAGAAGTGTCTTAGCGAAATGCTTCTTGAGGGGAAAGCTGTAACTCTGTGAGATGATTTCACAGAACACAAAGAAGTTTGTCAGAAAGCTTCTTTCTCTTTGTTATGGGAGGATATTTCCTTTGGCCCTAGAGACTTCAATGGGATCCGAAATATCTGCTGTCACATTCCACAGAAAAAAGGCTAGCAAAGACATCCACGAAATACACATGTAACTCTGTGAGATGTATTAACAGAACACTAAGCAGTTTCTCAGAAAGCTTCTTTCCAGATTTCATCTGAGGATACTTTCTTTTATACCATAGCCCTCTATGGGCTTCCAAATATCACTTTGCCAATTCCACATGAACTGTCTTAACGAAAGGCTTCTTGAGGGGAAAGCTGTATCTCTGTGAGATGATTTCAGAGAACACAACGAAGTTTCTCAGAAAGCTTCTTTCTCTTTCTTATCGCAGGATATTTCCTTTGGCCCTATAGTCTTCAATGGGATCCAAAATATCTGTTCTCCGATTCCACAGAAATAAGGCTAGCAAAGAGATCCACGAATTACACATGTAACTCTGTGAGATGAATTAACAGAACACTAAGAAGTATCTCAGAAAGCTTCTTTCCAGATTTTATCTGAAGATATTTCCTTTTTCACCATAGCCCTCTATGGGCTTCCAAATATCACTTTGCCAATTCCACAAGAACTGTCTTAGCGAAAGGCTTCTAGAGGGGAAAGTTGTAACTCTGTGAGATGATTTCACAGAACACAAAGATGTTTCTCAGAAAGTTTCTTTCTCTTTGTTATCGGAGGATATTTCTTTTGACCCTATAGTCTTCAAAGGGATCTGAGATATCTGTTCTCAGATTCCACAGAAATAAGGCTAGCAAAGAGATCCACGAAATACACATGAAACTCTGTGAAATGCATTAACAGAACACTAAGCAGTTTCTCAGAAAGCTTCTTTCCAGATTTCTTCTGAGGATTTTTCCTTTTTCAACATAGCCCTCTATGGGCTTCCAAATATCACTTTGCCAATTCCACAAGAACTGTCTTAGCGAAAGGCTTCTTCAGGGGAAAGCTGTAACTCTGTGATATGATTTAACAGAACACTAAGAAGTTTCTCAGAAAGCTTCTTTCTCTTTGTTATCGGAGGATATTTCCTTTGGCCCTATAGTCTTCAAAAGGATCCGAAATATCTGTTCTCAGATTCCACAGAAATAAGGCTAGCAAAGAGATCCACGAAATACACATGTAACTCTGTGAGGTGAATTAACGGAACACTAAGCAGTTTCTCAGAAAGCTTCTTTCCAGATTTCATCTGAGGATATTTCCTTTTTCATCATAGCCCTCCATGGGCTTCCAAATATCACTTTGCCAATTCCACAAGAAGTGTCTTAGCGAAATGCTTCTTGAGGGGAAAGCTGTAACTCTGTGAGATGATTTCACAGAACACAAAGAAGTTTCTCAGAAAGCTTCTTTCTCTTTGTTATCGGAGGATATTTCCTTTGGCCCCAGAGACTTCAATGGGATCCGAAATATCTGTTGTCACATTCCACAGAAATAAGGCTAGCAAAGAGATCCACGAAATACACATGTAACTCTGTGAGATGTATTAACAGAACACTAAGCAGTTTCTCAGAAAGCTTCTTTCCAGATTTCATCTGAGGATATTTCCTTTTTCACCATAGCCCTCTATAGGCTTCCAAATATCACTTTGCCAATTCCACAAGAACTGTCTTAGCGAAAGGCTTCTTTAAGGGAAAGCTGTAACTCTGTGAGATGATTTCAGAGAACACAGAGAAGTTTCTCAGAAAGCTTCTTTCTCTTTGTTATCGGAGGATATTTCCTTCGGCCTTGTAGTCTTCAATGGGATCCGAAATATCTGTCTCCGATTCCACAGAAATAAGGCTAGCAAAGAGATCCACGACATACACATGTAACTCTGTGAGATGAATTAACAGAACACTAAGCAGTTTCTCAGAAAGCTTCTTTCCAGATTTCATCTGAGGATATTTCCCTTTTCACCGTAGCCCTCTATGGGCTTCCAAATATCACTTTGCCAATTCCACAAGAACTGTATTATCGAAAGGCTTCTTGAGGGGAAAGCTGTAACTCTATGAGATGATATCAGAGAACATAGAGAAGTTTCTCAGAAAGCTTCTTTCTCTTTGTTATTGGAGGATATTTCCTTTGGCCCTATATTCTTCAAAGGGATCCGAAATATCTGTTCTCAGATTCCACAGAAATAAGGCTAGCAAAGAGATCCACGAAATACACATGTAACTCTGTGAGATGAATTAACAGAACACTAAGCAGTTTCTCAGAAAGCTTCTTTCCAGATTTCATCTGAGGATTTTTCCTTTTTCAACATTGCCCTCTATGGGCTTACAAATATCACTTTGCCAATTCCACAAGAACTGTCTTAGCGAAAGGCTTCTTCAGGGGAAAGCTGTAACTCTGTGATATGATTTCACAGAACACAAAGAAGTTTCTCAGAAAGCTTCTTTCTCTTTGTTATCGGAGGATATTTCCTTTGGCCCTATAGTCTTCAAAGGGATCCGAATTATCTGTTCTCAGATTCCACAGAAATAAGGCTAGCAAAGAGATCCACGAAATACACATGTAACTCTGTGAGGTGAATTAACAGAACACTAAGCAGTTTCTCAGAAAGCTTCTTTCGAGATTTCATCTGAGGATATTTCCTTTTTCACCATAGCCCTCTATGGGCTTCCAAATATCACTTTGCCAATTCCACAAGAAGTGTCTTAGCGAAATGCTTCTTGAGGGGAAAGCTGTAACTCTGTGAGATGATTTCACAGAACACAAAGAAGTTTCTCAGAAAGCTTCTTTCTCTTTGTTATCGGAGGATATTTCCTTTGGCCCTAGAGTCTTCAAAGGGATCCGAAATATCTGTTGTCAGATTCCACAGAAATAAGGCTAGCAAAGAGATCCACGAAATACACATGTAACTCTGTGAGACGTATTAACAGAACACTAAGCAGTTTCTCAGAAAGCTTCTTTCCAGATTTCATCTGAGGATATTTCCTTTTTCACCATCGCCCTCTATGGGCTTCCAAATATCACTTTGCCAATTCCACAAGAACTGTCTTAGCGAAAGGCTTCTTGCGGGGAAAGCTGTATCTCTGTGAGATGATTTCACAGAACACAAAGGAGTTTCTCAGAAAGCTTCTTTCTCTTTGTTATCGGAGGATATTTCCTTTGTCCCTATAGTCTTCAAAGGGATCCGAAATATCTGCATTCAGATTCCACAGAAATAAGGCTAGCAAATAGATCCAAGAAATACACATATAATTCTGTGAGATGAATTAACAGAACACTAAGCAGTTTCTCAGAAAGCTTCTTTCCAGATTTCATCTGAGGATATTTCCTTTTTCACCATAGTCCCCTATGGGCTTCCAAATATCACTTTGCCAATTCCACAGGAACTGTCTTAGCGAAAGGCTTCTTGAGGGGAAAGCTGTAACTCTGTGAGATGATTTCACAGAACACAGAAAAGTTTCTCAGAAAGCTTCTTTCTCTTTGTTATCGGAGGATGTTTCCTTTGGCCCTATAGTCTTCAATGGGATCCGAAATATCTGTTCTCAGATTCCACAGAAATAATGCTAGCAAAGAGATCCAGGAAATACACATGTAACTCTGTGAGATGATTTAACAGAACACCAAGCTGTTTCTCAAAAAGCTTCTTTCCAGATTTCATCTGAGGATATTTCCTATTTCACCACAACCCTCTATGGGATTCCAAATATCACTTTGCCAATTCCTCAAGAACTGTCTTAGCGAAAGGCTTCTTGAGGGGAAAGCTGTAACTCTGTGAGATGATTTCACAGACCACAAAGAAGTTTCTCAGGAGGCTTCTTTCTCTTTGTTATCGGAGGATATTTCCTTTTGCCCTATGGTCTTCAAAGGGATCCGAAATATCTGTTCTCAGATTCCACAGAAATAAGGCTAGCAAAGAGATCCACGAAATACACATGTAATTCTGTGAGATGAATTAACAGAACACTAAGCAGTTTCTCAGAAAGCTTCTTTCCAGATTTCATCTGAGGATATTTCCTTTTTCACCGTAGCCCTCTATGGGCTTCCAAATATCACTTTGCCAATTCCCCAAGAACTGTCTTAGCGAAAGGGTTCTTGGGGAGAAAGCTGTATCTCTGTGAGATGATTTCACAGAACACAAAGAAGTTTCTCAGAAAGCTTCTTTCTCTTTGTTATCGAAGGATATTTCCTTTGGCCCTATGGTCTTCAAAGGGATCCGAAATACCTGTTCTCAGATTCCACAGAAACAAGGGTAGCAAAGAGATCCACGAAATACACATGTAACTCTGTGGGATGAATTAACAGAACACTAAGCAGTTTCTCAGAAAGCTTCTTTCCATATTTCATCTGAGGAGATTTCCTTTTTCACCATAGCCCTCTATGGGCTTCCAAATATCACTTTGCCAATTCCACAAGAACTGTCTTTCAGAATGGCTTCTTGAGGGTTAAGCTGTAACTCTGTGAGATGATTTCAGAGAACACAAAGAAGTTTCTCAGAAGGCTTCTTTCTCTTTGTTATCGCAGGATATTTCCTTTGGCCCTATAGTCTTCAATGGGATCCAAAATATCTGTTCTCCGATTCCACAGAAATAAGGCTAGCAAAGAGATCCACGAAATACACATGTAACTCTGTGAGATGCATTAACAGAACACTAAGCAGTTTCTCAGAAAGCTTCTTTCCAGATTACATCTGAGGATTTTTCCTTTTTCAACATAGCCCTCTATGGGCTTCCAAATATCACTTTGCCAATTCCACAAGAACTGTCTTAGCCAAAGGCTTCTTGAGGGGAAAGCTGTAAATCTGTGATATGATTTCACAGAACACAAAGAAGTTTCTCAGAAAGCTTCTTTCTCTTTGTTATCGGAGGATATTTCCTTTGGCCCTATGGTCTTCAAAGGGATCCGAAATATCTGTTCTCAGATTCCACAGAAATAAGGCTAGCAAAGAGATCCACGAAATACACATGGAACTCTGTGAGGTGAATTAACAGAACACTAAGCTGTTTCTCAGAAAGCTTCTTTCTAGATTTCATCTGAGGATATTTCCTTTTTCACCATAGCCCTCTATGGGCTTCCAAATATCACTTTGCCAATTCCACAAGAACTTTCTTAGGGAAAGGCTTCTTGAGGAGAAAGCTGTAACTATGTGAGATGATTTCAGAGAACACGAAGAAGTTTCTCAGAAAGTTTCTTTCTCTTTGTTATCGGAGGATCTGTCCTTTGGCCCTATAGTCTTCAATGGGATCCCAAATATCTGTTCTCAGATTCCACAGAAATAAGGCTAGCAAAGAGATCCACGAAATACACATGTAACTCTGTGAGATGAATTAACAGAACACTAAGCAGTTTCTCAGAAAGCTTCTTTCCAGATTTCATCTGAGGATATTTCCTTTTTCACCATAGTCCCCTATGGGCTTCCAAATATCACTTTGCCAATTCCACAAGAACTGTCTTAGCGAAAGGCGTCTTGAGGGGAAAGCTGTAACTCTGTGAGATGATTTCACAGAACACAGGAAAGTTTCTCAGAAAGCTTCTTTCTCTTTGTTATCGGAGGATGTTTCCTTTGGCCCTATAGTCTTCAATGGGATCCGAAATATCTGTTCTCAGATTCCACAGAAATCATGCTAGCAAAGAGATCCAGGAAATACACATGTAACTCTGTGAGATGAATTAACAGAACACCAAGCTGTTTCTCAGAAAGCTTCTTTCCAGATTTCATCTGAGGATATTTCCTATTTCACCATAACCCTCTATGGGCTTCCAAATATCACTTTGCCAATTCCTCAAGAACTGTCTTAGCGAAAGACTTCTTGAGGGGAAAGCTGTATCTCTGTGAGATGATTTCACAGAACACAAAGAAGTTTCTCAGAAAGCTTCTTTCTCTTTGTTATCGGAGGATATTTCCTTTGGCCCTATAGTCTTCAAAGGGATCCGAAATATCTGCATTCAGATTCCACAGAAATAAGGCTAGCAAAGAGATCCACGAAATACACATGTAATTCTGTGAGATGAATTAACAGAACACTAAGCAGTTTCTCAGAAAGCTTCTTTCCAGATTTCATCTGAGGATATTTCCTTTTTCACTTTAGCCCTCTATGGGCTTCCAAATATCACTTTGCCAATTCCCCAAGAACTGTCTTAGCGAAAGGGTTCTTGGGGAGAAAGCTGTATCTCTGTGAGATGATTTCACAGAACACAAAGAAGTTTCTCAGAAAGCTTCTTTCTCTTTGTTATCGAAGGATATTTCCTTTGGCCCTATGGTCTTCAAAGGGATCCGAAATACCTGTTCTCAGATTCCACAGAAACAAAGGTAGCAAAGAGATCCACGAAATACACATGTAACTCTGTGGGATGAATTAACAGAACACTAAGCAGTTTCTCAGAAAGCTTCTTTCCACATTTCATCTGAGGAGATTTCCTTTTTCACCATAGCCCTCTAATGGCTTCCAAATATCACTTTGCCAATTCCACAAGAACTGTCTTTCAGAAAGGCTTCTTGAGGGGGAAGCTGTAACTCTGTGAGATGATTTCAGAGAACACAAAGAAGTTTCTCAGAAAGCTTCTTTCTCTTTGTTATCGCAGGATATTTCCTTTGGCCCTATAGTCTTCAATGGGATCTAAAATATCTGTTCTCCGATTCCACAGAAATAAGGCTAGCAAAGAGATCCACGAAATACACATGTAACTCTGTGAGATGCATTAACAGAACACTAAGCAGTTTCTCAGAAAGCTTCTTTCCAGATGTCATCTGAGGATTTTTCCTTTTTCAACATAGCCCTCTATGGGCTTCCAAATATCACTTTGCCAATTCCACAAGAACTGTCTTAGCCAAAGGCTTCTTGAGGGGAAAGCTGTAAATCTGTGATATGATTTCACAGAACACAAAGAAGTTTCTCAGAAAGCTTCTTTCTCTTTGTTATAGGAGGATATTTCCTTTGGCCCTATGGTCTTCAAAGGGATCCGAAATATCTGTTCTCAGATTCCACAGAAATAAGGCTAGCAAAGAGATCCACGAAATACACATGTAACTCTGTGAGGTGAATTAACAGAACACTAAGCTGTTTCTCAGAAAGCTTCTTCCCAGATTTCATCTGAGGATATTTCCTTTTTCACCATAGCCCTATATGGGCTTCCAATTATCACTTTGCCAATTCCACAAGAAATTTCTTAGGGAAAGGCTTCTTGAGGAGAAAGCTGTAACTATGTGAGATGATTTCAGAGAACACGAAGAAGTTTCTCAGAAAGTTTCTTTCTCTTTGTTATCGGAGGATCTGTCCTTTGGCCCTATAGTCTTCAATGGGATCCCAAATATCTGTTCTCAGATTCCACAGAAATAAGGCTAGCAAAGAGATCCACGAAATACACATGTAACTCTGTGAGATGAATTAACAGAACACTAAGCAGTTTCTCAGAAAGCTTCTTTCCAGATTTCATCTGAGGATATTTCCTTTTTCACCATAGTCCCCTATGGGCTTCCAAATATCACGTTGCCAATTCCACAAGAACTGTCTTAGCGAAAGGCTTCTTGAGGGGAAAGCTGTAACTCTGTGAGATGATTTCACAGAACACAGGAAAGTTTCTCAGAAAGCTTCTTTCTCTTTGTTATCGGAGGATGTTTCCTTTGGCCCTATAGTCTTCAATGGGATCCGAAATATCTGTTCTCAGATTCCACAGAAATAATGCTAGCAAAGAGATCCAGGAAATACACATGTAACTCTGTGAGATGAATTAACAGAACACCAAGCTGTTTCTCAGAAAGCTTCTTTCCAGATTTCATCTGAGGATATTTCCTATTTCACCATAACCCTCTATGGGCTTCCAAATATCACTTTGCCAATTCCTCAAGAACTGTCTTAGCGAAAGACTTCTTGAGGGGAAAGCTGTATCTCTGTGAGATGATTTCACAGAACACAAAGAAGTTTCTCAGAAAGCTTCTTTCTCTTTGTTATCGGAGGATATTTCCTTTGGCCCTATAGTCTTCAAAGGGGTCCGAAATATCTGCATTCAGATTCCACAGAAATAAGGCTAGCAAAGAGATCCACGAAATACACATGTAATTCTGTGAGATGAATTAACAGAACACTAAGCAGTTTCTCAGAAAGCTTCTTTCCAGATTTCATCTGAGGATATTTCCTTTTTCACCGCAGCCCTCTATGGGCTTCCAAATATCACTTTGCCAATTCCCCAAGAACTGTCTTAGCGAAAGGCTTCTTGAGGGGAAAGCTGTATCTCTGTGAGATGATTTCACAGAACACAAAGAAGTTTCTCAGAAAGCTTCTTTCTCTTTGTTATCGAAGGATATTTCCTTTGGCCCTATGGCCTTCAAAGTGATCCTAAATATCTGTTCTCAGATTCCACAGAAACAAGGCTAGCAAAGAGATCCACGAAATACACATGTAACTCTGTGAGATGAATTAACAGAACACTAAGCAGTTTCTCAGAAAGCTTCTTTCCACATTTCATCTGAGGAGATTTCCTTTTTCACCATAGCCCTCTAAGGGCTTCCAAATATCACTTTGCCAATTCCACAAGAACTGTTTTCGCGAAAAGCTTCTTGAGGAGAAAGCTGTAACTCTGTGAGATGATTTCAGAGAACACAACGAAGTTTCTCAGAAAGCTTCTTTCTCTTTGTTATCGCAGGATATTTCCTTTGGCCCTATAGTCTTCAATGGGATCCAAAATATCTGTTCTCCGATTCCACAGAAATAAGGCTAGCAAAGAGATCCACGAATTACACATGTAACTCTGTGAGATGAATTAACAGAACACTAAGAAGTATCTCAGAAAGCTTCTTTCCAGATTTCATCTGAAGATATTTCCTTTTTCACCATAGCCCTCTATGGGCTTCCAAATATCACTTTGCCAATTCCACAAGAACTGTCTTAGCGAAAGGATTCTAGAGGGGAAAGTTGTAACTCTGTGAGATGATTTCAAAGAACACAAAGAAGTTTCTCAGAAAGTTTCTTTCTCTTTGTTATCGGATGATATTTCCTTTGACCCTATAGTCTTCAAAGGGATCTGAGATATCTGTTCTCAGATTCCACAGAAATAAGGCTAGCAAAGAGATCCACGAAATACACATGAAACTCTGTGAGATGAATTAACAGAACACTAAGCAGTTTCTCAGAAAGCTTCTTTCCAGATTTCATCTGAGAATACTTTCTTTTTTACCATAGCCCTCTACGGGCTTCCAAATATCACTTTGCCAATTCCACAAGAACTGTCTTAGCGAAAGGCTTCTTTAGGGGAAAGCTGTAACTCTGTGATATGATTTCAGAGAACACAGAGAAGTTTCTCAGAAAGCTTCTTTCTTTTTGATATCGGAGGATATTTCCTTGGCCCTGTAGTCTTCAATGGGATCCGAAATATCTGTTCCCCGATTCCACAGAAATAAGGCTAGCAAAGAGATCCACGAAATACACATGTAACTCTGTGAGATGAATTAACAGAACACTAAGCAGTTTCTCAGAAATCTTCTTTCCAGATTTCATCTGAGGATATTTCCTTTTTCACAATAGCCCTCTATGGGCTTCCAAATATCACTTTGCCAATTCCACAAGAACTGTCTTAACGAAAGGCTTCTTGAGGGGAAAGTTGTAACTCTGTGAGATGATTTCACAGAACACAAAGAAGTTTCTCAGAAAGCTTCTTTCTCTTTGTTATCGGAGGATATTTCCTTTGGCCCTATAGTCTTCAAAGGGATCCGAAATATCTGCATTCAGATTCCACAGATATAAGGCTAGCAAAGAGATCCACGAAATACACATGTAATTCTGTGAGATGAATTAACAGAACACTAAGCAGTTTCTCAGAAAGCTTCTTTCCAGATTTCATCTGAGGATATTTCCTTTTTCACCGTAGCCCTCTATGGGCTTCCAAATATCACTTTGCCAATTCCCCAAGAACTGTCTTAGCGAAAGGCTTCTTGAGGGGAAAGCTGTATCTCTGTGAGATGATTTCACAGAACACAAAGAAGTTTCTCAGAAAGCTTCTTTCTCTTTGTTATCGAAGGATATTTCCTTTGGCCCTATGGTCTTCAAAGGGATCCTAAATATCTGTTCTCAGATTCCACAGAAACAAGGCTAGCAAAGAGATCCTCGAAATACACATGTAACTCTGTGAGATGAATTAACAGAACACTAAGCAGTTTCTCAGAAAGCTTCTTTCCACATTTCATCTGAGGAGATTTCCTTTTTCACCATAGCCCTCTAAGGGCTTCCAAATATCACTTTGCCAATTCCACAAGAACTGTCTTCGCGAAAAGCTTCTTGAGGGGAAAGCTGTAACTCTGTGAGATGATTTCAGAGAACACAACGAAGTTTCTCAGAAAGCTTCTTTCTCTTTGTTATCGCAGGATATTTCCTTTGGCCCTATAGTCTTCAATGGGATCCAAAATATCTGTTCTCCGATTCCACAGAAATAAGGCTAGCAAAGAGATCCACGAATTACACATGTAACTCTGTGAGATGAATTAACAGAACACTAAGAAGTATCTCAGAAATCTTCTTTCCAGATTTCATCTGAAGATATTTCCTTTTTCACCATAGCCCTCTATGGGCTTCCAAATATCACTTTGCTAATTCCACAAGAACTGTCTTAGCGAAAGGCTTCTAGAGGGGAAAGTTGTAACTCTGTGAGGTGATTTCACAGAACACAAAGAAGTTTCTCAGAAAGTTTCTTTCTCTTTGTTATCGGAGGATATTTCCTTTGGCCCTATAGTCTTCAAAGGGATCTGAGATATCTGTTCTCAGATTCCACAGAATTAAGGCTAGCAAAGAGATCCACGAAATACAAATGAAACTCTGTGAGATGCATTAACAGAACACTAAGCAGTTTCTCAGAAAGCTTCTTTCCAGATTTCATCTGAGGATTTTTCCTTTTTCAACATAGCCCTCTATGGGCTTCCAAATATCACTTTGCCAATTCCACAAGAACTGTCTTAGCGAAAGGCTTCTTGAGGGGAAAGCTGTAACTCTGTGAGATGATTTCACAGAACACAGGAAAGTTTCTCAGAAAGCTTCTTTCTCTTTGTTATCGGAGGATGTTTCCTTTGGCCCTATAGTCTTCAATGGGATCCGAAATATCTGTTCTCAGATTCCACAGAAATAATGCTAGCAAAGAGATCCAGGAAATACACATGTAACTCTGTGAGATGAATTAACAGAACACCAAGCTGTTTCTCAGAAAGCTTCTTTCCAGATTTCATCTGAGGATATTTCCTATTTCACCATAACCCTCTATGGGCTTCCAAATATCACTTTGCCAATTCCTCAAGAACTGTCTTAGCGAAAGACTTCTTGAGGGGAAAGCTGTATCTCTGTGAGATGATTTCACAGAACACAAAGAAGTTTCTCAGAAAGCTTCTTTCTCTTTGTTATCGGAGGATATTTCCTTTGGCCCTATAGTCTTCAAAGGGGTCCGAAATATCTGCATTCAGATTCCACAGAAATAAGGCTAGCAAAGAGATCCACGAAATACACATGTAATTCTGTGAGATGAATTAACAGAACACTAAGCAGTTTCTCAGAAAGCTTCTTTCCAGATTTCATCTGAGGATATTTCCTTTTTCACCGCAGCCCTCTATGGGCTTCCAAATATCACTTTGCCAATTCCCCAAGAACTGTCTTAGCGAAAGGCTTCTTGAGGGGAAAGCTGTATCTCTGTGAGATGATTTCACAGAACACAAAGAAGTTTCTCAGAAAGCTTCTTTCTCTTTGTTATCGAAGGATATTTCCTTTGGCCCTATGGCCTTCAAAGGGATCCTAAATATCTGTTCTCAGATTCCACAGAAACAAGGCTAGCAAAGAGATCCACGAAATACACATGTAACTCTGTGAGATGAATTAACAGAACACTAAGCAGTTTCTCAGAAAGCTTCTTTCCACATTTCATCTGAGGAGATTTCCTTTTTCACCATAGCCCTCTAAGGGCTTCCAAATATCACTTTGCCAATTCCACAAGAACTGTTTTCGCGAAAAGCTTCTTGAGGAGAAAGCTGTAACTCTGTGAGATGATTTCAGAGAACACAACGAAGTTTCTCAGAAAGCTTCTTTCTCTTTGTTATCGCAGGATATTTCCTTTGGCCCTATAGTCTTCAATGGGATCCAAAATATCTGTTCTCCGATTCCACAGAAATAAGGCTAGCAAAGAGATCCACGAATTACACATGTAACTCTGTGAGATGAATTAACAGAACACTAAGAAGTATCTCAGAAAGCTTCTTTCCAGATTTCATCTGAAGATATTTCCTTTTTCACCATAGCCCTCTATGGGCTTCCAAATATCACTTTGCCAATTCCACAAGAACTGTCTTAGCGAAAGGATTCTAGAGGGGAAAGTTGTAACTCTGTGAGATGATTTCAAAGAACACAAAGAAGTTTCTCAGAAAGTTTCTTTCTCTTTGTTATCGGATGATATTTCCTTTGACCCTATAGTCTTCAAAGGGATCTGAGATATCTGTTCTCAGATTCCACAGAAATAAGGCTAGCAAAGAGATCCACGAAATACACATGAAACTCTGTGAGATGAATTAACAGAACACTAAGCAGTTTCTCAGAAAGCTTCTTTCCAGATTTCATCTGAGAATACTTTCTTTTTTACCATAGCCCTCTACGGGCTTCCAAATATCACTTTGCCAATTCCACAAGAACTGTCTTAGCGAAAGGCTTCTTTAGGGGAAAGCTGTAACTCTGTGATATGATTTCAGAGAACACAGAGAAGTTTCTCAGAAAGCTTCTTTCTTTTTGATATCGGAGGATATTTCCTTGGCCCTGTAGTCTTCAATGGGATCCGAAATATCTGTTCCCCGATTCCACAGAAATAAGGCTAGCAAAGAGATCCACGAAATACACATGTAACTCTGTGAGATGAATTAACAGAACACTAAGCAGTTTCTCAGAAATCTTCTTTCCAGATTTCATCTGAGGATATTTCCTTTTTCACAATAGCCCTCTATGGGCTTCCAAATATCACTTTGCCAATTCCACAAGAACTGTCTTAACGAAAGGCTTCTTGAGGGGAAAGTTGTAACTCTGTGAGATGATTTCACAGAACACAAAGAAGTTTCTCAGAAAGCTTCTTTCTCTTTGTTATCGGAGGATATTTCCTTTGGCCCTATAGTCTTCAAAGGGATCCGAAATATCTGCATTCAGATTCCACAGATATAAGGCTAGCAAAGAGATCCACGAAATACACATGTAATTCTGTGAGATGAATTAACAGAACACTAAGCAGTTTCTCAGAAAGCTTCTTTCCAGATTTCATCTGAGGATATTTCCTTTTTCACCGTAGCCCTCTATGGGCTTCCAAATATCACTTTGCCAATTCCCCAAGAACTGTCTTAGCGAAAGGCTTCTTGAGGGGAAAGCTGTATCTCTGTGAGATGATTTCACAGAACACAAAGAAGTTTCTCAGAAAGCTTCTTTCTCTTTGTTATCGAAGGATATTTCCTTTGGCCCTATGGTCTTCAAAGGGATCCTAAATATCTGTTCTCAGATTCCACAGAAACAAGGCTAGCAAAGAGATCCTCGAAATACACATGTAACTCTGTGAGATGAATTAACAGAACACTAAGCAGTTTCTCAGAAAGCTTCTTTCCACATTTCATCTGAGGAGATTTCCTTTTTCACCATAGCCCTCTAAGGGCTTCCAAATATCACTTTGCCAATTCCACAAGAACTGTCTTCGCGAAAAGCTTCTTGAGGGGAAAGCTGTAACTCTGTGAGATGATTTCAGAGAACACAACGAAGTTTCTCAGAAAGCTTCTTTCTCTTTGTTATCGCAGGATATTTCCTTTGGCCCTATAGTCTTCAATGGGATCCAAAATATCTGTTCTCCGATTCCACAGAAATAAGGCTAGCAAAGAGATCCACGAATTACACATGTAACTCTGTGAGATGAATTAACAGAACACTAAGAAGTATCTCAGAAATCTTCTTTCCAGATTTCATCTGAAGATATTTCCTTTTTCACCATAGCCCTCTATGGGCTTCCAAATATCACTTTGCTAATTCCACAAGAACTGTCTTAGCGAAAGGCTTCTAGAGGGGAAAGTTGTAACTCTGTGAGGTGATTTCACAGAACACAAAGAAGTTTCTCAGAAAGTTTCTTTCTCTTTGTTATCGGAGGATATTTCCTTTGGCCCTATAGTCTTCAAAGGGATCTGAGATATCTGTTCTCAGATTCCACAGAATTAAGGCTAGCAAAGAGATCCACGAAATACAAATGAAACTCTGTGAGATGCATTAACAGAACACTAAGCAGTTTCTCAGAAAGCTTCTTTCCAGATTTCATCTGAGGATTTTTCCTTTTTCAACATAGCCCTCTATGGGCTTCCAAATATCACTTTGCCAATTCCACAAGAACTGTCTTAGCGAAAGGCTTCTTGAGGGGAAAGCTGTAACTCTGTGATATGATTTAACAGAACACAAAGAAGTTTCTCAGAAAGCTTCTTTCTCTTTGTTATCGGAGGATATTTCCTTTGGCCCTATAGTCTTCAAAGGGATCCGAAATATCTGTTCTCAGATTCCACAGAAATAAGGCTAGCAAAGAGATCCACGAAATACACATGTAACTCTGTGAGGTGAATTAACGGAACACTAAGCAGTTTCTCAGAAAGCTTCTTTCCAGATTTCATCTGAGGATATTTCCTTTTTCACCATAGCCCTCTATGGGCTTCCAAATATCACTTTGCCAATTCCACAAGAAGTGTCTTAGCGAAATGCTTCTTGAGGGGAAAGCTGTAACTCTGTGAGATGATTTCACAGAACTCAAAGAAGTTTCTCAGAAAGCTTCTTTCTCTTTGTTATCGGAGGATATTTCCTTTGGCCCTAGAGACTTCAATGGGATCCGAAATATCTGCTGTCACATTCCACAGAAAAAAGGCTAGCAAAGACATCCACGAAATACACATGTAACTCTGTGAGATGTATTAACAGAACACTAAGCAGTTTCTCAGAAAGCTTCTTTCCAGATTTCATCTGAGGATACTCTCTTTTTTACCATAGCCCTCTATGGGCTTCCAAATATCACTTTGCCAATTCCACATGAACTGTCTTAACGAAAGGCTTCTTGAGGGGAAAGCTGTATCTCTGTGAGATGATTTCACAGAACACAAAGAAGTTTCTCAGAAAGCTTCTTTCTCTTTGTTATCGAAGGATATTTCCTTTGGCCCTATGGCCTTCAAAGGGATCCTAAATATCTGTTCTCAGATTCCACAGAAACAAGGCTAGCAAAGAGATCCACGAAATACACATGTAACTCTGTGAGATGAATTAACAGAACACTAAGCAGTTTCTCAGAAAGCTTCTTTCCATATTTCATCTGAGGAGATTTCCTTTTTCACCATAGCCCTCTAAGGGCTTCCAAATATCACTTTGCCAATTCCACAAGAACTGTCTTCGCGAAAAGCTTCTTGAGGGGAAAGCTGTAACTCTGTGAGATGATTTCAGAGAACACAACGAAGTTTCTCAGAAAGCTTCCTTCTCTTTCTTATCGCAGGATATTTCCTTTGGCCCTATAGTCTTCAATGGGATCCAAAATATCTGTTCTCCGATTCCACAGAAATAAGGCTAGCAAAGAGATCCACGAATTACACTTGTAACTCTGTGAGATGAATTAAGAGAACACGAAGAAGTATCTCAGAAAGCTTCTTTCCAGATTTCATCTGAAGATATTTCCTTTTTCACCATAGCCCTCTATGGGCTTCCAAATATCACTTTGCCAATTCCAAAAGAACTGTCTTAGCGAAAGGCTTCTAGAGGGGAAAGTTGTAACTCTGTGAGATGATTTCACAGAACACAAAGAAGTTTCTCAGAAAGTTTCTTTCTCTTTGTTATCGGAGGATATTTCCTTTGACCCTATAGTCTTCAAAGGGATCTGAGATATCTGTTCTCAGATTCCACAGAAATAAGGCTAGCAAAGAGATCCACGAAATACACATGAAACTCTGTGAAATGCATTAACAGAACACTAAGCAGTTTCTCAGAAAGCTTCTTTCCAGATTTCTTCTGAGGATTTTTCCTTTTTCAACATAGCCCTCTATGGGCTTCCAAATATCACTTTGCCAATTCCACAAGAACTGTCTTAGCGAAAGGCTTCTTGAGGGGAAAGCTGTATCTCTGTGATATGATTTAACAGAACACTAAGAAGTTTCTCAGAAAGCTTCTTTCTCTTTGTTATCGGAGGATATTTCCTTTGGCCCTATAGTCTTCAAAGGGATCCGAAATATCTGTTCTCAGATTCCACAGAAATAAGGCTAGCAAAGAGATCCACGAAGTACACATGTAACTCTGTGAGGTGAATTAACGGAACACTAAGCAGTTTCTCAGAAAGCTTCTTTCCAGATTTCATCTGAGGATATTTCCTTTTTCATCATAGCCCTCCATGGGCTTCCAAATATCACTTTGCCAATTCCACAAGAAGTGTCTTAGCGAAATGCTTCTTGAGGGGAAAGCTGTAACTCTGTGAGATGATTTCACAGAACACAAAGAAGTTTCTCAGAAAGCTTCTTTCTCTTTGTTATCGGAGGATATTTCCTTTGGCCCTATGGTCTTCAAAGGGATCCGAAATATCTGTTCTCAGATTCCACAGAAATAAGGCTAGCAAAGAGATCCACGAAATACACATGTAACTCTGTGAGGTGAATTAACAGAACACTAAGCTGTTTCTCAGAAAGCTTCTTTCTAGATTTCATCTGAGGATATTTCCTTTTTCACCATAGCCCTCTATGGGCTTCCAAATATCACTTTGCCAATTCCACAAGAACTTTCTTAGGGAAAGGCTTCTTGAGGAGAAAGCTGTAACTATGTGAGATGATTTCAGAGAACACGAAGAAGTTTCTCAGAAAGTTTCTTTCTCTTTGTTATCGGAGGATCTGTCCTTTGGCCCTATAGTCTTCAATGGGATCCCAAATATCTGTTCCCAGATTCCACAGAAATAAGGCTAGCAAAGAGATCCACGAAATACACATGTAACTCTGTGAGATGAATTAACAGAACACTAAGCAGTTTCTCAGAAAGCTTCTTTCCAGATTTCATCTGAGGATATTTCCTTTTTCACCATAGTCCCCTATGGGCTTCCAAATATCACTTTGCCAATTCCACAAGAACTGTCTTAGCGAAAGGCTTCTTGAGGGGAAAGCTGTAACTCTGTGAGATGATTTCACAGAACACAGGAAAGTTTATCAGAAAGCTTCTTTCTCTTTGTTATCGGAGGATGTTTCCTTTGGCCCTATAGTCTTCAATGGGATCCGAAATATCTGTTCTCAGATTCCACAGAAATAATGCTAGCAAAGAGATCCAGGAAATACACATGTAACTCTGTGAGATGAATTAACAGAACACCAAGCTGTTTCTCAGAAAGCTTCTTTCCAGATTTCATCTGAGGATATTTCCTATTTCACCGTAACCCTCTATGGGCTTCCAAATATCACTTTGCCAATTCCTCAAGAACTGTCTTAGCGAAAGACTTCTTGAGGGGAAAGCTGTATCTCTGTGAGATGATTTCACAGAACACAAAGAAGTTTCTCAGAAAGCTTCTTTCTCTTTGTTATCGGAGGATATTTCCTTTGGCCCTATAGTCTTCAAAGGGATCCGAAATATCTGCATTCAGATTCCACAGATATAAGGCTAGCAAAGAGATCCACGAAATACACATGTAATTCTGTGAGATGAATTAACAGAACACTAAGCAGTTTCTCAGAAAGCTTCTTTCCAGATTTCATCTGAGGATATTTCCTTTTTCACCGTAGCCCTCTATGGGCTTCCAAATATCACTTTGCCAATTCGCCAAGAACTGTCTTAGCGAAAGGGTTCTTGGGGAGAAAGCTGTATCTCTGTGAGATGATTTCACAGAACACAAAGAAGTTTCTCAGAAAGCTTCTTTCTCTTTGTTATCGAAGGATATTTCCTTTGGCCCTATGGTCTTCAAAGGGATCCGAAATACCTGTTCTCAGATTCCACAGAAACAAAGGTAGCAAAGAGATCCACGAAATACACATGTAACTCTGTGGGATGAATTAACAGAACACTAAGCAGTTTCTCAGAAAGCTTCTTTCCACATTTCATCTGAGGAGATTTCCTTTTTCACCATAGCCCTCTAATGGCTTCCAAATATCACTTTGCCAATTCCACAAGAACTATCTTTCAGAAAGGCTTCTTGAGGGGGAAGCTGTAACTCTGTGAGATGATTTCAGAGAACACAAAGAAGTTTCTCAGAAAGCTTCTTTCTCTTTGTTATCGCAGGATATTTCCTTTGGCCCTATAGTCTTCAATGGGATCCAAAATATCTGTTCTCCGATTCCACAGAAATAAGGCTAGCAAAGAGATCCACGAAATACACATGTAACTCTGTGAGATGCATTAACAGAACACTAAGCAGTTTCTCAGAAAGCTTCTTTCCAGATGTCATCTGAGGATTTTTCCTTTTTCAACATAGCCCTCTATGGGCTTCCAAATATCACTTTGCCAATTCCACAAGAACTGTCTTAGCCAAAGGCTTCTTGAGGGGAAAGCTGTAAATCTGTGATATGATTTCACAGAACACAAAGAAGTTTCTCAGAAAGCTTCTTTCTCTTTGTTATAGGAGGATATTTCCTTTGGCCCTATGGTCTTCAAAGGGATCCGAAATATCTGTTCTCAGATTCCACAGAAATAAGGCTAGCAAAGAGATCCACGAAATACACATGTAACTCTGTGAGGTGAATTAACAGAACACTAAGCTGTTTCTCAGAAAGCTTCTTCCCAGATTTCATCTGAGGATATTTCCTTTTTCACCATAGCCCTATATGGGCTTCCAATTATCACTTTGCCAATTCCACAAGAAATTTCTTAGGGAAAGGCTTCTTGAGGAGAAAGCTGTAACTATGTGAGATGATTTCAGAGAACACGAAGAAGTTTCTCAGAAAGTTTCTTTCTCTTTGTTATCGGAGGATCTGTCCTTTGGCCCTATAGTCTTCAATGGGATCCCAAATATCTGTTCTCAGATTCCACAGAAATAAGGCTAGCAAAGAGATCCACGAAATACACATGTAACTCTGTGAGATGAATTAACAGAACACTAAGCAGTTTCTCAGAAAGCTTCTTTCCAGATTTCATCTGAGGATATTTCCTTTTTCACCATAGTCCCCTATGGGCTTCCAAATATCACTTTGCCAATTCCACAAGAACTGTCTTAGCGAAAGGCTTCTTGAGGGGAAAGCTGTAACTCTGTGAGATGATTTCACAGAACACAGGAAAGTTTCTCAGAAAGCTTCTTTCTCTTTGTTATCGGAGGATGTTTCCTTTGGCCCTATAGTCTTCAATGGGATCCGAAATATCTGTTCTCAGATTCCACAGAAATAATGCCAGCAAAGAGATCCAGGAAATACACATGTAACTCTGTGAGATGAATTAACAGAACACCAAGCTGTTTCTCAGAAAGCTTCTTTCCAGATTTCATCTGAGGATATTTCCTATTTCACCATAACCCTCTATGGGCTTCCAAATATCACTTTGCCAATTCCTCAAGAACTGTCTTAGCGAAAGACTTCTTGAGGGGAAAGCTGTATCTCTGTGAGATGATTTCACAGAACACAAAGAAGTTTCTCAGAAAGCTTCTTTCTCTTTGTTATCGGAGGATATTTCCTTTGGCCCTATAGTCTTCAAAGGGGTCCGAAATATCTGCATTCAGATTCCACAGAAATAAGGCTAGCAAAGAGATCCACGAAATACACATGTAATTCTGTGAGATGAATTAACAGAACACTAAGCAGTTTCTCAGAAAGCTTCTTTCCAGATTTCATCTGAGGATATTTCCTTTTTCACCGCAGCCCTCTATGGGCTTCCAAATATCACTTTGCCAATTCCCCAAGAACTGTCTTAGCGAAAGGCTTCTTGAGGGGAAAGCTGTATCTCTGTGAGATGATTTCACAGAACACAAAGAAGTTTCTCAGAAAGCTTCTTTCTCTTTGTTATCGAAGGATATTTCCTTTGGCCCTATGGCCTTCAAAGGGATCCTAAATATCTGTTCTCAGATTCCACAGAAACAAGGCTAGCAAAGAGATCCACGAAATACACATGTAACTCTGTGAGATGAATTAACAGAACACTAAGCAGTTTCTCAGAAAGCTTCTTTCCACATTTCATCTGAGGAGATTTCCTTTTTCACCATAGCCCTCTTAGGGCTTCCAAATATCACTTTGCCAATTCCACAAGAACTGTTTTCGCGAAAAGCTTCTTGAGGGGAAAGCTGTAACTCTGTGAGATGATTTCAGAGAACACAACGAAGTTTCTCAGAAAGCTTCTTTCTCTTTGTTATCGCAGGATATTTCCTTTGGCCCTATAGTCTTCAATGGGATCCAAAATATCTGTTCTCCGATTCCACAGAAATAAGGCTAGCAAAGAGATCCACGAATTACACATGTAACTCTGTGAGATGAATTAACAGAACACTAAGAAGTATCTCAGAAAGCTTCTTTCCAGATTTCATCTGAAGATATTTCCTTTTTCACCATAGCCCTCTATGGGCTTCCAAATATCACTTTGCCAATTCCACAAGAACTGTCTTAGCGAAAGGATTCTAGAGGGGAAAGTTGTAACTCTGTGAGATGATTTCAAAGAACACAAAGAAGTTTCTCAGAAAGTTTCTTTCTCTTTGTTATCGGAGGATATTTCCTTTGACCCTATAGTCTTCAAAGGGATCTGAGATATCTGTTCTCAGATTCCACAGAAATAAGGCTAGCAAAGAGATCCACGAAATACACATGAAACTCTGTGAGATGAATTAACAGAACACTAAGCAGTTTCTCAGAAAGCTTCTTTCCAGATTTCATCTGAGAATACTTTCTTTTTTACCATAGCCCTTTAAGGGCTTCCAAATATCACTTTGCCAATTCCACAAGAACTGTCTTAGCGAAAGGCTTCTTTAGGGGAAAGCTGTAACTCTGTGATATGATTTCAGAGAACACAGAGAAGTTTCTCAGAAAGCTTCTTTCTTTTTGATATCGGAGGATATTTCCTTGGCCCTGTAGTCTTCAATGGGATCCGAAATATCTGTTCCCCGATTCCACAGAAATAAGGCTAGCAAAGAGATCCACGAAATACACATGTAACTCTGTGAGATGAATTAACAGAACACTAAGCAGTTTCTCAGAAATCTTCTTTCCAGATTTCATCTGAGGATATTTCCTTTTTCACAATAGCCCTCTATGGGCTTCCAAATATCACTTTGCCAATTCCACAAGAACTGTCTTAACGAAAGGCTTCTTGAGGGGAAAGCTGTAACTCTGTGAGATGATTTCACAGAACACAAAGAAGTTTCTCAGAAAGCTTCTTTCTCTTTGTTATCGGAGGATATTTCCTTTGGCCCTATAGTCTTCAAAGGGATCCGAAATATCTGCATTCAGATTCCACAGATATAAGGCTAGCAAAGAGATCCACGAAATACACATGTAATTCTGTGAGATGAATTAACAGAACACTAAGCAGTTTCTCAGAAAGCTTCTTTCCAGATTTCATCTGAGGATATTTCCTTTTTCACCGTAGCCCTCTATGGGCTTCCAAATATCACTTTGCCAATTCCCCAAGAACTGTCTTAGCGAAAGGCTTCTTGAGGGGAAAGCTGTATCTCTGTGAGATGATTTCACAGAACACAAAGAAGTTTCTCAGAAAGCTTCTTTCTCTTTGTTATCGAAGGATATTTCCTTTGGCCCTATGGTCTTCAAAGGGATCCTAAATATCTGTTCTCAGATTCCACAGAAACAAGGCTAGCAAAGAGATCCACGAAATACACATGTAACTCTGTGAGATGAATTAACAGAACACTAAGCAGTTTCTCAGAAAGCTTCTTTCCACATTTCATCTGAGGAGATTTCCTTTTTCACCATAGCCCTCTAAGGGCTTCCAAATATCACTTTGCCAATTCCACAAGAACTGTCTTCGCGAAAAGCTTCTTGAGGGGAAAGCTGTAACTCTGTGAGATGATTTCAGAGAACACAACGAAGTTTCTCAGAAAGCTTTTTTCTCTTTGTTATCGCAGGATATTTCCTTTGGCCCTATAGTCTTCAATGGGATCCAAAATATCTGTTCTCCGATTCCACAGAAATAAGGCTAGCAAAGAGATCCACGAATTACACATGTAACTCTGTGAGATGAATTAACAGAACACTAAGAAGTATCTCAGAAAGCTTCTTTCCAGATTTCATCTGAAGATATTTCCTTTTTCACCATAGCCCTCTATGGGCTTCCAAATATCACTTTGCTAATTCCACAAGAACTGTCTTAGCGAAAGGCTTCTAGAGGGGAAAGTTGTAACTCTGTGAGATGATTTCACAGAACACAAAGAAGTTTCTCAGAAAGTTTCTTTCTCTTTGTTATCGGAGGATATTTCCTTTGGCCCTATAGTCTTCAAAGGGATCTGAGATATCTGTTCTCAGATTCCACAGAATTAAGGCTAGCAAAGAGATCCACGAAATACACATGAAACTCTGTGAGATGCATTAACAGAACACTAAGCAGTTTCTCAGAAAGCTTCTTTCCAGATTTCATCTGAGGATTTTTCCTTTTTCAACATAGCCCTCTATGGGCTTCCAAATATCACTTTGCCAATTCCACAAGAACTGTCTTAGCGAAAGGCTTCTTGAGGGGAAAGCTGTAACTCTGTGATATGATTTAACAGAACACAAAGAAGTTTCTCAGAAAGCTTCTTTCTCTTTGTTATCGGAGGATATTTCCTTTGGCCCTATAGTCTTCAAAGGGATCCGAAATATCTGTTCTCAGATTCCACAGAAATAAGGCTAGCAAAGAGATCCACGAAATACACATGTAACTCTGTGAGGTGAATTAACGGAACACTAAGCAGTTTCTCAGAAAGCTTCTTTCCAGATTTCATCTGAGGATATTTCCTTTTTCACCATAGCCCTCTATGGGCTTCCAAATATCACTTTGCCAATTCCACAAGAAGTGTCTTAGCGAAATGCTTCTTGAGGGGAAAGCTGTAACTCTGTGAGATGATTTCACAGAACTCAAAGAAGTTTCTCAGAAAGCTTCTTTCTCTTTGTTATCGGAGGATATTTCCTTTGGCCCTAGAGACTTCAATGGGATCCGAAATATCTGCTGTCACATTCCACAGAAAAAAGGCTAGCAAAGACATCCACGAAATACACATGTAACTCTGTGAGATGTATTAACAGAACACTAAGCAGTTTCTCAGAAAGCTTCTTTCCAGATTTCATCTGAGGATACTCTCTTTTTTACCATAGCCCTCTATGGGCTTCCAAATATCACTTTGCCAATTCCACATGAACTGTCTTAACGAAAGGCTTCTTGAGGGGAAAGCTGTATCTCTGTGAGATGATTTCACAGAACACAAAGAAGTTTCTCAGAAAGCTTCTTTCTCTTTGTTATCGAAGGATATTTCCTTTGGCCCTATGCCCTTCAAAGGGATCCTAAATATCTGTTCTCAGATTCCACAGAAACAAGGCTAGCAAAGAGATCCACGAAATACACATGTAACTCTGTGAGATGAATTAACAGAACACTAAGCAGTTTCTCAGAAAGCTTCTTTCCACATTTCATCTGAGGAGATTTCCTTTTTCACCATAGCCCTCTAAGGGCTTCCAAATATCACTTTGCCAATTCCACAAGAACTGTCTTCGCGAAAAGCTTCTTGAGGGGAAAGCTGTAACTCTGTGAGATGATTTCAGAGAACACAACGAAGTTTCTCAGAAAGCTTCCTTCTCTTTCTTATCGCAGGATATTTCCTTTGGCCCTATAGTCTTCAATGGGATCCAAAATATCTGTTCTCCGATTCCACAGAAATAAGGCCAGCAAAGAGATCCACGAATTACACTTGTAACTCTGTGAGATGAATTAAGAGAACACTAAGAAGTATCTCAGAAAGCTTCTTTCCAGATTTCATCTGAAGATATTTCCTTTTTCACCATAGCCCTCTATGGGCTTCCAAATATCACTTTGCCAATTCCACAAGAACTGTCTTAGCGAAAGGCTTCTAGAGGGGAAAGTTGTAACTCTGTGAGATGATTTCACAGAACACAAAGAAGTTTCTCAGAAAGTTTCTTTCTCTTTGTTATCGGAGGATATTTCCTTTGACCCTATAGTCTTCAAAGGGATCTGAGATATCTGTTCTCAGATTCCACAGAAATAAGGCTAGCAAAGAGATCCACGAAATACACATGAAACTCTGTGAAATGCATTAACAGAACACTAAGCAGTTTCTCAGAAAGCTTCTTTCCAGATTTCTTCTGAGGATTTTTCCTTTTTCAACATAGCCCTCTATGGGCTTCCAAATATCACTTTGCCAATTGCACAAGAACTGTCTTAGCGAAAGGCTTCTTGAGGGGAAAGCTGTATCTCTGTGATATGATTTAACAGAACACTAAGAAGTTTCTCAGAAAGCTTCTTTCTCTTTGTTATCGGAGGATATTTCCTTTGGCCCTATAGTCTTCAAAGGGATCCGAAATATCTGTTCTCAGATTCCACAGAAATAAGGCTAGCAAAGAGATCCACGAAGTACACATGTAACTCTGTGAGGTGAATTAACGGAACACTAAGCAGTTTCTCAGAAAGCTTCTTTCCAGATTTCATCTGAGGATATTTCCTTTTTCATCATAGCCCTCCATGGGCTTCCAAATATCACTTTGCCAATTCCACAAGAAGTGTCTTAGCGAAATGCTTCTTGAGGGGAAAGCTGTAACTCTGTGAGATGATTTCACAGAACACAAAGAAGTTTCTCAGAAAGCTTCTTTCTCTTTGTTATCGGAGGATATTTCCTTTGGCCCTATGGTCTTCAAAGGGATCCGAAATATCTGTTCTCAGATTCCACAGAAATAAGGCTAGCAAAGAGATCCACGAAATACACATGTAACTCTGTGAGGTGAATTAACAGAACACTAAGCTGTTTCTCAGAAAGCTTCTTTCTAGATTTCATCTGAGGATATTTCCTTTTTCACCATAGCCCTCTATGGGCTTCCAAATATCACTTTGCCAATTCCACAAGAACTTTCTTAGGGAAAGGCTTCTTGAGGAGAAAGCTGTAACTATGTGAGATGATTTCAGAGAACACGAAGAAGTTTCTCAGAAAGTTTCTTTCTCTTTGTTATCGGAGGATCTGTCCTTTGGCCCTATAGTCTTCAATGGGATCCCAAATATCTGTTCTCAGATTCCACAGAAATAAGGCTAGCAAAGAGATCCACGAAATACACATGTAACTCTGTGAGATGAATTAACAGAACACTAAGCAGTTTCTCAGAAAGCTTCTTTCCAGATTTCATCTGAGGATATTTCCTTTTTCACCATAGTCCCCTATGGGCTTCCAAATATCACTTTGCCAATTCCACAAGAACTGTCTTAGCGAAAGGCTTCTTCAGGGGAAAGCTGTAACTCTGTGAGATGATTTCACAGAACACAGGAAAGTTTATCAGAAAGCTTCTTTCTCTTTGTTATCGGAGGATGTTTCCTTTGGCCCTATAGTCTTCAATGGGATCCGAAATATCTGTTCTCAGATTCCACAGAAATAATGCTAGCAAAGAGATCCAGGAAATACACATGTAACTCTGTGAGATGAATTAACAGAACACCAAGCTGTTTCTCAGAAAGCTTCTTTCCAGATTTCATCTGAGGATATTTCCTATTTCACCATAACCCTCTATGGGCTTCCAAATATCACTTTGCCAATTCCTCAAGAACTGTCTTAGCGAAAGACTTCTTGAGGGGAAAGCTGTATCTCTGTGAGATGATTTCACAGAACACAAAGAAGTTTCTCAGAAAGCTTCTTTCTCTTTGTTATCGGAGGATATTTCCTTTGGCCCTATAGTCTTCAAAGGGATCCGAAATATCTGCATTCAGATTCCACAGATATAAGGCTAGCAAAGAGATCCACGAAATACACATGTAATTCTGTGAGATGAATTAACAGAACACTAAGCAGTTTCTCAGAAAGCTTCTTTCCAGATTTCATCTGAGGATATTTCCTTTTTCACCGTAGCCCTCTATGGGCTTCCAAATATCACTTTGCCAATTCCCCAAGAACTGTCTTAGCGAAAGGGTTCTTGGGGAGAAAGCTGTATCTCTGTGAGATGATTTCACAGAACACAAAGAAGTTTCTCAGAAAGCTTCTTTCTCTTTGTTATCGAAGGATATTTCCATTGGCCCTATGGTCTTCAAAGGGATCCGAAATACCTGTTCTCAGATTCCACAGAAACAAAGGTAGCAAAGAGATCCACGAAATACACATGTAACTCTGTGGGATGAATTAACAGAACACTAAGCAGTTTCTCAGAAAGCTTCTTTCCACATTTCATCTGAGGAGATTTCCTTTTTCACCATAGCCCTCTAATGGCTTCCAAATATCACTTTGCCAATTCCACAAGAACTATCTTTCAGAAAGGCTTCTTGAGGGGGAAGCTGTAACTCTGTGAGATGATTTCAGAGAACACAAAGAAGTTTCTCAGAAAGCTTCTTTCTCTTTGTTATCGCAGGATATTTCCTTTGGCCCTATAGTCTTCAATGGGATCCAAAATATCTGTTCTCCGATTCCACAGAAATAAGGCTAGCAAAGAGATCCACGAAATACACATGTAACTCTGTGAGATGCATTAACAGAACACTAAGCAGTTTCTCAGAAAGCTTCTTTCCAGATGTCATCTGAGGATTTTTCCTTTTTCAACATAGCCCTCTATGGGCTTCCAAATATCACTTTGCCAATTCCACAAGAACTGTCTTAGCCAAAGGCTTCTTGAGGGGAAAGCTGTAAATCTGTGATATGACTTCACAGAACACAAAGAAGTTTCTCAGAAAGCTTCTTTCTCTTTGTTATAGGAGGATATTTCCTTTGGCCCTCTGGTCTTCAAAGGGATCCGAAATATCTGTTCTCAGATTCCACAGAAATAAGGCTAGCAAAGAGATCCACGAAATACACATGTAACTCTGTGAGGTGAATTAACAGAACACTAAGCTGTTTCTCAGAAAGCTTCTTCCCAGATTTCATCTGAGGATATTTCCTTTTTCACCATAGCCCTATATGGGCTTCCAATTATCACTTTGCCAATTCCACAAGAAATTTCTTAGGGAAAGGCTTCTTGAGGAGAAAGCTGTAACTATGTGAGATGATTTCAGAGAACACGAAGAAGTTTCTCAGAAAGTTTCTTTCTCTTTGTTATCGGAGGATCTGTCCTTTGGCCCTATAGTCTTCAATGGGATCCCAAATATCTGTTCTCAGATTCCACAGAAATAAGGCTAGCAAAGAGATCCACGAAATACACATGTAACTCTGTGAGATGAATTAACAGAACACTAAGCAGTTTCTCAGAAAGCTTCTTTCCAGATTTCATCTGAGGATATTTCCTTTTTCACCATAGTCCCCTATGGGCTTCCAAATATCACTTTGCCAATTCCACAAGAACTGTCTTAGCGAAAGGCTTCTTGAGGGGAAAGCTGTAACTCTGTGAGATGATTTCACAGAACACAGGAAAGTTTCTCAGAAAGCTTCTTTCTCTTTGTTATCGGAGGATGTTTCCTTTGGCCCTATAGTCTTCAATGGGATCCGAAATATCTGTTCTCAGATTCCACAGAAATAATGCTAGCAAAGAGATCCAGGAAATACACATGTAACTCTGTGAGATGAATTAACAGAACACCAAGCTGTTTCTCAGAAAGCTTCTTTCCAGATTTCATCTGAGGATATTTCCTATTTCACCATAACCCTCTATGGGCTTCCAAATATCACTTTGCCAATTCCTCAAGAACTGTCTTAGCGAAAGACTTCTTGAGGGGAAAGCTGTATCTCTGTGAGATGATTTCACAGAACACAAAGAAGTTTCTCAGAAAGCTTCTTTCTCTTTGTTATCGGAGGATATTTCCTTTGGCCCTATAGTCTTCAAAGGGGTCCGAAATATCTGCATTCAGATTCCACAGAAATAAGGCTAGCAAAGAGATCCACGAAATACACATGTAATTCTGTGAGATGAATTAACAGAACACTAAGCAGTTTCTCAGAAAGCTTCTTTCCAGATTTCATCTGAGGATATTTCCTTTTTCACGGCAGCCCTCTATGGGCTTCCAAATATCACTTTGCCAATTCCCCAAGAACTGTCTTAGCGAAAGGCTTCTTGAGGGGAAAGCTGTATCTCTGTGAGATGATTTCACAGAACACAAAGAAGTTTCTCAGAAAGCTTCTTTCTCTTTGTTATCGAAGGATATTTCCTTTGGCCCTATGGCCTTCAAAGGGATCCTAAATATCTGTTCTCAGATTCCACAGAAACAAGGCTAGCAAAGAGATCCACGAAATACACATGTAACTCTGTGAGATGAATTAACAGAACACTAAGCAGTTTCTCAGAAAGCTTCTTTCCACATTTCATCTGAGGAGATTTCCTTTTTCACCATAGCCCTCTAAATGCTTCCAAATATCACTTTGCCAATTCCACAAGAACTGTTTTCGCGAAAAGCTTCTTGAGGGGAAAGCTGTAACTCTGTGAGATGATTTCAGAGAACACAACGAAGTTTCTCAGAAAGCTTCTTTCTCTTTGTTATCGCAGGATATTTCCTTTGGCCCTATAGTCTTCAATGGGATCCAAAATATCTGTTCTCCGATTCCACAGAAATAAGGCTAGCAAAGAGATCCACGAATTACACATGTAACTCTGTGAGATGAATTAACAGAACACTAAGAAGTATCTCAGAAAGCTTCTTTCCAGATTTCATCTGAAGATATTTCCTTTTTCACCATAGCCCTCTATGGGCTTCCAAATATCACTTTGCCAATTCCACAAGAACTGTCTTAGCGAAAGCATTCTAGAGGGGAAAGTTGTAACTCTGTGAGATGATTTCAAAGAACACAAAGAAGTTTCTCAGAAAGTTTCTTTCTCTTTGTTATCGGAGGATATTTCCTTTGACCCTATAGTCTTCAAAGGGATCTGAGATATCTGTTCTCAGATTCCACAGAAATAAGGCTAGCAAAGAGATCCACGAAATACACATGAAACTCTGTGAGATGCATTAACAGAACACTAAGCAGTTTCTCAGAAAGCTTCTTTCCAGATTTCATCAGAGGATTTTTCCTTTTTCAACATAGCCCTCTATGGGCTTCCAAATATCACTTTGCCAATTCCACAAGAACTGTCTTAGCGAAAGGCTTCTTGAGGGGAAAGCTGTAACTCTGTGATATGATTTAACGGAACACAAAGAAGTTTCTCAGAAAGCTTCTTTCTCTTTGTTATCGGAGGATATTTCCTCTGGCCCTATAGTCTTCAAAGGGATCCGAAATATCTGTTCTCAGATTCCACAGAAATAAGGCTAGCAAAGAGATCCACGAAATACACATGTAACCCTGTGAGGTGAATTAACGGAACACTAAGCAGTTTCTCAGAAAGCTTCTTTCCAGATTTCATCTGAGGATATTTCCTTTTTCATCATAGAGCTCCATGGGCTTCCAAATATCACTTTGCCAATTCCACAAGAAGTGTCTTAGCGAAATGCTTCTTGAGGGGAAAGCTGTAACTCTGTGAGATGATTTCACAGAACACAAAGAAGTTTCTCAGAAAGCTTCTTTCTCTTTGTTATCGGAGGATATTTCCTTTGGCCCTAGAGACTTCAATGGGATCCGAAATATCTGCTGTCACATTCCACAGAAATAAGGCGAGCAAAGACATCCACGAAATACACATGTAACTCTGTGAGATGTATTAACAGAACACTAAGCAGTTTCTCAGAAAGCTTCTTTCCAGATTTCATCTGAGAATACTTTCTTTTTTACCATAGCCCTCTACGGGCTTCCAAATATCACTTTGCCAATTCCACAAGAACTGTCTTAGCGAAAGGCTTCTTTAGGGGAAAGCTGTAACTCTGTGATATGATTTCAGAGAACACAGAGAAGTTTCTCAGAAAGCTTCTTTCTTTTTGATATCGGAGGATATTTCCTTGGCCCTGTAGTCTTCAATGGGATCCGAAATATCTGTTCCCCGATTCCACAGAAATAAGGCTAGCAAAGAGATCCACGAAATACACATGTAACTCTGTGAGATGAATTAACAGAACACTAAGCAGTTTCTCAGAAATCTTCTTTCCAGATTTCATCTGAGGATATTTCCTTTTTCACAATAGCCCTCTATGGGCTTCCAAATATCACTTTGCCAATTCCACAAGAACTGTCTTAACGAAAGGCTTCTTGAGGGGAAAGCTGTAACTCTGTGAGATGATTTCACAGAACACAAAGAAGTTTCTCAGAAAGCTTCTTTCTCTTTGTTATCGGAGGATATTTCCTTTGGCCCTATAGTCTTCAAAGGGATCCGAAATATCTGCATTCAGATTCCACAGATATAAGGCTAGCAAAGAGATCCACGAAATACACATGTAATTCTGTGAGATGAATTAACAGAACACTAAGCAGTTTCTCAGAAAGCTTCTTTCCAGATTTCATCTGAGGATATTTCCTTTTTCACCGTAGCCCTCTATGGGCTTCCAAATATCACTTTGCCAATTCCCCAAGAACTGTCTTAGCGAAAGGCTTCTTGAGGGGAAAGCTGTATCTCTGTGAGATGATTTCACAGAACACAAAGAAGTTTCTCAGAAAGCTTCTTTCTCTTTGTTATCGAAGGATATTTCCTTTGGCCCTATGGTCTTCAAAGGGATCCTAAATATCTGTTCTCAGATTCCACAGAAACAAGGCTAGCAAAGAGATCCACGAAATACACATGTAACTCTGTGAGATGAATTAACAGAACACTAAGCAGTTTCTCAGAAAGCTTCTTTCCACATTTCATCTGAGGAGATTTCCTTTTTCACCATAGCCCTCTAAGGGCTTCCAAATATCACTTTGCCAATTCCACAAGAACTGTCTTCGCGAAAAGCTTCTTGAGGGGAAAGCTGTAACTCTGTGAGATGATTTCAGAGAACACAACGAAGTTTCTCAGAAAGCTTCTTTCTCTTTGTTATCGCAGGATATTTCCTTTGGCCCTATAGTCTTCAATGGGATCCAAAATATCTGTTCTCCGATTCCACAGAAATAAGGCTAGCAAAGAGATCCACGAATTACACATGTAACTCTGTGAGATGAATTAACAGAACACTAAGAAGTATCTCAGAAAGCTTCTTTCCAGATTTCATCTGAAGATATTTCCTTTTTCACCATAGCCCTCTATGGGCTTCCAAATATCACTTTGCTAATTCCACAAGAACTGTCTTAGCGAAAGGCTTCTAGAGGGGAAAGTTGTAACTCTGTGAGATGATTTCACAGAACACAAAGAAGTTTCTCAGAAAGTTTCTTTCTCTTTGTTATCGGAGGATATTTCCTTTGGCCCTATAGTCTTCAAAGGGATCTGAGATATCTGTTCTCAGATTCCACAGAAATAAGGCTAGCAAAGAGATCCACGAAATACACATGAAACTCTGTGAAATGCATTAACAGAACACTAAGCAGTTTCTCAGAAAGCTTCTTTCCAGATTTCATCTGAGGATTTTTCCTTTTTCAACATAGCCCTCTATGGGCTTCCAAATATCACTTTGCCAATTCCACAAGAACTGTCTTAGCGAAAGGCTTCTTGAGGGGAAAGCTGTAACTCTGTGAGATGATTTCACAGAACTCAAAGAAGTTTCTCAGAAAGCTTCTTTCTCTTTGTTATCGGAGGATATTTCCTTTGGCCCTAGAGACTTCAATGGGATCCGAAATATCTGCTGTCACATTCCACAGAAAAAAGGGTAGCAAAGACATCCACGAAATACACATGTAACTCTGTGAGATGTATTAACAGAACACTAAGCAGTTTCTCAGAAAGCTTCTTTCCAGATTTCATCTGAGGATACTCCCTTTTTTACCATAGCCCTCTATGGGCTTCCAAATATCACTTTGCCAATTCCACATGAACTGTCTTAACGAAAGGCTTCTTGAGGGGAAAGCTGTATCTCTGTGAGATGATTTCACAGAACACAAAGAAGTTTCTCAGAAAGCTTCTTTCTCTTTGTTATCGAAGGATATTTCCTTTGGCCCTATGGCCTTCAAAGGGATCCTAAATATCTGTTCTCAGATTCCACAGAAACAAGGCTAGCAAAGAGATCCACGAAATACACATGTAACTCTGTGAGATGAATTAACAGAACACTAAGCAGTTTCTCAGAAAGCTTCTTTCCACATTTCATCTGAGGAGATTTCCTTTTTCACCATAGCCCTCTAAGGGCTTCCAAATATCACTTTGCCAATTCCACAAGAACTGTCTTCGCGAAAAGCTTCTTGAGGGGAAAGCTGTAACTCTGTGAGATGATTTCAGAGAACACAACGAAGTTTCTCAGAAAGCTTCCTTCTCTTTCTTATCGCAGGATATTTCCTTTGGCCCTATAGTCTTCAATGGGATCCAAAATATCTGTTCTCCGATTCCACAGAAATAAGGCTAGCAAAGAGATCCACGAATTACACATGTAACTCTGTGAGATGAATTAAGAGAACACTAAGAAGTATCTCAGAAAGCTTCTTTCCAGATTTCATCTGAAGATATTTCCTTTTTCACCATAGCCCTCTATGGGCTTCCAAATATCACTTTGCCAATTCCACAAGAACTGTCTTAGCGAAAGGCTTCTAGAGGGGAAAGTTGTAACTCTGTGAGATGATTTCACAGAACACAAAGAAGTTTCTCAGAAAGTTTCTTTCTCTTTGTTATCGGAGGATATTTCCTTTGACCCTATAGTCTTCAAAGGGATCTGAGATATCTGTTCTCAGATTCCACAGAAATAAGGCTAGCAAAGAGATCCACGAAATACACATGAAACTCTGTGAAATGCATTAACAGAACACTAAGCAGTTTCTCAGAAAGCTTCTTTCCAGATTTCTTCTGAGGATTTTTCCTTTTTCAACATAGCCCTCTATGGGCTTCCAAATATCACTTTGCCAATTCCACAAGAACTGTCTTAGCGAAAGGCTTCTTGAGGGGAAAGCTGTATCTCTGTGATATGATTTAACAGAACACTAAGAAGTTTCTCAGAAAGCTTCTTTCTCTTTGTTATCGGAGGATATTTCCTTTGGCCCTATAGTCTTCAAAGGGATCCGAAATATCTGTTCTCAGATTCCACAGAAATAAGGCTAGCAAAGAGATCCACGAAGTACACATGTAACTCTGTGAGGTGAATTAACGGAACACTAAGCAGTTTCTCAGAAAGCTTCTTTCCAGATTTCATCTGAGGATATTTCCTTTTTCATCATAGCCCTCCATGGGCTTCCAAATATCACTTTGCCAATTCCACAAGAAGTGTCTTAGCGAAATGCTTCTTGAGGGGAAAGCTGTAACTCTGTGAGATGATTTCACAGAACACAAAGAAGTTTCTCAGAAAGCTTCTTTCTCTTTGTTATCGGAGGATATTTCCTTTGGCCCTAGAGACTTCAATGGGATCCGAAATATCTGCTGTCACATTCCACAGAAATAAGGCTAGCAAAGACATCCACGAAATACACATGTAACTCTGTGAGATGTATTAACAGAACACTAAGCAGTTTCTCAGAAAGCTTCTTTCCAGATTTCATCTGAGGATACTTTCTTTTTTACCATAGCCCTCTACGGGCTTCCAAATATCACTTTGCCAATTCCACAAGAACTGTCTTAGCGAAAGGCTTCTTTAGGGGAAAGCTGTAACTCTGTGATATGATTTCAGAGAACACAGAGAAGTTTCTCAGAAAGCTTCTTTCTCTTTGATATCGGAGGATATTTCCTTGGCCCTGTAGTCTTCAATGGGATCCGAAATATCTGTTCTCCGATTCCACAGAAATAAGGCTAGCAAAGAGATCCACGAAATACACATGTAACTCTGTGAGATGAATTAACAGAACACTAAGCAGTTTCTCAGAAATCTTCTTTCCAGATTTCATCTGAGGATATTTCCTTTTTCACAATAGCCCTCTATGGGCTTCCAAATATCACTTTGCCAATTCCACAAGAACTGTCTTAACGAAACTCTTCTTGAGGGGAAAGCTGTAACTCTGTGAGATGATTTCACAGAACACAAAGAAGTTTCTCAGAAAGCTTCTTTCTCTTTGTTATCGGAGGATATTTCCTTTGGCCCTATAGTCTTCAAAGGGATCCTAAATATCTGTTCTCAGATTCCACAGAAATAAGGCTAGCAAAGACATCCACGAAAGACACATAAAACTCTGTGAGATGAATTAACAGAACACTAAGCAGTTTCTCAGAAAGCTTCTTTCCAGATTTCATCTGAGGATATTTCCTTTTTCACCGTAGCCCTCTATGGGCTTCCAAATATCACTTTGCCAATTCCACAAGAACTGTCTTATCGAAAGGCTTCTTGAGGGGAAAGCTGTAACTCTGTGAGATGATATCAGAGAACATAGAGAAGTTTCTCAGAAAGCTTCTTTCTCTTTGTTATTGGAGGATATTTCCTTTGGCCCTATATTCTTCAAAGGGATCCGAAATATCTGTTCTCAGATTCCACAGAAATAAGGCTAGCAAAGAGATCCACGAAATACACATGTAACTCTGGGAGATCAATTCACAGAACACTAAGCAGTTTCTCTGAAAGCTTCTTTCCAGATTTCATCTGAGGATATTTCCTTTTTCCCCATAGCCCTCTATGGGCTTCCAAATATCACTTTGCCAATTCCACAAGAACTGTCTTAGTGAAAGGCTTCGTGAGGGGAAAGCTGTAACTCTGTGAGATGATTTCACAGAACACAAATAGGTTTCTCAGAAAGCTTCTTTCTCTTTGTTATCGGAGGATAATTCCATTGGCGCTACAGTCTTCAAAGGGATCCGAAATATCTGTTCTCAGATTCCACAGAAAGAAGGCTAGCAAAGAGATCCACAGAATACACATGTAACTCTGTGAGATGAATTAACAGAACACTAAGCAGTTTCTCAGAAAGCTTCTATGCGGATTTCATCTGAGGATATTTCCTTTTTCACCATAGCCCTCTATGGGCTTCCAAATATCACTTTGCCAATTCCACAAGAACTGTCTTAGCGAAAGGCTTCTTGAGGGGAAAGCTGTAACTCTGTGAGGTGATTTCACAAAACACAAAGAAGTTTCTCAGAAAGCTTCTTTCTCTTTGTTATCAGAGGATACTTCCTTTGGCCCTATAGTCTTCAAAGGGATCCGACATATCTGTTCTCAGACTGCACAGAAATAAGGCTAGCAAAGAGATCCACGAAATACACATGTAACGCTGTTAGAGGAATTAATAGAACACTAAGCAGTTTCTCAGAAAGCTTCTTTCCAGATTTCATCTGAGAATATTTCCTTTTTCACTGTAGCCCTCTATGGGCTTCCAAATATCACTTTGCCAATTCCACAAGAACTGTCTTCGCGAAAAGCTTCTTGAGGGGAAAGCTGTAACTCTGTGAGATGATTTCAGAGAACACAACGAAGTTTCTCAGAAAGCTTCTTTCTCTTTGTTATCGCAGGATATTTCCTTTGGCCCTATAGTCTTCAATGGGATCCAAAATATCTGTTCTCCGATTCCACAGAAATAAGGCTAGCAAAGAGATCCACGAATTACACATGTAACTCTGTGAGATGAATTAACAGAACACTAAGAAGTATCTCAGAAAGCTTCTTTCCAGATTTCATCTGAAGATATTTCCTTTTTCACCATAGCCCTCTATGGGCTTCCAAATATCACTTTGCTAATTCCACAAGAACTGTCTTAGCGAAAGGCTTCTAGAGGGGAAAGTTGTAACTCTGTGAGATGATTTCACAGAACACAAAGAAGTTTCTCAGAAAGTTTCTTTCTCTTTGTTATCGGAGGATATTTCCTTTGGCCCTATAGTCTTCAAAGGGATCTGAGATATCTGTTCTCAGATTCCACAGAAATAAGGCTAGCAAAGAGATCCACGAAATACACATGAAACTCTGTGAAATGCATTAACAGAACACTAAGCAGTTTCTCAGAAAGCTTCTTTCCAGATTTCATCTGAGGATTTTTCCTTTTTCAACATAGCCCTCTATGGGCTTCCAAATATCACTTTGCCAATTCCACAAGAACTGTCTTAGCGAAAGGCTTCTTGAGGGGAAAGCTGTAACTCTGTGAGATGATTTCACAGAACTCAAAGAAGTTTCTCAGAAAGCTTCTTTCTCTTTGTTATCGGAGGATATTTCCTTTGGCCCTAGAGACTTCAATGGGATCCGAAATATCTGCTGTCACATTCCACAGAAAAAAGGGTAGCAAAGACATCCACGAAATACACATGTAACTCTGTGAGATGTATTAACAGAACACTAAGCAGTTTCTCAGAAAGCTTCTTTCCAGATTTCATCTGAGGATACTCCCTTTTTTACCATAGCCCTCTATGGGCTTCCAAATATCACTTTGCCAATTCCACATGAACTGTCTTAACGAAAGGCTTCTTGAGGGGAAAGCTGTATCTCTGTGAGATGATTTCACAGAACACAAAGAAGTTTCTCAGAAAGCTTCTTTCTCTTTGTTATCGAAGGATATTTCCTTTGGCCCTATGGCCTTCAAAGGGATCCTAAATATCTGTTCTCAGATTCCACAGAAACAAGGCTAGCAAAGAGATCCACGAAATACACATGTAACTCTGTGAGATGAATTAACAGAACACTAAGCAGTTTCTCAGAAAGCTTCTTTCCACATTTCATCTGAGGAGATTTCCTTTTTCACCATAGCCCTCTAAGGGCTTCCAAATATCACTTTGCCAATTCCACAAGAACTGTCTTCGCGAAAAGCTTCTTGAGGGGAAAGCTGTAACTCTGTGAGATGATTTCAGAGAACACAACGAAGTTTCTCAGAAAGCTTCCTTCTCTTTCTTATCGCAGGATATTTCCTTTGGCCCTATAGTCTTCAATGGGATCCAAAATATCTGTTCTCCGATTCCACAGAAATAAGGCTAGCAAAGAGATCCACGAATTACACATGTAACTCTGTGAGATGAATTAAGAGAACACTAAGAAGTATCTCAGAAAGCTTCTTTCCAGATTTCATCTGAAGATATTTCCTTTTTCACCATAGCCCTCTATGGGCTTCCAAATATCACTTTGCCAATTCCACAAGAACTGTCTTAGCGAAAGGCTTCTAGAGGGGAAAGTTGTAACTCTGTGAGATGATTTCACAGAACACAAAGAAGTTTCTCAGAAAGTTTCTTTCTCTTTGTTATCGGAGGATATTTCCTTTGACCCTATAGTCTTCAAAGGGATCTGAGATATCTGTTCTCAGATTCCACAGAAATAAGGCTAGCAAAGAGATCCACGAAATACACATGAAACTCTGTGAAATGCATTAACAGAACACTAAGCAGTTTCTCAGAAAGCTTCTTTCCAGATTTCTTCTGAGGATTTTTCCTTTTTCAACATAGCCCTCTATGGGCTTCCAAATATCACTTTGCCAATTCCACAAGAACTGTCTTAGCGAAAGGCTTCTTGAGGGGAAAGCTGTATCTCTGTGATATGATTTAACAGAACACTAAGAAGTTTCTCAGAAAGCTTCTTTCTCTTTGTTATCGGAGGATATTTCCTTTGGCCCTATAGTCTTCAAAGGGATCCGAAATATCTGTTCTCAGATTCCACAGAAATAAGGCTAGCAAAGAGATCCACGAAGTACACATGTAACTCTGTGAGGTGAATTAACGGAACACTAAGCAGTTTCTCAGAAAGCTTCTTTCCAGATTTCATCTGAGGATATTTCCTTTTTCATCATAGCCCTCCATGGGCTTCCAAATATCACTTTGCCAATTCCACAAGAAGTGTCTTAGCGAAATGCTTCTTGAGGGGAAAGCTGTAACTCTGTGAGATGATTTCACAGAACACAAAGAAGTTTCTCAGAAAGCTTCTTTCTCTTTGTTATCGGAGGATATTTCCTTTGGCCCTAGAGACTTCAATGGGATCCGAAATATCTGCTGTCACATTCCACAGAAATAAGGCTAGCAAAGACATCCACGAAATACACATGTAACTCTGTGAGATGTATTAACAGAACACTAAGCAGTTTCTCAGAAAGCTTCTTTCCAGATTTCATCTGAGGATACTTTCTTTTTTACCATAGCCCTCTACGGGCTTCCAAATATCACTTTGCCAATTCCACAAGAACTGTCTTAGCGAAAGGCTTCTTTAGGGGAAAGCTGTAACTCTGTGATATGATTTCAGAGAACACAGAGAAGTTTCTCAGAAAGCTTCTTTCTCTTTGATATCGGAGGATATTTCCTTGGCCCTGTAGTCTTCAATGGGATCCGAAATATCTGTTCTCCGATTCCACAGAAATAAGGCTAGCAAAGAGATCCACGAAATACACATGTAACTCTGTGAGATGAATTAACAGAACACTAAGCAGTTTCTCAGAAATCTTCTTTCCAGATTTCATCTGAGGATATTTCCTTTTTCACAATAGCCCTCTATGGGCTTCCAAATATCACTTTGCCAATTCCACAAGAACTGTCTTAACGAAACTCTTCTTGAGGGGAAAGCTGTAACTCTGTGAGATGATTTCACAGAACACAAAGAAGTTTCTCAGAAAGCTTCTTTCTCTTTGTTATCGGAGGATATTTCCTTTGGCCCTATAGTCTTCAAAGGGATCCTAAATATCTGTTCTCAGATTCCACAGAAATAAGGCTAGCAAAGACATCCACGAAAGACACATAAAACTCTGTGAGATGAATTAACAGAACACTAAGCAGTTTCTCAGAAAGCTTCTTTCCAGATTTCATCTGAGGATATTTCCTTTTTCACCGTAGCCCTCTATGGGCTTCCAAATATCACTTTGCCAATTCCACAAGAACTGTCTTATCGAAAGGCTTCTTGAGGGGAAAGCTGTAACTCTGTGAGATGATATCAGAGAACATAGAGAAGTTTCTCAGAAAGCTTCTTTCTCTTTGTTATTGGAGGATATTTCCTTTGGCCCTATATTCTTCAAAGGGATCCGAAATATCTGTTCTCAGATTCCACAGAAATAAGGCTAGCAAAGAGATCCACGAAATACACATGTAACTCTGGGAGATCAATTCACAGAACACTAAGCAGTTTCTCTGAAAGCTTCTTTCCAGATTTCATCTGAGGATATTTCCTTTTTCCCCATAGCCCTCTATGGGCTTCCAAATATCACTTTGCCAATTCCACAAGAACTGTCTTAGTGAAAGGCTTCGTGAGGGGGAAGCTGTAACTCTGTGAGATGATTTCACAGAACACAAATAGGTTTCTCAGAAAGCTTCTTTCTCTTTGTTATCGGAGGATAATTCCATTGGCGCTACAGTCTTCAAAGGGATCCGAAATATCTGTTCTCAGATTCCACAGAAAGAAGGCTAGCAAAGAGATCCACAGAATACACATGTAACTCTGTGAGATGAATTAACAGAACACTAAGCAGTTTCTCAGAAAGCTTCTATGCGGATTTCATCTGAGGATATTTCCTTTTTCACCATAGCCCTCTATGGGCTTCCAAATATCACTTTGCCAATTCCACAAGAACTGTCTTAGCGAAAGGCTTCTTGAGGGGAAAGCTGTAACTCTGTGAGGTGATTTCACAAAACACAAAGAAGTTTCTCAGAAAGCTTCTTTCTCTTTGTTATCAGAGGATACTTCCTTTGGCCCTATAGTCTTCAAAGGGATCCGACATATCTGTTCTCAGACTGCACAGAAATAAGGCTAGCAAAGAGATCCACGAAATACACATGTAACGCTGTGAGAGGAATTAATAGAACACTAAGCAGTTTCTCAGAAAGCTTCTTTCCAGATTTCATCTGAGAATATTTCCTTTTTCACTGTAGCCCTCTATGGGCTTCCAAATATCACTTTGCCAATTCCACAAGAACTGTCTTAGCGAAAGGCTTCTTGGGGGGAAAGCTGTAACTCTGTGAGATGATTTCAGAGAACACAAAGAAGTTTCTCAGTAAGCTTCTTTCTCTTTGTTATCGCAGGATATTTCCTTTGGCCCTATAGTCTTCAATGGGATCCAAAATATCTGTTCTCCGATTCCACAGATATAAGGCTAGCAAAGAGATCCACGAAATACACATGTAACCCTGTGAGATGAATTAACAGAACACTAAGCAGTATCTCAGAAACTTCTTTCCAGATTTCATCTGAAGTTATTTCCTTTTTCACCATAGCCCTCTATGGGCTTCCAAATATCACTTTGCCAATTCCACAAGAACTGTCTTAGCGAAAGGCTTCTTGAGGGGAAAGCTGTAACTCTGTGAGATGATTTCACAGAACACAAAGAAGTTTCTCAGAAAGTTTCTTTCTCTTTGTTATCGGAGGATATTTCCTTTGGCCCTACAGTCTTCAAAGGGATCCGAGATATCTGTTCTCAGATTCCACAGAACTAAGGCTATCAAAGAGATCCACGAAATACACATGTAACGCTGTGAGATGCATTAACAGAACACTAAGCAGTTTCTCAGAAAGCTTCTTTCCAGATTTCATCTGAGGATTTTTCCATTTTCAACATTGCCCTCTAGGGGTTACAAATATCACTTTGCCAATTCCACAAGAACTGTCTTAGCGAAAGGCTTCTTGAGGGGAAAGCTGTAACTCTGTGATATGATTTCACAGAACACAAAGAAGTTTCTCAGAAATCTTCTTTCTCTTTGTTATCGGAGGATATTTCCTTTGACCCTATAGTCTTCAAAGGGATCCGAATTATCTGTTCTCAGATTCCACAGAAATAAGACTAGCAAAGAGATCCACGAAATACACATGTAACTCTGTGAGATGCATTAACAGAACACTAAGCAGTTTCTCAGAAAGCTTCTTTCCAGATGTCATCTGAGGATTTTTCCTTTTTCAACATAGCCCTCTATGGGCTTCCAAATATCACTTTGCCAATTCCACAAGAACTGTCTTAGCCAAAGGCTTCTTGAGGGGAAATCTGTAACTCTGTGAGATGATTTCACAGAACACAAACAAGTTTCTCAGAAAGCTTCTTTCTCTTTGTTATCGGAGGATATTTCCTTTGGCCCCATAGTCTTCAAAGGGATCCGAAATATCTGTTCTCAGATTCCTCAGAAATAAGGCTAGCAAAGAGATCCACGAAAAACACATGTAACACTGTGAGATGAATTAACAGAACACTAAGCAGTGTCTCAGAAAGCTTCTTTCCAGATTTCATCTGAGGATATTTCCTTTTTCACCATAGTCCCCTATGGGCTTCCAAATATCACTTTGCCAATTCCACAGGAACTGTCTTAGCGAAAGGCTTCTTGAGGGGAAAGCTGTAACTCTGTGAGATGATTTCACAGAACACAGAAAAGTTTCTCAGAAAGCTTCTTTCTCTTTGTTATCGGAGGATGTTTCCTTTGGTCCTATAGTCTACAATGGGATCCGAAATATCTGTTTTCAGATTCCACAGAAATAATGCTAGCAAAGATATCCAGGAAATACACATGTAACTCTGTGAGATGAATTAACAGAACACCAAGCTGTTTCTCAAAAAGCTTCTTTCCAGATTTCATCTAAGGAGATTTCCTATTTCACCACAACCCTCTATGGGATTCCAAATATCACTTTGCCAATTCCTCAAGAACTGTCTTAGCGAAAGGCTTCTTGAGGGGAAAGCTGTAACTCTGTGAGATGATTTCACAGAACCCAAAGAAGTTTCTCAGGAGGCTTCTTTCTCTTTGTTATCGGAGGATATTTCCTTTTGCCCTATGGTCTTCAAAGGGATCCGAAATATCTGTTCTCAGATTCCACAGAAATAAGGCTAGCAAAGAGATCCACGAAATACACATGTAATTCTGTGAGATGAATTAACAGAACACTAAGCAGTTTCTCAGAAAGCTTCTTTCCAGATTTCATCTGAGGATATTTCCTTTTTCACCGTAGCCCTCTATGGGCTTCCAAATATCACTTTGCCAATTCCCCAAGAACTGTCTTAGCGAAACGCTTCTTGAGGGGAAAGCTGTATCTCTGTGAGATGATTTCACAGAACACAAAGAAGTTTCTCAGAAAGCTTCTTTCTCTTTGTTATCGAAGGATATTTCCTTTGGCCCTATGGTCTTCAAAGGGGTCCGAAATACCTGTTCTCAGATTCCACAGAAACAAGGGTAGCAAAGAGATCCACGAAGTACACATGTAACTCTGTGAGATGAATTAACAGAACACTAAGCAGTTTCTCAGAAAGCTTCTTTCCACATTTCATCTGAGGAGATTTCCTTTTTCACCACAGCCCTCTAAGGGCTTCCAAATATCACTTTGCCAATTCCACAAGAACTGTCTTCGCTAAAGGCTTCTTGAGGGGAAAGCTGTAACTCTGTGAGATGATTTCAGAGAACACAAAGAAGTTTCTCAGAAAGCTTCTTTCTCTTTGTTATCGCAGGATATTTCCTTTGGCCCTATAGTCTTCAATGGGATCCAAAATATCTGTTCTCCGATTCCACAGAAATAAGGCTAGCAAAGAGATCCACGAAATACACATGTAATTCTGTGAGATGAATTAACAGAACACTAAGCAGTTTCTCAGAAAGCTTCTTTCCACATTTCATCTGAGAAGTTTTCCTTTTTCACCATAGCCCTCTAAGGGCTTCCAAATATCACTTTGCCAATTCCACAAGAACTGTCTTCGCGAAAAGCTTCTTGAGGGTAAAGCTGTAACTCTGTGAGATGATTTCAGAGAACACAAAGAAGTTTCTCAGAAAGCTTCTTTCTCTTTGTTATCGCAGGATATTTCCTTTGGCCCTATAGTCTTCAATGGGATCCAAAATATCTGTTCTCCGATTCCACAGAAATAAGGCTAGCAAAGAGATCCACGAATTACACATGTAACTCTGTGAGATGAATTAACAGAACACTAGGAAGTATCTCAGAAAGCTTCTTTCCAGATTTCATCTGAAGATATTTCCTTTTTCACCATAGCCCTCTATGGGCTTCCAAATATCACTTTGCCAATTCCACAAGAACTGTCTTAGCGAAAGGCTTCTTGAGGGGAAAGCTGTAACTCAGTGATATGATTTAACAGAACACAAAGAAGTTTCTCAGAAAGCTTCTTTCTCTTTGTTATTGGAGGATATTTCCTTTGGCCCTATAGTCTTCAAAGGGATCCGAAATATCTGTTCTCAGATTCCACAGAAATAAGGCTAGCAAAGAGATCCACGAAATACACATGTAACTCTGTGAGGTGAATTAACGGAACACTAAGCAGTTTCTCAGAAAGCTTCTTTCCAGATTTCATCTGAGGATATTTCCTTTTTCACCATAGCCCTCTATGGGCTTCCAAATATCACTTTGCCAATTCCACAAGAAGTGTCTTAGCGAAATGCTTCTTGAGGGGAAAGTTGTAACTCTGTGAGATGATTTCACAGAACACACGAAGTTTCTCAGAAAGCTTCTTTCTCTTTGTTATCGGAGGATATTTCCTTTGGCCCTGGAGACTTCAATGGGATCCGAAATATCTGCTGTCACATTCCACAGAAATAAGGCTAGCAAAGACATCCACGAAATACACATGTAACTCTGTGAGATGTATTAACAGAACACTAAGCAGTTTCTCAGAAAGCTTCTTTCCAGATTTCATCTGAGGATACTTTCTTTTTTACCGTAGCCCTCTATGGGCTTCCAAATATCACTTTGCCAATTCCACAAGAACTGTCTTAGCGAAAGGCTTCTTTAGGGGAAAGCTGTAACTCTGTGAGATGATTTCAGAGAACACAGAGAAGTTTCTCAGAAAGCTTCTTTCTCTTTGATATCGGAGGATATTTCCTTGGCCCTGTAGTCTTTAATGGGATCCAAAATATCTGTTCTCCGAATCCACAGAAATAAGGCTAGCAAAGAGATCCACGAAATACACCTGTAACTCTGTGAGATGAATTAACAGAACACTAAGCAGTATCTCAGAAAGCTTCTTTCCAGATTTCATCTGAAGATATTTCCTTTTTCACCATAGCCCTCTATGGGCTTCCAAATATCACTTTGCCAATTCCACAACAACTGTCTTATCGAAAGGCTTCTTGAGGGGAAAGCTGTAACTCTGTGAGATGATATCAGAGAACATAGAGAAGTTTCTCAGAAAGCTTCTTTCTCTTTGTTATCGGAGGATATTTCCTTTGGCCCTATATTCTTCAATGGGATCCGAAATAGCCGTTCTCAGATTCCACAGAAATAAGGCTAGCAAAGAGATCCAAGACATACACATGTAACTCTGTGAGATGAATTAACAGAACACTAAGCAGTTTCTCAGAAAGCTTCTTTCCAGATTTCATCTGAGGATATTTCCTTTTTCACCATAGCCCTCTCTGGGCTTCCAAATATCACTTTACCAATTCCACAAGAACTGTCTTAGTGAAAGGCTTCGTGAGGGGAAAGCTGTAACTCTGTGAGATGATTTCACAGAACACAAAGAAGTTTCTCAGAAAGCTTCTTTCTCTTTGTTATCGGAGGGTATTTCCTTTGGCCCTATTGTCTTCAAAGGGATCCGAAATATCTGTACTCAGATTCCTCAGAAATAAGGCTAGCAAAAAGATCCACGAAATACACATGTAACTCTGTGAGATGAATTAAAAGAACTCTAAGCAGTTTCTCAGAAAGCTTCTTTCCAGATTTCATCTGAGGATATTTACTTTTTCACCGTAGACCTCTAAGGGCTTCCAAATATCACTTTGCCAATTCCACAAGAAGTGTCTTAGCGAAATGCTTCTTGAGGGGAAAGCTGTAACTCTGTGAGATGATTTCACAGAACACAAAGAAGTTTCTCAGAAAGCTTCTTTCTCTTTGTTATCGGAGGATATTTCCTTTGGCCCTAGAGTCTTCAATGGGATCCGAAATATCTGTTGTCAGATTCCACAGAAATAAGGCTAGCAAAGAGATCCACGAAATACACATGTAACTCTGTGAGATGTATTAACAGAACACTAAGCAGCTTCTCAGAAAGCTTCTTTCCAGATTTCATCTGAGGAGATTTCCTTTTTCACCATAGCCCTCTATGGGCTTCCAAATATCACTTTGCCAATTCCACAAGAACTGTCTTAGCGAAAGGCTTCTTGAGGGAAAGCTGTATCTCTGTGAGATGATTTCACAGAACACAAAGAAGTTTCTCAGAAAGCTTCTTTCTCTTTGTTATCGGAGGATATTTCCTTTGGCCCTATAGTCTTCAAAAGATCCGAAATATCTGCACTCAGATTCCACAGAAATAAGGCTAGCAAAGAGATCCACGAAATACACATGTAATTCTGTGAGATGAATTAAAAGAACTCTAAGCAGTTTCTCAGAAAGCTTCTTTCCAGATTTCATCTGAAGATATTTACTTTTTCACCGTAGACCTCTAAGGGCTTCCAAATATCACTTTGCCAATTCCACAAGAAGTGTCTTAGCGAAATGCTTCTTGAGGGGAAAGCTGTAACTCTGTGAGATGATTTCACAGAACACAAAGAAGTTTCTCAGAAAGCTTCTTTCTCTTTGTTATCGGAGGATATTTCCTTTGGCCCTGGAGTCTTCAATGGGATCCGAAATATCTGTTGTCAGATTCCACAGAAATAAGGCTAGCAAAGAGATCCACGAAATACACATGTAACTCTGTGAGATGTATTAACAGAACACTAAGCAGTTTCTCAGAAAGCTTCTTTCCAGATTTCCTGTGAGGATATTTCCTTTTTCACCATAGCCCTCTATGGGCTTCCAAATATCACTTTTCCAATTCCACAAGAACTGTCTTAGCGAAAGGCTCCTTGAGGGAAAGCTGTATCTCTGTGAGATGATTACACAGAACACAAAGAAGTTTCTCAGAAAGCTTCTTTCTCTTTGTTATCGGAGGATATTTCCTTTGGCCCTATAGTCTTCAAAAGATCCGAAATATCTGCATTCAGATTCCACAGAAATAAGGCTAGCAAAGAGATCCACGAAATACACATGTAACTCTGTGAGATGAATTAACAGAACACTAAGCAGTTTCTCAGAAAGCTTCTTTCCAGATTTCATCTGAGGAGATTTCCTTTATCACCGTAGCCCTCTATGGGCTTCCAAATATCACTTTGCCAATTCCCCAAGAACTGTCTTAGCGAAAGGCTTCTTAAGGGGAAAGCTGTATCTCTGTGAGATGATTTCACAGAACACAAAGAAGTTTCTCAGAAAGCTTCTTTCTCTTTGTTATCGAAGGATATTTCCTTTGGCCTTATGGTCTTCAAAGGGATCCGAAATATCTGTTCTCAGATTCCACAGAAACAAGGCTAGCAAAGAGATCCACGAAATACACAGGTAACTCTGTGAGATGAATTAACAGAACACTAAGCAGTTTCTCAGAAAGCTTCTTACCAGATTTCATCTGAGGAGATTTCCTTTTTCACCATTGCCCTCTAAGGGCTTCCAAATATCACTTTGCCAATTCCACAAGAAATGTCTTCGCGTAAGGCTTCTTGAGGGGAAAGCTGTAACTCTGTGAGATGATTTCAGAGAACACAAAGAAGTTTCTCAGAAAGCTTCTTTCTCTTTGTTATTGGAGGATATTTCCTTTGGCCCTATAATCTTAAAAGGGATCCAAAATATCTGTTTTCCGAATCCACAGAAATAAGGCTAGCAAAGAGATCCACGAAATACACCTGTAACTCTCTGAGATGAATTAACAGAACACTAAGCAGTATCTCAGAAAGCTTCTTTCCAGATTTCATCTGAAGATATTTCCTTTTTCACCATAGCCCTCTAGGGGTTCCAAATATCACTTTGCCAATTCCACAAGAACTGTCTTAGCGAAAGGCTTCTTGAGGGGAAAGCTGTAACTCTGTGATATGATTTCACAGAACACAAAGAAGTTTCTCAGAAAGCTTCTTTCTCTTTGTTATCGGAGGATATTTCCTTTGGCCCTATAGTTTTCAAAGGGATCCGAAATATCTGTTCTCAGATTCCACAGAAATAAGGCTAGCAAAGAGATAAACGAAATACACATGTAACTCTGTGAGATGAATTAACAGAACACTAAGCAGTTTCTCAGAAAGCTTCTTTCCAGATTTCATCTGAGGATATTTCCTTTTTCACCATAGCCCTCTATTTGCTTCCAAATATCACTTTGCCAATTCCAGAAGAACTGTCTTAGCGAAAGGCTTCTTGAGGGGAAAGCTGTAACTCTGTGAGATGATTTCACAGAACACAAAGAAGTTTCTCAGAAAGCTTCTTTCTCTTTGTTATCGGAGGATATTTACTTTGGCCCTATAGTCTTCAAAGGGATCCGAAATATCTGTTCTCAGATTCCACAGAAATAAGGCTAGCAAAGAGATACAAGACATACACACGTAACTCTGGGAGATGAACTAACAGAACACTAAGCAGTTTCTCAGAAAGCTTCTTTCCAGATTTCATCTGAGGATATTTCCTTTTTCACCATAGCCCTCTATGGGCTTCCAAATATCACTTTGCCAATTCCACAAGAACTGTCTTAGTGAAAGGCTTCGTGAGGGGAAAGCTGTCACTCTGTGAGATGATTTCACAGAACACAAAGAAGTTTCTCAGAAAGCTTCTTTCTCTTTGTTATCGGAGGATATTTCCTTTGGCCCTAGAGACTTCAATGGGATCCGAAATATCTGTTGTCACATTCCACAGAAATAAGGCTACCAAAGAGATCCACGAATTACACATGTAACTCTGTGAGATGTATTAACAGAACACTAAGCAGTTTCTCAGAAAGCTTCTTTCCAGATTTCATCTGAGGATATTTTCTTTTTCACCATAGCCCTCTATGGGCTTCCAAATATCACTTTGCCAATTCCACAAGAACTGTCTTAGCGAAAGGCTTCTTTAGGGGAAAGCTGTAACTCTGTGAGATGATTTCAGAGAACACAGAGAAGTTTCTCAGAAAGCTTCTTTCTCTTTGTTATCGGAGGATATTTCCTTTGGCCCTATAGTCTTCAAAGGGATCCGAAATATCTGTTCTCAGATTCCACAGAAATAAGGCTAGCAAAGAGATCCACGAAATACACATGTAACTCTGTGAGATGAATTAACAGAACACTAAGCAGTTTCTCAGAAAGTTTCTTTCCAGATTTCATCTGAGGACATTTCCTTTTTCACCATAGCCCTCTATGGGCTTCCAAATATCACTTTGCCTATTCCACAAGAACTGTCTTAGTGAAAGGCTTCATGAAGGGAAAGCTGTCACTCTGTGAGATGATTTCACAGAACACAAAGAAGTTTCTCAGAAAGCTTCTTTCTCTTTGTTATCGGAGGATATTTCCATTGGCCCTATTGTCTTCAATGGGATCCGAAATATCTGTTCTCAGATTCCACAGAAAGAAGGCTAGCAAAGAGATCCACAAAATACACATGTAACTCTGTGAGATGAATTAACAGAACACTAAGCTGTTTCTCAGAAAGCTTCTTTCCAGATTTCATCTGCGGATATTTCCTTTTTCACCTTATCCTTCCATGTTCTTCCAAATATCTCTTTGCCAATTCCACAAGAACTGTCTTAGCGAAAGGCTTCTTTAGGGGAAAGCTGTAACTCTGTGAGATGATTTCAGAGAAAACAGAGAAGTTTCTCAGAAAGCTTCTTTCTCTTTGATATCGGAGGATATTTCCTTGGCCCTGTAGTCTTCAATGGGATCCGAAATATCTGTTCTCCGATTCCACAGAAATAAGGCTAGCAAAGAGATCCACGAAATACACATGTAACTCTGTTAAATGAATTAACAGAACACTAAGCAGTTTCTCAGAAATCTTCTTTCCAGATTTCATCTGAGGATATTTCCTTTTTCACAATAGCCCTCTATGGGCTTCCAAATATCACTTTGCCAATTCCACAAGAACTGTCTTAAGGAAAGGCTTCTTGAGGGGAAAGCTGTAACTCTGTGAGATGATTTCACAGAACACAAAGAATTTTCTCAGAAAGCTTCTTTCTCTTTGTTATCGGAGGATAGTTCCTTTGGCCCTATAGTCTTCAAAGGAATCCGAAATATCTGCATTCAGATTCCACAGAAATAAGGCTAGCAAAGAGATCCACGAAATACACATGTAATTCTGTGAGATGAATTAACAGAACACTAAGCAGTTTCTCAGAAAGCTTCTTTCCAGATTTCATCTGAGGATATTTCCTTTTTCACCGTAGCCCTCTATGGGCTTCCAAATATCACTTTGCCAATTCCCCAAGAACTGTCTTAGCGAAACGCTTCTTGAGGGGAAAGCTGTATCTCTGTGAGATGATTTCGCAGAACACAAAGAAGTTTCTCAGAAAGCTTCTTTCTCTTTGTTATCGAAGGATATTTCCTTTGGCCCTATGGTCTTCAAAGGGATCCTAAATATCTGTTCTCAGATTCCACAGAAACAAGGCTAGCAAAGAGATCCACGAAATACACATGTAACTCTGTGAGATGAATTAACAGAACACTAAGCAGTTTCTCAGAAAGCTTCTTTCCACATTTCATCTGAGGAGATTTCCTTTTTCACCATAGCCCTATAAGGGCTACCAAATATCACTTTGCCAATTCCACAAGAACTGTCTTCGCGAAAAGCTTCTTGAGGGGAAAGCTGTAACTCTGTTAGATGATTTCAGAGAACACAAAGAAGTTTCTCAGAAAGCTTCTTTCTCTTTGTTATCGCAGGATATTTCCTTTGGCCCTATAGTCTTCAATGGGATCCAAAATATCTGTTCTCCGATTCCACAGAAATAAGGCTAGCAAAGAGATTCACGAATTACACATGTAACTCTGTGAGATGAATTAACAGAACACTAAGAAGTATCTCAGAAAGCTTCTTTCCAGATTTCATCTGAAGATATTTCCTTTTTCACCATAGCCCTGTATGGGCTTCCAAATATCACTTTGCCAATTCCACAAGAACTGTCTTAGCGAAAGGCTTCTAGAGGGGAAAGTTGTAACTCTGTGAGATAATTTCACAGAACACAAAGAAGTTTCTCAGAAAGTTTCTTTCTCTTTGTTATCGGAGGATATTTCCTTTGGCCCTATAGTCTTCAAAGGGATCTGAGATATCTGTTCTCAGATTCCACAGAAATAAGGCTAGCAAAGAGATCCACGAAATACACATGAAACTCTGTGAGATGCATTAAAAGAACACTAAGCAGTTTCTCAGAAAGCTTCTTTCCAGATTTCATCTGAGGATTTTTCCTTTTTCAACATAGCCCTCTATGGGCTTCCAAATATCACTTTGCCAATTCCACAAGAACTGTCTTAGCGAAAGGCTTCTTGAGGGGAAAGCTGTAACTCTGTGATATGATTTAACAGAACACAAAGAAGTTTCTCAGAAAGCTTCTTTCTCTTTGTTATCGGAGGATATTTCCTTTGGCCCTATAGTCTTCAAAGGGATCCGAAATATCTGTTCTCAGATTCCACAGAAATAAGGCTAGCAAAGAGATCCACGAAATACACATGTAACTCTGTGAGGTGAATTAACGGAACACTAAGCAGTTTCTCAGAAAGCTTCTTTCCAGATTTCATCTGAGGATATTTCCTTTTTCACCATAGCCCTCTAGGGGCTTCCAAATATCACTTTGCCAATTCCACAAGAAGTGTCTTAGCGAAATGCTTCTTGAGGGGAAAGCTGTAACTCTGTGAGATGATTTCACAGAACACAAAGAAGTTTCTCAGAAAGCTTCTTTCTCTTTGTTATCGGAGGATATTTCCTTTGGCCCTAGAGACTTCAATGGGATCCGAAATATCTGCTGTCACATTCCACAGAAATAAGGCTAGCAAAGACAACCACGAAATACACATGTAACTCTGTGAGATATATTAACAGAACACTAAGCAGTTTCTCAGAAAGCTTCTTTCCAGATTTCATCTGAGGATACTTTCTTTTTTACCATAGCCCTCTATGGGCTTCCCAATATCACTTTGCCAATTCCACATGAACTGTCTTAGCGCAAGGCTTCTTTAGGGGAAAGCTGTAACTCTGTGAGATGATTTCAGAGAACACAGAGAAGTTTCTCAGAAAGCTTCTTTCTCTTTGATATCGGAGGATATTTCCTTGGCCCTGTAGTCTTCAAAGGGATACGAATTATCTGTTCTCAGATTCCACAGAAATAAGGCTAGCAAAGAGATACAAGACATACACATGTAACTCTGGGAGATGAACTAACAGAACACTAAGCAGTTTCTCAGAAAGCTTCTTTCCAGATTTCATCTGAGGATATTTCCTTTTTCACCGTAGCCCTCTATGGGCTTCCAAATATCACTTTGCCAATTCCACAAGAACTGTCTTAGTGAAAGGCTTCGTGACGGGAAAGCTGTCACTCTGTGAGATGATTTCACAGAACACAAAGAAGTTTCTCAGAAAGCTTCTTTCTCTTTGTTATCGGAGGATATTTCCTTTGGCCCTAGAGACTTCAATGGGATCCGAAATATCTGTTGTCACATTCCACAGAAATAAGGCTAGCAAAGAGATCCACGAAATACACATGTAACTCTGTGAGATGTATTAACAGAACACTAAGCAGTTTCTCAGAAAGCTTCTTTCCAGATTTCATCTGAGGATATTTTCTTTTTCACCATAGCCTTCTATGGGCTTCCAAATATCACTTTGCCAATTCCACAAGAACTGTCTTAGCGAAAGGCTTCTTTAGGGGAAAGCTGTAACTCTGTGAGATGATTTCAGAGAACACAGAGAAGTTTCTCAGAAAGCTTCTTTCTCTTTGTTATCGGAGGATATTTCCTTTGGCCCTATAGTCTTCAAAGGGATCCGAAATATCTGTTCTCAGATTCCACAGAAATAAGGCTAGCAAAGAGATCCACGAAATACACATGTAACTCTGTGAGATGAATTAACAGAACACTAAGCAGTTTCTCAGAAAGTTTCTTTCCAGATTTCATCTGAGGACATTTCCTTTATCACCATAGCCCTCTATGGGCTTCCAAATATCACTTTGCCTATTCCACAAGAACTGTCTTAGTGAAAGGCTTCGTGAAGGGAAAGCTGTCACTCTGTGAGATGATTTCACAGAACACAAAGAAGTTTCTCAGAAAGCTTCTTTCTCTTTGATATCGGAGGATATTTCCTTGGCCCTGTAGTCTTCAAAGGGATCCGAAATATCTGTTCTCAGATTCCACAGAAATAAGGCTAGCAAAGAGATACAAGACATACACATGTAACTCTGGGAGATGAACTAACAGAACACTAAGCAGTTTCTCAGAAAGCTTCTTTCCAGATTTCATCTGAGGATATTTCCTTTTTCACCGTAGCCCTCTATGGGCTTCCAAATATCACTTTGCCAATTCCACAAGAAGTGTCTTAGTGAAAGGCTTCGTGAGGGGAAAGCTGTCACTCTGTGAGATGATTTCACAGAACACAAAGAAGTTTCTCAGAAAGCTTCTTTCTCTTTGTTATCGGAGGATGTTTCCTTTGGCCCTAGAGACTTCAATGGGATCCGAAATATCTGTTGTCACATTCCACAGAAATAAGGCTAGCAAAGAGATCCACGAAATACACATGTAACTCTGTGAGATGTATTAACAGAACACTAAGCAGTTTCTCAGAAAGCTTCTTTCCAGATTTCATCTGAGGATATTTTCTTTTTCACCATAGCCTTCTATGGGCTTCCAAATATCACTTTGCCAATTCCACAAGAACTGTCTTAGCGAAAGGCTTCTTTAGGGGAAAGCTGTAACTCTGTGAGATGATTTCAGAGAACACAGAGAAGTTTCTCAGAAAGCTTCTTTCTCTTTGTTATCGGAGGATATTTCCTTTGGCCCTATAGTCTTCAAAGGGATCCGAAATATCTGTTCTCAGATTCCACAGAAATAAGGCTAGCAAAGAGATCCACGAAATACACATGTAACTCTGTGAGATGAATTAACAGAACACTAAGCAGTTTCTCAGAAAGTTTCTTTCCAGATTTCATCTGAGGACATTTCCTTTTTCACCATAGCCCTCTATGGGCTTCCAAATATCACTTTGCCTATTCCACAAGAACTGTCTTAGTGAAAGGCTTCGTGAAGGGAAAGCTGTCACTCTGTGAGATGATTTCACAGAACACAAAGAAGTTTCTCAGAAAGCTTCTTTCTCTTTGATATCGGAGGATATTTCCTTGGCCCTGTAGTCTTCAAAGGGATCCGAAATATCTGTTCTCAGATTCCACAGAAATAAGGCTAGCAAAGAGATACAAGACATACACATGTAACTCTGGGAGATGAACTAACAGAACACTAAGCAGTTTCTCAGAAAGCTTCTTTCCAGATTTCATCTGAGGATATTTCCTTTTTCACCGTAGCCCTCTATGGGCTTCCAAATATCACTTTGCCAATTCCACAAGAACTGTCTTAGTGAAAGGCTTCGTGAGGGGAAAGCTGTCACTCTGTGAGATGATTTCACAGAACACAAAGAAGTTTCTCAGAAAGCTTCTTTCTCTTTGTTATCGGAGGATATTTCCTTTGGCCCTAGAGACTTCAATGGGATCCGAAATATCTGTGGTCACATTCCACAGAAATAAGGCTAGCAAAGAGATCCACGAAATACACATGTAACTCTGTGAGATGTATTAACAGAACACTAAGCAGTTTCTCAGAAAGCTTCTTTCCAGATTTCATCTGAGGATATTTTCTTTTTCACCATAGCCTTCTATGGGCTTCCAAATATCACTTTGCCAATTCCACAAGAACTGTCTTAGCGAAAGGCTTCTTTAGGGGAAAGCTGTAACTCTGTGAGATGATTTCAGAGAACACAGAGAAGTTTCTCAGAAAGCTTCTTTCTCTTTGTTATCGGAGGATATTTCCTTTGGCCCTATAGTCTTCAAAGGGATCCGAAATATCTGTTCTCAGATTCCACAGAAATAAGGCTAGCAAAGAGATCCACGAAATACACATGTAACTCTGTGAGATGAATTAACAGAACATTAAGCAGTTTCTCAGAAAGTTTCTTTCCAGATTTCATCTGAGGACATTTCCTTTTTCACCATAGCCCTCTATGGGCTTCCAAATATCACTTTGCCTATTCCACAAGAACTGTCTTAGTGAAAGGCTTCGTGAAGGGAAAGCTGTCACTCTGTGAGATGATTTCACAGAACACAAAGAAGTTTCTCAGAAAGCTTCTTTCTCTTTGTTATCGGAGGATATTTCCATTGGCCCTATTGTCTTCAATGGGATCCGAAATATCTGTTCTCAGATTCCACAGAAAGAAGGCTAGCAAAGAGATCCACAAAATACACATGTAACTCTGTGAGATGACTTAACAGAACACTAAGCTGTTTCTCAGAAAGCTTCTTTCCAGATTTCATCTGCGGATATTTCCTTTTTCACCTTATCCTTCCATGTTCTTCCAAATATCTCTTTGCCAATTCCACAAGAACTGTCTTAGCGAAAGGCTTCTTTAGGGGAAAGCTGTAACTCTGTGAGATGATTTCAGAGAACACAGAGAAGTTTCTCAGAAAGCTTCTTTCTCTTTGATATCGGAGGATATTTCCTTGGCCCTGTAGTCTTCAATGGGATCCGAAATATCTGTTCTCCGATTCCACAGAAATAAGGCTAGCAAAGACATCCACGAAATACACATGTAACTCTGTGAGATGAATTAACAGAACACTAAGCAATTTCTCAGAAAGCTTCTTTCCAGATTTCATCTGAGGATATTTCCTTTTTCACAATAGCCCTCTATGGGCTTCCAAATATCACTTTGCCAATTCCACAAGAACTGTCTTAACGAAAGGCTTCTTGAGGGGAAAGCTGTAACTCTGTGAGATGATTTCACAGAACACAAAGAAGTTTCTCAGAAAGTTTCTTTCTCTTTGTTATCGGAGGATATTTCCTTTGGCCCTATAGTCTTCAAAGGGATCCGAAATATCTGTTCTCAGATTCCACAGAAATAAGGCGAGCAAAGAGATCCACGAAAGACACATAAAACTCTGTGAGATAAATTAACAGAACACTAAGCAGTTTCTCAGAAAGCTTCTTTCCAGATTTCATCTGAGGATATTTCCTTTTTCACCATAGCCCTCTATGGGCTTCCAAATATCACTTTTCCAATCCACAAGAACTGTCTTAGCGAAAGGCTTCTTGAGGGAAAGCTGTATCTCTGTGAGATGATTTCGCAGAACACAAAGAAGTTTCTCAGAAAGCTTCTTTCTCTTTGTAATCGGAGGATATTTCCTTTGGCCCTATAGTCTTCAAAAGATCCGAAATATCTGCATTCAGATTCCACAGAAATAAGGCTAGCAAAGAGATCCACGAAATACACATGTAATTCTGTGAGATGAATTAACAGAACACTAAGCAGTTTCTCAGAAAGCTTCTTTCCAGATTTCATCTGAGGAGATTTCCTTTATCACCGTAGCCCTCTATGGGCTTCCAAATATCACTTTGCCAATTCCCCAAGAACTGTCTTAGCGAAAGGCTTCTTGAGGGGAAAGCTGTATCTCTGTGAGATGATTTCACAGAACACAAAGAAGTTTCTCAGAAAGCTTCTTTCTCTTAGTTATCGGAGGATATTTCCTTTGGCCCTATAGTCTTCAAAGGGATCCGAAATATCTGTTCTCAGATTCCACAGAAATAAGGCTAGCAAAGAGATACAAGACTTACACATGTAACTCTGGGAGATGAACTAACAGAACACTAAGCAGTTTCTCAGAAAGCTTCTTTCCAGATTTCATCTGAGGATATTTCCTTTTTCACCATAGCCCTCTATGGGCTTCCAAATATCACTTTGCCAATTCCACAAGAACTGTCTTAGTGAAAGGCTTCGTGAGGGGAAAGCTGTCACTCTGTGAGATGATTTCACAGAACACAAAGAAGTTTCTCAGAAAGCTTCTTTCTCTTTGTTATCGGAGGATATTTCCTTTGGCCCTAGAGACTTCAAAGGGATCCGAAATATCTGTTGTCACATTCCACAGAAATAAGGCTAGCAAAGAGATCCACGAAATACACATGTAACTCTGTGAGATGTATTAACAGAACACTAAGCAGTTTCTCAGAAAGCTTCTTTCCAGATTTCATCTGAGGATATTTTCTTTTTCACCATAACCCTCTATGGGCTTCCAAATATCACTTTGCCAATTCCACAAGAACTGTCTTACGAAAGGCTTCTTTAGGGGAAAGCTGTAACTCTGTGAGATGATTTCAGAGAACACAGAGAAGTTTCTCAGAAAGCTTCTTTCCCTTTGTTATCGGAGGATATTTCCTTTGGCCCTATAGTCTTCAAAGGGATCCGAAATATCTATTCTCAGATTCCACAGAAATAAGGCTAGCAAAGAGATCCACGAAATACACATGTATCTCTGTGAGATGAATTAACAGAACACTAAGCAGTTTCTCAGAAAGCTTCTTTCCAGATTTCATCTGAGGACATTTCCTTTTTCACCATAGCCCTCTATGGGCTTCCAAATATCACTTTGCCAATTCCACAAGAACTGTCTTAGTGAAAGGCTTCGTGAAGGGAAAGCTGTCACTCTGTGAGATGATTTCACAGAACACAAAGAAGTTTCTCAGAAAGCTTCTTTCTCTTTGTTATCGGAGGATATTTCCATTGGCCCTATTTTCTTCAATGGGATCCGAAATATCTGTTCTCAGATTCCACAGAAAGAAGGCTAGCAAAGAGATCCACAAAATACACATGTAACTCTGTGAGATGAATTAACAGAACACTAAGCTGTTTCTCAGAAAGCTTCTTTCCAGATTTCATCTGCGGATATTTCCTTTTTCACCTTATCCTTCCATGTTCTTCCAAATATCTCTTTGCCAATTCCACAAGAACTGTCTTAGCGAAAGGCTTCTTTAGGGGAAAGCTGTAACTCTGTGAGATGATTTCACAGAACACAAAGAAGTTCCTCAGAAAGCTTGTTTCTCTTTGTTATCGGAGGATATTTCCTTTGGTCCTATTGTCTTCACAGGGATCCGAAATATCTGTTCTCAGATTCCACAGAAATAAGGCTAGCAAAGACATCCACGAAATACACATGTAACTGTGTGAGATGAATTAAAAGAACTCTAAGCAGTTTCTCAGACAGCTTCTTTCCAGATTTCATCTGAGGATATTTCCTTTTTCACCGTAGACCTCTAAGGGCTTCCAAATATCACTTTGCCAATTCCACAAGAAGTGTCTTAGCGAAATGCTTCTTGAGGGGAAAACTGTAACTCTGTGAGATGATTTCACAGAACACAAAGAAGTTTCTCAGAAAGCTTCTTTCTCTTTGTTATCGGAGGATATTTCCTTTGGCCCTAGAGTCTTCAATGGGATCCGAAATATCTGTTGTCAGATTCCACAGAAACAAGGCTAGCAAAGAGATCCACGAAATACACATGTAACTCTGTGAGATGTATTAACAGAACACTAAGCAGCTTCTCAGAAAGCTTCTTTCCAGATTTCATCTGAGGAGATTTCCTTTTTCACCATAGCCCTCTATGGGCTTCCAAATATCACTTTGCCAATTCCACAAGAACTGTCTTAGCGAAAGGCTTCTTGAGGGAAAGCTGTATCTCTGTGAGATGATTTCACAGAACACAAAGAAGTTTCTCAGAAAGCTTCTTTCTCTTTGTTATCGGAGGATATTTCCTTTGGCCCTATAGTCTTCAAAAGATCCGAAATATCTGCATTCAGATTCCACAGAAATAAGGCTAGCAAAGAGATCCACGAAATACACATGTAATTCTGTGAGATGAATTAAAAGAACTCTAAGCAGTTTCTCAGAAAGCTTCTTTCCAGATTTCATCTGAGGATATTTACTTTTTCACCGTAGACCTCTAAGGGCTTCCAAATATCACTTTGCCAATTCCACAAGAAGTGTCTTAGCGAAATGCTTCTTGAGGGGAAAGCTGTAACTCTGTGAGATGATTTCACAGAACACAAAGAAGTTTCTCAGAAAGCTTCTTTCTCTTTGTTATCGGAGGATATTTCCTTTGGCCCTAGAGTCTTCAATGGGATCCGAAATATCTGTTGTCAGATTCCACAGAAATAAGGCTAGCAAAGAGATCCACGAAATACACATGTAACTCTGTGAGATGTATTAACAGAACACTAAGCAGTTTCTCAGAAAGCTTCTTTCCAGATTTCATCTGAGGATATTTCCTTTTTCACCATAGCCCTCTATGGGCTTCCAAATATCACTTTTCCAATTCCACAAGAACTGTCTTAGCGAAAGGTTTCTTGAGGGAAAGCTGTATCTCTGTGAGATGATTTCACAGAACACAAAGAAGTTTCTCAGAAAGCTTCTTTCTCTTTGTTATCGGAGGATATTTCCTTTGGCCCTATAGTCTTCAAACGATCCGAAATATCTGCATTCAGATTCCACAGAAATAAGGCTAGCAAAGAGATCCACGAAATACACATGCAATTCTGTGAGATGAATTAACAGAACACTAAGCAGTTTCTCAGAAAGCTTCTTTCCAGATTTCATCTGAGGAGATTTCCTTTATCACCGTAGCCCTCTATGGGCTTCCAAATATCACTTTGCCAATTCCACAAGAACTGTCTTAGCGAAAGGCTTCTTGAGGGGAAAGCTGTATCTCTGTGAGACGATTTCACAGAACACAAAGAAGTTTCTCAGAAAGCTTCTTTCTCTTTGTTATCGAAGGATATTTCCTTTGGCCCTATGGTCTTCAAAGGGATCCGAAATATCTGTTCTCAGATTCCACAGAAACAAGGCTAGCAAAGAGATCCACGAAATACACAGGTAACACTGAGAGATGAATTAACAGAACACTAAGCAGTTTCTCAGAAAGCTTCTTACCAGATTTCATCTGAGGAGATTTCCTTTTTCACCATTGCCCTCTAAGGGCTTCCAAATATCACTTTGCCAATTCCACAAGAACTGTCTTCGCGTAAGGCTTCTTGAGGGGAAAGCTGTAACTCTGTGAGATGATTTCAGAGAACACAAAGAAGTTTCTCAGAAAGCTTCTTTCTCTTTGTTATTGGAGGATATTTCCTTTGGCCCTATAGTCTTTAATGGGATCCAAAATATCTGTTTTCCGAATCCACAGAAATAAGGCTAGCAAAGAGATCCACGAAATACACCTGTAACTCTGTGAGATGAATTAACAGAACACTAAGCAGTTTCTCAGAAAGCTTCTTTCCAGATTTCATCTGAGGATATTTCCTTTTTCACAATAGCCCTCTATTTGCTTCCAAATATCACTTTGCCAATTCCAGAAGAACTGTCTTAGCGAAAGGCTTCTTGAGGGGAAAGCTGTAACTCTGTGAGATGATTTCACAGAACACAAAGAAGTTTCTCAGAAAGCTTCTTTCTCTTTGTTATCGGAGGATATTTCCTTTGGCTCTATAGTCTTCGAAGGGATCCGAAATATCTGTTCTCAGATTCCACAGAAATAAGGCTAGCAAAGAGATACAAGACATGCACATGTAACTCTGGGAGATGAACTAACAGAACACTAAGCAGTTTCTCAGAAAGCTTCTTTCCAGATTTCATCTGAGGATATTTCCTTTTTCACCATAGCCCTCTATGGGCTTCCAAATATCACTTTGCCAATTCCACAAGAACTGTCTTAGTGAAAGGCTTCGTGAGGGGAAAGCTGTCACTCTGTGAGATGATTTCACAGAACACAAAGAAGTTTCTCAGAAAGCTTCTTTCTCTTTGTTATCGGAGGATATTTCCTTTGGCCCTAGAGACTTCAATGGGATCCGAAATATCTGTTGTCACATTCCACAGAAATAAGGCTAGCAAAGAGATGCACGAAATACACATGTAACTCTGTGAGATGTATTAACAGAACACTAAGCAGTTTCTCAGAAAGCTTCTTTCCAGATTTCATCTGAGGATATTTTCTTTTTCACCATAGCCCTCTATGGGCTTCCAAATATCACTTTGCCAATTCCACAAGAACTGTCTTAGCGAAAGGCTTCTTTAGGGGAAAGCTGTAACTCTGTGAGATGATTTCAGAGAACACAGAGAAGTTTCTCAGAAAGCTTCTTTCTCTTTGTTATCGGAGGATATTTCCTTTGGCCCTATAGTCTTCAAAGGGATCCGAAATATCTGTTCTCAGATTCCACAGAAATAAGGCTAGCAAAGAGATCCACGAAATACACATGTAACTCTGTGAGATGAATTAACAGAACACTAAGCAGTTTCTCAGAAAGCTTCTTTCCAGATTTCATCTGAGGACATTTCCTTTTTCACCATAGCCCTCTATGGGCTTCCAAATATCACTTTGCCAATTCCACAAGAACTGTCTTAGTGAAAGGCTTCGTGAAGGGAAAGCTGTCACTCTGTGAGATGATTTCACAGAACACAAAGAAGTTTCTCAGAAAGCTTCTTTCTCTTTGTTATCGGAGGATATTTCCATTGGCCCTATTGTCTTCAATGGGATCCGAAATATCTGTTCTCAGATTCCACAGAAAGAAGGCTAGCAAAGAGATCCACAAAATACACATGTAACTCTGTGAGATGAATTAACAGAACACTAAGCTGTTTCTCAGAAAGCTTCTTTCCAGATTTCATCTGCGGATATTTCCTTTTTCACCTTATCCTTCCATGTTCTTCCAAATATCTCTTTGCCAATTCCCCAAGAACTGTCTTAGCGAAACGCTTCTTGAGGGGAAAGCTGTATCTCTGTGAGATGATTACACAGAACACAAAGAAGTTTCTCAGAAAGCTTCTTTCTCTTTGTTATCGAAGGATATTTCCTTTGGCCCTATGGTCTTCAATGGGATCCTAAATATCTGTTCTCAGATTCCACAGAAACAAGGCTAGCAAAGAGATCCACGAAATACACATGTAACTCTGTGAGATGAATTAAGAGAACACTAAGCAGTTTCTCAGAAAGCTTCTTTCCACATTTCATCTGAGGAGATTTCCTTTTTCACCATAGCCCTCTAAGGGCTTCCAAATATCACTTTGCCAATTCCACAAGAACTGTCTTCGCGAAAAGCTTCTTGAGGGGAAAGCTGTAACTCTGTGAGATGATTTCAGAGAACACAAAGAAGTTTCTCAGAAAGCTTCTTTCTCTTTGTTATCGCAGGACATTTCCTTTGGCCCTATAGTCTTCAATGGGATCCAAAATATCTGTTCTCCGATTCCACAGAAATAAGGCTAGTAAAGAGATTCACGAATTACACATGTAACTCTGTGAGATGAATTAACAGAACACTAAGAAGTATCTCAGAAAGCTTCTTTCCAGATTTCATCTGAAGATATTTCCTTTTTCACCATAGCCCTCTATGGGCTTCCAAATATCACTTTGCCAATTTCACAAGAACTGTCTTAGCGAAAGGCTTCTAGAGGGGAAAGTTGTAACTCTGTGAGATGATTTCACAGAACACAAAGAAGTTTCTCAGAAAGTTTCCTTCTCTTTGTTATCGGAGGATATTTCCTTTGGCCCTATAGTCTTCAAAGGGATCTGAGATATCTGTTCTCAGATTCCACAGAAATAAGGCTAGCAAAGAGATCCACGAAATACACATGAAACTCTGTGAGATGCATTAACAGAACACCAAGCAGTTTCTCAGAAAGCTTCTTTCCAGATTTCATCTGAGGATTTTTACTTTTTCAACATAGCCCTCTATGGGCTTCCAAATATCACTTTGCCAATTCCACAAGAACTGTCTTAGCGAAAGGCTTCTTGAGGGGAAAGGTGTAACTCTGTGATATGATTTAACAGAACACAAAGAAGTTTCTCAGAAAGCTTCTTTCTCTTTGTTTTCGGAGAATATTTCCTTTGGCCCTATAGTCTTCAAAGGGATCCGAAATATCTGTTCTCAGATTCCACAGAAATAAGGCTAGCAAAGAGATCCACGAAATACACATGTAACTCTGTGAGGTGAATTAACGGAACACTAAGCAGTTTCTCAGAAAGCTTCTTTCCTGATTTCATCTGAGGATATTTCCTTTTTCACCATAGCCCTCTATGGGCTTCCAAATATCACTTTGCCAATTCCACAAGAAGTGTCTTAGCGAAATGCTTCTTGAGGGGAAAGCTGTAACTCTGTGAGATGATTTCACAGAACACAAAGAAGTTTCTCAGAAAGCTTCTTTCTCTTTGTTATCGGAGGATATTTCCTTTGGCCCTAGAGACTTCAATGGGATCCGAAATATCTGCTGTCACATTCCACAGAAATAAGGCTAGCAAAGACATCAACGAAATACACATGTAACTCTGTGAGATGTATTAACAGAACACTAAGCAGTTTCTCAGAAAGCTTCTTTCCAGATTTCATCTGAGGATACTTTCTTTTTTACCATAGCCCTCTATGGGCTTCCCAATATCACTTTGCCAATTCCACATGAACTGTCTTAGCGCAAGGCTTCTTTAGGGGAAAGCTGTAACTCTGTGAGATGATTTCAGAGAACACAGAGAAGTTTCTCAGAAAGCTTCTTTCTCTTTGATATCGGAGGATATTTCCTTTGGCCCTATATTCTTCAATGGGATCCGAAATATCCGTTCTCAGATTCCACAGAAATAAGGCTAGCAAAGAGATCCAAGACATACACATGTAACTCTGTGAAATGAATTAACAGAACACTAAGCAGTTTCTCAGAAGGCTTCTTTCCAGATTTCATCTGAGGATATTTCCTTTTTCACCATAGCCCTCTATGGGCTTCCAAATATCACTTTACCAATTCCACAGGAACTGTCTTAGTGAAAGGCTTCGTGAGGGGAAAGCTGTAACTCTGTGAGATGATTTCACAGAACACAAAGAAGTTTCTCAGAAAGCTTCTTTCTCTTTGTTATCGGAGGATATTTCCTTTGGCCCTATTGTCTTCAAAGGGATCCGAAATATCTGTACTCAGATTCCTCAGAAATAAGGCTACAAAAAGATCCACGAAATACACATGTAGCTCTGTGAGATGAATTAAAAGAACTCTAAGCAGTTTCTCAGAAAGCTTCTTTCCAGATTTCATCTGAGGATATTTACTTTTTCACCGTAGACCTCTAAGGGCTTCCAAATATCACTTTGCCAATTCCACAAGAAGTGTCTTAGCGAAATGCTTCTTGAGGGGAAAGCTGTAACTCTGTGAGATGATTTCACAGAACACAAAGAAGTTTCTCAGAAAGCTTCTTTCTCTTTGTTATCGGAGGATATTTCCTTTGGCCCTAGAGTCTTCAATGGGATCCGAAATATCTGTTGTCAGATTCCACAGAAATAAGGCTAGCAAAGAGATCCACGAAATACACATGTAACTCTGTGAGATGTATTAACAGAACACTAAGCAGCTTCTCAGAAAGCTTCTTTCCAGTTTTCATCTGAGGAGATTTCCTTTTTCACCATAGCCCTCTATGGGCTTCCAAATATCACTTTGCCAATTCCACAAGAACTGTCTTAGCGAAAGGCTTCTTGAGGGAAAGCTGTATCTCTGTGAGATGATTTCACAGAACACAAAGAAGTTTCTCAGAAAGCTTCTTTCTCTTTGTTATCGGAGAATATTTCCTTTGGTCCTATAGTCTTCAGAGGGATCCGAAATATCTGTTCTCAGATTCCACAGAAATAAGGCTAGCAAAGAGATCCACGAAATACACATGTAACTCTGTGAGGTGAATTAACGGAACACTAAGCAGTTTCTCAGAAAGCTTCTTTCCACATTTCATCTGAGGATATTTCCTTTTTCACCATAGCCCTCTATGGGCTTCCAAATATCACTTTGCCAATTCCACAAGAAGTGTCTTAGCGAAATGCTTCTTGAGGGGAAAGCTGTAACTCTGTGAGATGATTTCACAGAACACAAAGAAGTTTCTCAGAAAGCTTCTTTCTCTTTGTTATCGGAGGATATTTCCTTTGGCCCTAGAGACTTCAATGGGATCCGAAATATCTGCTGTCACATTCCACAGAAATAAGGCTAGCAAAGACATCAACGAAATACACATGTAACTCTGTGAGATGTATTAACAGAACACTAAGCAGTTTCTCAGAAAGCTTCTTTCCAGATTTCATCTGAGGATACTTTCTTTTTTACCATAGCCCTCTATGGGCTTCCCAATATCACTTTGCCAATTCCACATGAACTATCTTAGCGCAAGGCTTCTTTAGGGGAAAGCTGTAACTCTGTGAGATGATTTCAGAGAACACAGAGAAGTTTCTCAGAAAGCTTCTTTCTCTTTGATATCGGAGGATATTTCCTTGGCCCTGTAGGCTTCAATGGGATCCGAAATATCTGTTCTCCGATTCCACAGAAATAAGGCTAGCAAAGACATCCACGAAATACACATGTAACTCTGTGAGATGAATTAACAGAACACTAAGCAGTTTCTCAGAAAGCTTCTTTCCAGATTTCATCTGAGGATATTTCCTTTTTCACAATAGCCCTCTATGGGCTTCCAAATATCACTTTGCCAATTCCACAAGAACTGTCTTAACGAAAGGCTTCTTGAGGGGAAATCTGTAACTCTGTGAGATGATTTCACAGAACAAAAAGAAGTTTCTCAGAAAGCTTCTTTCTCTTTGTTATCGGAGGATATTTCCTTTGGCCCTATAGTCTTCAAAGGGATCCTAAATATCTGTTCTCAGATTCCACAGAAATAAGGCTAGTAAAGAGATCCACGAAAGACACATACAACTCTGTGAGATGAATTAACAGAATACTAAGCAGTTTCTCAGAAAGCTTCTTTCCAGATTTCATCTGAGCATATTTCCTTTTTCACCATAGCCCTCTATGGGCTTCCAAATATCACTTTGCCAATTCCACAAGAACTGTCTTATCGAAAGGCTTCTTGAGGGGAAAGCTGTAACTCTGTGAGAAGATATCAGAGAACATAGAGAAGTTTCTCAGAAAGCTTCTTTCTCTTTGTTATCGGAGGATATTTCCTTTGGCCCTATATTCTTCAATGGGATCCGAAATATCCGTTCTCAGATTCCACAGAAATAAGGCTAGCAAAGAGATCCAAGACATACACATGTAACTCTGTGAGATGAATTAACAGAACACTAAGCAGTTTCTCAGAAGGCTTCTTTCCAGATTTCATCTGAGGATATTTCCTTTTTCACCATAGCCCTCTATGGGCTTCCAAATATCACTTTACCAATTCCACAAGAACTGTCTTAGTGAAAGGCTTCGTGAGGGGAAAGCTGTAACTCTGTGAGATGATTTCACAGAACACAAAGAAGTTTCTCAGAAAGCTTCTTTCTCTTTGTTATCGGAGTATATTTCCTTTGGCCCTATTGTCTTCAAAGGGATCCGAAATATCTGTACTCATATTCCTCAGAAATAAGGCTAGCAAAAAGATCCACGAAATACACATGTAGCTCTGTGAGATGAATTAAAAGAACTCTAAGCAGTTTCTCAGAAAGCTTCTTTCCAGATTTCATCTGAGGATATTTACTTTTTCACCGTAGACCTCTAAGGGCTTCCAAATATCACTTTGCCAATTCCACAAGAAGTGTCTTAGCGAAATGCTTCTTGAGGGGAAAGCTGTAACTCTGTGAGATGATTTCACAGAACACAAAGAAGTTTCTCAGAAAGCTTCTTTCTCTTTGTTATCGGAGGATATTTCCTTTGGCCCTAGAGTCTTCAATGGGATCCGAAATATCTGTTGTCAGATTCCACAGAAATAAGGCTAGCAAAGAGATCCACGAAATACACATGTAATTCTGTGAGATGTATTAACAGAACACTAAGCAGCTTCTCAGAAAGCTTCTTTCCAGTTTTCATCTGAGGAGATTTCCTTTTTCACCATAGCCCTCTATGGGCTTCCAAATATCACTTTGCCAATTCCACAAGAACTGTCTTAGCGAAAGGCTTCTTGAGGGAAAGCTGTATCTCTGTGAGATGATTTCACAGAACACAAAGAAGTTTCTCAGAAAGCTTCTTTCTCTTTGTTATCGGAGGATATTTCCTTTGGCCCTATAGTCTTCAAAAGATCCGAAATATCTGCATTCAGATTCCACAGAAATAAGGTTAGCAAAGAGATCCACGAAATACACATGTAATTCTTTGAGATGAATTAAAAGAACTCTAAGCAGTTTCCCAGAAAGCTTCTTTCCAGATTTCATCTGAGGATATTTACTTTTTCACCGTAGACCTCTAAGGGCTTCCAAATATCACTTTGCCAATTCCACAAGAAGTGTCTTAGCGAAATGCTTCTTGAGGGGAAAGCTGTAACTCTGTGAGATGATTTCACAGAACACAAAGAAGTTTCTCAGAAAGCTTCTTTCTCTTTGTTATCGGAGGATATTTCCTTTGGCCCTAGAGTCTTCAATGGGATCCGAAATATCTGTTGTCAGATTCCACAGAAATAAGGCTAGCAAAGAGATCCACGAAATACACATGTAACTCTGTGAGATGTATTAACAGAACACTAAGCAGTTTCTCAGAAAGCTTCTTTCCAGATTTCATCTGAGGATATTTCCTTTTTCACCATAGCCCTCTATGGGCTTCCAAATATCACTTTTCCAATTCCACAAGAACTCTCTTAGCGAAAGGCTTCTTGAGGGAAAGCTGTATCTCTGTGAGATGATTTCACAGAACACAAAGAAGTTTCTCAGAAAGCTTCTTTCTCTTTGTTATCGCAGGATATTTCCTTTGGCCCTATAGTCTTCAAAAGATCCGAAATATCTGCATTCAGATTCCACAGAAATAAGGCCAGCAAAGAGATCCACGAAATACACATGTAATTCTGTGAGATGAATTAACAGAACACTAAGCAGTTTCTCAGAAAGCTTCTTTCCAGATTTCATCTGAGGAGATTTCCTTTATCACCGTAGCCCTCTATGGGCTTCCAAATATCACTTTGCCAATTAACCAAGAACTGTCTTAGCGAAAGGCTTCTTGAGGGGAAAGCTGTATCTCTGTGAGATGATTTCACAGAACACAAAGAAGTTTCTCAGAAAGCTTCTTCCTCTTTGTTATCGAAGGATATTTCCTTTGGCCCTATGGTCTTCAAAGGGATCCGAAATATCTGTTCTCAGATTCCACAGAAAGAAGGCTAGCAAAGAGATCCACGAAATACACAGGTAACTCTGTGAGATGAATTAACAGAACACTAAGCAGTTTCTCAGAAAGCTTCTTACCAGATTTCATCTGAGGAGATTTCCTTTTTCACCATTGCCCTCTAAGGGCTTCCAAATATCACTTTGCCAATTCCACAAGAACTGTCTTCGCGTAAGGCTTCTTGAGGGGAAAGCTGTAACTCTGTGAGATGATTTCAGAGAACACAAAGAAGTTTCTCAGAAAGCTTCTTTCTCTTTGTTATTGGAGGATATTTCCTTTGGCCCTATAGTCTTTAATGGGATCCAAAATATCTGTTTTCCGAAACCACAGAAATAAGGCTAGCAAAGAGATCCACGAAATACACCTGTAACTCTGTGAGATGAATTAACAGAACACTAAGCAGTATCTCAGAAAGCTTCTTTCCAGATATCATCTGAAGATATTTCCTTTTTCACCATAGCCCTCTAGGGGTTCCAAATATCACTTTGCCAATTCCACAAGAACTGTCTTAGCGAAAGGCTTCTTGAGGGGAAAGCTGTAACTCTGTGATATGATTTCACAGAACACAAAGAAGTTTCTCAGAAAGCTTCTTTCTCTTTGTTATCGGAGGATATTTCTTTTGGCCCTATAGTTTTCAAAGGGATCCGAAATATCTGTTCTCAGTTTCCACAGAAATAAGGCTAGCAAAGAGATAAACGAAATACACATGTAACTCTGTGAGATGAATTAACAGAACACTAAGCAGTTTCTCAGAAAGCTTCTTTCCAGATTTCATCTGAGGATATTTCCTTTTTCACTATAGCCCTCTATTTGCTTCTAAATATCACTTTGCCAATTCCAGAAGAAGTGTCTTAGCGAAAGGCTTCTTGAGGGGAAAGCTGTAACTCTGTGAGATGATTTCACAGAACACAAAGAAGTTTCTCAGAAAGCTTCTTTCTCTTTGTTATCGGAGGATATTTCCTTTGGCCCTATAGTCTTCAAAGGGATCCGAAATATCTGTTCTCAGATTCCACAAAAATAAGGCTAGCAAAGAGATACAAGACATACACATGTAACTCTGGGAGATGAACTAACAGAACACTAAGCAGTTTCTCAGAAAGCTTCTTTCCAGATTTCATCTGAGGATATTTCCTTTTTCACCATATCCCTCTAAGGGCTTCCAAATATCACTTTGCCAATTCCACAAGAACTGTCTTAGTGAAAGGCTTCGTGAGGGGAAAGCTGTCACTCTGTGAGATGATTTCACAGAACACAAAGAAGTTTCTCTGAAAGCTTCTTTCTCTTTGTTATCGGAGGATATTTCCTTTGGCCCTAGAGACTTCAATGGGATCCGAAATATCTGTTGTCACATTCCACAGAAATAAGGCTAGCAAAGAGATCCACGAAATACACATGTAACTCTGTGAGATGTATTAACAGAACACTAAGCTGTTTCTCCGAAAGCTTCTTTCCAGATATCATCTGAGGATATTTTCTTTTTCACCATAGCCCTCTAGGGGCTTCCAAATATCACTTTGCCAATTCCACAAGAACTGTATTAGCGAAAGGCTTCTTTAGGGGAAAGCTGTAACTCTGTGAGATGATTTCAGAGAACACAGAGAAGTTTCTCAGAAAGCTTCTTTCTCTTTGTTATCGGAGGATATTTCCTTTGGCCCTATAGTCTTCAAAGGGATCCGAAATATCTGTTCTCAGATTCCACAGAAATAAGGCTAGCAAAAAGATCCACGAAATACACATGTAACTCTGTGAGATGAATTAAGAGAACACTAAGCAGTTTCTCAGAAAGCTTCTTTCCACATTTCATCTGAGGAGATTTCCTTTTTCACCATAGCCCTCTAAGGGCTTCCAAATATCACTTTGCCAATTCCACAAGAACTGTCTTCGCGAAAAGCTTCTTGAGGGGAAAGCTGTAACTCTGTGAGATGATTTCAGAGAACACAAAGAAGTTTCTCAGAAAGCTTCTTTCTCTTTGTTATCGCAGGACATTTCCTTTGGCCCTATAGTCTTCAATGGGATCCAAAATATCTGTTCTCCGATTCCACAGAAATAAGGCTAGCAAAGAGATTCACGAATTACACATGTAACTCTGTGAGATGAATTAACAGAACACTAAGAAGTATCTCACAAAGCTTCTTTCCAGATTTCATCTGAAGATATTTCCTTTTTCACCGTAGCCCTCTATGGGCTTCCAAATATCACTTTGCCAATTCCACAAGAACTGTCTTAGCGAAAGGCTTCTAGAGGGGAAAGTTGTAACTCTGTGAGATGATTTCACAGAACACAAAGAAGTTTCTCAGAAAGTTTCCTTCTCTTTGTTATCGGAGGATATTTCCTTTGGCCCTATAGTCTTCAAAGGGATCTGAGATATCTGTTCTCAGATTCCACAGAAATAAGGCTAGCAAAGAGATCCACGAAATACACATGAAACTCTGTGAGATGCATTAACAGAACACTAAGCAGTTTCTCAGAAAGCTTCTTTCCAGATTTCATCTGAGGATTTTTCCTTTTTCAACATAGCCCTCTATGGGCTTCCAAATATCACTTTGCCAATTCCACAAGAACTGTCTTAGCGAAAGGCTTCTTGAGGGGAAAGGTGTAACTCTGTGATATGATTTAACAGAACACAAAGAAGTTTCTCAGAAAGCTTCTTTCTCTTTGTTATCGGAGAATATTTCCTTTGGCCCTATAGTCTTCAAAGGGATCCGAAATATCTGTTCTCAGATTCCACAGAAATAAGGCTAGCAAAGAGATCCACGAAATACACATGTAACTCTGTGAGGTGAATTAACGGAACACTAAGCAGTTTCTCAGAAAGCTTCTTTCCAGATTTCATCTGAGGATATTTCCTTTTTCACCATAGCCCTCTATGGGCTTCCAAATATCACTTTGCCAATTCCACAAGAAGTGTCTTAGCGAAATGCTTCTTGAGGGGAAAGCTGTAACTCTGTGAGATGATTTCACAGAACACAAAGAAGTTTCTCAGAAAGCTTCTTTCTCTTTGTTATCGGAGGATATTTCCTTTGGCCCTAGAGACTTCAATGGGATCCGAAATATCTGCTGTCACATTCCACAGAAATAAGGCTAGCAAAGACATCAACGAAATACACATGTAACTCTGTGAGATGTATTAACAGAACACTAAGCAGTTTCTCAGAAAGCTTCTTTCCAGATTTCATCTGAGGATACTTTCTCTTTTACCATAGCCCTCTATGGGCTTCCCAATATCACTTTGCCAATTCTACATGAACTGTCTTAGCGCAAGGCTTCTTTAGGGGAAAGCTGTAACTCTGTGAGATGATTTCAGAGAACACAGAGAAGTTTCTCAGAAAGCTTCTTTCTCTTTGATATCGGAGGATATTTCCTTGGCCCTGTAGTCTTCAATGGGATCCGAAATATCTGTTCTCCGATTCCACAGAAATAAGGCTAGCAAAGACATCCACGAAATACACATGTAACTCTGTGAGATGAATTAACAGAACACTAAGCAGTTTCTCAGAAAGCTTCTTTCCAGATTTCATCTGAGGATATTTCCTTTTTCACAATAGCCCTCTATGGGCTTCCAAATATCACTTTGCCAATTCCACAAGAACTGTCTTAACGAAAGGCTTCTTGAGGGGAAAGCTGTAACTCTGTGAGATGATTTCACAGAACACAAAGAAGTTTCTCAGAAAGCTTCTTTCTCTTTGTTATCGGAGGATATTTCCTTTGGCCCTATAGTCTTCAAAGGGATCCGAAATATCTGTTCTCAGATTCCACAGAAATAAGGCTAGCAAAGAGATCCACGAAAGACACATACAACTCTGTGAGATGAATTAACAGAACACTAAGCAGTTTCTCAGAAAGCTTCTTTCCAGATTTCATCTGAGCATATTTCCTTTTTCACCATAGCCCTCTATGGGTTTCCAAATATCACTTTAACAATTCCACAAGAACTGTCTTAGTGAAAGGCTTCGTGAGGGGAAAGCTGTAACTCTGTGAGATGATTTCACAGAACACAAAGAAGTTTCTCAGAAAGCTTCTTTCTCTTTGTTATCGGAGTATATTTCCTTTGGCCCTATTGTCTTCAAAGGGATCCGAAATATCTGTACTCAGATTCCTCAGAAATAAGGCTAGCAAAAAGATCCACGAAATACACATGTAGCTCTGTGAGATGAATTAAAAGAACTCTAAGCAGTTTCTCAGAAAGCTTCTTTCCAGATTTCATCTGAGGATATTTACTTTTTCACCGTAGACCTCTAAGGGCTTCCAAATATCACTTTTCCAATTCCACAAGAAGTGTCTTAGCGAAATGCTTCTTGAGGGGAAAGCTGTAACTCTGTGAGATGATTTCACAGAACACAAAGAAGTTTCTCAGAAAGCTTCTTTCTCTTTGTTATCGGAGGATATTTCCTTTGGCCCTAGAGTCTTCAATGGGATCCGAAATATCTATTGTCAGATTCCACAGAAATAAGGCTAGCAAAGAGATCCACGAAATACACATGTAACTCTGTGAGATGTATTAACAGAACACTAAGCAGCTTCTCAGAAAGCTTCTTTCCAGATTTCATCTGCGGAGATTTCCTTTTTCACCATAGCCCTCTATGGGCTTCCAAATATCACTTTGCCAATTCCACAAGAACTGTCTTAGCGAAAGGCTTCTTGAGGGAAAGCTGTATCTCTGTGAGATGATTTCACAGAACACAAAGAAGTTTCTCAGAAAGCTTCTTTCTCTTTGTTATCGGAGGATATTTCCTTTGGCCCTATAGTCTTCAAAAGATCCGAAATATCTGCATTCAGATTCCACAGAAATAAGGCTAGCAAAGAGATCCACGAAATACACATGTAATTCTTTGAGATGAATTAAAAGAACTCTAAGCAGTTTCCCAGAAAGCTTCTTTCCAGATTTCATCTGAGGATATTTACTTTTTCACCGTAGACCTCTAAGGGCTTCCAAATATCACTTTGCCAATTCCACAAGAAGTATCTTAGCGAAATGCTTCTTGAGGGGAAAGCTGTAACTCTGTGAGATGATTTCACAGAACACAAAGAAGTTTCTCAGAAAGCTTCTTTCTCTTTGTTATCGGAGGATATTTCCTTTGGCCCTAGAGTCTTCAATGGGATCCGAAATATCTGTTGTCAGATTCCACAGAAATAAGGCTAGCAAAGAGATCCACGAAATACACATGTAACTCTGTGAGATGTATTAACAGAACACTAAGCAGTTTCTCAGAAAGCTTCTTTCCAGATTTCATCTGAGGAGATTTCCTTTATCACCGTAGCCCTCTATGGGCTTCCAAATATCACTTTGCCAATTCCCCAAGAACTGTCTTAGCGAAAGGCTTCTTGAGGGGAAAGCTGTATCTCTGTGAGATGATTTCACAGAACACAAAGAAGTTTCTCAGAAAGCTTCTTTCTCTTTGTTATCGAAGGATATTTCCTTTGGCCCTATGGTCTTCAAAGGGATCCGAAATATCTGTTCTCAGATTCCACAGAAACAAGGCTAGCAAAGAGATCCACGAAATACACAGGTAACTCTGTGAGATGAATTAACAGAACACTAAGCAGTTTCTCAGAAAGCTTCTTACCAGATTTCATCTGAGGAGATTTCCTTTTTCACCATTGCCCTCTAAGGGCTTCCAAATATCACTTTGCCAATTCCACAAGAACTGTCTTCGCGTAAGGCTTCTTGAGGGGAAAGCTGTAACTCTGTGAGATGATTTCAGAGAACACAAAGAAGTTTCTCAGAAAGCTTCTTTCTCTTTGTTATTGGAGGATATTTCCTTTGGCCCTATAATCTTTAATGGGATCCAAAATATCTGTTTTCCGAAACCACAGAAATAAGGCTAGCAAAGAGATCCACGAAATACACCTGTAACTCTGTGAGATGAATTAACAGAACACTAAGCAGTATCTCAGAAAGCTTCTTTCCAGATTTCATCTGAAGATATTTCCTTTTTCACCCTAGCCCTCTAGGGGTTCCAAATATCACTTTGCCAATTCCACAGAACTGTCTTAGCGAAAGGCTTCTTGAGGGGAAAGCTGTAACTCTGTGAGATGATTTCACAGAACACAAAGAAGTTTCTCAGAAAGCTTCTTTCTCTTTGTTATCGGAGGATATTTCCTTTGGCCCTATAGTTTTCAAAGGGATCCGAAATATCTGTTCTCAGTTTCCACAGAAATAAGGCTAGCAAAGAGATAAACGAAATACACATGTAACTCTGTGAGATGAATTAACAGAACACTAAGCAGTTTCTCAGAAAGCTTCTTTCCAGATTTCATCTGAGGATATTTCCTTTTTCACTATAGCCCTCTATTTGCTTCTAAATATCACTTTGCCAATTCCAGAAGAAGTGTCTTAGCGAAAGGCTTCTTGAGGGGAAAGCTGTAACTCTGTGAGATGATTTCACAGAACACAAAGAAGTTTCTCAGAAAGCTTCTTTCTCTTTGTTATCGGAGGATATTTCCTTTGGCCCTATAGTCTTCAAAGGGATCCGAAATATCTGTTCTCAGATTCCACAAAAATAAGGCTAGCAAAGAGATACAAGACATACACATGTAACTCTGGGAGATGAACTAACAGAACACTAAGCAGTTTCTCAGAAAGCTTCTTTCCAGATTTCATCTGAGGATATTTCCTTTTTCACCATATCCCTCTAAGGGCTTCCAAATATCACTTTGCCAATTCCACAAGAACTGTCTTAGTGAAAGGCTTCGTGAGGGGAAAGCTGTCACTCTGTGAGATGATTTCACAGAACACAAAGAAGTTTCTCTGAAAGCTTCTTTCTCTTTGTTATCGGAGGATATTTCCTTTGGCCCTAGAGACTTCAATGGGATCCGAAATATCTGTTGTCACATTCCACAGAAATAAGGCTAGCAAAGAGATCCACGAAATACACATGTAACTCTGTGAGATGTATTAACAGAACACTAAGCTGTTTCTCCGAAAGCTTCTTTCCAGATATCATCTGAGGATATTTTCTTTTTCACCATAGCCCTCTAGGGGCTTCCAAATATCACTTTGCCAATTCCACAAGAACTGTATTAGCGAAAGGCTTCTTTAGGGGAAAGCTGTAACTCTGTGAGATGATTTCAGAGAACACAGAGAAGTTTCTCAGAAAGCTTCTTTCTCTTTGTTATCGGAGGATATTTCCTTTGGCCCTATAGTCTTCAAAGGGATCCGAAATATCTGTTCTCAGATTCCACAGAAATAAGGCTAGCAAAAAGATCCACGAAATACACATGTAACTCTGTGAGATGAATTAAGAGAACACTAAGCAGTTTCTCAGAAAGCTTCTTTCCACATTTCATCTGAGGAGATTTCCTTTTTCACCATAGCCCTCTAAGGGCTTCCAAATATCACTTTGCCAATTCCACAAGAACTGTCTTCGCGAAAAGCTTCTTGAGGGGAAAGCTGTAACTCTGTGAGATGATTTCAGAGAACACAAAGAAGTTTCTCAGAAAGCTTCTTTCTCTTTGTTATCGCAGGACATTTCCTTTGGCCCTATAGTCTTCAATGGGATCCAAAATATCTGTTCTCCGATTCCACAGAAATAAGGCTAGCAAAGAGATTCACGAATTACACATGTAACTCTGTGAGATGAATTAACAGAACACTAAGAAGTATCTCACAAAGCTTCTTTCCAGATTTCATCTGAAGATATTTCCTTTTTCACCGTAGCCCTCTATGGGCTTCCAAATATCACTTTGCCAATTCCACAAGAACTGTCTTAGCGAAAGGCTTCTAGAGGGGAAAGTTGTAACTCTGTGAGATGATTTCACAGAACACAAAGAAGTTTCTCAGAAAGTTTCCTTCTCTTTGTTATCGGAGGATATTTCCTTTGGCCCTATAGTCTTCAAAGGGATCTGAGATATCTGTTCTCAGATTCCACAGAAATAAGGCTAGCAAAGAGATCCACGAAATACACATGAAACTCTGTGAGATGCATTAACAGAACACTAAGCAGTTTCTCAGAAAGCTTCTTTCCAGATTTCATCTGAGGATTTTTCCTTTTTCAACATAGCCCTCTATGGGCTTCCAAATATCACTTTGCCAATTCCACAAGAACTGTCTTAGCGAAAGGCTTCTTGAGGGGAAAGGTGTAACTCTGTGATATGATTTAACAGAACACAAAGAAGTTTCTCAGAAAGCTTCTTTCTCTTTGTTATCGGAGAATATTTCCTTTGGCCCTATAGTCTTCAAAGGGATCCGAAATATCTGTTCTCAGATTCCACAGAAATAAGGCTAGCAAAGAGATCCACGAAATACACATGTAACTCTGTGAGGTGAATTAACGGAACACTAAGCAGTTTCTCAGAAAGCTTCTTTCCAGATTTCATCTGAGGATATTTCCTTTTTCACCATAGCCCTCTATGGGCTTCCAAATATCACTTTGCCAATTCCACAAGAAGTGTCTTAGCGAAATGCTTCTTGAGGGGAAAGCTGTAACTCTGTGAGATGATTTCACAGAACACAAAGAAGTTTCTCAGAAAGCTTCTTTCTCTTTGTTATCGGAGGATATTTCCTTTGGCCCTAGAGACTTCAATGGGATCCGAAATATCTGCTGTCACATTCCACAGAAATAAGGCTAGCAAAGACATCAACGAAATACACATGTAACTCTGTGAGATGTATTAACAGAACACTAAGCAGTTTCTCAGAAAGCTTCTTTCCAGATTTCATCTGAGGATACTTTCTCTTTTACCATAGCCCTCTATGGGCTTCCCAATATCACTTTGCCAATTCTACATGAACTGTCTTAGCGCAAGGCTTCTTTAGGGGAAAGCTGTAACTCTGTGAGATGATTTCAGAGAACACAGAGAAGTTTCTCAGAAAGCTTCTTTCTCTTTGATATCGGAGGATATTTCCTTGGCCCTGTAGTCTTCAATGGGATCCGAAATATCTGTTCTCCGATTCCACAGAAATAAGGCTAGCAAAGACATCCACGAAATACACATGTAACTCTGTGAGATGAATTAACAGAACACTAAGCAGTTTCTCAGAAAGCTTCTTTCCAGATTTCATCTGAGGATATTTCCTTTTTCACAATAGCCCTCTATGGGCTTCCAAATATCACTTTGCCAATTCCACAAGAACTGTCTTAACGAAAGGCTTCTTGAGGGGAAAGCTGTAACTCTGTGAGATGATTTCACAGAACACAAAGAAGTTTCTCAGAAAGCTTCTTTCTCTTTGTTATCGGAGGATATTTCCTTTGGCCCTATAGTCTTCAAAGGGATCCGAAATATCTGTTCTCAGATTCCACAGAAATAAGGCTAGCAAAGAGATCCACGAAAGACACATACAACTCTGTGAGATGAATTAACAGAACACTAAGCAGTTTCTCAGAAAGCTTCTTTCCAGATTTCATCTGAGCATATTTCCTTTTTCACCATAGCCCTCTATGGGTTTCCAAATATCACTTTAACAATTCCACAAGAACTGTCTTAGTGAAAGGCTTCGTGAGGGGAAAGCTGTAACTCTGTGAGATGATTTCACAGAACACAAAGAAGTTTCTCAGAAAGCTTCTTTCTCTTTGTTATCGGAGTATATTTCCTTTGGCCCTATTGTCTTCAAAGGGATCCGAAATATCTGTACTCAGATTCCTCAGAAATAAGGCTAGCAAAAAGATCCACGAAATACACATGTAGCTCTGTGAGATGAATTAAAAGAACTCTAAGCAGTTTCTCAGAAAGCTTCTTTCCAGATTTCATCTGAGGATATTTACTTTTTCACCGTAGACCTCTAAGGGCTTCCAAATATCACTTTTCCAATTCCACAAGAAGTGTCTTAGCGAAATGCTTCTTGAGGGGAAAGCTGTAACTCTGTGAGATGATTTCACAGAACACAAAGAAGTTTCTCAGAAAGCTTCTTTCTCTTTGTTATCGGAGGATATTTCCTTTGGCCCTAGAGTCTTCAATGGGATCCGAAATATCTATTGTCAGATTCCACAGAAATAAGGCTAGCAAAGAGATCCACGAAATACACATGTAACTCTGTGAGATGTATTAACAGAACACTAAGCAGCTTCTCAGAAAGCTTCTTTCCAGATTTCATCTGCGGAGATTTCCTTTTTCACCATAGCCCTCTATGGGCTTCCAAATATCACTTTGCCAATTCCACAAGAACTGTCTTAGCGAAAGGCTTCTTGAGGGAAAGCTGTATCTCTGTGAGATGATTTCACAGAACACAAAGAAGTTTCTCAGAAAGCTTCTTTCTCTTTGTTATCGGAGGATATTTCCTTTGGCCCTATAGTCTTCAAAAGATCCGAAATATCTGCATTCAGATTCCACAGAAATAAGGCTAGCAAAGAGATCCACGAAATACACATGTAATTCTTTGAGATGAATTAAAAGAACTCTAAGCAGTTTCCCAGAAAGCTTCTTTCCAGATTTCATCTGAGGATATTTACTTTTTCACCGTAGACCTCTAAGGGCTTCCAAATATCACTTTGCCAATTCCACAAGAAGTATCTTAGCGAAATGCTTCTTGAGGGGAAAGCTGTAACTCTGTGAGATGATTTCACAGAACACAAAGAAGTTTCTCAGAAAGCTTCTTTCTCTTTGTTATCGGAGGATATTTCCTTTGGCCCTAGAGTCTTCAATGGGATCCGAAATATCTGTTGTCAGATTCCACAGAAATAAGGCTAGCAAAGAGATCCACGAAATACACATGTAACTCTGTGAGATGTATTAACAGAACACTAAGCAGTTTCTCAGAAAGCTTCTTTCCAGATTTCATCTGAGGAGATTTCCTTTATCACCGTAGCCCTCTATGGGCTTCCAAATATCACTTTGCCAATTCCCCAAGAACTGTCTTAGCGAAAGGCTTCTTGAGGGGAAAGCTGTATCTCTGTGAGATGATTTCACAGAACACAAAGAAGTTTCTCAGAAAGCTTCTTTCTCTTTGTTATCGAAGGATATTTCCTTTGGCCCTATGGTCTTCAAAGGGATCCGAAATATCTGTTCTCAGATTCCACAGAAACAAGGCTAGCAAAGAGATCCACGAAATACACAGGTAACTCTGTGAGATGAATTAACAGAACACTAAGCAGTTTCTCAGAAAGCTTCTTACCAGATTTCATCTGAGGAGATTTCCTTTTTCACCATTGCCCTCTAAGGGCTTCCAAATATCACTTTGCCAATTCCACAAGAACTGTCTTCGCGTAAGGCTTCTTGAGGGGAAAGCTGTAACTCTGTGAGATGATTTCAGAGAACACAAAGAAGTTTCTCAGAAAGCTTCTTTCTCTTTGTTATTGGAGGATATTTCCTTTGGCCCTATAATCTTTAATGGGATCCAAAATATCTGTTTTCCGAAACCACAGAAATAAGGCTAGCAAAGAGATCCACGAAATACACCTGTAACTCTGTGAGATGAATTAACAGAACACTAAGCAGTATCTCAGAAAGCTTCTTTCCAGATTTCATCTGAAGATATTTCCTTTTTCACCCTAGCCCTCTAGGGGTTCCAAATATCACTTTGCCAATTCCACAAGAACTGTCTTAGCGAAAGGCTTCTTGAGGGGAAAGCTGTAACTCTGTGAGATGATTTCACAGAACAAAAAGAAGTTTCTCAGAAAGCTTCTTTCTCTTTGTTATCGGAGGATATTTCCTTTGGCCCTATAGTTTTCAAAGGGATCCGAAATATCTGTTCTCAGTTTCCACAGAAATAAGGCTAGCAAAGAGATAAACGAAATACACATGTAACTCTGTGAGATGAATTAACAGAACACTAAGCAGTTTCTCAGAAAGCTTCTTTCCAGATTTCATCTGAGGATATTTCCTTTTTCACCATAGCCCTCTATTTGCTTCGAAATATCACTTTGCCAATTCCAGAAGAACTGTCTTAGCGAAAGGCTTCTTGAGGGGAAAGCTGTAACTCTGTGAGATGATTTCACAGAACACAAAGAAGTTTCTCAGAAAGCTTCTTTCTCTTTGTTATCGGAGGATATTTCCTTTGGCCCTATAGTCTTCAAAGGGATCCGAAATATCTGTTCTCAGATTCCACAGAAAAAAGGCTAGCAAAGAGATACAAGACATACACATGTAACTCTGGGAGATGAACTAACAGAACACTAAGCAGTTTCTCAGAAAGCTTCTTTCCAGATTTCATCTGAGGATATTTCCTTTTTCACCATAGCCCTCTAAGGGTTTCCAAATATCACTTTGCCAATTCCACAAGAACTGTCTTAGTGAAAGGCTTCGTGAGGGGAAAGCTGTCACTCGGTGAGATGATTTTACAGAACACAAAGAAGTTTCTCTGAAAGCTTCTTTCTCTTTGTTATCGGAGGATATTTCCTTTGGCCCTAGAGACTTCAATGGGATCCGAAATATCTGTTGTCACATTCCACAGAAATAAGGCTAGCAAAGAGATCCACGAAATACACATGTAACTCTGTGAGATGTATTAACAGAACACTAAGCAGTTTCTCAGAAAGCTTCTTTCCAGATTTCATCTGAGGATATTTTCTTTTTCACCATAGCCCTCTATGGGCTTCCAAATATCACTTTGCCAATTCCACAAGAACTGTATTAGCGAAAGGCTTCTTTAGGGGAAAGCTGTAACTCTGTGAGATGATTTCAGAGAACACAGAGAAGTTTCTCAGAAAGCTTCTTTCTCTTTGTTATCGGAGGATATTTCCTTTGGCCCTATAGTCTTCAAAGGGATCCGAAATATCTGTTCTCAGATTCCACAGAAATAAGGCTAGCAAAGAGATCCACGAAATACACATGTAACTCTGTGAGATGAATTAACAGAACACTAAGCAGTTTCTCAGAAAGCTTCTTTCCAGATTTCATCTGAGGACATTTCCTTTTTCACCATAGCCCTCTATGGGCTTCCAAATATCACTTTGCCAATTCCACAAGAACTGTCTTAGTGAAAGGCTTCGTGAAGGGAAAGCTGTCACTCTGTGAGATGATTTCACAGAACACAAAGAAGTTTCTCAGAAAGCTTCTTTCTCTTTGTTATCGGAGGATATTTCCATTGGCCCTATTGTCTTCAATGGGATCCGAAATATCTGTTCTCAGATTCCACAGAAAGAAGGCTAGCAAAGAGATCCACAAAATACACATGTAATTCTGTGAGATGAATTAACAGAACACTAAGCTGTTTCTCAGAAAGCTTCTTTCCAGATTTCATCTGCGGATATTTCCTTTTTCACCTTATCCTTCCATGTTCTTCCAAATATCTCTTTGCCAATTCCACAAGAACTGTCTTAGCGAAAGGCTTCTTGAGGGAAAGCTGTATCTCTGTGAGATGATTTCACAGAACACAAAGAAGTTTCTCAGAAAGCTTCTTTCTCTTTGTTATCGGAGGATATTTCCTTTGGCCCTATAGTCTTCAAAAGATCCGAAATATCTGCATTCAGATTCCACAGAAATAAGGCTAGCAAAGAGATCCACGAAATACACATGTAATTCTTTGAGATGAATTAAAAGAACTCTAAGCAGTTTCCCAGAAAGCTTCTTTCCAGATTTCATCTGAGGATATTTACTTTTTCACCGTAGACCTCTAAGGGCTTCCAAATATCACTTTGCCAATTCCACAAGAAGTGTCTTAGCGAAATGCGTCTTGAGGGGAAAGCTGTAACTCTGTGAGATGATTTCACAGAACACAAAGAAGTTTCTCAGAAAGCTTCTTTCTCTTTGTTATGGGAGGATATTTCCTTTGGCCCTAGTGTCTTCAATGGGATCCGAAATATCTGTTGTCAGTTTCCACAGAAATAAGGCTAGCAAAGAGATCCACGAAATACACATGTAACTCTGTGAGATATATTAACAGAACACTAAGCAGTTTCTCAGAAAGCTTCTTTCCAGATTTCATCTGAGGATATTTCCTTTTTCACCATAGCCCTCTATGGGCTTCCAAATATCACTTTTCCAATTCCACAAGAACTGTCTTAGCGAAAGGTTTCTTTAGGGAAAGCTGTATCTCTGTGAGATGATTTCACAGAACACAAAGAAGTTTCTCAGAAAGCTTCTTTCTCTTTGTTATCGGAGGATATTTCCTTTGGCCCTATAGTCTTCAAAAGATCCGAAATATCTGCATTCAGATTCCACAGAAATAAGGCTAGCAAAGAGATCCACGAAATACACATGTAATTCTGTGAGATGAATTAACAGAACACTAAGCAGTTTCTCAGAAAGCTTCTTTCCAGATTTCATCTGAGGAGATTTCCTTTATCACCGTAGCCCTCTATGGGCTTCCAAATATCACTTTGCCAATTCCCCAAGAACTGTCTTAGCGAAAGGCTTCTTGAGGGGAAAGCTGTATCTCTGTGAGATGATTTCACAGAACACAAAGAAGTTTCTCAGAAAGCTTCTTTCTCTTTGTTATCGAAGGATATTTCCTTTGGCCCTATGGTCTTCAAAGGGATCCGAAATATCTGTTCTCAGATTCCACAGAAACAAGGCTAGCAAAGAGATCCACGAAATACACAGGTAACTCTGTGAGATGAATTAACAGAACACTAAGCAGTTTCTCAGAAAGCTTCTTACCAGATTTCATCTGAGGAGATTTCCTTTTTCACCATTGCCCTCTATGGGCTTCCAAATATCACTTTGCCAATTCCACAAGTACGGTCTTAGCGAAAGGCTTCTTGAGGGGAAAGCTGTAACTCTGTGAGATGATTTCAGAGAACACAAAGAAGTTTCTCAGAAAGCTTCTTTCTCTTTGTTATTGGAGGATATTTCCTTTGGCCCTATAGTCTTTAATGGGATCCAAAATATCTGCTTTCCGAATCCACAGAAATAAGGCTAGCAAAGAGATCCACGAAATACACCTGTAACTCTGTGAGATGAATTAACAGAACACTAAGCAGTATCTCAAAAAGCTTCTTTCCAGGTTTCATCTGAAGATATTTCCTTTTTCACCATAGCCCTCTAGGGGTTCCGAATATCACTTTGCCAATTCCACAAGAACTGTCTTAGCGAAAGGCTTCTTGAGGGGAAAGCTGTAACTCTGTGTAATGATTTCACAGAACCCAAAGAAGTTTCTCAGAAAGCTTCTTTCTCTTTGTTATCGGAGGATATTTCCTTTGGCCCTATAGTTTTCAAAGGGATCCGAAATATCTGTTCTCACATTCCACAGAAATAAGGCTAGCAAAGAGATAAACGAAATACACATGTAACTCTGTGAGATGAATTAACAGAACACTAAGCAGTTTCTCAGAAAGCTTCTTTCCAGATTTCATCTGAGGATATTTCCTTTTTCACCATAGCCCTCTATTTGCTTCCAAATATCACTTTGGCAATTCCAGAAGAACTGTCTTAGCGAAAGGCTTCTTGAGGGGAAAGCTGTAACTCTGTGAGATGATTTCACAGAACACAAAGAAGTTTCTCAGAAAGCTTCTTTCTCTTTGTTATCGGAGGATATTTCCTTTGGCCCTATAGTCTTCAAAGGGATCCGAAATATCTGTTCTCAGATTCCACAGAAATAAGGCTAGCAAAGAGATACAAGACATACACATGTAACTCTTGGAGATGAACTAACAGAACACTAAGCAGTTTCTCAGAAAGCTTCTTTCCAGATTTCATCTGAGGATATTTCCTTTTTCACCATAGCCCTCTATGGGCTTCCAAATATCACTTTGCCAATTCCACAAGAACTGTCTTAGTGAAAGGCTTCGTGAGGGGAAAGCTGTCACTCTGTGAGATGATTTCACAGAACACAAAGAAGTTTCTCAGAAAGCTTCTTTCTCTTTGTTATCGGAGGATATTTCCTTTGGCCCTAGAGACTTCAATGGGATCCGAAATATCTGTTGTCACATTCCACAGAAATAAGGCTAGCAAAGAGATCCACGAAATACACATGTAACTCTGTGAGATGTATTAACAGAACACTAAGCAGTTTCTCAGAAAGCTTCTTTCCAGATTTCATCTGAGGATATTTTCTTTTTCACCATAGCCCTCTATGGGCTTCCAAATATCACTTTGCGAATTCCACAAGAACTTTCTTACCGAAAGGCTTCTTTAGGGGAAAGCTGTAACTCTGTGAGATGATTTCAGAGAACACAGAGAAGTTTCTCAGAAAGCTTCTTTCTCTTTGTTATCGGAGGATATTTCCTTTGGCCCTATAGTCTTCAAAGGGATCCGAAATATCTGTTCTCAGATTCCACAGAAATAAGGCTAGCAAAGAGATCCACGAAATACACATGTAACTCTGTGAGATGAATTAAGAGAACACTAAGCAGTTTCTCAGAAAGCTTCTTTCCACATTTCATCTGAGGAGATTTCCTTTTTCACCATAGCCCTCTAAGGGCTTCCAAATATCACTTTGCCAATTCCACAAGAACTGTCTTCGCGAAAAGCTTCTTGAGGGGAAAGCTGTAACTCTGTGAGATGATTTCAGAGAAAACAAAGAAGTTTCTCAGAAAGCTTCTTTCTCTTTGTTATCGCAGGACATTTCCTTTGGCCCTGTAGTCTTCCATGGGATCCAAAATATCTGTTCTCCGATTCCACAGAAATAAGGCTAGCAAAGAGATTCACGAATTACACATGTAACTCTGTGAGATGAATTAACAGAACACTAAGAAGTATCTCACAAAGCTTCTTTCCAGATTTCATCTGAAGATATTTCCTTTTTCACCGTAGCCCTCTATGGGCTTCCAAATATCACTTTGCCAATTCCACAAGAACTGTCTTAGCGAAAGGCTTCTAGAGGGGAAAGTTGTAACTCTGTGAGATGATTTCACAGAACACAAAGAAGTTTCTCAGAAAGTTTCCTTCTCTTTGTTATCGGAGGATATTTCCTTTGGCCCTATAGTCTTCAAAGGGATCTGAGATATCTGTTCTCAGATTCCACAGAAATAAGGCTAGCAAAGAGATCCACGAAATACACATGAAACTCTGTGAGATGCATTAACAGAACACTAAGCAGTTTCTCAGAAAGCTTCTTTCCAGATTTCATCTGAGGATTTTTCCTTTTTCAACATAGCCCTCTATGGGCTTCCAAATATCACTTTGCCAATTCCACAAGAACTGTCTTAGCGAAAGGCTTCTTGAGGGGAAAGGTGTATCTCTGTGATATGATTTAACAGAACACAAAGAAGTTTCTCAGAAAGCTTCTTTCTCTTTGTTATCGGAGAATATTTCCTTTGGCCCTATAGTCTTCAAAGGGATCCGAAATATCTGTTCTCAGATTCCACAGAAATAAGGCTAGCAAAGAGATCCACGAAATACACATGTAACTCTGTGAGGTGAATTAACGGAACACTAAGCAGTTTCTCAGAAAGCTTCTTTCCAGATTTCATCTGAGGATATTTCCTTTTTCACCATAGCCCTCTATGGGCTTCCAAATATCACTTTGCCAATTCCACAAGAAGTGTCTTAGCGAAATGCTTCTTGAGGGGAAAGCTGTAACTCTGTGAGATGATTTCACAGAACACAAAGAAGTTTCTCAGAAAGCTTCTTTCTCTTTGTTATCGGAGGATATTTCCTTTGGCCCTAGAGACTTCAATGGGATCCGAAATATCTGCTGTCACATTCCACAGAAATAAGGCTAGCAAAGACATCAACGAAATACACATGTAACTCTGTGAGATGTATTAACAGAACACTAAGCAGTTTCTCAGAAAGCTTCTTTCCAGATTTCATCTGAGGATACTTTCTTTTTTACCATAGCCCTCTATGGGCTTCCCAATATCACTTTGCCAATTCTACATGAACTGTCTTAGCGCAAGGCTTCTTTAGGGGAAAGCTGTAACTCTGTGAGATGATTTCAGAGAACACAGAGAAGTTTCTCAGAAAGCTTCTTTCTCTTTGATATCGGAGGATATTTCCTTGGCCCTGTAGTCTTCAAAGGGATCCGAAATATCTGTTCTCCGATTCCACAGAAATAAGGCTAGCAAAGACATCCACGAAATACACATGTAACTCTGTGAGATGAATTAACAGAACACTAAGCAGTTTCTCAGAAAGCTTCTTTCCAGATTTCATCTGAGGATATTTCCTTTTTCACAATAGCCCTCTATGGGCTTCCAAATATCACTTTGCCAATTCCACAAGAACTGTCTTAACGAAAGGCTTCTTGAGGGGAAAGCTGTAACTCTGTGAGATGATTTCACAGAACACAAAGAAGTTTCTCAGAAAGCTTCTTTCTCTTTGTTATCGGAGGATATTTCCTTTGGCCCTATAGTCTTCAAAGGGATCCGAAATATCTGTTCTCAGATTCCACAGAAATAAGGCTAGCAAAGAGATCCACGAAAGACACATACAACTCTGTGAGATGAATTAACAGAACACTAAGCAGTTTCTCAGAAAGCTTCTTTCCAGATTTCATCTGAGCATATTTCCTTTTTCACCATAGCCCTCTATGGGTTTCCAAATATCACTTTAACAATTCCACAAGAACTGTCTTAGTGAAAGGCTTCGTGAGGGGAAAGCTGTAACTCTGTGAGATGATTTCACAGAACGCAAAGAAGTTTCTCAGAAAGCTTCTTTCTCTTTGTTATCGGAGTATATTTCCTTTGGCCCTATTGTCTTCAAAGGGATCCGAAATATCTGTACTCAGATTCCTCAGAAATAAGGCTAGCAAAAAGATCCACGAAATACACATGTAGCTCTGTGAGATGAATTAAAAGAACTCTAAGCAGTTTCTCAGAAAGCTTCTTTCCAGATTTCATCTGAGGATATTTACTTTTTCACCGTAGACCTCTAAGGGCTTCCAAATATCACTTTGCCAATTCCACAAGAAGTGTCTTAGCGAAAGGCTTCTTGAGGGGAAAGCTGTAACTCTGTGAGATGATTTCACAGAACACAAAGAAGTTTCTCAGAAAGCTTCTTTCTCTTTGTTATCGGAGGATATTTCCTTTGGCCCTATAGTCTTCAAAAGATCCGAAATATCTGCATTCAGATTCCACAGAAATAAGGTCAGCAAAGAGATCCACGAAATACACATGTAATTCTGTGAGATGAATTAACAGAACACTAAGCAGTTTCTCAGAAAGCTTCTTTCCAGATTTCATCTGAGGAGATTTCCTTTATCACCGTAGCCCTCTATGGGCTTCCAAATATCACTTTGCCAATTCCCCAAGAACTGTCTTAGCGAAAGGCTTCTTGAGGGGAAAGCTGTATCTCTGTGAGATGATTTCACAGAACACAAAGAAGTTTCTCAGAAAGCTTCTTTCTCTTTGTTATCGAAGGATATTTCCTTTGGCCCTATGGTCTTCAAAGGGATCCGAAATATCTGTTCTCAGATTCCACAGAAACAAGGCTAGCAAAGAGATCCACGAAATACACAGGTAACTCTGTGAGATGAATTAACAGAACACTAAGCAGTTTCTCAGAAAGCTTCTTACCAGATTTCATCTGAGGAGATTTCCTTTTTCACCATTGCCCTCTAAGGGCTTCCAAATATCACTTTGCCAATTCAACAAGAACTGTCTTCGCGTAAGGCTTCTTGAGGGGAAAGCTGTAACTCTGTGAGATGATTTCAGAGAACACAAAGAAGTTTCTCAGAAAGCTTCTTTCTCTTTGTTATTGGAGGATATTTCCTTTGGCCCTATAGTCTTTAATGGGATCCAAAATATCTGTTTTCCGAAACCACAGAAATAAGGCTAGCAAAGAGATCCACGAAATACACCTGTAACTCTGTGAGATGAATTAACAGAACACTAAGCAGTATCTCAGAAAGCTTCTTTCCAGATTTCATCTGAAGATATTTCCTTTTTCACCATAGCCCTCTATGGGCTTCCAAATATCACTTTGCCAATTCCACAAGAACTGTCTTAGCGAAAGGCTTCTAGAGGGGAAAGCTGTAACTCTGTGAGATGATTTCAGAGAACACAAAGAAGTTTCTCAGAAAGCTTCTTTCTCTTTGTTATCGCAGGACATTTCCTTTGGCCCTGTAGTCTTCAATGGGATCCAAAATATCTGTTCTCCGATTCCACAGAAATAAGGCTAGCAAAGAGATTCACGAATTACACATGTAACTCTGTGAGATGAATTAACAGAACACTAAGAAGTATCTCACAAAGCTTCTTTCCAGATTTCATCTGAAGATATTTCCTTTTTCACCGTAGCCCTCTATGGGCTTCCAAATATCACTTTGCCAATTCCACAAGAACTGTCTTAGCGAAAGGCTTCTAGAGGGGAAAGTTGTAACTCTGTGAGATGATTTCACAGAACACAAAGAAGTTTCTCAGAAAGTTTCCTTCTCTTTGTTATCGGAGGATATTTCCTTTGGCCCTATAGTCTTCAAAGGGATCTGAGATATCTGTTCTCAGATTCCACAGAAATAAGGCTAGCAAAGAGATCCACGAAATACACATGAAACTCTGTGAGATGCATTAACAGAACACTAAGCAGTTTCTCAGAAAGCTTCTTTCCAGATTTCATCTGAGGATTTTTCCTTTTTCAACATAGCCCTCTATGGGCTTCCAAATATCACTTTGCCAATTCCACAAGAACTGTCTTAGCGAAAGGCTTCTTGAGGGGAAAGGTGTATCTCTGTGATATGATTTAACAGAACACAAAGAAGTTTCTCAGAAAGCTTCTTTCTCTTTGTTATCGGAGAATATTTCCTTTGGCCCTATAGTCTTCAAAGGGATCCGAAATATCTGTTCTCAGATTCCACAGAAATAAGGCTAGCAAAGAGATCCACGAAATACACATGTAACTCTGTGAGGTGAATTAACGGAACACTAAGCAGTTTCTCAGAAAGCTTCTTTCCAGATTTCATCTGAGGATATTTCCTTTTTCACCATAGCCCTCTATGGGCTTCCAAATATCACTTTGCCAATTCCACAAGAAGTGTCTTAGCGAAATGCTTCTTGAGGGGAAAGCTGTAACTCTGTGAGATGATTTCACAGAACACAAAGAAGTTTCTCAGAAAGCTTCTTTCTCTTTGTTATCGGAGGATATTTCCTTTGGCCCTAGAGACTTCAATGGGATCCGAAATATCTGCTGTCACATTCCACAGAAATAAGGCTAGCAAAGACATCAACGAAATACACATGTAACTCTGTGAGATGTATTAACAGAACACTAAGCAGTTTCTCAGAAAGCTTCTTTCCAGATTTCATCTGAGGATACTTTCTTTTTTACCATAGCCCTCTATGGGCTTCCCAATATCACTTTGCCAATTCTACATGAACTGTCTTAGCGCAAGGCTTCTTTAGGGGAAAGCTGTAACTCTGTGAGATGATTTCAGAGAACACAGAGAAGTTTCTCAGAAAGCTTCTTTCTCTTTGATATCGGAGGATATTTCCTTGGCCCTGTAGTCTTCAAAGGGATCCGAAATATCTGTTCTCCGATTCCACAGAAATAAGGCTAGCAAAGACATCCACGAAATACACATGTAACTCTGTGAGATGAATTAACAGAACACTAAGCAGTTTCTCAGAAAGCTTCTTTCCAGATTTCATCTGAGGATATTTCCTTTTTCACAATAGCCCTCTATGGGCTTCCAAATATCACTTTGCCAATTCCACAAGAACTGTCTTAACGAAAGGCTTCTTGAGGGGAAAGCTGTAACTCTGTGAGATGATTTCACAGAACACAAAGAAGTTTCTCAGAAAGCTTCTTTCTCTTTGTTATCGGAGGATATTTCCTTTGGCCCTATAGTCTTCAAAGGGATCCGAAATATCTGTTCTCAGATTCCACAGAAATAAGGCTAGCAAAGAGATCCACGAAAGACACATACAACTCTGTGAGATGAATTAACAGAACACTAAGCAGTTTCTCAGAAAGCTTCTTTCCAGATTTCATCTGAGCATATTTCCTTTTTCACCATAGCCCTCTATGGGTTTCCAAATATCACTTTAACAATTCCACAAGAACTGTCTTAGTGAAAGGCTTCGTGAGGGGAAAGCTGTAACTCTGTGAGATGATTTCACAGAACGCAAAGAAGTTTCTCAGAAAGCTTCTTTCTCTTTGTTATCGGAGTATATTTCCTTTGGCCCTATTGTCTTCAAAGGGATCCGAAATATCTGTACTCAGATTCCTCAGAAATAAGGCTAGCAAAAAGATCCACGAAATACACATGTAGCTCTGTGAGATGAATTAAAAGAACTCTAAGCAGTTTCTCAGAAAGCTTCTTTCCAGATTTCATCTGAGGATATTTACTTTTTCACCGTAGACCTCTAAGGGCTTCCAAATATCACTTTGCCAATTCCACAAGAAGTGTCTTAGCGAAAGGCTTCTTGAGGGGAAAGCTGTAACTCTGTGAGATGATTTCACAGAACACAAAGAAGTTTCTCAGAAAGCTTCTTTCTCTTTGTTATCGGAGGATATTTCCTTTGGCCCTATAGTCTTCAAAAGATCCGAAATATCTGCATTCAGATTCCACAGAAATAAGGTCAGCAAAGAGATCCACGAAATACACATGTAATTCTGTGAGATGAATTAACAGAACACTAAGCAGTTTCTCAGAAAGCTTCTTTCCAGATTTCATCTGAGGAGATTTCCTTTATCACCGTAGCCCTCTATGGGCTTCCAAATATCACTTTGCCAATTCCCCAAGAACTGTCTTAGCGAAAGGCTTCTTGAGGGGAAAGCTGTATCTCTGTGAGATGATTTCACAGAACACAAAGAAGTTTCTCAGAAAGCTTCTTTCTCTTTGTTATCGAAGGATATTTCCTTTGGCCCTATGGTCTTCAAAGGGATCCGAAATATCTGTTCTCAGATTCCACAGAAACAAGGCTAGCAAAGAGATCCACGAAATACACAGGTAACTCTGTGAGATGAATTAACAGAACACTAAGCAGTTTCTCAGAAAGCTTCTTACCAGATTTCATCTGAGGAGATTTCCTTTTTCACCATTGCCCTCTAAGGGCTTCCAAATATCACTTTGCCAATTCCACAAGAACTGTCTTCGCGTAAGGCTTCTTGAGGGGAAAGCTGTAACTCTGTGAGATGATTTCAGAGAACACAAAGAAGTTTCTCAGAAAGCTTCTTTCTCTTTGTTATTGGAGGATATTTCCTTTGGCCCTATAGTCTTTAATGGGATCCAAAATATCTGTTTTCCGAAACCACAGAAATAAGGCTAGCAAAGAGATCCACGAAATACACCTGTAACTCTGTGAGATGAATTAACAGAACACTAAGCAGTATCTCAGAAAGCTTCTTTCCAGATTTCATCTGAAGATATTTCCTTTTTCACCATAGCCCTCTAGGGGTTCCAAATATCACTTTGCCAATTCCACAAGAACTGTCTTAGCGAAAGGCTTCTTGAGGGGAAAGCTGTAACTCTGTGAGATGATTTCACAGAACACAAAGAAGTTTCTCAGAAAGCTTCTTTCTCTTTGTTATCGGAGGATATTTCCTTTGGCCCTATAGTTTTCAAAGGGATCCGAAATATCTGTTCTCAGTTTCCACAGAAATAAGGCTAGCAAAGAGATAAACGAAATACACATGTAACTCTGTGAGATGAATTAACAGAACACTAAGCAGTTTCTCAGAAAGCTTCTTTCCAGATTTCATCTGAGGATATTTCCTTTTTCACCATAGCCCTCTATTTGCTTCTAAATATCACTTTGCCAATTCCAGAAGAACTGTCTTAGCGAAAGGCTTCTTGAGGGGAAAGCTGTAACTCTGTGAGATGATTTCACAGAACACAAAGAAGTTTCTCAGAAAGCTTCTTTCTCTTTGTTATCGGAGGATATTTCCTTTGGCCCTATAGTCTTCAAAGGGATCCGAAATATCTGTTCTCAGATTCCACAGAAAAAAGGCTAGCAAAGAGATACAAGACATACACATGTAACTCTGGGAGATGAACTAACAGAACACTAAGCAGTTTCTCAGAAAGCTTCTTTCCAGATTTCATCTGAGGATATTTCCTTTTTCACCATAGCCCTCTAAGGGCTTCCAAATATCACTTTGCCAATTCCACAAGAACTGTCTTAGTGAAAGGCTTCGTGAGGGGAAAGCTGTCACTCGGTGAGATGATTTTACAGAACACAAAGAAGTTTCTCAGAAAGCTTCTTTCTCTTTGTTATCGGAGGATATTTCCTTTGGCCCTAGAGACTTCAATGGGATCCGAAATATCTGTTGTCACATTCCACAGAAATAAGGCTAGCAAAGAGATCCACGAAATACACATGTAACTCTGTGAGATGTATTAACAGAACATTAAGCAGTTTCTCAGAAAGCTTCTTTCCAGATTTCATCTGAGGATATTTTCTTTTTCACCATAGCCCTCTATGGGCTTCCAAATATCACTTTGCCAATTCTACAAGAACTGTATTAGCGAAAGGCTTCTTTAGGGGAAAGCTGTAACTCTGTGAGATGATTTCAGAGAACACAGAGAAGTTTCTCAGAAAGCTTCTTTCTCTTTGTTATCGGAGGATATTTCCTTTGGCCCTATAGTCTTCAAAGGGATCCGAAATATCTGTTCTCAGATTCCACAGAAATAAGGCTAGCAAAGAGATCCACGAAATACACATGTAACTCTGTGAGATGAATTAACAGAACACTAAGCAGTTTCTCAGAAAGCTTCTTTCCAGATTTCATCTGAGGACATTTCCTTTTTCACCATAGCCCTCTATGGGCTTCCAAATATCACTTTGCCAATTCCACAAGAACTGTCTTAGTGAAAGGCTTCGTGAAGGGAAAGCTGTCACTCTGTGAGATGATTTCACAGAACACAAAGAAGTTTCTCAGAAAGCTTCTTTCTCTTTGTTATCGGAGGATATTTCCATTGGCCCTATTGTCTTCAATGGGATCCGAAATATCTGTTCTCAGATTCCACAGAAAGAAGGCTAGCAAAGAGATCCACAAAATACACATGTAATTCTGTGAGATGAATTAACAGAACACTAAGCTGTTTCTCAGAAAGCTTCTTTCCAGATTTCATCTGCGGATATTTCCTTTTTCACCTTATCCTTCCATGTTCTTCCAAATATCTCTTTGCCAATTCCACAAGAACTGTCTTAGCGAAAGGCTTCTTGAGGGAAAGCTGTATCTCTGTGAGATGATTTCACAGAACACAAAGAAGTTTCTCAGAAAGCTTCTTTCTCTTTGTTATCGGAGGATATTTCCTTTGGCCCTATAGTCTTCAAAAGATCCGAAATATCTGCATTCAGATTCCACAGAAATAAGGCTAGCAAAGAGATCCACGAAATACACATGTAATTCTTTGAGATGAATTAAAAGAACTCTAAGCAGTTTCCCAGAAAGCTTCTTTCCAGATTTCATCTGAGGATATTTACTTTTTCACCGTAGACCTCTAAGGGCTTCCAAATATCACTTTGCCAATTCCACAAGAAGTGTCTTAGCGAAATGCGTCTTGAGGGGAAAGCTGTAACTCTGTGAGATGATTTCACAGAACACAAAGAAGTTTCTCAGAAAGCTTCTTTCTCTTTGTTATGGGAGGATATTTCCTTTGGCCCTAGTGTCTTCAATGGGATCCGAAATATCTGTTGTCAGATTCCACAGAAATAAGGCTAGCAAAGAGATCCACGAAATACACATGTAACTCTGTGAGATGTATTAACAGAACACTAAGCAGTTTCTCAGAAAGCTTCTTTCCAGATTTCATCTGAGGATATTTCCTTTTTCACCATAGCCCTCTATGGGCTTCCAAATATCACTTTTCCAATTCCACAAGAACTGTCTTAGCGAAAGGTTTCTTTAGGGAAAGCTGTATCTCTGTGAGATGATTTCACAGAACACAAAGAAGTTTCTCAGAAAGCTTCTTTCTCTTTGTTATCGGAGGATATTTCCTTTGGCCCTATAGTCTTCAAAAGATCCGAAATATCTGCATTCAGATTCCACAGAAATAAGGCTAGCAAAGAGATCCACGAAATACACATGTAATTCTGTGAGATGAATTAACAGAACACTAAGCAGTTTCTCAGAAAGCTTCTTTCCAGATTTCATCTGAGGAGATTTCCTTTATCACCGTAGCCCTCTATGGGCTTCCAAATATCACTTTGCCAATTCCCCAAGAACTGTCTTAGCGAAAGGCTTCTTGAGGGGAAAGCTGTATCTCTGTGAGATGATTTCACAGAACACAAAGAAGTTTCTCAGAAAGCTTCTTTCTCTTTGTTATCGAAGGATATTTCCTTTGGCCCTATGGTCTTCAAAGGGATCCGAAATATCTGTTCTCAGATTCCACAGAAACAAGGCTAGCAAAGAGATCCACGAAATACACAGGTAACTCTGTGAGATGAATTAACAGAACACTAAGCAGTTTCTCAGAAAGCTTCTTACCAGATTTCATCTGAGGAGATTTCCTTTTTCACCATTGCCCTCTATGGGCTTCCAAATATCACTTTGCCAATTCCACAAAAACTGTCTTCGCGTAAGGCTTCTTGAGGGGAAAGCTGTAACTCTGTGAGATGATTTCAGAGAACACAAAGAAGTTTCTCAGAAAGCTTCTTTCTCTTTGTTATTGGAGGATATTTCCTTTGGCCCTATAGTCTTTAATGGGATCCAAAATATCTGCTTTCCGAATCCACAGAAATAAGGCTAGCAAAGAGATCCACGAAATACACCTGTAACTCTGTGAGATGAATTAACAGAACACTAAGCAGTATCTCAAAAAGCTTCTTTCCAGGTTTCATCTGAAGATATTTCCTTTTTCACCATAGCCCTCTAGGGGTTCCGAATATCACTTGGCCAATTCCACAAGAACTGTCTTAGCGAAAGGCTTCTTGAGGGGAAAGCTGTAACTCTGTGTAATGATTTCACAGAACCCAAAGAAGTTTCTCAGAAAGCTTCTTTCTCTTTGTTATCGGAGGGTATTTCCTTTGGCCCTATAGTTTTCAAAGGGATCCGAAATATCTGTTCTCAGATTCCACAGAAATAAGGCTAGCAAAGAGATAAACGAAATACACATGTAACTCTGTGAGATGAATTAACAGAACACTAAGCAGTTTCTCAGAAAGCTTCTTTCCAGATTTCATCTGAGGATATTTCCTTTTTCACCATAGCCCTCTATTTGCTTCCAAATATCACTTTGGCAATTCCAGAAGAACTGTCTTAGCGAAAGGCTTCTTGAGGGGAAAGCTGTAACTCTGTGAGATGATTTCACAGAACACAAAGAAGTTTCTCAGAAAGCTTCTTTCTCTTTGTTATAGGAGGATATTTCCTTTGGCCCTATAGTCTTCAAAGGGATCCGAAATATCTGTTCTCAGATTCCACAGAAATAAGGCTAGCAAAGAGATACAAGACATACACATGTAACTCTTGGAGATGAACTAACAGAACACTAAGCAGTTTCTCAGAAAGCTTCTTTCCAGATTTCATCTGAGGATATTTCCTTTTTCACCATAGCCCTCTATGGGCTTCCAAATATCACTTTGCCAATTCCACAAGAACTGTCTTAGTGAAAGGCTTCGTGAGGGGAAAGCTGTCACTCTGTGAGATGATTTCACAGAACACAAAGAAGTTTCTCAGAAAGCTTCTTTCTCTTTGTTATCGGAGGATATTTCCTTTGGCCCTAGAGACTTCAATGGGATCCGAAATATCTGTTGTCACATTCCACAGAAATAAGGCTAGCAAAGAGATCCACGAAATACACATGTAACTCTGTGAGATGTATTAACAGAACACTAAGCAGTTTCTCAGAAAGCTTCTTTCCAGATTTCATCTGAGGATATTTTCTTTTTCACCATAGCCCTCTATGGGCTTCCAAATATCACTTTGCGAATTCCACAAGAACTTTCTTACCGAAAGGCTTCTTGAGGAGAAAGCTGTAACTATGTGAGATGATTTCAGAGAACACGAAGAAGTTTCTCAGAAAGCTTCTTTCTCTTTGTTATCGGAGGATATTTCCTTTGGCCCTATAGTCTTCAAAGGGATCCGAAATATCTGTTCTAGATTCCACAGAAATAAGGCTAGCAAAGAGATCCACGAAATACACATGTAACTCTGTGAGATGAATTAACAGAACACTAAGCAGTTTCTCAGAAAGCTTCTTTCCAGATGTCATCTGAGGACATTTCCTTTTTCACCATAGCCCTCTATGGGCTTCCAAATATCACTTTGCCAATTCCACAAGAACTGTCTTACTGAAAGGCTTCGTGAAGGGAAAGCTGTCACTCTGTGAGATGATTTCACAGAACACAAAGAAGTTTCTCAGAAAGCTTCTTTCTCTTTGTTATCGGAGGATATTTCCATTGGCCCTATTGTCTTCAATGGGATCCGAAATATCTGTTCTCAGATTCCAGAGAAAGAAGGCTAGCAAAGAGATCCACAAAACACACATGTAACTCTGTGAGATGAATTAACAGAACACTAAGCTGTTTCTCCGAAAGCTTCTTTCCAGATTTCATCTGCGGATATTTCCTTTTTCACCTTATCCTTCCATGTTCTTCCAAATATCTCTTTGCCAATTCCGCAAGAACTGTCTTAGCGAAAGGCTTCTTTAGGGGAAAGCTGTAACTCTGTGAGATGATTTCACAGAACACAAAGAAGTTCCTCAGAAAGCTTGTTTCTCTTTGTTATCGGAGGATATTTCCTTTGGTCCTATTGTCTTCACAGGGATCCGAAATATCTGTTCTCAGATTCCACAAAAATAAGGCTAGCAAAGAGATCCACGAAATACACATGTAACTGTGTGAGATGAATTAAAAGAACTCTAAGCAGTTTCTCAGAAAGCTTCTTTCCACATTTCATCTGAGGATATTTCCTTTTTCACCGTAGACATCTAAGGGCTTCCAAATATCACTTTGCCAATTCCAGAAGAAGTGTCTTAGCGAAATGCTTCTTGAGGGGAAAGCTGTAACTCTGTGAGATGATTTCACAGAACACAAAGAAGTTTCTCAGAAAGCTTCTTTCTCTTTGTGATCGGAGGATATTTCCTTTGGCCCTAGAGTCCTCAATGGGATCCGAAATATCTGTTGTCAGATTCCACAGAAATAAGGCTAGCAAAGAGATCCACGAAATACACATGTAACTCTGTGAGATGTATTAACAGAACACTAAGCAGCTTCTCAGAAAGCTTCTTTCCAGATTTCATCTGAGGAGATTTCCTTTTTCACCATAGCCCTCTATGGGCTTCCAAATATCACTTTGCCAATTCCACAAGAACTGTCTTAGCGCAAGGCTTCTTGAGGGAAAGCTGTATCTCTGTGAGATGATTTCACAGAACACAAAGAAGTTTCTCAGAAAGCTTCTTTCTCTTTGTTATCGGAGGATATTTCCTTTGGCCCTATAGTCTTCAAAAGATCCGAAATATCTGCATTCAGATTCCACAGAAATAAGGCTAGCAAAGAGATCCACGAAATACACATGTAATTCTGTGAGATGAATTAAAAGAACTCTAAGCAGTTTCTCAGAAAGTTTCTTTCCAGATTTCATCTGAGGATATTTACTTTTTCACCGTAGACCTCTAAGGGCTTCCAAATATCACTTTGCCAATTCCACAAGAAGTGTCTTAGCGAAATGCTTCTTGAGGGGAAAGCTGTAACTCTGTGAGATGATTTCACAGAACACAAAGAAGTTTCTCAGAAAGCTTCTTTCTCTTTGTTATCGGAGGATATTTCCTTTGGCCCTAGAGTCTTCAATGGGATCCGAAATATCTGTTGTCAGATTCCACAGAAATAAGGCTAGCAAAGAGATCCACGAAATACACATGTAACTCTGTGAGATGTATTAACAGAACACTAAGCAGTTTCTCAGAAAGCTTCTTTCCAGATTTCATCTGAGGATATTTCCTTTTTCACCCTAGCCCTCTATGGGCTTCCAAATATCACTTTTCCAATTCCACAAGAACTGTCTTAGCGAAAGGTTTCTTTAGGGAAAGCTGTATCTCTGTGAGATGATTTCACAGAACACAAAGAAGTTTCTCAGAAAGCTTCTTTCTCTTTGTTATCGGAGGATATTTCCTTTGGCCCTATAGTCTTCAAAAGATCCGAAATATCTGCATTCAGATTCCACAGAAATAAGGCTAGCAAAGAGATCCACGAAATACACATGTAATTCTGTGAGATGAATTAACAGAACACTAAGCAGTTTCTCAGAAAGCTTCTTTCCAGATTTCATCTGAGGAGATTTCCTTTATCACCGTAGCCCACTATGGGCTTCCAAATATCACTTTGACAATTCCCCAAGAACTGTCTTAGCGAAAGGCTTCTTGAGGGGAAAGCTGTATCTCTGTGAGATGATTTCACAGAACACAAAGAAGTTTCTCAGAAAGCTTCTTTCTCTTTGTTATCGAAGGATATTTCCTTTGGCCCTATGGTCTTCAAAGGGATCCGAAATATCTGTTCTCAGATTCCACAGAAACAAGGCTAGCAAATAGATCCACGAAATACACAGGTAACTCTGTGAGATGAATTAACAGAACACTAAGCAGTTTCTCAGAAAGCTTCTTACCAGATTTCATCTGAGGAGATTTCCTTTTTCACCATTGCCCTCTAAGGGCTTCCAAATATCACTTTGCCAATTCCACAAGAACTGTCTTCGCGTAAGGCTTCTTGAGGGGAAAGCTGTAACTCTGTGAGATGATTTCAGAGAACACAAAGAAGTTTCTCAGAAAGCTTCTTTCTCTTTGTTATCGGAGGATATTTCCTTTGGCCCTACAGTTTTCAAAGGGATCAGAAATATCTGTTCTCAGATTCCACAGAAATAAGGCTAGCAAAGAGTTAAACGAAATACACATGTAACTCTGTGAGATGAATTAACAGAACACTAAGCAGTTTCTCAGAAAGCTTCTTTCCAGATTTCATCTGAGGATATTTCCTTTTTCACCATAGCCCACTCTTTGCTTCCAAATATCACTTTGCCAATTCCAGAAGAACTGTCTTAGCGAAAGGCTTCTTGAGGGGAAAGCTGTAACTCTGTGAGATGATTTCACAGAACACAAAGAAGTTTCTCAGAAAGCTTCTTTCTCTTTGTTATCGGAAGATATTTCCTTTGGCCCTATAGTCTTCAAAGGGATCCGAAATATCTGTTCTCAGATTGCACAGAAATAAGGCTAGCAAAGAGATACAAGACATACACATGTAACTCTGGGAGATGAACTAACAGAACACTAAGCAGTTTCTCAGAAAGCTTCTTTCCCGATTTCATCTGAGGATATTTCCTTTTTCACCATAGCCCTCTATGGGCTTCCAAATATCACTTTGCCAATTCCACAAGAACTGTCTTAGCGAAAGGCTTCTTTAGGGGAAAGCTGTAACTCTGTGAGATGATTTCAGAGAACACAGAGAAGTTTCTCAGAAAGCTTCTTTCTCTTTGTTATCGGAGGATATTTCCTTTGGCCCTATAGTCTTCAAAGGGATCCGAAATATCTGTTCTCAGATTCCACAGAAATAAGGCTAGCAAAGAGATCCACGAAATACACATGTAACTCTGTGAGATGAATTAACAGAACACTAAGCAGTTTCTCAGAAAGCTTCTTTCCAGATTTCATCTGAGGACATTTCCTTTTTCACCATAGCCCTCTATGGGCTTCCAAATATCACTTTGCCAATTCCACAAGAACTGTCTTAGTGAAAGGCTTTGTGAAGGGAAAGCTGTAACTCTGTGAGATGATTTCACAGAACACAAAGACGTTTCTCAGAAAGCTTCTTTCTCTTTGTTATCGGAGGATATTTCCTTTGGCCCTATAATCTTCAATGGGATCCGAAGTATCTGTTCTCAGATTCCACAGAAATAAGGCTATCAAAGAGATCCCGAAATACACATGTAACGCTGCGAGAGGAATTAACAGAACACTAAGCAGTTTCTCAGAAAGCTTCTTTCCAGATTTCATCTGAGGATATTTACTTTTTCACCGTAGACCTCTAAGGGCTTCCAAATATCACTTTGCCAATTCCACAAGAAGTGTCTTAGCGAAATGCTTCTTGAGGGGAAAGCTGTAACTCTGTGAGATGATTTCACAGAACACAAAGAAGTTTCTCAGAAAGCTTCTTTCTCTTTGTTATGGGAGGATATTTCCTTTGGCCCTATAGTCTTCAATGGGATCCGAAATATCTGTTCTCAGATTCCACAGAAATAAGGCTAGCAAAGAGATACAAGACATACACATGTAACTCTGGGAGATGAACTAACAGAACACTAAGCAGTTTCTCAGAAAGCTTCTTTCCAGATTTCATCTGAGGATATTTCCTTTTTCACCATAGCCCTCTATGGGCTTCCAAATATCACTTTGCCAATTCCACAAGAACTGTCTTAGTGAAAGGCTTCGTGAGGGGAAAGCTGTCACTCTGTGAGATGATTTCACAGAACACAAAGAAGTTTCTCAGAAAGCTTCTTTCTCTTTGTTATCGGAGGATATTTCCTTTGGCCCTAGAGACTTCAATGGATCCGAAATATCTGTTGTCACATTCCACAGAAATAAGGCTAGCAAAGAGATCCACGAAATACACATGTAACTCTGTGAGATGTATTAACAGAACACTAAGCAGTTTCTCAGAAAGCTTCTTTCCAGATTTCATCTGAGGATATTTTCTTTTTCACCATAGCCCTCTATGGGCTTCCAAATATCACTTTGCCAATTCCACAAGAACTGTCTTAGCGAAAGGCTTCTTTAGGGGAAAGCTGTAACTCTGTGAGATGATTTCAGAGAACACAGAGAAGTTTCTCAGAAAGCTTCTTTCTCTTTGTTATCGGAGGATATTTCCTTTGGCCCTATAGTCTTCAAAGGGATCCGAAATATCTGTTCTCAGATTCCACAGAAATAAGGCTAGCAAAGAGATCCACGAAATACACATGTAACTCTGTGAGATGAATTAACAGAACACTAAGCAGTTTCTCAGAAAGCTTCTTTCCAGATGTCATCTGAGGACATTTCCTTTTTCACCATAGCCCTCTATGGGCTTCCAAATATCACTTTGCCAATTCCACAAGAACTGTCTTACTGAAAGGCTTCGTGAAGGGAAAGCTGTCACTCTGTGAGATGATTTCACAGAACACAAAGAAGTTTCTCAGAAAGCTTCTTTCTCTTTGTTATCGGAGGATATTTCCATTGGCCCTATTGTCTTCAATGGGATCCGAAATATCTGTTCTCAGATTCCAGAGAAAGAAGGCTAGCAAAGAGATCCACAAAATACACATGTAACTCTGTGAGATGAATTAACAGACACTAAGCTGTTTCTCCGAAAGCTTCTTTCCAGATTTCATCTGCGGATATTTCCTTTTTCACCTTATCCTTCCATGTTCTTCCAAATATCTCTTTGCCAATTCCACAAGAACTGTCTTAGCGAAAGGCTTCTTTAGGGGAAAGCTGTAACTCTGTGAGATGATTTCACAGAACACAAAGAAGTTCCTCAGAAAGCTTGTTTCTCTTTGTTATCGGAGGATATTTCCTTTGGTCCTATTGTCTTCACAGGGATCCGAAATATCTGTTCTCAGATTCCACAAAAATAAGGCTAGCAAAGAGATCCACGAAATACACATGTAACTGTGTGAGATGAATTAAAAGAACTCTAAGCAGTTTCTCAGAAAGCTTCTTTCCTGATTTCATCTGAGGATATTTCCTTTTTCACCGTAGACCTCTAAGGGCTTCCAAATATCACTTTGCCAATTCCAGAAGAAGTGTCTTAGCGAAATGCTTCTTGAGGGGAAAGCTGTAACTCTGTGAGATGATTTCACAGAACACAAAGAAGTTTCTCAGAAAGCTTCTTTCTCTTTGTGATCGGAGGATATTTCCTTTGGCCCTAGAGTCCTCAATGGGATCCGAAATATCTGTTGTCAGATTCCACAGAAATAAGGCTAGCAAAGAGATCCACGAAATACACATGTAACTCTGTGAGATGTATTAACAGAACACTAAGCAGCTTCTCAGAAAGCTTCTTTCCAGATTTCATCTGAGGAGATTTCCTTTTTCACCATAGCCCTCTATGGGCTTCCAAATATCACTTTGCCAATTCCCCAAGAACTGTCTTAGCGAAAGGCTTCTTGAGGGGAAAGCTGTATCTCTGTGAGATGATTTCATAGAACACAAAGAAGTTTCTCAGAAAGCTTCTTTCTCTTTGTTATCGAAGGATATTTCCTTTGGCCCTATGGTCTTCAAAGGGATCCGAAATATCTGTTCTCAGATTCCACAGAAACAAGGCTAGCAAATAGATCCACGAAATACACAGGTAACTCTGTGAGATGAATTAACAGAACACTAAGCAGTTTCTCAGAAAGCTTCTTACCAGATTTCATCTGAGGAGATTTCCTTTTTCACCATTGCCCTCTAAGGGCTTCCAAATATCACTTTGCCAATTCCACAAGAACTGTCTTCGCGTAAGGCTTCTTGAGGGGAAAGCTGTAACTCTGTGAGATGATTTCAGAGAACACAAAGAAGTTTCTCAGAAAGCTTCTTTCTCTTTGTTATCGGAGGATATTTCCTTTGGCCCTATAGTTTTCAAAGGGATCCGAAATATCTGTTCTCAGATTCCACAGAAATAAGGCTAGCAAAGAGTTAAACGAAATACACATGTAACTCTGTGAGATGAATTAACAGAACACTAAGCAGTTTCTCAGAAAGCTTCTTTCCAGATTTCATCTGAGGATATTTCCTTTTTCACCATAGCCCACTCTTTGCTTCCAAATATCACTTTGCCAATTCCAGAAGAACTGTCTTAGCGAAAGGCTTCTTGAGGGGAAAGCTGTAACTCTGTGAGATGATTTCACAGAACACAAAGAAGTTTCTCAGAAAGCTTCTTTCTCTTTGTTATCGGAAGATATTTCCTTTGGCCCTATAGTCTTCAAAGGGATCCGAAATATCTGTTCTCAGATTGCACAGAAATAAGGCTAGCAAAGAGATACAAGACATACACATGTAACTCTGGGAGATGAACTAACAGAACACTAAGCAGTTTCTCAGAAAGCTTCTTTCCCGATTTCATCTGAGGATATTTCCTTTTTCACCATAGCCCTCTATGGGCTTCCAAATATCACTTTGCCAATTCCACAAGAACTGTCTTAGCGAAAGGCTTCTTTAGGGGAAAGCTGTAACTCTGTGAGATGATTTCAGAGAACACAGAGAAGTTTCTCAGAAAGCTTCTTTCTCTTTGTTATCGGAGGATATTTCCTTTGGCCCTATAGTCTTCAAAGGGATCCGAAATATCTGTTCTCAGATTCCACAGAAATAAGGCTAGCAAAGAGATCCACGAAATACACATGTAACTCTGTGAGATGAATTAACAGAACACTAAGCAGTTTCTCAGAAAGCTTCTTTCCAGATTTCATCTGAGGACATTTCCTTTTTCACCATAGCCCTCTATGGGCTTCCAAATATCACTTTGCCAATTCCACAAGAACTGTCTTAGTGAAAGGCTTTGTGAAGGGAAAGCTGTAACTCTGTGAGATGATTTCACATAACACAAAGACGTTTCTCAGAAAGCTTCTTTCTCTTTGTTATCGGAGGATATTTCCTTTGGCCCTATAATCTTCAATGGGATCCGAAGTATCTGTTCTCAGATTCCTCAGAAATAAGGCTAACAAAGAGATACAAGACATACACATGTTACTCTGTGAGGTGAATTAAAAGAACACTAAGCAGTTTCTCAGAAAGCTTCTTTCCAGATTTCATCTGAAGATATTTCCTTTTTCAACATAGACCTCTATGGGCTTCCAAATATCACTTTGCCAATTCCACAAGAACTTTCTTAGCGAAAGGCTTCTTGAGGAGAAAGCTGTAACTATGTGAGATGATTTCAGAGAACACGAAGAAGTTTCTCAGAAAGCTTCTTTCTCTTTGTTAACGGAGGATCTGTCCTTTGGCCCTATGGTCTTCAAAGGGATCCGAAATATCTGTTCTCAGATTCCACAGAAATAAGGCTAGCAAAGAGATCCACGAAATACACATGTAACTCTGTGAGATGAATTAACAGAACACTAAGCAGTTTCTCAGAAAGCTTCTTTGCAGATTTCATCTGAGGATATTTCCTTTTTCACCATAGCCCTCTAAGGGTTTCCAAATATCACTTTGCCAATTCCACAAGAACTGTCTTAGCGAAAGGCTTCTTGAGGGGAAAGCTGTAACTCTGTGAGATGATTTCACAGAACATAAAGAAGTTTCTCAGAAAGCCTCTTTCTCTTTGTTATCAGAGGATACTTCCTTTGGCCCTATAGTCTTCAAAGGGATCCGACATATCTGTTCTCAGATTCCACAGAAATAAGGCTATCAAAGAGATCCACGAAATACACATGTAACGCTGCGAGAGGAATTAACAGAACACTAAGCAGTTTCTCAGAAAGCTTCTTTCTAGATTTCATCTGAGAATATTTCCTTTTTCACCGTAGCCCTCTATGGGCTTCCAAATATCACTTTGCGAATTCCACAAGAACTTTCTTAGCGAAAGGCTTCTTGAGGAGAAAGCTGTAATTACGTGAGATGATTTCAGGGAACACCAAGAAGTTTCTCAGAAAGCCTCTTTCCCTTTGTTATCGGAGGATATTTCCTTTGGCCCTATAGTCTTCAAAGGGTTCCGAAATATCTGTTCTCCGATTCCACAGAAATAAGGCTAGCAAAGAGATCCACGAAATACACATGTAACTCTGTGAGATGAATTAACAGAACACTAAGCAGTATCTCAGAAACCTTCTTTCCAGATTTCATCTGAAGATATTTCCTTTTTCACCATAGCCCTCTATGGGCTTCCAAATATCACTTTGCCAATTCCACAAGAACTGTCTTAGCGAAAGGCTTCTTGAGGGGAAAGCTGTAACTCTGTGATATGATTTCACAGAACACAAAGAAGTTTCTCGGAAAGTTTCTTTCTCTTTGTTATCAGAGGATATTTCCTTTGGCCCTATAGTCTTCAAAGGGATCCGATTTATCTGTTCTCAGAGTCCACAGAAATAAGGCTAGCAAAGAGATCCACGAAATACACATGTAACTCTGTGAGATGCATTAACAGAACACTAAGCAGTTTCTCAGAAATCTTCTTTCCAGATTTCATCTGAGGATATTTCCTTTTTCACCACAGCCCTCTAAGGGCTTCCAAATATCACTTTGCCAATTCCACAAGAACTGTCTAGCGAAAGGCTTCTTGAGGGGAAAGCTGTAACTGTGTGAGATGATTTCACAGAACACAAAGAAGTTTCTCAGAAAGCTTCTTTCTCTTTGTTATCGGAGGATATTTCCTTAGCCCCTATATTCTTCAAAGGGATCCGACATATCTGTTCTCAGATTCCACAGAAATAAGGCTAGCAAAGAGATCCACGAAATACACATGTAACTCTGTGAGATGAATTAACAGAACACTAAGCAGTTTCTCAGAAAGCTTCTTTCCAGATTTCATCTGAGGATTTTTCCTTTTTCACCATAGCCCTCTAAGGGCTTCCAAATATCACTTTGCCAATTCCACAAGAACTGTCTTCGCGAAAGGCTTCTTGAGGGGAAAGCTGTAACTCTGTGAGATGATTTCAGAGAACACAGAGAAGTTTCTCAGAACGCTTCTTTCTCTTTGTTATCGCAGGATATATCCTTTGGCCCTATAGTCTTCAATGGGATCCGAAATATCTGTTCTCCGATTCCAGAGAAATAAGGCTAGTAAAGAGATCCACGAAATACATATGTAACTCTGTGAGAGGAATTAACAGAACACTGAGCAGTTTCTCAGAAAGCTTCTTTCCATATTCTATCTGAGGATATTTCCTTTTTCAACATAGCCCTCTAAGGGCTTCCAAATATCACTTTGCCAATTCCACAAGAACTGTCTTAGTGAGAGGCTTCTTGAGGGGAAAGCTGTAACTCTGTGAGATGATTTCACAGAACACAGAGAAGTTTCTCAGAAAGCTTCTTTCTCTTTGTTATCGGAGGATATTTCCTTTGGCCCTATGGTCTTCAAACGGATCCGAAATATCTCTTCTCAGATTCCACAGAAATAAGGCTAGCAAAGAGATCCACGAAATACACATGTAACTCTGTGAGATGAACTAACAGAACACTAAGCAATTTCTCAGAAAGCTTCTTTCCAGATTTCATCTGAGGATATTTCCTTTTTCACCACAGCCCTCTAAGGGCTTCCAAATATCACTTTGCCAATTCCACAAGAACTGTCTTCGCGAAAGCCTTCTTGAGGGGAAAGCTGTAACTCTGTGAGATGATTTCAGAGAACACAGAGAAGTTTCTCAGAACGCTTCTTTCTCTTTGTTATCGCAGGATATATCCTTTGGCCCTATAGTCTTCAATGGGATCCGAAATATCTGTTCTCCGATTCCAGAGAAATAAGGCTAGCAAAGAGATCCACGAAATACACATGTAACTCTGTGAGATGAATTAACAGAACACTAAGCAGTTTCTCAGAAAGCTTCTTTCCAGATTTCATCTGAGGAGATTTCCTTTTTCACCATAGCCCTATATGGGCTTCCAAATATCACTTTGCCAATTCCACAAGAACTGTCTTAGTGAAAGGCTTCTTGAGGGGAAAGCTGTAACTCTGTGAGATGATTTCACAGAACACAGAGAAGTTTCTCAGAAAGCTTCTTTCTCTTTGTTATCGGAGGATATTTCCTTTGGCCCTATGGTCTTCAAAGGGATCCGAAATATCTGTTCTCAGATTCCACAGAAATAAGGCTAGCAAAGAGATCCACGAAATACACATGTAACTCTGTGAGATGAACTAACAGAACACTAAGCAGTTTCTCAGAAAGCTTCTTTCCAGATTTCATCTGAGGATATTTCCTTTTTCACCATAGCCCTCTAAGGGCTTCCAAATATCACTTTGCCAATTCCACAAGAACTGTCTTCGCGAAAGGCTTCTTGAGGGGAAAGCTGTAACTCTGTGAGATGATTTCAGAGAACACAGAGAAGTTTCTCAGAACGCTTCTTTCTCTTTGTTATCGCAGGATATATCCTTTGGCCCTATAGTCTTCAATGGGATCCGAAATATCTGTTCTCCGATTCCAGAGAAATAAGGCTAGCAAAGAGATCCACGAAATACACATGTAACTCTGTGAGATGAATTAACAGAACCTAAGCAGTTTCTCAGAAAGCTTCTTTCCAGATTTCATCTGAGGATATTTCCTTTTTCACCATAGTCCCCTATGGGCTTCCAAATATCACTTTGCCAATGCCACAGGAACTGTCTTAGCCAAAGGCTTCTTGAGGGGAAAGCTGTAACTCTGTGAGATGATTTCACAGAACACAGAAAAGTTTCTCAGAAAGCTTCTTTCTCTTTGTTATCGGAGGATGTTTCCTTTGGCCCTATAGTCTTCAATGGGATCCGAAATATCTGTTCTCAGATTCCACAGAAGTAATGCTAGCAAAGAGATCCAGGAAATACACATGTAACTCTGTGAGATGAATTAACAGAACACCAAGCTGTTTCTCAGAAAGCTTCTTTCCAGATTTCATCTGAGGATATTTCCTATTCCACCATAACCCTCTATGGGCTTCCAAATATCACTTTGCCAGTTCCTCAAGAACTGTCTTAGCGAAAGGCTTCTTGAGGGGAAAGCTGAAACTCTGTGAGATGATTTCACAGAACACAAAGAAGTTTCTCAGGAGGCTTCTTTCTCTTTGTTATCGGAGGATATTTCCTTTTGCCCTATGGTCTTCAAAGGGATCCGAAATATCTGTTCTCAGATTCCACAGAAATAAGGCTAGCAAAGAGATCCACGAAATACACATGTAACTCTGTGAGATGAATTAACAGAACACTAAGCAGTTTCTCAGAAAGCTTCTTTCCAGATTTCATCTGAGGATATTTCCTTTTTCACCATAGCCCTCTAAGGGCTTCCAAATATCACTTTGCCAATTCCACAAGAATTGTCTTCGCGAAAGGCTTCTTGAGGGGAAAGCTGTAACTCTGTGAGATGATTTCAGAGAACACAGAGAAGATTCTCAGAACGCTTCTTTCTCTTTGTTATCGCAGGATATTTCCTTTGGCCCTGTAATCTTCAATGGGATCCGAAATATCTGTTCTCCGATTCCACAGAAATAAGGCTAGCAAAGAGGTCCACGAAATACACATGTAACTCTGTGAGATGAATTAACAGAACACTAAGCAGTTTCTCAGAAAACATCTTTCCAGATTTTATCTGAGGATATTTACTTTTTCACCTTAGCCCTCTATGGGCTTCCAAATATCACTTTGCCAATTCCACAAGAAGTGTCTAAGCGAAAGGCTTCTTGAGGGGAAAGCTGTAACTCTGTGAGATGATTTCACAGAACACAAAGAAGTTTCTCAGAAAGCTTCTTTCTCTTTGTTATCGGAGGATATTTCCTTTGGCCCTAGAGACTTCAATGGGATCCGAAATATCTGTTGTCACATTCCACAGAAATAAATCTAGCAAAGAGATCCACGAAATACACATGTAACTCTGTGAGATGTATTAACAGAACACTAAGCAGTTTCTCAGAAAGCTTCTTTCCAGATTTCATTTGAGGATATTTTCTTTTTCACCATAGCCCTCTATGGGCTTCCAAATATCACTTTGCCAATTCCACAAGAACTGTCTTAGCGAAAGGCTTCTTTAGGGGAAAGCTGTAACTCTGTGAGATGATTTCAGAGAACATAGAGAAGTTTATCAGAAAGCTTCTTTCTCTTTGTTATCGGAGGATATTTCCTTCGGCCCTGTAGTCTTCAAAGGGATCCGAAATATCTGTTCTCAGATTTCACAGAAATAAGGCTAACAAAGAGATCCGGGAAATACACATTTAACTCGGTGAGATGAATTAACAGAACACCACGCTGTATTTCAGAAAGCTTCTTTCCAGATTTCACCTGAGGATATTTCCTATTTCACCATTACCGTCTAAGGGCTTCCAAATATCACTTTGCCAATTCCACAAGAACTGTCTTCGCAAAAGGCTTCTTGAGGGGAAAGCTGTAACTCTGTGAGATGATTTCAGAGAACACAAAGAAGTTTCTCAGAAAGCTTCTTTCTCTTTGTTATCGCAGGATATTTCCTTTGGCCCTATAGTCTTCAATGGGATCCAAAATATCTGTTCTCCGATTCCACAGAAATAAGGCTAGCAAAGAGATCCACAAAATACACATGTAACTCTGTGAGATGAATTAACAGAACACTAAGCAGTATATAGAATGCTTCTTTCCAGATTTCAACTGAAGATATTTCCTTTTTCACCATAGCCCTCTATGGGCTTCCAAATATCACTTTGCCAATTCCACAAGAACTGTCTTAGCGAAAGGCTTCTTGAGGGGAAAGCTGTAACTCTGTGAGATGATTTCACAGAACACAATGAAGTTTCTCAGAAAGTTTCTTTCTCTTTGTTATCGGAGGATATTTCCTTTTGCCCTATCGTCTTCAATGGGATCCCAAATATCTGTTCTCAGATTCCACAGAAATAAGGCTAGCAAAGAGATACAAGAAATACACATGTAACTCTGTGAGATGAATTAACAGAACACTAAGCAGTTTCTCAGAAAGCTTCTTTGCAGCTTTCATCTGAGGATATTTCCTTTTTCACCATAGCCCTCTATGGGCTTCCAAATATCACTTAGCCAATTCCACAAGAACTGTCTTCGCGAAAGGCTTCTTGAGGGGAAAGCTGTAACTCTGTGAGATGATTTCAGAGAACACAGAGAAGTTTCTCAGAACGCTTCTTTCTCTTTGTTATCGCAGGATATATCCTTTGGCCCTATAGTCTTCAAAGGGATCCGAAATATCTGTTCTCCGATTCCAGAGAAATAAGGCTAGCAAAGAGATCCACGAAATACACATGTAACTCTGTGAGATGAATTAACAGAACACTAAGCAGTTTCTCGGGAAGCTTCTTTCCAGATTTCATCTGAGGATATTTCCTTTTCACCATAGCCCTCTATGGGCTTCCAAATATCACTTTGCCAATTCCACAAGAACTGTCTTAGCGAAAAGCTTCTTGTGGGGAAAGCTGTAACTCTGTGAGATGATTTCAGAGAACACAGAGAAGTTTCTCAGAAAGCTTCTTTCTCTTTGTTATCGGAGGATATTTCCTTCGGCCCTGTAGTCTTCAATGGGATCCGAAATATCTGTCTCCGATTCCACAGAAATAAGGCTAGCAAAGAGATCCACGAAATACACATGTAACTCTGTGAGATGAATTAACAGAACACTAAGCAGTTTCTCAGAAAGCTTCTTTCCAGATTTCATCTGAGGAGATTTCCTTTTTCACCATAGCCCTCTAGGGGTTCCAAATATCACTTTCCCAATTCCACAAGAACTGTCTTAACGAAAGGCTTCTTGAGGGGAAAGCTGTAACTCTGTGAGATGATTTCACAGAACACAAAGAAGTTTCTCAGAAAGCTTCTTTCTCTTTGTTATCGGAGGATATTTCCTTTGGCCCTATATTCTTCAAAGGGATCCGAAATATCTGTTCTCAGTTTCCACACAAATAAGGCTAGCAAAGAGATCCACGAAATACACACGTAACTCTGGGAGATGAATTAACAGAACACTAAGCAGTTTCTCAGAGAGCTTCTTTCCAGATTTCATCTGAGGATCTTTCCTTTTTCACCGTATCCCTCTAAGGGCTTCCAAATATCACTTTGCCAATTCCACAAGAACTGTCTTAGAGAAAGGCTTCTTGAGGGGAAAGCTGTAACTCTGTGAGATGATTTCACAGAACACAAAGAAGTTTCTCAGAAAGCTTCTTTCTCTTTGTTATCGGAGGATATTTCCTTTGCCCCTATAGTCTTCAAAGGGATCCGACATATCTGTTCTCAGATTCCACAGAAATAAGACTAGCAAAGAGATCCACGAAATACACATGTAACTCTGTGAGATGAATTAAAAGAACACTAAGCAGTTTCTCAGAAAGTTTCTTTCCATATTCCATCTGAGGATATTTCCTTTTTCAACATAGCCCTCTATGGGCTTCCAAATATCACTTTGCCAATTCCACAAGAACTGTCTTCGCGAAAGGCTTCTTGAGGGGAAAGCTGTAACTCTGTGAGATGATTTCAGAGAACACAGAGAAGTTTCTCAGAACGCTTCTTTCTCTTTGTTATCGCAGGATATATCCTTTGGCGCTATAGTCTTCAAAGGGATCCGAAATATCTGTTCTCCGATTCCAGAGAAATAAGGCTAGCAAAGAGATCCACGAAATACACATGTAACTCTGTGAGATGAATTAACAGAACACTAAGCAGTTTCTCGGGAAGCTTCTTTCCAGATTTCATCTGAGGATATTTCCTTTTCACCATAGCCCTCTATGGGCTTCCAAATATCACTTTGCCAATTCCACAAGAACTGTCTTAGCGAAAAGCTTCTTGTGGGGAAAGCTGTAACTCTGTGAGATGATTTCAGAGAACACAGAGAAGTTTCTCAGAAAGCTTCTTTCTCTTTGTTATCGGAGGATATTTCCTTCGGCCCTGTAGTCTTCAATGGGATCCGAAATATCTGTCTCCGATTCCACAGAAATAAGGCTAGCAAAGAGATCCACGAAATACACATGTAACTCTGTGAGATGAATTAACAGAACACTAAGCAGTTTCTCAGAAAGCTTCTTTCCAGATTTCATCTGAGGAGATTTCCTTTTTCACCATAGCCCTCTATGGGCTTCCAAATATCACTTTCCCAATTCCACAAGAACTGTCTTAACGAAAGGCTTCTTGAGGGGAAAGCTGTAACTCTGTGAGATGATTTCACAGAACACAAAGAAGTTTCTCAGAAAGCTTCTTTCTCTTTGTTATCGGAGGATATTTCCTTTGGCCCTATATTCTTCAAAGGGATCCGAAATATCTGTTCTCAGTTTCCACAGAAATAAGGCTAGCAAAGAGACCAACGAAATACACATGTAACTCTGGAAGATGAATTAACAGAACACTAAGCAGTTTCTCAGAAAGCTTCTTTCCATATTCCATCTGAGGATATTTCCTTTTTCCCCATAGCCCTCTATGGGCTTCCAGATATCACTTTGCCAATTACACAAGAAGTGTCTTAGTGAAAGGCTTCGTGAGGGGAAAGCTGTAACTCTGTGAGATGATTTCACAGAAAACAAAGAAGTTTCTCAGAAAGCTTCTTTCTCTTTGTTATCGGAGGATATTTCCTTTGGCCCTATAGTCTTCAAAGGGATCCGAAATATCTTTTCTCAGATTCCACAGAAATAAGGCTAGCAAAGAGATCCACGAAATAGACACGTAACTCTGGGAGATGAATTAACAGAACACTAAGCAGTTTCTCAGAGAGCTTCTTTCCAGATTTCATCTGAGGATATTTCCTTTTTCACCGTATCCCTCTAAGGGCTTCCAAATATCACTTTGCCAATTCCACAAGAACTGTCTTAGTGAAAGGCTTCGTGAGGGGAAAGCTGTAACTCTGTGAGATGATTTCACAGAACACAAAGAAGTTTCTCAGAAAGCTTCTTTCTCTTTGTTATCGGAGGATATTTCCATTGGCCCTATAGTCTTCAATGGGATCCGAAATATCTGTTCTCAGATTCCACAGAAAGAAGGCTAGCAAAGAGATCCACAGAATACACATGTAACTCTGTGAGATGAATTAACAGAACACTAAGCTGTTTCTCAGAAAGCTTCTTTCCAGATTTCATCTGCGGATATTTCCTTCTTCACCTTATCCTTCTATGTTCTTCCAAATATCACTTTTCCAATTCCACAAGAACTGTCTTAGCGAAAGTCTTCTTGAGGGGAAAGCTGTAACTCTGTGAGATGATTTCACAGAACACAAAGAAGTTTTTCAGAAAGCTTCTTTCTCTTTGTTATCGGAGGATATTTCCTTTGGTCCTATTGTCTTCAAAGGGATCCGAAATATCTGTTCTCACATTCCACAGAAATAAGGCTAGCAAAGAGATCCACGAAATACACATGTAACTCTGTGACATGAATTAACAGAACACTAAGCAGTTTCTCAGAAAGCGTCTTTCCAGATTTCATCTGAGGATATTTCCTTTTTCACCGTAGCCCTCTAAGGGATTCCAAATATCACTTGGCCAATTCCGCAGGAACTGTCTTAGCGAAAGGCTCCTTTAGGGGAAAGCTGTAACTCTGTGAGATGATTTCACAGAACACAAAGAAGTTTCTCAGAAATCTTCTTTCTCTTTGTTATCGGAGGATATTTCCTTTTGCCCTATAGTCTTCAATGGGATCCCAAATATCTGTTCTCAGATTCCACAGAAATAAGGCTAGCAAAGAGATCCAAGAAATACACATGTAACTCTGCGAGATGAATTAACAGAACACTAAGCAGTTTCTCAGAAAGCTTCTCTGCAGATTTCATCTGAGGATATTTCCTTTTTCACCATAGCCCTCTATTGGCTTCCAAATATCACTTTGCCAATTCCACAAGAACTGTCTTAGCGAAAGGCTTCTTGAGGGGAAAGCTGTAACTCTGTGAGGTGATTTCACAGAACACAAAGAAGTTTCTCAGAAAGCTTCTTTCTCTTTGTTATCAGACGATACTTCCTTTGGCCCTATAGTCATCAAAGGGATCCGACATATCTGTTCTCAGATTCCACAGAAATAAGGCTAGCAAAGAGATCCAGGAAATACACATTTAACTCTGTGAGATGAATTAACAGAACACTAAGCAGTTTCTCAGAAAGCTTCTTTCCAGATTTCATCTGAGGATAATTCCTTTTTCACCATAGCCCTCTATTGGCTTCCAAATATCACTTTGCCAATTCCACAAGAACTGTCTTGGCGAAAGGCTTCTTGAGGGGACAGCTGTAACTCTGTGAGATGATTTAACAGAACACAAAGACGTTTCTCAGAAAGCTTCTTTCTCTTTGTTATCGGAGGATATTTCCTTTGGCCCTATAATCTTCAATGGGATCCGAAATATCTGTTCTCAGATTCCACAGAAATAAGGCTAGCAAAGAGACCCAAGACATACACATGTTACTCTGTGAGGTGAATTAAAAGAACACTAAGCAGGTTCTCAGAAAGCTTCTTTCCAGATTTCATCAGAGGATATTTCCTTTTTCCCCATAGACCTCTATGGGCTTCCAAATATCACTTTGCCAATTCCACAAGAAGTTTCTTAGCGAAAGGCTTCTTGAGGAGAAAGCTGTAACTATGTGAGATGATTTCAGAGAACACGAAGAAGTTTCTCAGAAAGCCTCTTTCCCTTTGTTATCGGAGGATATTTCCTTTGGCCCTATAGTCTTCAAAGGGTTCCGAAATATCTGTTCTCCGATTCCACAGAAATAAGACTAGCAAAGAGTTCCACGAAATACACATGTAACTCTGTGAGATGAATTAACAGAACACTAAGCAGTATCTCAGAAAGCTTCTTTCCAGATTTCATCTGAAGATATTTCCTTTTTCACCATAGCCCTCTATGGGCTTCCAAATATCACTTTGAAAATTCCACAAGAACTGTCTTAGCGAATGGCTTCTTGAGGGGAAAGCTGTAACTCTGTGATATGATTTCACAGAACACAAAGAAGTTTTTCAGAAAGTTTCTTTCTCTTTGTTATCGGAGGATATTTCCTTTGGACCTATAGTCTTCAAATGGATCCGAGATATCTGTTCTCAGATTCCACAGAAATAAGGCTAGCAAAGAGATCCACGAAATACACATGTAACTCTGTGAGATGCATTAACGGAACACTAAGCAGTTTCTCAGAAAGCTTCTTTCCAGATTTCATCTGAGGATATTTCCTTTTTCACCATAGCCCTCTAAGGGCTTCCAAATATCACTTTGCCAATTCCCCAAGAACTGTCTTAGCGAAAGGCTTCTTGAGGGGAAAGCTGTAACTCTGTGAGATGATTTCACAGAACACAAAGAAGTTTCTCAGAAATCTTCTTTCTCTTTGTTATCGGAGGATATTTCCTTTGCCCATATAGTCTTCAAAGGGATCCGACATATCTGTTCTCAGATTCCACAGAAATAAGGCTAGCAAAGAGATCCACGAAATACACATGTAACTCTGTGAGATGAATTAACAGAACACTAAGCAGTTTCTCAGAAAGCTTCTTTCCAGATTTCATCTGACGATATTTCCTTTTTCACCCTAGCCCTCTAAGGGCTTCCAAATATCACTTTGCCAATTCCACAAGAACTGTCTTCGCGAAAGGTTTCTTGAGGGGAAAGCTGTAACTCTGTGAGATGATTTCAGAGAACACAGAGAAGTTTCCCAGAACGCTTCTTTCTCTTTGTTATCGCAGGATATATCCTTTGGCCCTATAGTCTTCAATGGGATCCGAAATATCTGTTCTCCGATTCCAGAGAAATAAGGCTAGCAAAGAGATCCAGGAAATACATATGTAACTCTGTGAGAGGAATTAACAGAACACTAAGCAGTTTCTCAGAAAGCTTCTTTCCATATTCCATCTGAGGATATTTCCTTTTTCAACATAGCCCTCTATGGGCTTCCAAATATCACTTTGCCAATTCCACAAGAACTGTCTTAGTGAAATGCTTCTTGAGGGGAAAGCTGTAACTCTGTGAGATGATTTCACAGAACACAGAGAAGTTTCTCAGAAAGCTTCTTTCTCTTTGTTATCGGAGGATATTTCCTTTGGCCCTATGGTCTTCAAAGGGATCCGAAATATCTGTTCTCAGATTCCACTGAAATAAGGATAGCAAAGAGATCCACGAAATACACATGTAACTCTGTGAGATGAATTAACAGAACACTAAGCAGTTTCTCAGAAAGCTTCTTTCCAGATTTCATCTGAGGATATTTCCTTTTTCACCATAGCCCTCTAAGGGCTTCCAAATATCACTTTGCCAATTCCACAAGAACTGTCTTAGCGAAAGGCTTCTTGAGGGGAAAGCTGTAACTCTGTGAGATGATTTCACAGAACACAAAGAAGTTTCTCAGAAAGCTTCTTTCTCTTTGTTATCGGAGGATATTTCCTTTGCACCTATATTCTTCAAAGGGATCCGACATATCTGTTCTCAGATTCCACAGAAATAAGGCTAGCAAAGAGATCCACGAAATACACATGTAACTCTGTGAGATGAATTAACAGAACACTAAGCAGTTTCTCAGAAAGCTTCTTTCCAGATTTCATCTGAGGATATTTCCTTTTTCACCATAGCCCTCTAAGGGCTTCCAAATATCACTTTGCCAATTCCACAAGAACTGTCTTCGCGAAAGGCTTCTTGAGGGGAAAGCTGTAACTCTGTGAGATGATTTCAGAGAACACAGAGAAGTTTCCCAGAACGCTTCTTTCTCTTTGTTATCGCAGGATATATCCTTTGGCCCTATAGTCTTCAATGGGATCCGAAATATCTGTTCTCAGATTCCTCAGAAATAAGGCTAGCAAAGAGATCCACGAAATACAGATGTAACTCTGTGAGATGAATTAACAGAACACTAAGCAGTTTCTCAGAAAGCTTCTTTCCAGATTTCATCTGAGGATATTTCCTTTTCCACCATAGCCCTCTATGGGCTTCCAAATATCACTTTGCCAATTCCACAGGAACTGTCTTAGCGAAAGGCTTCTTGAGGGGAAAGTTGTAACTCTGTGAGATGATTTCACAGAACACAGAGAAGTTTCTCAGAAAGCTTCTTTCTCTTTGTTATCGGAGGATATTTCCTTTGGCCCTATAGTCTTCAAAGGGATCCGAAATATCTGTTCTCTGATTCCACAGAAATAAGGCTAGCAAACAGATCCACGAAATACAGATGTAACTCTGTGAGATGAATTAACAGAACACTAAGCAGTTTCCCAGAAAGCTTCTTTCCAGATTTCAACTGAGGATATTTCCTTTTTCACCGTAGCCTCTATGGGCTTCCAAATATCTCTTTGCCAATTCCAAAAGAACTGTCTTAGAGAAAGGCTTCTTTAGGGGAAAGCTGTAACTCTGTGAGATGATTTCACAGAACACAAGTTTCTCAGAAAGCTTCTTTCTCTTTGTTATCGCAGGATATTTCCTTTGGCCCTAGAGTCTTCAAAGGGATCCGAAATATCTGTTCTCAGATTCCACAGAAATAAGGCTAGCAAAGAGATCCACGAAATACACATGTAACTCTGTGAGATGAATTAACAGAACACTAAGCAGTTTCTCAGAAAGCTTCTTTCCAGATTTCATCTGAGGATATTTCCTTTTTCACCATAGCTCACTACGGGCTTCCAAATATCACTTTGCCAATTCCCGAAGAACTGTCTTAGCGAAAGGCTTCTTGAGGAGAAAGCTGTAACTCTGTGAGATGATTTCACAGAACACAAAGAAGTTTCTCAGAAAGCTTCTTTCTCTTTGTTATCAGAGGATATTTCCTTTGGCCCTATAGTCTTCAAAGGGATCCGAAATATCTGTACTCTGATTCCACAGAAATAAGGCTAGCAAAGAGATCCACGAAATACACATGTAACTCTGTGAGATGAATTAACAGAACACTAAGCAGTTTCTCAGAAAGCTTCTTTCCAGATTTCATCTGAGGATATTTCCTTTTTCACCGTAGCCCTCTGTGGGCTTCCAAATATCACTTTGCCAATTCCGCAAGAACTGTCTTAGCGAAAGTCTTCTTGAGGAGAAAGCTGTAACTCTGTGAGATGATTTCAGAGAACACAAAGAAGTTTCTCAGAAAGCTTCTTTCTCTTTGTTATCGGAGGATATTTCCTTTGGCCCTATAGTCTTCAAAGGGATCCGAAATATCTGTTCTCAGATTCCTCAGAAATAAGGCTAGCAAAGACATCCACGAAATACACATGTAACTCTGTGAGATTGTGAGATGAATTAACAGAACACTAAGCAGTTTCTCAGAAAGCTTCTTTCCAGATTTCATCGGGGGATATTTCCTTTTCCACCATAGCCCTCTATGGGCTTCCAAATATCACTTTGCCAATTCCACAGGAACTGTCTTAGCGAAAGGCTTCTTGAGGGGAAAGCTGTAACTCTGTGAGATGATTTCACAGAACACAGAGAAGTTTCTCAGAAGGCTTCTTTCTCTTTGTTATCCGAGGATATTTCCTTTGCCCTGTAGTCTTCAAAGGGATCCGAAATATCTGTTCTCTGATTCCACAGAAATAAGGCTAGCAAAGAGATCCACGAAATACACATGTAACTCTGTGAGATGAATTAACAGAACACTAAGCAGTTTCTCAGAAAGCTTCTTTCCAGATTTCAACTGAGGATATTTCCTTCTTCACCGTAGCATCTATGGGCTTCCAAATCTCTTTGCCAATTCCACAAGAACTGTCTTAGAGAAAGGCTTCTTGAGGGGAAAGCTGTAACTCTGTGAGATGATTTCACAGAACACAAAGAAGTTTCTCAGAAAGCTTCTTTCTCTTTGTTATCGGAGGATATTTCCTTTAGCCCTATAGTCTTCAAAGGGATCAGAAATATCTGTCCTCAGATTGCACAGAAATAAGGCAAGCAAAGAGATCCACGAAATACATATGTAACTCTGTGAGATGAATTAACAGAACACTAAGCAGTTTCTCAGAAATCTTCTTTCCAGATTTCATCTGAGGATATTTCCTTTTTCACCATAGCCCTCTATGGGCTTCCAAATATCACTTTGCCAATTCCACAAGAACTGTCTTAGCGAAAGGCGTCTTGAGGGGAAAGCTGTAACTCTGTGAGATGATTTCACCGAACCAAAAGAAGTTTCTCAGAAAGTTTCTTTCTCTTTGTTATCGGAGGATATTTCCTTTGGCCCTATAGTCTTCAAAGTGATCCGAAATATCTGTTCTCAGATTCCACAGAAATATGGCTAGCAAAGAGATCCACGAAATACACATGTAACTCTGTAAGATGAATTAACAGAACACTAAGCAGTTTCTCAGAAAGTTTCCTTCCAGATTTCATCTGAGGATATTTCTTTTTTCACCATAGCCCTCTATGGGCTTCCAAATATCACTTTGCCAATTCCACAGGACCTGTCTTAGCGAAAGTCTTCTTGAGGGGAAAGCTGTAACTCTGTGAGATGATTTCACAGAACACAAAGAAGTGTCTCCGAAAGCCTCTTTCTCTTTGTTATCGGAGGATATTTCCTTGGCCCTATCGTCTTCAAAGGGATCCGAAATATCTGTTCTCTGATTCCACAGAAATAAGGTTATCAAAGAGGTACACGAAATACACATGTAACTCTGTGAGATGAGTTATCAGAACACTGAGCAGTTTCTCAGAAAGCTTCTTTCCAGATTTCATCTGAGGATATATCCTTTTTCAAGATAGCCCTCTATGGGCTTCCAAATATCACTTTGCCAATTCCACAAGAACTGTCTTAGGGAAAGGCTTCTTGAGGGGAATGCTGTAACTCTGAGAGATGATTTCACAGAACACCGAGAAGTTTCACAGAAAGCTTCTTTCTCTTTGTTATCGGAGGATATTTCCTTTGGCCCTATAGTCTCCAATGGGATCCGACATATCTCTTCTCAGATTCCACAGAAATAAGGCTAGCAAAGAGATCCACGAAATACACATGTAACTCTGTGAGAAGAATTAACAGAACACTAAGCAGTTTCTCAGAAAGCTTCTTTCCAGATTTCATCTGAGGATATTTCCCTTTTCACCATAGCCCCCTAAGGGGTTCCAAATATCACTTTGCCAATTCCACAAGAACGGTCTCAGCGAAAGGCTTCTTGAGGGGAAATCTGCAACTCTGTGAGATGATTTCACAGAACACAAAAAATTTCTCAGAAAGCTTCTTTCTCTTTGTTATCGGAGGATATTTCCTTTGGCCCTATAGTCTTTAATGGGATCCGAAATATCTGTTCTCAGATTCCACAGAAATAAGGCTAGCAAAGCGATCCACGAAATACACATGTAACTCTATGAGATGAATTAACAGAACACTAAGCAGTTTCTCAGAAAGCTTCTTTCCGGATTTCATCCGAGGATATTTCCTTTTTCAACATAGCCCTCTATGGGCTTCCAAATATCACTTTGCCAATTCCACAAGAACTGTCTTAGCGAAAGGCTTCATGAGGGGAAAGCTGTAGCTCTGTGAGATGATTTCACAGAACACAAAGAAGTTTCTCAGAAAGCTTCTTTCTCTTTGTTATCGGAGGATATTTCCTTTGCCCCTATAGTCTTCAAAGTGATCCAAAATATCTGTACTCAGATTCCACAGAAATAAGGCTAGCAAAGAGATCCACGAAATACACATGTAACTCTGTGAGATGAATTAACAGAACACTAAACAGTTTCTCAGAGAGCCTCTTTCCAGATTTCATCTGAGTATATTTCCTTTTTCACCGTAGCCCTCTTTGGGCTTCCAAATATCACTTTGCCAATTCCAAAAGAACTCTATTAGCGAAAGCCTTTTTGAGAGGAAAGCTGTAACTCTGTGAGATGATTTCACAGAACACAAAGAAGTTTCTCAGAAAGCTTCTTTCTCTTTGTTATCGGAGGATATTTACTTTGGCCCTATAGTCTTCAAAGGGATCTGAAATATCTGTTCTCAGATTCCTCAGAAATAAGGCTAAAAAAGAGATCCACGAAATACACATGTAACTCTGTTAGATGAATTAACAGAACACTAAGCAGTTTCTCAGAAAGTTTCCTTCCAGATTTCATCTGAGGATATTTCCTTTTTCAGCATAGCCCTCTATGGGCTTCGAAATATCACTTTGCCAATTCCACAGGAACTGTCTTAGCGAAAGGCTTCTTGAGGGGAAAGCTGTAACTCTGTGAGATGATTTCACAGAACACAAAGAAGTTTCTCAGAAAGCCTCTTTCTCTTTGTTATCGGAGGATATTTCCTTTGGCCCTATATTCTTCAATTGGATCCGAAATATCTGTTCTCTGATTCCACAGAAATAAGGCTGGCAAAGAGGTACACGAAATACACATGTAACTCTGTGAGATGAGTTATCAGAACACTAAGCAGTTTCTCAGAAAGCTTCTTTCCAGATTTCATCTGAGGATATATCCTTTTTCAAGATAGCCCTCTAGGGGTTCCAAATATCACATTGCCAATTCCACAAGGACTGTCTTAGGGAAAGGCTTCTTGAGTGGAATGCTGTAACTCTGTGAGATGATTTCACAGAACACAAAGAAGTTTCTCAGAAAGCATCTTTCTCTTTGTTATCGGAGGATAATTCCTTTGGCCCTATAGTCTCCAATGGGATCCGAAATATCTGTTCTCAGATTCCACAGAAATAAGGCTAGCAAAGAGATCCACGAAATACACATGTAACTCTATGAGATGAATTAACAGAACACTAAGCACTTTCTCAGAAAGCTTCTTTCCGGATTTCATCTGAGGATATTTCCTTTTTCAACATAGCCCTCTATGGGCTTCCAAATATCACTTTGCCAATTCCACAAGAACTGTCTTAACGAAAGGCTTCATGAGGGGAAAGCTGTAGCTCTGTGAGATGATTTCACAGAACACAAAGAAGTTTCTCAGAAAGCTTCTTTCTCTTTGTTATCGTAGGATATTTCCTTTGGCCCTATAGTCTTCAAAGTGATCCGAAATATCTGTACTCAGATTCCACAGAAATAAGGCTAGCAAAGAGATCCACGAAATACACATGTAACTCTGTGAGATGAATTAACAGAACACTAAGCAGTTTCTCAGAGAGCCTCTTTCCAGATTTCATCTGAGTATATTTCCTCTTTCACCGTAGCCCTCTTTGGGCTTCCAAATATCACTTTGCCAATTCCAAAAGAACTCTATTACCGAAAGCCTTATTGAGAGGAAAGCTGTAACTCTGTGAGATGATTTCACAGAACACAAAGAAGTTTCTCAGAAAGCTTCTTTCTCTTTGTTATCGGAGGATATTTACTTTGGCCCTATAGTCTTCAAAGGGATCTGAAATATCTGTTCTCAGATTCCTCAGAAATAAGGCTAAAAAAGAGATCCACGAAATACACATGTAACTCTGTTAGATGAATTAACAGAACACTAAGCAGTTTCTCAGAAAGTTTCCTTCCAGATTTCATCTGAGGATATTTCCTTTTTCACCATAGCCCTCTATGGGCTTCCAAATATCACTTTGCCAATTCCACAGGAACTGTCTTAGCGAAAGGCTTTTTGAGAGGAAAGCTGTAACTCTGTGAGATGATTTCACAGAACACAAAGAGGTTTCTCAGAAAGCTTCTTTCTCTTTGTTATCGGAGGATATTTCCTTTGGCCCTATGGTTTTCAATGAGATCCGAAATATCTGTTCTCCGATTCCACAGAAATAAGGCTAGCAATGAGATCCACGAAATACACATGTAACTCTGTGAGATGAATTAACAGAACACTAAGCAGTTTCTTAGAAAGGTTCTTTCCAGATTTCATCTGAGGATATTTCCTTTTTCACCATAGCCCTCTATGGGCTTCCAAATATCACTTTGCGATTCCACAAGAACTGTCTTAGCGAAAGGCTTCTTGAGGGGAAGCTGGAACTCTGTGAGATGATTTCACAGAACACAAAGAAGTTTCTCAGAAAGCTTCTTTCTCTTTGTTATCGGCGATTATTTCCTTTGGCCCTATAGTCTTCAAAGGGATCCGAAATATCTGTACTCAGATTCCACAGAAATATGGCTAGCAAAGAGATCCACGAAATACACCTGTAACACTGTGAGATGAATTAAGAGAACACTAAGCAGTTTCTCAGAAAGCTTCTTTCCAGATTTCATATGAGGATATTTCCTTTTTCACTGTAGCCCTCTGTGGGCTTCCAAATATCTCTTTGCCAATTCCACAAGAACTGTCTTAGCGAAAGGCTTCTTGAGGGGAAAGCTGTAACTTAGTGAGATGATTTCACAGAACACAAAGAAGTTTCTCATAAAGCTTCTTTCTCTTTGTTATTGGAGGATATTTCCTTTAGCCCTATAGTCTTCAAAGGGATACGAAATATCTGTACTCAGATTCCACAGAAATAAGGCTAGCAAAGAGATCCACGAAATACACATGTAACTCTGTGAGATGAATTAACAGAAAACTAAGCAGTTTCTCAGAAAGCTTCTTTCCAGATTTCATCTGAGGATATTTCCTTTTCCACCATACCCCTCTATGGGCTTCCAAATATCACTTTGCGAATTCCACAAGAACTGTCTTAGCGAAAGGCTTCTTGAGGGGAAAGCTGTAACTCTGTGAGATGATTTCACAGAACACAAAGGAGTATCTCTGAAAGCTTCTTTCTCTTTGTTTTCGGAGGATATTTCCTTTGGCCCTATAGTCTTCAAAGGGATCCGAAATATCTGTACTCAGATTCCACAGAAATAAGGCTAGCAAAGAGATCCACGAAATACACAAGTAACTCTGTGAGATGAATTAACAGAACACTAAGCAGTTTCTCAGAAAGCTTCTTTCCAGATTTCATCTGAGGATATTTCCCTTTTCACCATAGCCCTCTAAGGGCTTCCAAATATCACTTTGCCAATTCCACAAGAACGGTCTGAGCGAAAGGCTTCTTGAGGAGAAAGCTGTAACTCTGTGAGATGATTTCACAGAACACAAAGAAATTTCTCAGAAAGCTTCATTCTCTTGGTTATCGGAGGATATTTCCTTGGCCCTATGGTCTTCAATGGGATCCGAAATATCTGTTCTCCGAATCCACAGAAATAAGGCTAGCAAAGAGATCCACGAAATACACATGTAACTCTGTGAGATGAATTAACAGAACACTAAGCAGTTTCTCATAAAGCTTCTTTCCAGATTTCATCTGAGGATATTTCCTTTTTCACCATAGCCCTGTATGGGCTTCCAAATATCACTTTGCCAATTCCACAAGAACTGTCTTAGGGAAAGGCTTCTTGAGGTGAAAGCTGTAACTCTGTGAGATGATTTCACAGAACACAAAGAAATTTCTCAGAAAGCTTCTTTCTCTTTGTTATTGGAGGATATTTCCTTGGCCCTATGGTCTTCAATGGGATCCGAAATATCTGTTCACCGATTCCACAGAAATAAGGCTAGCAAAGGGATCCACGAAATACATATGTAACTCTGTGAGATGAATTAACAGAACACTAAGCATTTTCTCAGAAAGCTTCTTTCCACATTTCATCTGAGGATATTTCCTTTTTCACCATAGCCCTCTATGGGCTTCCAAATATCATTTTGCGATTTCCACAAGAACTGTCTTAGCGAAAGGCTTCTTGAGGGGAAAGCTGTAACTCTGTGAGATGATTTCACAGAACACAAAGAAGTTTTTCTGAAAGCTTCTTTCTCTTTGTTATCGCAGGATATTTCCTTTGGCCCTATAGTCTTCAAGGGATCCGAAATATCTGTTCTCAGATTCCACAGAAATAAGGATAGCAAAGAGATCCACGAAACACACATGTAATTCTGTGAGATGAATTAACAGAACACTAAGCAGTTTCTCAGAAAGCTTCTTTCCAGATTTCATCTGAGGATATTTCCTTTTTCACCATAGCCCTCTATGGGCTTCCAAATATCACTTTGCCAATTCCACAAGAACTCTCTTAGCGAAAGGCTTCTTGAGGGGAAAGCTGTAACTCTGTGAGATGATTTCACAGAACACAAAGAAGTTTCTCAGAAAGCTTCTTTCTCTTTGTTGTCGGAGGATATTTCTTCTGGCCCTATATTCTTCAAAGGGATCCGAAATATCTGTACTCAGATTCCACAGAAATAAGGCTAGCAAAGAGATCCACGAAATACACATGTAACTCTGTGAGATGAATTAACAGAACACTAAGCAGTTTCTCAGAAACCTTCTTTCCAGATTTCATCTGAGGATATTTCCTTTTTCACCGTAGCCAGATATGGGCTTCCAAATATCACTTTGCCAATTCCACAAGAACTGTCTTAGCGAAAGGCTTCTTGAGGGGAAAGCTGTAACTCTGTGAGATGATTTCACAGAACACAAAGAAGTTTCTCAGAAAGCTTCTTTCTCTTTGTTATCGGAGGATATTTCCTTTGGCCCTATAGTCTTCAAAGGGATCCGAAATATCTGTTCTCAGATTCCTCAGAAATAAGGCTAGAAAAGAGATCCACGATATACACATGTAACTCTGTGAGATGAATTAACAGAACACTAAGCAGTTTCTCAGAAAGTTTCCTTCCAGATTTCATCTGAGGATATTTCCTTTTTCACCGTAGCCCTCTATGGGCTTCCAAATATCACTTTGCCAATTCCACAGGAACTGTCTTAGCGAAAGGCTTCTTGAGGGGAAAGCTGTAACTCTGTGAGATGATTTCACAGAACACAAAGCAGTTTCTCAGAAAGCCTCTTTCTCTTTGTTATCGGAGGATATTTCCTTTGGCCCTATAGTCTTCAATGGGATCCGAAATATCTGTTCTCTGATTCCACAGAAATAAGGCTAGCAAAGAGGTACACGAAATACACATGTAACTCTGTGAGATGAGTTATCAGAACACTAAGCAGTTTCTCAGAAAGCTTCTTTCCAGATTTCATCTGAGGATATATCCTTTTTCAAGATAGCCCTCTATGGGCTTCCAAATATCACTTTGCCAATTCCACAAGAACTGTCTTAGGGAAAGGCTTCTTGAGGGGAATGCTGTAACTCTGAGAGATGATTTCACAGAACACAAAGAAGTTTCACAGAAAGCTTCTTTCTCTTTGTTATCGGAGGTATTTCCTTTGGCCCTATAGTCTCCAATGGGATCCGACACATCTCTTCTCAGATTCCCCAGAAATAAGGCTAGCAAAGAGATCCTCGAAATACACATGTAACTCTGTGAGAAGAATTAACAGAACACTAAGCAGTTTCTCAGAAAGCTTCTTTCCAGATTTCATCTGAGGATATTTCCCTTTTCACCATTGCCCTCTAAGGGGTTCCAAATATCACTTTGCCAATTCCACAAGAACGGTCTTAGCGAAAGGCTTCTTGAGGGGAAAGCTGCAACTCTGTGAGATGATTTCACAGAACACAAAAAATTTCTCAGAAAGCTTCTTTCTCTTTGTTATCGGAGGATATTTCCTTTGGCCCTATAGTCTTCAAAGGGATCCGAAATATCTGTTCTCAGATTCCACAGAAATAAGGCTAGCAAAGAGATCCACGAAATACACATGTTACTCTATGAGATGAATTAACAGAACACTAAGCAGTTTCTCAGACAGCTTCTTTCCAGATTTCATCTGAGGATATTTCCTTTTTCACCATAGCCCTCTTTGGGCTTCCAAATATCACTTTGCCAATTCCACAAGAACTGTCTTAGCGAAAGGCTTCACGAGGGGAAAGCTGTAACTCTGTGAGATGATTTCACAGAACACAAAGAAGTCTCTCAGAAAGCTTCTTTCTCTTTGTTATCGGAGGATATTTCCTTTGGCCCTATAGTCTTCAAAGGGATCCGAAATATCTGTACTCAGATTCCATAGAAATAAGGCTAGCAAAGAGATCCACGAAATACACATGTAACACTGTGAGATGAATTAACAGAACACTAAGCAGTTTCTCAGAAAGATTCTTTCCAGATTTCATCTGAGGATATTTCCTTTTTCACCGTAGCCCTCTTTAGTCTTCTAAATATCACTTTGCCAATTCCAAAAGAACTGTATTAGCGAAAGGCTTTTTGAGAGGAAAGCTGTAACTCTGTGAGATGATTTCACAGAACACAAAGAAGTTTCTCAGAAAGCTTCTTTCTCTTTGTTATCGGAGGATATTTCCTTTGGCCCTATGGTTTTCAATGAGATCCGAAATATCTGTTCTCCGATTCCACAGAAATAAGGCTAGCAATGAGATCCACGAAATACACATGTAACTCTGTGAGATGAATTAACAGAACACTAAGCAGTTTCTTAGAAAGGTTCTTTCCAGATTTCATCTGAGGATATTTCCTTTTTCACCATAGCCCTCAATGGGCTTCCAAATATCACTTTGCGATTCCACAAGAACTGTCTTAGCGAAAGGCTTCTTGAGGGGAAGCTGGAACTCTGTGAGATGATTTCACAGAACACAAAGAAGTTTCTCAGAAAGCTTCTTTCTCTTTGTTATCGGAGGATATTTCCTTTGGCCCTATAGTCTTCAAAGGGATCCGAAATATCTGTACTCAGATTCCACAGAAATATGGCTAGCAAAGAGATCCACGAAATACACCTGTAACACTGTGAGATGAATTAAGAGAACACTAAGCAGTTTCTCAGAAAGCTTCTTTCCAGATTTCATATGAGGATATTTCCTTTTTCACCGTAGCCCTCTGTGGGCTTCCAAATATCACTTTGCCAATTCCAAAAGAACTGTCTTAGCGAAAGGCTTCTTGAGGGGAAAGCTGAAACTTAGTGAGATGATTTCACAGAACAAAAAGAAGTTTCTCAGAAAGCTTCCTTCTCTTTGTTATTGGAGGATATTTCCTTTAGCCCTATAGTCTTCAAAGGGATACGAAATATCTGTACTCAGATTCCACAGAAATAAGGCTAGCAAAGAGATCCACGAAATACACATGTAACTCTGTGAGATGAATTAACAGAAAACTCAGCAGTTTCTCAGAAAGCTTCTTTCCAGATTTCATCTGAGGATATTTCCTTTTCCACCATAGCCCTCTATGGGCTTCCAAATATCACTTTGCGATTTCCACAAGAACTGTCTTAGCGAAAGTCTTCTTGAGGGGAAAGCTGTAACTCTGTGAGACGATTTCACAGAACACAAAGGAGTTTCTCTGAAAGCTTTTTCTCTTTGTTTTCGGATGATATTTCCTTTGGCCCTATAGTCTTCAAAGGGATCCGAAATATCTGTACTCAGATTCCACAGAAATAAGGCTAGCAAAGCGATCCACGAAATACACATGTAACTCTGTGAGATAATTAACAGAACACTAAGCAGTTTCTCAGAAAGCTTCCTTCCAGATTTCATCTGAGGATATTTCCTTTTTCACTGTAGCCCTCTATGGGCTTCCAAATATCACTTTGCCAATTCCACATGAACTGTCTTAGCGAAAGGCTTCTTGAGGGGAAAGCTGTAACTCTGTGAGATGATTTCACAGAACACAAAGAAGTTTCTCAGAAAGCCTCTTTCTCTTTGTTATCAGAGGATATTTCCTTTGGCCCTATAGTCTTCAATGTGGTCCTAAATATCTGTTCTCTGATTCCACAGAAATAAGGCTAGCAAAGATGTACAGGAAATACTCATGTAACTCTGTGAGATGAGTTGTCAGAACACTAAGCAGTTTCTCAGAAAGCTTCTTTCCAGATTTCATCTGAGGATATATCCTTTTTCAAGATAGCCCTCTATGGGCTTCCAAATATCACCTTGCCAATTCCACAAGAACTGTCTTAGGGAAAGGCTTCTTGAGGGAAATGCTGTAACTCTGTGAGATGATTTCACAGAACACAAAGAAGTTTCACAGAAAGCTTCTTTCTCTTTGTTATCGGAGAATATTTCCTTTTGCCCTATAGTCTCCAATGGGATCCGAAATATCTGTTCTCAGATTCCACAGAAATAAGGCTAGCAAAGAGATCCACGAAATACACATGTAACTCTGTGAGATGCATTAACAGAACACTAAGCAGTTTCTCAGAAAGCTTCTTTCCAGATTTCATCTGAGGATATTTCCCTTTTCACCTTAGCCCTCTAAGGGGTTCCAAATATCACGTTGCCAATTCCACAGGAACGGTCTTAGCGAAAGGCTTCTTGAGGGGAAAGCAGCAACTCTGTGAGATGATTTCAGAGAACACAAAGAAGTTTCTCAGAAAGCTTCCTTCTCTTTGTTATCGGAGGATATTTCCTTTGGCCCTATAGTCTTCAATGTGGTCGTAAATATCTGTTCTCAGATTCCACAGAAATAAGGCTAGTAAAGAGATGTACGAAATACACATGTAACTCTGTGAGATGAATTAAGAGAACACTAAGCAGTTTCTCAGAAAGCTTCTTTCCAGATTTCATCTGAGGATATTTCGTTTTTCACCGTAGCCCTCTGTTGGCTTCCAAATATCACTTTGCCAATTCCACAAGAAATGTCTTAGCGAAAGGCTTCTGGAGGGGAAAGCTGTAACTCTGTGAAATGATTTCACAGAACACAAAGAAGTTTCTCAGAAAGCTTCTTTCTCTTTGTTATCGGAGGATATTTCCTTTGGCCCTATAGTCTTCAAAGGGATCCGAAATATCTGTTCTCAGATTCCTCAGAAATAAGGCTAGAAAAGAGATCCACGATATACACATGTAACTCTGTGAGATGAATTGACAGAACACTAAGCAGTTTCTCAGAAAGTTTCCTTCCAGATTTCATCTGAGGATATTTCCTTTTTCACCATAGCCCTCTATGGGCTTCCAAATATCACTTTGCCAATTCCACAGGAACTGTCTTAGCGAAAGGCTTCTTGAGGGGAAAGCTGTAACTCTGTGAGATGATTTCACAGAACACAAAGCAGTTTCTCAGAAAGCCTCTTTCTCTTGGTTATCGGAGGATATTTCCTTTGGCCCTATGGTCTTCAATGAGATCCGAAATATCTGTTCTCCGATTCCACAGAAATAAGGCTAGCAAAGAGATCCAAGAAATACACATGTAACTCTGTGAGATGAATTAACAGAACACTAAGCAGTTTCTTAGAAAGCTTCTTTCCAGATTTCATCTGAGGATATTTCCTTTTTCACCATAGCCCTCTACGGGCTTTCAAATATCACTTTGCCAATTCCCCAAGAACTGTCTTAGCAAAAGGCTTCTTGAAGAGAAAGCTGTAACTCTGTGAGATGATTTCACAGAACACAAAGAAGTTTCTTAGAAAGCTTCTTTCTCTTTGTTATCGGAGGATATTTCCTTTGGCCCTATAGTCTTCAAAGGGATCCGAAATATCTGTACTCAGATTCCACAGAAATAAGGCTAGCAAAGAGATCCACGAAATACACATGTAACTCTGTGAGATGAATTAACAGAACACTAAGCAGTTTCTCAGAAAGCTTCTTTCCAGATTTTATCTGAGGATATTTCCTTTTTCACCGTAGCCCTCTGTGGGCTTCCAAATATCACTTTTCCAATTCCAAAAGAACTGTCTTAGCGAAAGGCTTCTTGAGGGGAAAGCTGTAACTCTGTGAGATGATTTCAGAGAACACAAAGAAGTTTCTCTGAAAGCTTCTTTCTCTTTGTTATCGGAGGATATTTCCTTTGGCCCTATGGTCTTCAATGGGATCCGAAATATCTGTTCTCAGATTCCACAGAAATAAGGCTAGCAAAGAGATCCACGAAATACACATGTAACTCTGTGAGATGAATTAACAGAACACTAAGCAGTTTCTCAGAAAGCTTCTTTCCAGATTTCATCTGAGGATATTTCCTTTTTCACCTTAGCCCTCTATGGGCTCCCAAATATCACTTTGCGAATTCCACAAGAACTGTCGTAGCGAAAGGCTTCTTGAGGGGAAAGCTGTAACTCTGTGAGGTGATTTCACAGAACACAAAGAAGTTTCTCAGAAAGCTTCTTTCTCTTTGTTATCGGAGGACATTTCCTTTGGCCCTATAGTCTTCAAAGGGATGCGAAATATCTGTTCTCAGATTCCACAGAAGTAAGGCTAGGAAAGAGATCCAAGAAATACACATGTTACACTGAGAGATGAATTAACAGAACACTAAGCAGTTTCTCAGAAAGCTACTTTCCAGATTTCATCTGAGGATATTTACTTTTTCACCATAGCCCTCCACGGGCTTCCAAATATCACTTTGCGAATTCCACAAGAACTGTCTTAGCGAAAGGATTTTTGAGGGGAAAGGTGTAACTGTGTGAGATGATTTCAAAGAACACAAAGAAGTTTCTCAGAAAGCTTCTTTCTCTTTGTTATCGGAGGATATTTCCTTTGGCCCTATAGTCTCCAATGGGATCCGAAATATCTGTTCTCAGATTCCACAGAAATAAGGCTAGCAAAGAGATCCACGAAATACCCATGTAACTCTGTGAGATGAATTAACAGAACACTAAGCAGTTTCTCAGAAAGCTTCTTTCCAGAGTTCATCTGAGGATATTTCCTTTTTCACCTTAGACCTCTATGGGCTCCCAAATATCACTTTGCGAATTCCACAAGAACTGTCGTAGCGAAAGGCTTCTTGAGGGGAAAGCTGTAACTCTGTGAGGTGATTCCACAGAACACGAAGAAGTTTCTCAGAAAGCTTCTTTCTCTTTGTTATCGGAGGACATTTCCTTTGGCCCTATAGTCTTCAAAGGGATGCGAAATATCTGTTCTCAGATTCCACAGAAGTAAGGCTAGCAAAGAGATCCAAGAAATACACATGTTACACTGAGAGATGAATTAACAGAACACTAAGCAGTTTCTCAGAAAGCTACTTTCCAGATTTCATCTGAGGATATTTCCTTTTTCACCATAGCCCTCCATGGGCTTCCAAATATCACTTTGCGAATTCCACAAGAACAGTCTTAGCGAAAGGATTTTTGAGGGGAAAGGTGTAACTCTGTGAGATGATTTCACAGAACACAAAGAAGTTTCTCAGAAAGCTTCTTTCTCTTTGTTATCGGAGGATATTTCCTTTGGCCCTATAGTCTCCAATGGGATCCGAAATATCTGTTCTCAGATTCCACAGAAATAAGGCTAGCAAAGAGATCCACGAAATACACATGTAACTCTGTGAGATGAATTAACAGAACACTAAGCAGTTTCTCAGAAAGCTTCTTTCTCTTTGTTATCGGAAGGTATTTCCTTTGGCCCTATAGTCTTCAAAGGGATCCGAAATATCTGTTCTCAGATTCCACAGAAATAAGGCTAGCAAAGAGATCTACGAAATACACATGTAACTCTATGAGATGAATTAACAGAACACTAAGCAGTTTCTCAGAAAGCTTCTTTCCAGATTTCATCTGAGGATATTTCCTTTTTCACCATTGCCCTCTATGGGCTTCCAAATATCATTTTGCGAATTCCACAAGAACTGTCTTAGCGAAAGGCTTCTTGAGGGGAAAGCTGTAACTCTGTGAGATGATTTCACAGAACACAAAGAAGTTTTTCTGAAAGCTTCTTTCTCTTTGTTATCGGAGGATATGTCCTTTGGCCCTATAGTCTTCAAAGGATCCGAAATATCTGTTCTCAGATTCCACAGCAATAAGGCTAGCAAAGAGATCCACGAAACACACATGTAACTCTGTGAGATGAATTAACAGAACACTAAGCAGTTTCTCAGAAAGCTTCCTTCCAGATTTCATCTGAGGATATTTCCTTTTTCACTGTAGCCCTCTGAGGGCTTGCAAATATCACTTTGCCAATTCCACAAGAACTGTCTTAGCCAAAGGCTTCTTGAGGGGAAAGCTGTAACTCTGTGAGATGATTTCACAGAACACAGAGAAATTTCTCAGAAAGCTGGTTTCTCTTTGTTATCGGAGGATATTTCCTTTGGCCCTATAGTCTCCAATGGGATCCGAAATATCTGTTCTCAGATTCCACAGAAATAAGGCTAGCAAAGAGATCCACGAAATACACATGTAACTCTGTGAGATGAATTAACAGAACACTAAGCAGTTTCTCAGAAAGCTTCTTTCTCTTTGTTATCGGAAGGTATTTCCTTTGGCCCTATAGTCTTCAAAGGGATCCGAAATATCTGTTCTCAGATTCCACAGAAATAAGGCTAGCAAAGAGATCTACGAAATACACATGTAACTCTATGAGATGAATTAACAGAACACTAAGCAGTTTCTCAGAAAGCTTCTTTCCAGATTTCATCTGAGGATATTTCCTTTTTCACCATAGCCCTCTTTGGGCTTCCAAATATCACTTTGCCAATTCCACAAGAACTGTCTTAGCGAAAGGCTTCACGAGGGGAAAGCTGTAACTCTGTGAGATGATTTCACAGAACACAAAGAAGTTTCTCAGAAAGCTTCTTTCTCTTTGTTATCGGAGGATATTTCCTTTGGCCCTATAGTCTTCAAAGGGATCCGAAATATCTGTTCTCAGATTCCTCAGAAATAAGGCTAGAAAAGAGATCCACGATATACACATGTAACTCTGTGAGATGAATTAACAGAACACTAAGCAGTTTCTCAGAAAGTTTCCTTCCAGATTTCATCTGAGGATATTTCCTTTTTCACCGTAGCCCTCTATGGGCTTCCAAATATCACTTTGCCAATTCCACAGGAACTGTCTTAGCGAAAGGCTTCTTGAGGGGAAAGCTGTAACTCTGTGAGATGATTTCACAGAACACAAAGCAGTTTCTCAGAAAGCCTCTTTCTCTTTGTTATCGGAGGATATTTCCTTTGGCCCTATAGTCTTCAATGGGATCCGAAATATCTGTTCTCTGATTCCACAGAAATAAGGCTAGCAAAGAGGTACACGAAATACACATGTAACTCTGTGAGATGAGTTATCAGAACACTAAGCAGTTTCTCAGAAAGCTTCTTTCCAGATTTCATCTGAGGATATATCCTTTTTCAAGATAGCCCTCTATGGGCTTCCAAATATCACTTTGCCAATTCCACAAGAACTGTCTTAGGGAAAGGCTTCTTGAGGGGAATGCTGTAACTCTGAGAGATGATTTCACAGAACACAAAGAAGTTTCACAGAAAGCTTCTTTCTCTTTGTTATCGGAGGTATTTCCTTTGGCCCTATAGTCTCCAATGGGATCCGACACATCTCTTCTCAGATTCCCCAGAAATAAGGCTAGCAAAGAGATCCTCGAAATACACATGTAACTCTGTGAGAAGAATTAACAGAACACTAAGCAGTTTCTCAGAAAGCTTCTTTCCAGATTTCATCTGAGGATATTTCCCTTTTCACCATTGCCCTCTAAGGGGTTCCAAATATCACTTTGCCAATTCCACAAGAACGGTCTTAGCGAAAGGCTTCTTGAGGGGAAAGCTGCAACTCTGTGAGATGATTTCACAGAACACAAAAAATTTCTCAGAAAGCTTCTTTCTCTTTGTTATCGGAGGATATTTCCTTTGGCCCTATAGTCTTCAAAGGGATCCGAAATATCTGTTCTCAGATTCCACAGAAATAAGGCTAGCAAAGAGATCCACGAAATACACATGTTACTCTATGAGATGAATTAACAGAACACTAAGCAGTTTCTCAGACAGCTTCTTTCCAGATTTCATCTGAGGATATTTCCTTTTTCACCATAGCCCTCTTTGGGCTTCCAAATATCACTTTGCCAATTCCACAAGAACTGTCTTAGCGAAAGGCTTCACGAGGGGAAAGCTGTAACTCTGTGAGATGATTTCACAGAACACAAAGAAGTTTCTCAGAAAGCTTCTTTCTCTTTGTTATCGGAGGATATTTCCTTTGGCCCTATAGTCTTCAAAGGGATCCGAAATATCTGTACTCAGATTCCATAGAAATAAGGCTAGCAAAGAGATCCACGAAATACACATGTAACACTGTGAGATGAATTAACAGAACACTAAGCAGTTTCTCAGAAAGATTCTTTCCAGATTTCATCTGAGGATATTTCCTTTTTCACCGTAGCCCTCTTTAGTCTTCTAAATATCACTTTGCCAATTCCAAAAGAACTGTATTAGCGAAAGGCTTTTTGAGAGGAAAGCTGTAACTCTGTGAGATGATTTCACAGAACACAAAGAAGTTTCTCAGAAAGCTTCTTTCTCTTTGTTATCGGAGGATATTTCCTTTGGCCCTATGGTTTTCAATGAGATCCGAAATATCTGTTCTCCGATTCCACAGAAATAAGGCTAGCAATGAGATCCACGAAATACACATGTAACTCTGTGAGATGAATTAACAGAACACTAAGCAGTTTCGTAGAAAGGTTCTTTCCAGATTTCATCTGAGGATATTTCCTTTTTCACCATAGCCCTCAATGGGCTTCCAAATATCACTTTGCGATTCCACAAGAACTGTCTTAGCGAAAGGCTTCTTGAGGGGAAGCTGGAACTCTGTGAGATGATTTCACAGAACACAAAGAAGTTTCTCAGAAAGCTTCTTTCTCTTTGTTATCGGAGGATATTTCCTTTGGCCCTATAGTCTTCAAAGGGATCCGAAATATCTGTACTCAGATTCCACAGAAATATGGCTAGCAAAGAGATCCACGAAATACACCTGTAACACTGTGAGATGAATTAAGAGAACACTAAGCAGTTTCTCAGAAAGCTTCTTTCCAGATTTCATATGAGGATATTTCCTTTTTCACCGTAGCCCTCTGTGGACTTCCAAATATCACTTTGCCAATTCCAAAAGAACTGTCTTAGCGAAAGGCTTCTTGAGGGGAAAGCTGAAACTTAGTGAGATGATTTCACAGAACAAAAAGAAGTTTCTCAGAAAGCTTCCTTCTCTTTGTTATTGGAGGATATTTCCTTTAGCCCTATAGTCTTCAAAGGGATACGAAATATCTGTACTCAGATTCCACAGAAATAAGGCTAGCAAAGAGATCCACGAAATACACATGTAACTCTGTGAGATGAATTAACAGAAAACTCAGCAGTTTCTCAGAAAGCTTCTTTCCAGATTTCATCTGAGGATATTTCCTTTTCCACCATAGCCCTCTATGGGCTTCCAAATATCACTTTGCGATTTCCACAAGAACTGTCTTAGCGAAAGTCTTCTTGAGGGGAAAGCTGTAACTCTGTGAGACGATTTCACAGAACACAAAGGAGTTTCTCTGAAAGCTTTTTCTCTTTGTTTTCGGATGATATTTCCTTTGGCCCTATAGTCTTCAAAGGGATCCGAAATATCTGTACTCAGATTCCACAGAAATAAGGCTAGCAAAGCGATCCACGAAATACACATGTAACTCTGTGAGATAATTAACAGAACACTAAGCAGTTTCTCAGAAAGCTTCCTTCCAGATTTCATCTGAGGATATTTCCTTTTTCACTGTAGCCCTCTATGGGCTTCCAAATATCACTTTGCCAATTCCACATGAACTGTCTTAGCGAAAGGCTTCTTGAGGGGAAAGCTGTAACTCTGTGAGATGATTTCACAGAACACAAAGAAGTTTCTCAGAAAGCCTCTTTCTCTTTGTTATCAGAGGATATTTCCTTTGGCCCTATAGTCTTCAATGTGGTCCTAAATATCTGTTCTCTGATTCCACAGAAATAAGGCTAGCAAAGAGGTACAGGAAATACTCATGTAACTCTGTGAGATGAGTTGTCAGAACACTAAGCAGTTTCTCAGAAAGCTTCTTTCCAGATTTCATCTGAGGATATATCCTTTTTCAAGATAGCCCTCTATGGGCTTCCAAATATCACCTTGCCAATTCCACAAGAACTGTCTTAGGGAAAGGCTTCTTGAGGGAAATGCTGTAACTCTGTGAGATGATTTCACAGAACACAAAGAAGTTTCACAGAAAGCTTCTTTCTCTTTGTTATCGGAGAATATTTCCTTTTGCCCTATAGTCTCCAATGGGATCCGAAATATCTGTTCTCAGATTCCACAGAAATAAGGCTAGCAAAGAGATCCACGAAATACACATGTAACTCTGTGAGATGCATTAACAGAACACTAAGCAGTTTCTCAGAAAGCTTCTTTCCAGATTTCATCTGAGGATATTTCCCTTTTCACCTTAGCCCTCTAAGGGGTTCCAAATATCACGTTGCCAATTCCACAGGAACGGTCTTAGCGAAAGGCTTCTTGAGGGGAAAGCAGCAACTCTGTGAGATGATTTCAGAGAACACAAAGAAGTTTCTCAGAAAGCTTCCTTCTCTTTGTTATCGGAGGATATTTCCTTTGGCCCTATAGTCTTCAATGTGGTCGTAAATATCTGTTCTCAGATTCCACAGAAATAAGGCTAGTAAAGAGATGTACGAAATACACATGTAACTCTGTGAGATGAATTAAGAGAACACTAAGCAGTTTCTCAGAAAGCTTCTTTCCAGATTTCATCTGAGGATATTTCGTTTTTCACCGTAGCCCTCTGTTGGCTTCCAAATATCACTTTGCCAATTCCACAAGAAATGTCTTAGCGAAAGGCTTCTGGAGGGGAAAGCTGTAACTCTGTGAAATGATTTCACAGAACACAAAGAAGTTTCTCAGAAAGCTTCTTTCTCTTTGTTATCGGAGGATATTTCCTTTGGCCCTATAGTCTTCAAAGGGATCCGAAATATCTGTTCTCAGATTCCTCAGAAATAAGGCTAGAAAAGAGATCCACGATATACACATGTAACTCTGTGAGATGAATTGACAGAACACTAAGCAGTTTCTCAGAAAGTTTCCTTCCAGATTTCATCTGAGGATATTTCCTTTTTCACCATAGCCCTCTATGGGCTTCCAAATATCACTTTGCCAATTCCACAGGAACTGTCTTAGCGAAAGGCTTCTTGAGGGGAAAGCTGTAACTCTGTGAGATGATTTCACAGAACACAAAGCAGTTTCTCAGAAAGCCTCTTTCTCTTGGTTATCGGAGGATATTTCCTTTGGCCCTATGGTCTTCAATGAGATCCGAAATATCTGTTCTCCGATTCCACAGAAATAAGGCTAGCAAAGAGATCCAAGAAATACACATGTAACTCTGTGAGATGAATTAACAGAACACTAAGCAGTTTCTTAGAAAGCTTCTTTCCAGATTTCATCTGAGGATATTTCCTTTTTCACCATAGCCCTCTACGGGCTTTCAAATATCACTTTGCCAATTCCCCAAGAACTGTCTTAGCAAAAGGCTTCTTGAAGAGAAAGCTGTAACTCTGTGAGATGATTTCACAGAACACAAAGAAGTTTCTTAGAAAGCTTCTTTCTCTTTGTTATCGGAGGATATTTCCTTTGGCCCTATAGTCTTCAAAGGGATCCGAAATATCTGTACTCAGATTCCACAGAAATAAGGCTAGCAAAGAGATCCACGAAATACACATGTAACTCTGTGAGATGAATTAACAGAACACTAAGCAGTTTCTCAGAAAGCTTCTTTCCAGATTTTATCTGAGGATATTTCCTTTTTCACCGTAGCCCTCTGTGGGCTTCCAAATATCACTTTTCCAATTCCAAAAGAACTGTCTTAGCGAAAGGCTTCTTGAGGGGAAAGCTGTAACTCTGTGAGATGATTTCAGAGAACACAAAGAAGTTTCTCTGAAAGCTTCTTTCTCTTTGTTATCGGAGGATATTTCCTTTGGCCCTATGGTCTTCAATGGGATCCGAAATATCTGTTCTCAGATTCCACAGAAATAAGGCTAGCAAAGAGATCCACGAAATACACATGTAACTCTGTGAGATGAATTAACAGAACACTAAGCAGTTTCTCAGAAAGCTTCTTTCCAGATTTCATCTGAGGATATTTCCTTTTTCACCTTAGCCCTCTATGGGCTCCCAAATATCACTTTGCGAATTCCACAAGAACTGTCGTAGCGAAAGGCTTCTTGAGGGGAAAGCTGTAACTCTGTGAGGTGATTTCACAGAACACAAAGAAGTTTCTCAGAAAGCTTCTTTCTCTTTGTTATCGGAGGACATTTCCTTTGGCCCTATAGTCTTCAAAGGGATGCGAAATATCTGTTCTCAGATTCCACAGAAGTAAGGCTAGGAAAGAGATCCAAGAAATACACATGTTACACTGAGAGATGAATTAACAGAACACTAAGCAGTTTCTCAGAAAGCTACTTTCCAGATTTCATCTGAGGATATTTACTTTTTCACCATAGCCCTCCACGGGCTTCCAAATATCACTTTGCGAATTCCACAAGAACTGTCTTAGCGAAAGGATTTTTGAGGGGAAAGGTGTAACTGTGTGAGATGATTTCAAAGAACACAAAGAAGTTTCTCAGAAAGCTTCTTTCTCTTTGTTATCGGAGGATATTTCCTTTGGCCCTATAGTCTCCAATGGGATCCGAAATATCTGTTCTCAGATTCCACAGAAATAAGGCTAGCAAAGAGATCCACGAAATACCCATGTAACTCTGTGAGATGAATTAACAGAACACTAAGCAGTTTCTCAGAAAGCTTCTTTCCAGAGTTCATCTGAGGATATTTCCTTTTTCACCTTAGACCTCTATGGGCTCCCAAATATCACTTTGCGAATTCCACAAGAACTGTCGTAGCGAAAGGCTTCTTGAGGGGAAAGCTGTAACTCTGTGAGGTGATTCCACAGAACACGAAGAAGTTTCTCAGAAAGCTTCTTTCTCTTTGTTATCGGAGGACATTTCCTTTGGCCCTATAGTCTTCAAAGGGATGCGAAATATCTGTTCTCAGATTCCACAGAAGTAAGGCTAGCAAAGAGATCCAAGAAATACACATGTTACACTGAGAGATGAATTAACAGAACACTAAGCAGTTTCTCAGAAAGCTACTTTCCAGATTTCATCTGAGGATATTTCCTTTTTCACCATAGCCCTCCATGGGCTTCCAAATATCACTTTGCGAATTCCACAAGAACAGTCTTAGCGAAAGGATTTTTGAGGGGAAAGGTGTAACTCTGTGAGATGATTTCACAGAACACAAAGAAGTTTCTCAGAAAGCTTCTTTCTCTTTGTTATCGGAGGATATTTCCTTTGGCCCTATAGTCTCCAATGGGATCCGAAATATCTGTTCTCAGATTCCACAGAAATAAGGCTAGCAAAGAGATCCACGAAATACACATGTAACTCTGTGAGATGAATTAACAGAACACTAAGCAGTTTCTCAGAAAGCTTCTTTCTCTTTGTTATCGGAAGGTATTTCCTTTGGCCCTATAGTCTTCAAAGGGATCCGAAATATCTGTTCTCAGATTCCACAGAAATAAGGCTAGCAAAGAGATCTACGAAATACACATGTAACTCTATGAGATGAATTAACAGAACACTAAGCAGTTTCTCAGAAAGCTTCTTTCCAGATTTCATCTGAGGATATTTCCTTTTTCACCATTGCCCTCTATGGGCTTCCAAATATCATTTTGCGAATTCCACAAGAACTGTCTTAGCGAAAGGCTTCTTGAGGGGAAAGCTGTAACTCTGTGAGATGATTTCACAGAACACAAAGAAGTTTTTCTGAAAGCTTCTTTCTCTTTGTTATCGGAGGATATGTCCTTTGGCCCTATAGTCTTCAAAGGATCCGAAATATCTGTTCTCAGATTCCACAGCAATAAGGCTAGCAAAGAGATCCACGAAACACACATGTAACTCTGTGAGATGAATTAACAGAACACTAAGCAGTTTCTCAGAAAGCTTCCTTCCAGATTTCATCTGAGGATATTTCCTTTTTCACTGTAGCCCTCTGAGGGCTTGCAAATATCACTTTGCCAATTCCACAAGAACTGTCTTAGCCAAAGGCTTCTTGAGGGGAAAGCTGTAACTCTGTGAGATGATTTCACAGAACACAGAGAAATTTCTCAGAAAGCTGGTTTCTCTTTGTTATCGGAGGATATTTCCTTTGGCCCTATTGTCTTCAAAGGGATCCGACATATCTGTTCTCACATTCCTCAGAAATAAGGCTAGAAAAGAGATCCACGAAATACACATGTAACTCTGTGAGATGAATTAACAGAACACTAAGCAGTTTCTCAGAAAGTTTCCTTCCAGATTTCATCTGAGGATATTTCCTTTTTCACCATAACCCTCTATGGGCTTCCAAATATCACTTTGCCAATTCCAGAGGAACTGTCTAAGCGAAAGGCTTCTTGAGGGTAAAGCTGTAACTCTGTGAGATGATTTCACAGAACACAAAGAAGTTTCTCAGAAAGCCTCTTTCTCTTTGTTATCGGAGGATATTTCCTTTGGCCCTATAGTCTTCAATGGGATCCGAAATATCTGTTCTCTGATTCCACAGAAATAAGGCTAGCAAAGAGGTACACGAAATACACATGTAACTCTGTGAGATGAGTTATCAGAACACTAAGCAGTTTCTCAGAAAGCTTCTTTCCAGATTTCATCTGAGGATATATCCGTTTTCAAGATAGCCCTCTATGGGCTTCCAATATCACTTTGCCAATTCCACAAGAACTGTATTAGGGAAAGGCTTCTTGAGGGGAATGCTGTAACTCTGTGAGATGATTTCACAGAACACAAAGATGTTTCTCAGAAAGCTTCTTTCTCTTTGTTATCGGAAGGTATTTCCTTTGGCCCTATAGTCTGCAAAGGGATCCGAAATATCTGTTCTCAGATTCCACAGAAATAAGGCTAGCAAAGAGATCCACGATATACACATGTAACTCTGTGCGATGAATTAACAGAACACTAAGCAGTTTCTCAGAATGCTTCTTTCCAGATTTCATCGTAGGATATTTCCTTTTTCACCGTAGCCCTCTGTGGGCTTCCAAATATCACTTTGCCAATTCCACAAGAACTGTCTTACCGAAAGGCTTCTTTAGAGGAAAGCTGTAACTCTGTGAGATGATTTCACAGAACACAAAGAAGTTTCTCAGAAAGCTTCTTTCTCTTTGTTATCGGAGGATATTTGCTTTAGCCCTATAGTCTTCAAAGGGATCCGAAATATCTGTACTCAGATTCCACAGAAATAAGGCTAGCAAAGAGATCCACGAAATACACATGTAACTCTGTGAGTTGAATTAACAGAAAACTAAGCAGTTTCTCAGAAAGCTTCTTTCCAGGTTTCATCGGAGGATATTTCCTTTTTCACCATAGCCCTCTATGGGCTTCCAAATATCACTTTGCCAATTCCACAAGAACTGTCTTAGCCAAAGGCTTCATGAGGGGAAAGCTGTAACTCTGTGAGATGATTTCACAGAACACAGAGAAGGTTCTCAGAAAGCTTCTTTCTCTTTTTTATCACAGGATATTTCCTTTGGCCCTATTGTCTTCAAAGGGAACCGAAATATCTGTTCTCAGATTCCTCAGAAATAAGGCTAGCAAAGAGATCCACGAAATACACATGTAACTCTGTGAGATGAATTAAGAGAACACTAAGCAGTTTCTCAGAAAGCTTCTTTCCAGATTTCATCTGAGGATATTTCCTTTTTCACCATAGCCCTCTATGGGCTTCCAAATATCACTTTGCCAATTCCACAAGAACGGTCTTAGCGAAAGGCTTCTTGAGGGGAAAGCTGTAACTCTGTGAGATGATTTCACAGAACACAAAGAAGTTTTTCTGAAAGCTTCTTTCTCTTTGTTATCGGAGGATATTTCCTTTGGCCCTATAGTCTTCAAAGGATCGGAAATATCTGTTCTCAGATTCCACAGCAATAAGGCTAGCAAAGAGATCCACGAAACACACATGTAACTCTGTGTGATGAATAAACAGAACACTAAGCAGTTTCTCAGAAAGCTTCTTTCCAGATTTCATCTGAGGATATTTCCTTTTTCACCATAGCCCTCATGGGCTTCCAAATATCACTTTGCCAATTCCACAAGAACTGTCTTAGGGAAAGGCTTCTTGAGGGGAAAGCTCTAACTCTGTGAGATGATTTCACAGAACACAAAGAAGTTTCTCTGAAAGCTTTTTTCTCTTTGTTTTAGGAGGATATTTACTTTGGCCCTATAGTCTTCAAAGGGATCCGAAATATCTGTACTCAGATTCCACAGAAATAAGGCTAGCAAAGAGATCCACGAAATACACATGTAACTATGTGAGATAATTAACAGAACACTAAGCAGTTTCTCAGAAAGCTTCCTTCCAGATTTCATCTGAGGATATTTGCTTTTTCACTGTAGCCCTCTGAGGGCTTGCAAATATCACTTTGCCAATTCCACAAGAACTGTCTTAGCCAAAGGCTTCTTGAGGGGAAAGCTGTAACTCTGTGAGATGATTTCACAGAACACAGAGAAATTTCTCAGAAAGCTGGTTTCTCTTTGTTATCGGAGGATATTTCCTTTGGCCCTATTGTCTTCAAAGGGATCCGACATATCTGTTCTCACATTCCTCAGAAATAAGGCTAGAAAAGAGATCCACGAAATACACATGTAACTCTGTGAGATGAATTAACAGAGCACTAAGCAGTTTCTCAGAAAGCTTCTTTCCATGTTTCATCGGAGGATATTTCCTTTTTCACCATAGCCCTCTATGGGCTTCCAAATATCTCTTTGCCAGTTCCACAAGAACTGTCTTAGCCAAAGGCTTCATGAGGGGAAAGCTGTAACTCTGTGAGATGATTTCACAGAACACAGAGAAGTTTCTCAGAAAGCTTCTTTCTCTTTTTTATCACAGGATATTTAGTTTGGCCCTATTGTCTTCAAAGGGATCCGAAATATCTGTTCTCAGATTCCTCAGAAATAAGGCTAGCAAAGAGATCCACGAAATACACATGTAAGTCTGTGAGATGAATTAAGAGAACACTAAGCAGTTTCTCAGAAAGCTTCTTTCCAGATTTCATCTGAGGATATTTCCTTTTTCACCATAGCCCTCTATGGGCTTCCAAATATCACTTTGCCAATTCCACAAGAACGGTCTTAGCGAAAGGCTTCTTGAGGGGAAAGCTGTAACTCTGTGAGATGATTTCACAGAACACAAGGAAGTTTTTCTGAAAGCTTCTTTCTCTTTGTTATCGGAGGATATTTCCTTTGGCCCTATAGTCTTCAAAGGATCCGAAATATCTGTTCTCAGATTCCACAGAAATAAGGCTAGCAAAGAGATCCACGAAATACACATGTAACTCTGTGAGATGAATTAACAGAACACTAAGCAGTTTCTCAGAAAGCTTCTTTCCAGATTTCATCTGAGGATATTTCCTTTTTCACCATAGCCCTCTAAGGGGTTCCAAATATCACTTTGCCAATTCCACAAGAATGGTCTTAGCGAAAGGCTTCTTGAGGGGAAAGCTGCAACTCTGTGAGATGATTTCATAGAACACAAAGAAATTTCTCAGAAAGCTTCTTTCTCTTTGTTATGGGAGGATATTTCCTTTGGCCCTATAGTCTTCAATGGGATCCGAAATATCTGTTCTCAGATTCCACAGAAATAAGGCTAGCAAAGAGATCCACGAAATACACATGTAACTCTATGAGATGAATTAACAGAACACTAAGCAGTTTCTCAGAAAGCTTTTTTCCAGATTTCATCTGAGGATATTTCCTTTTTCACCATAGCCCTCTATGGGCTTCCAAATATCACTTTGCCAATTCCACAAGAACTGTCTTACTGAAAGGCTTCATGAGGAGAAAGCTGTAACTCTGTGAGATGATTTCACAGAACACAAAGAAATTTCTCAGAAAGCTTCTTTCTCTTTGTTATCGGAGGATATTTCCTTTGGCCCTAGAGTCTTCAAAGGGATCCGAAATATCTGTACTCAGATTCCACAGAAATAAGGCTAGCAAAGAGATCCACATAATACACATGTAACTCTGTGAGATGAATTAAGAGAACACTAAGCAGTTTCTCAGAAAGCTTCTTTCCAGATTTCATCTGAGGATATTTCCTTTTTCACCGTAGCACTCTTTGGGCTTCCAAATATCACTTTGCCAATTCCAAAAGAACTGTATTAGCGAAAGGCTTTTTGAGAGGAAAGCTGTAACTCTGTGAGATGATTTCACAGAACTCAAAGAAGTTTCTCAGAAAGCTTCTTTCTCTTGGTTATCGGAGGATATTTACTTTGGCCCTGTGGTCTTCAATGAGATCCGAAATATCTCTTCTCCGATTCCACAGAAAAAAGGCTACCAAAGGGATCCACGAAATACACACGTAACTCTGTGAGATGAATTAACAGAACACTAAGCAGTTTCTTAGAAAGCTTCTTTCCAGATTTCATCTGAGGATATTTCCTTTTTCACCATAGCCCTCTATGGGCGTCCAAATATCACTTTGCGATTCCACAAGAACTGTCTTGGCGAAAGGCTTCTTGAGGGGAAAGCTGTAACTCTGTGAGATGATTTCACAGAACACAAAGAAGTTTCACTGAAAGCTTCTTTCTCTTTGTTTTCGGAGGATATTTCCTTTGGCCCTATATTCTTCAAAGGGATCCGAAATATCTGTACTCAGATTCCACAGAAATAAGGCGAGCAAAGAGATCCACGAAATACACATGTAACTGTGTGAGATAATTAACAGAAAACTAAGCAGCTTCTCAGAAAGCTTCCTTCCAGATTTCATCTGAGGATATTTCCTTTTTCACTGTAGCCCTCTACGGGCTTCCAAATATCACTTTGCCAATTCCACAAGAACTGTCTTAGCCAAAGGCTTCTTGAGGGGAAAGCTGTAACTCTGTGAGATGATTTCACAGAACACAGAGAAATTTCTCAGAAAGCTTGTTTCTCTTTGTTATCGGAGGATATTTCCTTTGGCCCTATTGTCTTCAAAGGGATCCGAAACATCTGTTCTCAGATTCCTCAGAAATAAGGCTAGAAAAGAGATCCACGAAATACACATGTAATTCTGTGAGCTGAATTAACAGAACACAAAGCAGTTTCTCAGAAAGTTTCCTTCCAGATTTCATCTGAGGATATTTCCTTTTTCACCATAGCCCTCTATGGGCTTCCAAATATCACTTTGCCAATTCCACAGGAACTGTCTTAGGGAAAGGCTTCTTGAGGGGAATGCTGTAACTCTGTGAGATGATTTCACAGACACAAAGAAGTTTCACAGAAAGCTTCTCTCTCTTTGTTATCGGAGGATATTTCCTTTGGCCCTTTAGTCTCCAATGGGATCCGAAATATCTGTTCTCAGATTCCACAGAAATAAGGCTAGCAAAGAGATCCACGAAATACACATGTAACTGTGTGAGATGAATTAACAGAACACGACGCAGTTTCTCAGAAAGTTTCCATCCAGATTTCATCTGAGGATATTTCCTTTTTCACCATAGCCCTCTAAGGGCTTCCAAAGATCACTTTGCCAATTCCACAGGAACTGTTTTAGCGAAAGGCTTCTTGAGGGGAAAGCTGTAACTCTGTGAGATGATTTCACAGAACACAAAGAAGTTTCTCAGAAAGCCTCTTTCTCTTTGTTATCGGAGGATATTTCCTTTGGCCCTATAGTCTTCAATGGGATCGGAAATATCTGTTCTCTGATTCCACAGAAATACGGCTAGCAAAGAGGTACATGAAATACACATGTAACTCTGAGAGATGAGTTATCAGAACACTAAGCAGTTTCTCAGAAAGCTTCTTTCCAGATTTCATCTGAGGATATATCCTTTTTCAAGATAGCCCTCTATGGGCTTCCAAATATCACTTTGCCAATTCCACAAGAACTGTCTTAGGGAAAGGCTTCTTGAGGGGAATGCTGTAACTCTGTGAGATGATTTCACAGAACACAAAGAAGTTTCTCAGAAAGCTTCTTTCTCTTTGTTATCGGAGGATATTTCCTTTGGCCCTATAGTCTGCAATGGGATCCGAAATATCTGTTCTCAGATTCCACAGAAATAAGGCTAGCAAAGAGATCCACGAAATACACATGTAACTCTGTGAGATGAATTAACAGAACACTAAGCAGTTTCTCAGAAAGCTTCTTTCCAGATTTCATCTGAGGATATTTCCCTTTTCACCATAGCCCTCTAAGGGGTTCCAAATATCACTTTGCCAATTCCACAAGAACTGTCTTTGCGAAAGGCTTCTTGAGGGGAAAGCTCTAACTCTGTGAGGTGATTTCACAGAACACAAAGAAGTTTCTCAGAAAGCTTCTTTCTCTTTGTTATTGGAGGATATTTCCTTTAGCCCTATAGTCTTCAAAGGGATCCGAAATATCTGTACTCAGATTCCTCAGAAATAAGGCTAGCAAAGAGATCCACGAAATACACATGTAACTCTGTGAGATGAATTAACAGAACCCTAAGCAGTTTCTCAGAAAGCTTCTTTCCAGATTTCATCTGAGGATATTTCCTTTTTCACCATAGCCCTCTAGGGGCTTCCAAATATCACTTTGCCAATTCCACAAGAACTGTATTAGCGAAAGGCTTCTTGAGGGGAAAGCTCTAACTCTGTGAGATGATTTCACAGAACACAAAGAAGTTTCTCAGAAAGCTTCTTTCTCTTTGTTAACGGAGGATATTTCCTTTGGCCCTAGAGTCTTCAAAGGGATCCGAAATATCTGTACTCAGATTCCACAGAAATAAGGCTAGCAAAGAGATCCACGAAAAACACATGTAACTCTGTGAGATGAATTAACAGAACACTAAGCAGTTTCTCAGAAAGATTCCTTGCAGATTTCATCTGAGGATAGATCCTTTTTCACTGTAGCCCTCTACGGGCTTCCAAATATCACTTTGCCAATTCCACAAGAACTGTCTTAGCCAAAGGCTTCTTGAGGGGAAAGCTGTAACTCTGTGAGATGATTTCACAGAACACAGAGAAATTTCTCAGAAAGCTTGTTTCTCTTTGTTATCGGAGGATATTTCCTTTGGCCCTATTGTCTTCAAAGGGATCCGAAATATCTGTTCTCAGATTCCTCAGAAATAAGGCTAGAAAAGAGATCCACGAAATACACATGTAACTCTGTGAGATGAATTAACAGAACACTAAGCAGTTTCTCAGAAAGTTTCCTTCCAGATTTCATCTGAGGATATTTCCTTTTTCACCATAGCCCTCTAAGGGCTTCCAAATGTCACTTTGCCAATTCCACAGGAACTGTCTTAGCGAAAGGCTTCTTGAGGGGAAAGCTGTAACTCTGTGAGATGATTTCACAGAAAACAAAGAAGTTTCTCAGAAAGCCTCTTTCTCTTTGTTATCGGAGGATATTTCCTTTGGCCCTATAGTCTTCAAAGGGATCCGAAATATCTGTTCTCTGATTCCACAGAAATAAGGCTAGCAAAGAGGTATACGAAATACACATGTAACTCTGTGAGATGAGTTATCAGAACACTAAGCAGTTTCTCAGAAAGCTTCTTTCCAGTTTTCATCTGAGGATATATCCTTTTTCAAGATAGCCCTCTATGGGCTTCCAAATATCACTTTGCCAATTCCACGAGAACTGTCTTAGGGAAAGGCTTCTTGAGGGGAATGCTGTAACTCTGTGAGATGATTTCACAGAACCCAAAGAAGTTTCTCAGAAAGCTTCTTTCTCTTTGTTATCGGAGGATATTTCCTTTGGCCCTATAGTCTCCATTGGGATCCGAAATATCTGTTCTCAGATTCCACAGAAATAAGGCTAGCAAGGAGTTCCACGAAATACACATGTAATTCTGTGAGATGAATTAACAGAACACTGAGCAGTTTCTCAGAAAGTTTCTTTCCAGATTTCATCGGAGGATATTTCCTTTTTCACCATAGCACTCTATGAGCTTCCAAATATCACTTTGCCAATTCCACAAGAACTGTCTTAGCGAAAGGCTTCATGAGGGGAAAGCTGTAACTCTGTGAGATGATTTCACAGAACACCAAGAAGTTTCTCAAAAAGCTTCTTTCTCTTTTTTATCGGAGGATATTTCCTTTGGCCCTATACTCTTCAAAGGGATCCGAAATATCTGTACTCAGATTCCACAGAAATAAGGCTAGCAAAGAGATCCACGAAATACACATGTAACTCTGTGAGATGAATTAACAGAACACTAAGCAGTTTCTCAGAAATCTTCTTTCCAGATTTCATCTCAGGGTATTTCCTTTTTCGCCGTAGCCCTCTTTGGGCTTCCAAATATCACTTTGCCAATTCCACAAGAACTGTCTTAGGGAAAGGCTTCTTGAGGGGAAATCTGTAACTCTGTGAGATGATTTCACAGAGCACAAAGAAGTTTCTCAGAAAGCCTCTTTCTCTTTGTTATCGGAGGATATTTCCTTTGGCCCTATAGTCTTCAATGGCATCCGAAATATCTGTTCTCTGATTCCACAGAAATAAGGCTAGCAAAGAGGTACACGAAATACACATGTAACTCTGAGAGATGAGTTATCAGAACACTAAGCAGTTTCTCAGAAAGCTTCTTTCCAGATTTCATCTGAGGATATATCCTTTTTCAAGATAGCACTCTATGGGCTTCCAAATATCACTTTGCCAATTCCACAAGAACTGTCTTAGTGAAAGGCTTCTTGAGGGGAAAGCTGTAACTCTGTGAGATGATTTCACAGAACACGAAGAAGTTTCTCAGAAAGCTTCTTTCTCTTTGTTATCGGAGGATATTTCCTTTGGCCCTATAGTCTTCAAAGGATCCGAAATATCTGTTCTCAGATTCCACAGAAATAAGGCTAGCAAAGAGATCCACGAAATACACATGTAACTCTGAGAGATGAATTAACAGAACACTAAGCAGTTTCTCAGAAAGCTTCTTTCCAGATTTCATCTGAGGATATTTCCTTTTTCACCATAGCCCTCTATGGGCTTCCAAATATCACTTTGCCAATTCCATAAGAACTGTCTTAGCGAAAGGCTTCTTGAGGGGAAAGCTCTAACTCTGTGAGATGATTTCACAGAACACAAAGAAGTTTCTCAGAAATCTTCTTTCTCTTTGTTATCGGAGGATATTTCCTTTGGCCCTAGAGTCTTCAAAGGGATCCGAAATATCTGTACTCAGATTCCACAGAAATAAGGCTAGCAAAGAGATCCACGAAATACACATGTAACTCTGTGAGATGAATTAACAGAACACTAAGCAGTTTCTCAGAAAGCTTCCTTGCAGATTTCATCTGAGGATAGATCCTTTTTCACTGTATCCCTCTACGGGCTTCCAAATATCACTTTGCCAATTCCACAAGAACTGTCTTTGCCAAAGGCTTCTTGAGGGTAAAGCTGTAACTCTGTGAGATGATTTCACAGAACACAGAGAAATTTCTCAGAAAGCTTGTTTCTCTTTGTTATCGGAGGATATTTCCTTTGGCCCTATTGTCTTCAAAGGGATCCGAAATATCTGTTCTCAGATTCCTCAGAAATAAGACTAGAAAAGAGATCCACGAAATACACATGTAACTCTGTGAGATGAATTAACAGAACACTAAGCAGTTTCTCAGAAAGTTTCCTTCCAGATTTCATCTGAGGATATTTCCTTTTTCACCATAGCCCTCTAAGGGCTTCCAAATGTCACTTTGCCAATTCCACAGGAACTGTCTTAGCGAAAGGCTTCTTGAGGGGAAAGCTGTAACTCTGTGAGATGATTTCACAGAACACAAAGAAGTTTCTCAGAAAGCCTCTTTCCCTCTGTTATCGGAGGATATTTCCTTTGGCCCTATATTCTTCAATGGGATCCGACATATCTGTTCTCTGATTCCACAGAAATAAGGCTAGCAAAGAGGTATACGAAATACACATGTAACTCTGTGACATGAGTTATCAGAACACTAAGCAGTTTCTCAGAAAGCTTCTTTCCAGATTTCATCTGAGGATATATCCTTTTTCAAGATATCCCTCTATGGGCTTCCAAATATCACATTGCCAATTCCACAAGAACTGTCTTAGGAAAGGCTTCTTGAGGGGAAAGCTGTAACTCTGTGAGATGATTTCACAGAACACAAAGAAGTTTCTCAGAAAGCTTCTTTCTCTTTGTTATCGGAGGATATTTCCTTTGGCCCTATAGTCTCCAATGGGATCCCAAATATCTGTTCTCAGATTGCACAGAAATAAGGCTAGCAAAGAGATCCACGAAATACACATGTAATTCTGTGAGATGAATTAACAGAACACTGAGCAGTTTCTCAGAAAGTTTCTTTCCAGATTTCATCTGAGGATATTTCCTTTTTCACCATAGCCCTCTATGGGCTTCCAAATATCACTTTGCCAATTCCACAAGAACTGTCTTAGCGAAAGGCTTCATGAGGGGAAAGCTGTAACTCTGTGAGATGATTTCACAGAACACAAAGAAGTTTCTCTGAAAGCTTCTTTCTCTTTGTTATCGGAGGATATTTCCTTTGGCCCTATAGTCTTCAAAGGGATCAGAAATATCTGTACTCAGATTCCACAGAAATAAGGCTAGCAAAGAGATCCACGAAATACACATGTAACTCTGTGAGATGAATTAAGAGAACACTAAGCAGTTTCTCAGAAAGCTTCTTTCCAGATTTCATCTCAGGGTATTTCCTTTTTCGCCGTAGCCCTCTTTGGGCTTCCAAATATCACTTTGCGAATTCCACAAGAACTGTCTTAGCGAAAGGCTTCTTGAGGGGAAAGCTGTAACTCTGTGAGATGATTTCACAGAACACGAAGAAGTTTCTCATAAAGCTTCTTTCTCTTTGTTATCGGAGGATATTTCCTTTGGCCCTATAGTCTTCAAAGGATCGGAAATATGTGTTCTCAGATTCCACAGAAATAAGCCTAGCAAAGAGATCCACGAAATACACATGTAACTCTGAGAGATGAATTAACAGAACACTAAGCAGTTTCTCAGAAAGCTTCTTTCCAGATTTCATCTGAGGATATTTCCTTTTTCACCATAGCCCTCTATGGGCTTCCAAATATCACTTTGCCAATTCCACAAGAACTGTCTTAGGGAAAGGCTTCTTGAGGGGAAAGCTCTAACTCTGTGAGATGATTTCACAGAACACAAAGAAGTTTCTCAGAAAGCTTCTTTCTCTTTGTTATCGGAGGATATTTCCTTTGGCCCTAGAGTCTTCAAAGGGATCCGAAATATCTGTACTCAGATTCCACAGAAATAATGCTAGCAAAGAGATCCACGAAATACACATGTAACTCTGTGAGATGAATTAACAGAACACTAAGCAGTTTCTCAGGAAGCTTCTTTCCAGATTTCATCTGAGGATATTTCCTTTTTCACCATAGCCCTCTATGGGCTTCCAAATATCACTTTGACAATTCCACAAGAACTGTCTTAGCGAAAGACTTCTTGAGGGGAAAGCTCTAACTCAGTGAGATGATTTCACAGAACACAAAGAAGTTTCTCAGAAAGCTTCTTCCTCTTTGTTATCGGAGGATATTTCCTTTGGCCCTGTAGTCTTCAAAGGGATCCGAAATATCTGTACTCAGATTCCACAGAAATAAGGCTAGCAAAGAGATACACGAAATACACATGTAACTCTGTGAGATGAATTAGCAGAACACTAAGCAGTTTCTCAGAAAGCTTCTTTCCAGATTTCATCTCAGGATATTTCCTTTTTCACTGTAGCCCTCCATGGGCTTCCAAATATCACTTTGCCAATTCCACAAGAACTGTCTTAGCGAAAGGCTTCTTGAGGGGAAAGCTGTAACTCTGTGAGATGATTTCACAGAACACAAAGAAGTTTCTCAGAAAGCTTCTTTCTCGTTGTTATTGGAGGATATTTCCTTTAGCCCTATAGTCTTCAAAGGGATCCGAAATATCTGTACTCAGATTCCACAGAAATAAGGCTAGCAAAGAGATCCACGAAATACACATGTAACTCTGTGAGATGAATTAACAGAACACTAAGCAGTTTCTCAGAAAGGTTCTTTCCAGATTTCATCTGAGGATATTTCCTTTTTCACCATAGCCCTCCATGGGCTTCCAAATATCACTTTGCGAATTCCACAAGAACTGTCTTAGCGAAAGGCTTCTTGAGGCGAAAGCTGTAACTCTGTGAGATGATTTCACAGAACACAAAGAAGTTTCTCTGAAAGCTTCTTTCTCTTTGTTATCGGAGGATATTTCCTTTGGCCCTATAGTCTTCAAAGGGATCCGAAATATCTGTACTCAGATTCCTCAGAAATAAGGCTAGCAAAGAGATCCACGAAATATACATGTAACTCTGTGAGATGAATTAACAGAACACTAAGCAGTTTCTCAGAAAGCTTCTTTCCAGATTTCATCTGAGGATATTTCCTTTTTCTCCTTAGCCATCTATGGGCTCCCAAATATCTCTTTGCGAATTCCACAAGAACTGTCTTAGCGAAAGGCTTCTTGAGGGGAAAGCTGTAACTCTGTGAGATGATTTCACAGAACACAAAGAAGTTTCTCAGAAAGCTTCTTTCTGTTTGTTATCTGAGGATATTTCCTTTTTCCCTATAGTCTTCAAAGAGATCCGAAATATCTGTTCTCAGATTTCAAAGAAAAAAGGCTAGCAAAGAGATCCATGAAATACACATGTAACCCTGTGAGATGAATTAACAGAACACTAAGCAATTTCTCAGAAAGCTTCTTTCCAGATTTCATCTGAGGATATTTCCTTTTTCACCATAGCCCTCTATGGGCTTCCAAATATCACTTTGCGAATTCCACAAGAACTGTCTTAGTGAAAGGCTTTTTGAGGGGAAAGCTCTAACTCTGTGATATGATTTCACGGAACACAAAGAAGTTTCTCAGAAAGCTTCTTTCTCTTTGTTATCGGAGGATATTTCCTTTGGCCCTAGAGACTTCAAAGGGATCCGAAATATCTGTACTCAGATTCAACAGAAATAAGGCTAGCAAAGAGATCCACGAAATACACATGTAACTCTGTGAGATGATTTCAGAGAACACAAAGAAGTTTCCCAGAAAGCTTCTTTCTCTTTGTTATCGGAGGATATTTCCTTTGGCCCTAGAGTCTTCAAAGGGATCCGAAATATCTGTTCTCAGATTCCTCAGAAATAAGGCTAGCAAAGAGATCCACGAAATAAACATGTAACTCGTTGAGTTGAATTAACAAAACACTAAGCAGTTTCTCAGAAAGCTTCTTTCCAGATTTCATCTAAGGATATTTCCTTTTTCACCGTAGACCTCTATGGGCTTCCAAATATCACTTTTCCAATTCCAAAAGAACTGTCTTAGCGAAAGGCTTCTTGAGGGGAAAGCTGCAACTCTGTGAGATGATTTCACAGAACACAAAGAAGTTTCTCAGAAAGCTTCTTTCGCTTTGTTATCCGAGGATATTTCCTTTGGACCTAGAGTCTTCAATGGGATCCGAAATATCTGTTCTCAGATTCCACAGAAATAAGGCTAGCAAAGAGATCAACGAAATACACATGTAACTCGGTGAGATGAATAAACAGAACACTAAGCAGATTCTCAGAAAGCTTCTTTCCAGATTTCATCTGAGGATATTTCCTTTTTCACCAAAGCCCTCTAAGGGCTTCCAAATATCACTTTGCCAATTCCACAAGAACTGTCTTAGCGAAAGGCTTCTTGAGGAGAAAGCTGTAACTCTGTGAGATGGTTTCACAGAACACAAAGAAGTTTCTCAGAAAGCTTCTTTCTCTTTGTTATCCGAGGATATTTCCTTTGGCCCTATAGTCTTCAAAGGGATCCGAAATATCTGTTCTCAGATTCCACAGAAATAAGGCTAGAAAAGAGATCCACGAAATACACATGTAACTCTGTGAGATGAATTGAAAGAACACTAAGCAGTTTCTCAGAAAGCTTCTTTCCAGATTTCATCTGAGGATGTTTCCTTTTTCACCGTAGCCCTCTATGGGCTTCTAAATATCACTTTTCCAATTCCACAGGAACTGTCTTAGCGAAATGCTTCTTGAGGGGAAAGCTGTAACTCTGTGAGGTGATTTCACAGAACACAAAGAAGTTTCTCAGAAAGCTTCTTTCTCTTTGTTATCGGAGGATAATTCCTTTGGCCCTATAGTCTTCAATGGGATGCGAAATATCTGTTCTCAGATTCCACAGAAATAAGGCTAGCAAAGAGATCCACGAAATACACATGTAACTCTTTGAGATGAATTAACAGAACACTAAGCAGTTTCTCAGAAGGCTTCTTTCCAGATTTCATCTCAGGAGATTTCCTTTTTCACCATAGCCCTCTATGGCCTTCCAAATATCAGTTTGCCAATTCCACAAGAACTGTCTTAGCGAAAGGCTTCTTGAGGGGAAAGCTGTAACTCTGTGAGATGATATCACAGAACACAAAGAAGTTTCTCAGAAAGCTTCTTTCTCTTTGTCATCGGAGGATATTTCCTTTGGCCCTATATTCTTCAAAGGGATCCGAAATATCTGTTCTCCGATTCCACAGAAATAAGGCTAGCAAAGAGATCCACAGAATACACATGTAACTCTGTGAGATGAATTAACAGAACACTAAGCAGATTCTCAGAAAGCTTCTTTCCAGATTTCATCTGAGGATATTTCCTTTTTCACCAAAGCCCTCTAAGGGCTTCCAAATATCACTTTGCCAATTCCACAAGAACTGTCTTAGCGAAAGGCTTCTTGAGGAGAAAGCTGTAACCCTGTGAGATGATTTCACAGAACACAAAGAAGTTTATCAGAAAGCTTCTTTCTCTTTGTTATCGGAGAATATTTCCTTTGGCCCTATAGTCTTCAAAGGGATCCGAAATATCTGTTCTCAGATTCCAAAGAAATAAGGGTAGCAAAGAGATCCACGAAATACACATGTAACTCTGTGAGATGAATTAACAGAACACTGAGCAGTTTCTCAGAAAGCTTCTTTCCAGATTTCATCTGAGGATATTTCCTTTTTCGCCCTAGCCCTCTATGGGCTTCCAAATATCACTTTGCCAATTCCACAAGAACTGTCTTAGCGAAAGTCTTCTTGAGGGGAAAGCTGTAACTCTGTGAGATGATTTCACAAAACACAAAGAAGTTTCTCAGAAAGCTTCTTTCTCTTTGTTATCGGAGCATATTTCCTTTGGCCCTAGAGTCTTCAAAGGGATCCGAAATATCTGTTCTCAGATACCTCAGAAATAAGGCTAGAAAACAGATCCACGAAATACACATGTAACTCTGTGAGATGAATTAACAGAACACTAAGCAGTTTCTCAGAAAGCTTCTTTCCAGATTTCATCTGAGGATATTTCCTTTTTCTCCATAGCCCTCTATGGGCTTCCAAATATGACATTGCCAATTCCACAAGAACTGTCTTAGCGAAAGGCTTCTTGAGGGGAAAGCTGTAACTCTGTGAGATGATTTCACAGAACACAAAGAAGTTTCTCAGAAAGCTTCTTTCTCTTTGTTATCGGAGGATATTTCCTTTGGCCCTATAGTCTTCAAAGGGATCCGAAATATCTGTTCTCAGATTCCACAGAAATAAGGCTAGCAAAGAGATCCAGGAAATACACATGTAACAATGTCAGATGAATTAACAGAACACTAAGCAGTTTCTCAGAAATCTTCTTTCCAGATTTCATCTGACGATATTTCCTTTTTCTCCATTGCCCTCTAAGGGCTTCCAAATATCACTTTGCCAATTCCACAAGAACTGTCTTATCGAAAGGCTTCTTGAGGGGAAAGCTGTAACTCTGTGAGATGATTTCACAGAACACAGAGAAGTTTCTCAGAAAGCTTCTTTCTCTTTGTTATCCGAGGATATTTCCTTTGGCCCTATAGTCTTCAAAGGGATCCGAAATATCTGTTCTCAGATTCCTCAGAAATAAGGCTAGAAAGGAGATCCACGAAATACACATGTAACTCTGTGAGATGAATTAACAGAACACTAAGCAGTTTCTCAGAAACCTGTTTCCAGATTTCATCTGAGGATATTTCCTTTTTCACCATAGCCCTCTATGGGCTTCCAAATATCACTTTGCCAATTCCACAGGAACTGTCTTAGCGAAAGGCTTCTTGAGGGGAAAGCTGTACCTCTGAGAGATGATTTCACAGAACACAAAGAAGTTTCTCAGAAGGCTTCTTTCGGTTTGTTATCGGAGGATATTTACTTTGGCCCTATAGTCTTCAAAGGGATCCGAAATATCTGTTCTCCGATTCCACAGAAATAAGGCTAGCAAAGAGATCCACGAAATACACATGTAACACTGTGAGATGAATTAACAGAACACTAAGCAGTTTCTCAGAAAGCTTCTTTCCAGATTTCTTCTGAGGATATTTCCTTTTTCAACGTAGCCCTCTATGGGCTTCCAAATATCACTTTGCCAATTCCAAAAGAACTGTCTTAGCAAATGGCTTCTTGAGCGGAAAGCTGTAACTCTGTGAGGTGATTTCACAGAACACAAAGAAGTTTCTCAGAAATCTTCTTTCTCTTTGTTATCAGAGGATATTTCCTTTGGCTCCAGAGCCCTCAAAGGGATCCGAAATATCTGTTCTTAGATTCCTCAGAAATAAGACTAGTAAATAGATCCACAAAACACAGATGTAAGTCTGTGAGATGAATTAACAGAACACTAAGCAGTTTCTCAGAAAGCTTCTTTCCAGATTTAATGTGAGGATATTTCCTTTTTCACCATAGCCCTCTATGGGCTTCCAAATATCAGTTTGCCAATTCCACAAGTACTGTCTTAGCGTAAGGCTTCTTGAGGGGAAAGCTGTAACTCTGTGAGATGATTTCACAGAACACAAAGAAGGGTCCCAGAAAGCTACTTTCTCTTTTTTATGGAGGATATTTCCTTTGGCCCTATAGTCTTCAAAGGGATCCGAAATATCTGTTCTCAGACTCCACAGAAATAAGGCTAGCAAGGAGATCCATGAAATACACATGTAACTCTGTGAGATGAATTAACAGAGCACTAAGCAGTTTCTCAGAAAGCTTCTTTCCAGATTTCATCTGAGGATATTTCCTTTTTCTCTATAGCCCTCTAAGGGCTTCCAAATATCACTTTGCCAATTCCACAAGAACTGTCTTAGCGAAAGGCTTCTTGAGGGGAAAGCTGTAACTCTGTGAGATGATTTCACAGAACACAGAGAAGTTTTTCAGAAAGCTTCTTTCTCTTTTTTATCGGAGGATATTTCCTATGGCCTTATGGTCTTCAAAGGGATCCGAAATATCTGTTCTCAGATTCCTCGGAAATAAGGCTAGAAAAGAGATCCAAGAAATACACATGTAACCCTGTGAGATGAATTAACAGAACACTAAGCAGTTTCTCAGAAACCTCTTTCCAGATTTCATCTGAGGATATTTCCTTTTTCACCGTAGCCCTGTATGGGCTTCCAAATATCACTTTGCCAATTCCACAGGAACTGTCTTAGCGAAAGGATTTTTGAGGGGAAAGCTGTAACTCTGTGAGATGATTTCACAGAACACAAAGAAGTTTCTCAGAAAGCATCTTTCTCTTTGTTATCGGAGGATATTTCCTTTGGCCCTATAGTCTTCAAAGGGATCCGATATATCTGTTCTCCGATTCCACAGAAACAAGGCTAGAAAAGAGATCCACTAAATACACATGTAACTCTGTGAGATGAATTAACAGAACACTAAGCAGTTTCACAGAAAGCTTCTTTCCAGATTTCATCTGAGGATATTTCCTTTTTCACAATAGCCCTCTATGGGCTTCCAAATATCACTTTGCCAATTCCACAAGAAATGTCTTAGCAAAAGGCTTCTTGAGGGGAAAGCTGTAACTCTGTGTGGTGATTTCACAGAACACAAAGAAGTTTCTCAGAAAGCTTCTTTCTCTTTGTTATCGGAGGATATTTCCTTTGGCCCTAGAGCCTTCAAAGGGATCTGAAATATCTGTTCTCAGATTCCACAGAAATAAGGCTAGCAAAGAGATCCACGAAATACACATGTAACTCTGTGAGATGAATTAACAGAACACTAAGCAGTTTCACAGAAAGCTTCTTTCCAGATTTCATCTGAGGATATTTCCTTTTTCACCGTAGCCCTCTACGGGCTTTCAAATATCACTTTGCCAATTCCCCAAGAACTGTCTTAGCAAAAGGCTTCTTGAGGAGAAAGCTGTAACTCTGTGAGATGATTTCACAGAACACAAAAAAGTTTCTTAGATATCTTCTTTCTCTTTGTTATCGTAGGATATTTCCTTTGGCCCTATAGTCTTCAAAGGGATCCGAAATATCTGTTCTCAGATTCCACAGAAATAAGGCTAGCAAAGAGATCCACGAAATACACAGGTAACTCTGTGAGATGAATTAAAAGAACCCTAAGCAGTTTCTCAGAAAGCTTCTTTCTAGATTTCATCTGAGGATATTTCCGTTTTCACCATAGCCCTCTATGGGCTTCCAAATATCACTTTGCCAATTCCACAGGAACTGTCTTAGCGAAAGGCTTCTTGAGGGGAAAGCTGTAACTCTGAGAGATGATTTCACAGAACACAAAGAAGTTTCTCAGAAGGCTTCTTTCTGTTTGTTATCGGAGGATATTTACTTTGGCCCTATAGTCTTCAAAGGGATCCGAAATATCTGTTCTCCGATTCCACAGAAATAAGGCTAGCAAAGAGATCCACGAAATACACATGTAACTCTGTGAGATGAATTAACAGAACACTAAGCAGTTTCTCAGAAAGCTTCTTTCCAGATTTCTTCTGAGGATATTTCCTTTTTCAACGTAGCCCTCTATGGGCTTCCAAATATCACTTTGCCAATTCCACAAGACTGTCTTAGCAAATGGCTTCTTGAGCGGAAAGCTGTAACTCTGTGAGGTGATTTCACAAAACACAAAGAAGTTTCTCAGAAATCTTCTTTCTCTTTGTTATCAGAGGATATTTCCTTTGGCTCCAGAGCCCTCAAAGGGATCCGAAATATCTGTTCTTAGATTCCTCAGAAATAAGACTAGTAAATAGATCCACAAAACACAGATGTAAGTCTGTGAGATGAATTAACAGAACACTAAGCAGTTTCTCAGAAAGCTTCTTTCCAGATTTCATCTGAGGATATTTCCTTTTTCACCATAGCCCTCTATGGGCTTCCAAATATCAGTTTGCCAATTCCACAAGTACTGTCTTAGCGTAAGGCTTCTTGAGGGGAAAGCTGTAACTCTGTGAGATGATTTCACAGAACACAAAGAAGTGTCCCAGAAAGCTACTTTCTCTTTTTTATGGAGGATATTTCCATTGGCCCTATAGTCTTCAAAGGGATCCGAAATATCTGTTCTCAGATTCCACAGAAATAAGGCTAGAAAGGAGATCCATGAAATACACATGTAACTCTGTGAGATGAATTAACAGAGCACTAAGCAGTTTCTCAGAAAGCTTCTTTCCAGATTTCATCTGAGGATATTTCCTTTTTCTCTATAGCCCTCTATGGGCTTCCAAATATCACTTTGCCAATTCCACAAGAACTGTCTTAGCGAAAGGCTTCTTGGGGGGAAAGCTGTAACTCTGTGAGATGATTTCACAGAACACAGAGAAGTTTTTCAGAAAGCTTCTTTCTCTTTTTTATCGGAGGATATTTCCTATGGCCTTATGGTCTTCAAAGGGATCCGAAATATCTGTTCTCAGATTCCTCGGAAATAAGGCTAGAAAAGAGATCCACGAAATACACATGTAACTCTGTGAGATGAATTAACAGAACACTAAGCAGTTTCTCAGAAACCTCTTTCCAGATTTCATCTGAGGATATTTCCTTTTTCACCATAGCCCTGTATGGGCTTCCAAATATCACTTTGCCAATTCCACAGGAACTGTCTTAGCGAAAGGATTTTTGAGGGGAAAGCTGTAACTCTGTGAGATGATTTCACAGAACACAAAGAAGTTTCTCAGAAAGCATCTTTCTCTTTGTTATCGGAGGATATTTCCTTTGGCCCTATAGTCTTCAAAGGGATCCGATATATCTGTTCTCCGATTCCACAGAAACAAGGCTAGCAAAGAGATCCACGAAATACACATGTAACTCTGTGAGATGAATTAACAGAACACTAAGCAGTTTCACAGAAAGCTTCTTTCCAGATTTCATCTGAGGATATTTCCTTTTTCACCATAGCCCTCTATGGGCTTCCAAATATCACGTTGCCAATACCACAAGAACTGTCTTAGCAAAAAGCTTCTTGAGGGGAAAGCTGTAACTCTGTGAGATGATTTCACAGAACACAAAGAAGTTTCTCAGAAATCTTGTTCCTCTTTGTTATCGGAGGATATTTCCTTTGGCCCTAGAGCCTTCAAAGGGATCCGAAATATCTGTTCTCAGATTCCACAGAAATAAGGCTAGCAAAGACATCCACGAAATACACATGTAACTCTGTGAGATGAATTAACAGAACACTAAGCAGTTTCACAGAAAGCTTCTTTCCAGATTTCATCTGAGGTTATTTCCTTTTTCACCGTAGCCCTCTACGGGCTTTCAAATATCACTTTGCCAATTCCCCAAGAACTGTCTTAGCAAAAGGCTTCTTGAGGAGAAAGCTGTAACTCTGTGAGATGATTTCACAGAACACAAAGAAGTTTCTTAGAAATCTTCTTTCTCTTTGTTATCGTAGGATATTTCCTTTGGCCCTATAGTCTTCAAAGGGATCCGAAATATCTGTTCTCAGATTCCACAGAAATAAGGCTAGCAAAGAGATCCACGAAATACACAAGTAACTCTGTGAGATGAATTAACAGAACACTAAGCAGATTCTCAGAAAGCTTCTTTCCAGATTTCATCTGAGGATATTTCCTTTTTCACCATAGCCCTCTACTGGCTTCCAAATATCACTTTGCCAATTCCACAGGAGCTGTCTTAGCGAAAGGCTTCTTGAGGGGAAAGCTGTAACTCTGTGAGATGATTTCACAGAACACAAAGAAGTTTCTCAGAAAGCTTCTTTCTCTTTGTTATCGGAGGATATTTCCTTTGGCCCTAGATTCTTCAAAGGGATCCGAAATATCTGTTCTCAGATTCCTCAGAAAGAAGGCGAGAAAAGAGATCCACGAAATACACCTGTAGCACTGTGAGATGAATTAACAGAACACTAAGCAGTTTCTCAGAAAGCTTCCTTCCAGATTTTATCTGAGGATATTTCCTTTTTCACCATAGCCCTATGGGCTTCCAAATATCACTTTGCCAATTCCAAAGGAACTGTCTTAGCGAAAGGCTTCCAGAGGGGAAAGCTGTAACTCTGTGAGATGATTTCACAGAACACAAAGAAGTTTCTCAGAAAGCTTCTTTCTCTTTGTTATCGGAGGATATTTCCTTTGGCCTTATGGTCTTCAAAGGGATCCGAAATATCTGTTCTCATATTCCTCAAAAATAAGGCTAGAAAAGAGATCCACGAAATACACAGGTAACTCTGTGAGATGAATTAGCAGAACACTAAGCAGTTTCTCAGAAAGCTTCTTTCCAGATTTCATCTGAGGATATTTCCTTTTTCACCATAGTCCTCTATGGGCTTCCAAATATCACTTTGCCAATTCCACAGGAACTGTCTTAGCGAAAGGCTTCTTGAGGGGAAAGCTGTAACTCTGTGAGATGATTTCACAGAACACAAAGAAGTTTCTCAGAAAGCTTCTTTCTCTTTGCTATCGGAGGATATTTCTTTGGCCCTATAGTTTTCAAAGGGATCCGAAATATCTGTTCTCAGATTCCACAGAAATGAGGCTAGCAAGGAGATCCACGAAATGCCCATATAACTCTGTGAGATGAATTAACAGAATACTAAGCAGTTTCTCTGAAAGCTTCTTTCCAGATTTCATCTGAGGATATTTCCTTTTTCAACGTAGCCCTCTATGGGCTTCCAAATATCAGTTTGCCAATTCCACAAGAACTGTCTTAGCGAAAGGCTTCTTGAGGGGAAAGCTGTAACTCTGTGAGATGATTTCACAGAACACAAAGAAGTTTCTCAGAAAGCTTCTTTCGCTGTGTTATCCGAGGATATTTCCTTTGGACCTAGAGTCTTCAATGGGATCCGAAATATCTGTTATCAGATTCCACAGAAATAAGGCTAGCAAAGAGATCAACGAAATACACATGTAACTCTGTGAGATGAATAAACAGAACACTAAGCAGATTCTCAGAAAGCTTCTTTCCAGATTTCATCTGAGGATATTTCCTTTTTCACCAAAGCCCTCTAAGGGATTCCAAATATCACGTTGCCAATTCCACAAGAACTGTCTTAGCGAAAGGCTTCTTGAGGAGAAAGCTGTAACTCTGTGAGATGATTTCACAGAACACAAAGAAGTTTATCAGAAAGCTTCTTTCTCTTTGTTATCGGAGGATATTTCCTTTGGCCCTAGAGTCTTCAAAGGGATCCGAAATATCTGTTCTCAGATTCCACAGAAATTTGGCTAGCAAAGAGATCCACGAAATACACATGTCACTCTGTGAGATGAATTAACCGAACACTAAGCAGTTTCTCAGAAAGCTTCTTTCCAGATTTCATCTGAGGATATTTCCTTTTTCACCGTAGCCCTCTTTGGGCTTCCAAATATCACTTTGCCAATTCCACAAGAACTGTCTTAGCGAAAGGCTTCTTGAGGGGAAAGCTGTAACTCTGTGAGATGATTTCACAGAACACAAAGAAGTTTCTCAGAAAGCTTCTTTCTCTCTGTTATCGGAGGATATTTCCTTTGGCCCTATTGTCTTCAAAGGGATCCGAAATATCTGTTCTCAGATTCCAAAGAAATAAGGCTAGCAAAGAGATCCACGAAATACACATGTAACTCTGTGAGATGAATTAACAGAACACTAAAGAGTTTCTCAGAAAGCTTCTTTCCAGATTTCATCTGAGGATATTTCCTTTTTTGCCATAGCCCTCTATGGGCTTCCAAATATCACTTTGCCAATTCCACAAGAACTGTCTTAGCGAAAGGTTTCTTGAGGGGTAAGCTGTAACTCTGTGAGATGATTTCACAGAACACAAAGAAGTTTCTCAGAAAGCTTCTTTCTCTTTGTTATCGGAGCATATTTCCTTTGGCCCTATTGTCTTCAAAGGGATCTGAAATATCTGTTCTCAGATTCCTCAGAAATAAGGCTAGAAAAGAGATCCACGAAATACACATGTAACTCTGTGAGATGAATTAACAGAACGCTAAGCAGTTCCTCAGAAAGCTTCTTTCCAGATTTCATCTGAGGATATTTCCTTTTTAACCATAGCCCTCTATGGGCTTCCAAATATCACTTTGCCAATTCCACAAGAACTGTCTTAGCGAAAGGCTTCTTGAGGGGAAAGCTGTACCTCTGTGAGTTGATTTCACAGAACACAAAGAAGTTTCTCAGAAAGCTTCTTTCTCTTTGTTATCGGAGGATATTTCCTTTGGCCGTATAGTCTTCAATGGGATCCGAAATACCTGTTCTCACATTCCGCAGAAATGAGGCAAGCAAAGAGATCCACGAAATACAGATGTAACTCTGTGAGATGAATTAACAGAACACTAAGCAGTTTCTCAGAAATCTTCTTTCCAGATTTCATCTGAGGAGATTTCCTTTTTCACCATAGCCCTTTATGGGCTTCCAAATATCACTTTGCCAATTCCACAAGAACAGTCTTAGTGAAAGGCTTCTTGAGGGGAAAGCTGTAACTCTGTGAGATGATTTCACAGAACACAAAGAAGTTTCTCTGAAAGCTTCTCTCTCCTTGTTATCGGAGGATATTTCCCTTGGCCCTAGAGTCGTCAAAGGGATCCGAAATATCTGTTCTCAGATTCCTCAGAAATAAGGCTAGAAAAGAGATCCACGACATACACATGTAACTCTATGAGATGAATTAACAGAACACTAAGCAGTTTCTCTGAAAGCTTCTTTCCAGATTTCATCTGAGGATATTTCCTTTTTCAACGTACCCCTCTATGGGCTTCCAAATACCACTTTGCCAATTCCACAGGAAGTGTCTTAGCGAAAGGCTTCTTGAGGGGAAAGCTGTAACACTGTGAGATGATTTCCCAGAACACAAAGAAGTTTCTCAGAAAGGTTCTTTCTGTTTGTTATCGGAGGATATTTCCTTTGGCCCTATAGTCTTCAAAGGGATCCGAAATATCTGTTCTCAGATTCCACAGAAATAAGGCTAGAAAAGAGATCCACGAAATACACATGTAACTCTGTGAGATGAATTAACAGAACACTAAGCAGTTTCCCAGAAAACTTCTTTCCAGATTTCATCTGAGGATATTTCCTTTTTCAACATAGCCCTCAAAGGGCTTCCAAATATCACTTTGCCAATTCCACAGGAACTGTCTTAGCGAAAGGCTTCTGGAGGGGAAAGCTGTAACTCTGTGAGATGATTTCACAGAACAGAAAGCAGTTTCTCAGAAAGCTTCTTTCTCTTTGTTATCGGAGGATATTACCTTTGGCCCTATAGTCTTCAAAGGGATCCGATATATCTGTTCTCAGATTCCACAGAAATAAGGCTAGCAAAGAGATCCACGAAATACACATGTAACTCTGTGAGATGAATTAACAGAACACTAAGCAGTTTCACAGAAAGCTTCTTTCCAGATTTCATCTGAGGATATTTCCTTTTTTGCCATAGCCCTCTATGGGCTTCCAAATATCACTTTGCCAATTCCACAAGAACTGTCTTAGCGAAAGGTTTCTTGAGGGGTAAGCTGTAACTCTGTGAGATGATTTCACAGAACACAAAGAAGTTTCTCAGAAAGCTTCTTTCTCTTTGTTATCGGAGCATATTTCCTTTGGCCCTATTGTCTTCAAAGGGATCTGAAATATCTGTTCTCAGATTCCTCAGAAATAAGGCTAGAAAAGAGATCCACGAAATACACATGTAACTCTGTGAGATGAATTAACAGAACGCTAAGCAGTTTCTCAGAAAGCTTCTTTCCAGATTTCATCTGAGGATATTTCCTTTTTCACCATAGCCCTCTATGGGCTTCCAAATATCACTTTGCCAATTCCACAAGAACTGTCTTAGCGAAAGGCTTCTTGAGGGGAAAGCTGTAACTCTGTGAGTTGATTTCACAGAACACAAAGAAGTTTCACAGAAAGCTTCTTTCTCTTTGTTATCGGAGGATATTTCCTTTGGCCGTATAGTCTTCAATGGGATCCGAAATACCTGTTCTCACATTCCGCAGAAATGAGGCAAGCAAAGAGATCCACGAAATACAGATGTAACTCTGTGAGATGAATTAACAGAACACTAAGCAGTTTCTCAGAAATCTTCTTTCCAGATTTCATCTGAGGAGATTTCCTTTTTCACCATAGCCCTTTATGGGCTTCCAAATATCACTTTGCCAATTCCACAAGAACAGTTTTAGCGAAAGGCTTCTTGAGGGGAAAGCTGTAACTCTGTGAGATGATTTAACAGAACACAAAGAAGTTTCTCTGAAAGCTTCTCTCTCTTTGTTATCGGAGGATATTTCCCTTGGCCCTGGAGTCTTCAGAGGGATCCGAAATATCTGTTCTCAGATTCCTCAGAAATAAGGCTAGAAAAGAGATCCACGAAATACACATGTAACTCTGTGAGATGAATTAACAGAACACTAAGCAGTTTCTCAGAAAGCTTCTTACCAGATTTCATCTGAGGATATTTCCTTTTTCACCAAAGCCCTCTAAGGGCTTCCAAATATCACTTTGCCAATTCCACAAGAACTGTCTTAGCGAAAGGCTTCTTGAGGAGAAAGCTGTAACTCTGTGAGATGATTTCACAGAACACAAAGAAGTTTATCAGAAAGCGTCTTTCTCTTTGTTATCGGAGGATATTTCCTTTGTCCCTATAGTCTTCAAAGGGATCCGAAATATCTGTTCTCAGATTCCACAGAAATGAGGCTACCAAAGAGATCCACGAAATACACATGTAACTCTGTGAGGTGAATTAACAGAACACTAAGCAGTTTCTCAGAAAGCTTCTTTCCAGATTTCATCTGAGGATATTTCCTTTTTCACCATAGCCCTCTACGCGCTTCCAAATATCACTTCGCCAATTCCTCAAGAACTGTCTTAGCGAAAGTCTTCTTGAGGGGAAATCTGTAACTCTGTGAGATGATTTCACAGAACACAAAGAAGTTTCTCAGAAAGCTTCTTTCTCTTTGTTATCGGAGGATAATTCCTTTGACCCTACATTCTTCAAAGGGATCCGAAATATCTGTTCTCAGATTCCAAAGAAATAAGGCTAGCAAAGAGATCCACGAAATACAGATGTAACTCTCTGAGATGAATTAACAGAACACTAAGCAGTTTCTCACAAAGCTTCTTTCCAGATTTCATCTGAGGATATTTCCTTTTTCACCATAGACCTCTATGGGCTTCCAAATATCACTTTGCCAATTCCACAGGAACTGTCTTAGCGAAAGGCTTCTTGAGGGGAAAGCTGTAACTCTGTGAGATGATTTCACAGAACACAAAGAAGTTTCTCAGAAAGCTTCTTTCTCTTTGTTATCGGAGGATATTTCCTTTGGCCCTATAGTCTTCAAAGGGATCCGAAGTATCTGTACTCAGATTCCACAGAAATAAGGCTAGCAAAGATACCCACGAAATACACATGTAACTCTGTGAGATGAATTAACAGAACACTAAGCAGTTTCTCAGAGAGCTTCTTTACATATTTCATCTGAGGATATTTCCTTTTTCACCATAGCCCTTTCCTGGCTTCCAAATATCACTTTGCCAATTCCACAGGAACTGTCTTAGCGAAAGGCTTCTTGAGGGGAAAGATGTAACTCTGAGAGATGATTGCACAGAACACAAAGAAGTTTCTCAGACAGCTTCTTTCTCTTTTTTATCGTAGGTTATTTCCTTTGGCCCTATAGTCTTCAAAGGGATCCGAAATATCTCTTCTCTGATTCTACAGAAATAAGGCTAGCAAAGAGATCCACGAAATACACATGTAACTTTGTGAGATGAATTAACAGAACACTTAGCAGTTTCTCAGAAAGCTTCTTTCCAGATTTCATCTTAGGATATTTCCTTTTTCACCAGAGCCCTCTATGGGTTTCCAAATATCACTTTGCCATTCCACAAGAACTGTCTTAGCGAAAGGCTTCTTGAGGGGAAAGTTGTAACTCTGTGAGGTGATTTCACAGAACACAAAGAAGTTTCTCAGAAAGCTTCTTTCTCTTTTTTATCGGAGGATATTTCCTTTGACCCTAGAGTCTTCAAAGGGATCCGAAATATCTGTTCTCGGATTCCTCAGAAATAAGGCTAGAAAAGAGATCCACGAAATACACATGTAACTCTGTGAGATGAATTAACAAAACACTGAGCAGTTTCTCAGAAAGTTTCTTTCCAGATTTCATCAGAGGATATTTCCTTTTTCACCGTAGCCCTTTACTGGCTTCCAAATATCACTTTACCAATTCCACAGGAACTGTCTTAGAGAAAGGCTTTTTGAGGGGAAAGCTGTAATTCTGTGAGATGATTTCACAGAACACAAAGAAGTTTCTCAGAAAGCTTCTTTCTCTTTGTTATCGGAGGATATTTCCTTTGGCCCTATAGTCTTCAAAGGGATCCGAAATATCTGTTCTCAGATTCGTCAGAAATAAGGCTAGAAAAGAGATCCACGAAATACACATGTAACTCTGTGAGATGAATTAACAGAACACTAAGCAGTTTCTCAGAAAGCTTCTTTCCAGATTTCATCTGAGGATATTTCCTTTTTCACCATAGCCCTCTATGGGCTTCCAAATATCACTTTACCAATTCCACAGGAACGGTCTTAGCGAAAGGCTTCTTGAGGCGAAAGCTGTATCTCTGTGAGATGATTTCACAGAGCACAAAGAAGTTTCTCAGAAAGCTTCTTTCTCTTTGTTTTCAGAGGATATTTCCTTTGGCCCTATAGTCTTCAAAGGGATCCGAAATATCTGTTCTCAGATTCCACACAAATAAGGCTAGCGAAGAGATGCACGAAATACACATGTAACTCTGTGAGATGAATTAACAGAACACTAAGCAGTTTCTCAGAAAGCTTCTTTCCAGATTTCATCTGAGGATATTTCCTTTTTCACCATAGCCCTCTACGGGCTTCCAAATATCACTTTGCGAATTCCACAAGAACTGTCTTAGCGATAGGCTTCTTGAGGGGAAAGCTGTAACTCTGTGAGATGATTTCACAGAACACAAAGAAGTTTCTCAGAAAGCTTCTTTCTCTTTGTTTTCGGAGGATATTTCCTTTGGCCCTATAGTCTTCAAAGGGATCCGAAATATCTGTTCTCAGATTCCACAGAAATAAGGCTAGCAAAGAGATCCACGAAATACACATGTAACACTGTGAGATGAATTAACAGAACACTAAGCAGTTTCTCAGAAAGCTTCTTTCCAGATTTCATCTGAGGATATTTCCTTTTTCACCAAAGCCCTCTAAGGGCTTCCAAATATCACTTTGCCAATTCCACAAGAGCTGTCTTAGCGAAAGCCTTCTTGAGGAGAAAGCTGTAACTCTGTGAGATGATTTCACAGAACACCAAGAAGTTTATCAGAAAGCGTCTTTCTCTTTGTTTTCGGAGGATATTTCCTTTCGCCCTATAGTCTTCAAAGGGATCCGAAATATCTGTTCTCTGATTCCACAGAAATGAGGCTACCAAAGAGATCCAGGAAATACACATGTAACTCTGTGAGGTGAATTAACAGAACACTAAGCAGTTTCTCAGAAAGCTTCTTTCCAGATTTCATGTGAGGATATTTCCTTTTTCACCATAGCCCTCTACGCGCTTCCAAATATCACTTCGCCAATTCCTCAAAAACTGTCTTAGCGAAAGTCTTCTTGAGGGGAAATCTGTAACTCTGGAGATGATTTCACAGAACACAAGGAAGTTTCTCAGAAAGCTTCTTTCTCTTTGTGATCGGAGGATATTTCCTTTGGCCCTATAGTCTTCAAAGGGATCCGAAATATCTGCTCTCAGATTCCAAAGAAATAATCCTAGCAAAGAGATCCACGAAATACAGATGTAACTCTCTGAGATGAATTAACAGAACACTAAGCAGTTTCTCAGAAAGCTTCTTCCAGATTTCATTTTGGATATTTCCTTTTTCACCATATCCCTCTATTGGCTTCCAAATATCACTTTGCCAATTCCACAGGAACTGTCTTAGCGAAAGTCATCTTGAGGGGAAAGCTGTAACTCTGTGAGATGATTTCACAGAACACAAAGAAGTTTCTCAGAAAGCTTCTTTCTCTTTGTTATCGGAGGATATTTCTTTTGGCCCTATAGTCCTCAAAGGGATCCGAAATATCTGTTCTCAGATTCCACAGAAATAAGGCTAGCAAAGAGATCCACGATATACAAATGTAACTCTGTGAGATGAATTAACAGAACACTAAGCAGTTTCTCAGAAAGCTTCTTTCCAGATTTCATCTGAGGATATTTCCTTTTTCACCGTAGCCCTTTACTGGCTTCCAAATATCACTTTACCAATTCCACAGGAACTGTCTTAGCGAAAGGCTTTTTGAGGGGAAAGCTGTAGTTCTGTGAGATGATTTCACAGAACACAAAGAAGTTTCTCAGAAAGCTTCTTTCTCTTTGTTTTCAGAGGATATTTCCTTTGCCCCTGTAGTCTTCAAAGGGATCCGAAATATTTGTTCTCAGATTCCACAGAAATAAGGCTAGCAAAGAGATCCACGAAATACACATGTAACACGGTGAGATGAATTAAGAGAACACTAAGCAGTTTCTCAGAAAGCTTCTTTCCAGATTTCATCTGAGGATATTTCCTTTTTCACCAAAGCCCTCTAAGGGCTTCCAAATATCACTTTGCCAATTCCACAAGAGCTGTCTTGGCGAAAGGTTTCTTGAGGAGAAAGCTGTAACTCTGTGAGATGATTTCACAGAACACCAAGAAGTTTATCAGAAAGCGTCTTTCTCTTTGTTATCGGAGGATATTTCCTTTCGCCCTATAGTCTTCAAAGGGATCCGAAATATCTGTTCTCAGATTCCACAGAAATGAGGCTACCAAAGAGATCCAGGAAATACACATGTAACTCTGTGAGGTGAATTAACAGAACACTAAGCAGTTACTCAGAACGCTTCTTTCCAGATTTCATCTGAGGATATTTCCTTTTTCACCATAGCCCTCTATGGGCTTCCAAATATCACTTTGCCAATTCCACAAGAACTGTCTTAGCGAAAGGCTTCTTGACGGGAAACCTGTAACTCTGTGAGATGATTTCACAGAACATAAAGAAGTTTCTCAGAAAGCTTCTTTCTCTTTGTAATCGGAGGATATTTATTTTGGCCCTATAGTCTTCAATGGGATCCGAAATATCTGTTCTCAGATCCCAAAGAAATAAGGCTAGCAAAGAGAACCACGAAATACACATGTAACTCTGTGAGATGAATTAACAGAACACTAAGCAAATTCTCAGAAAGCTTCTTTCCAGATTTCATCTGAGGATATTTCCTTTTTCACCAATGCCCTCTAAGGGCTTCCAAATATCACTTTGCCAATTCCATAAGAACTGTCTTAGCGAAAGGCTTCTTGAGGAGAAAGCTGTAACCCTGTGAGATGATTTCACAGAACACAAAGAAGTTTATCAGAAAGCTTCTTTCTCTTTTTTATCGGAGAATATTTCCTTTGGCCCTATACTCTTCAAAGGGATCCGAAATATGTGTTCTCAGATTCCAAAGAAATAAGGGTAGCAAAGAGATCCACGAAATACACATGTAACTCTGTGAGATGAATTAACAGAACACTGAGCAGTTTCTCAGAAAGCTTCTTTCCAGATTTCATCTGAGGATATTTCCTTTTTCGCCATAGCCCTCTATGGGCTTCCAAATATCACTTTGCCAATTCCACAGGAACTGTCTTAGCGAAAGGCTTCTTGAGGGGAAAGCTGTAACTCTGTGAGATGATTTCACAAAACACAAAGAAGTTTCTCAGAAAGCTTCTTTCTCTTTGTTATCGGAGCATATTTCCTTTGGCCCTATTGTCTTCAAAGGGATCTGAAATATCTGTTCTTAGATACCTCAGAAATAAGGCTAGAAAAGAGATCCACGAAATACACATGTAACTCTGTGAGATGAATTAACAGAACACTAAGCAGTTTCTCAGAAAGCTTCTTTCCAGATTTCATCTGAGGATATTTCCTTTTTCACCACAGCCCTCTACTGGCTTCCAAATATCACTTTGCCAATTCCACAGGAGCTGTCTTAGCGAAAGGCTTCTTGAGGGGAAAGCTGTAACTCTGTGAGATGATTTCACAGAACACAAAGAAGTTTCTCAGAAAGCTTCTTTCTCTTTGTTTTCGGAGGATATTTCCTTTGGCCCTATAGTCTTCAAAGGGATCCGAAATATCTCTTCTCAGATTCCACAGAAGTGAGGCTAGCAAAGAGATCCACGAAATACAAATGTAACTCTGTGAGATGAATTAACAGAACACTAAGCAGTGTCTAAGAAAGCTTCTTGCCAGATTTCATCTGAGGATATTTCCTTTTTCACCATACGCCTCTATGGGCTTCCAAATATCACTTTGCCAATTCCACAAGAACTGTCCTAGCGAAGGGCTTCTTGAGGGGAAAGATGTAACTCTGTGAGATGATTTCACAGAACACAAAGAAGTTTCTCAGAAAGCTTCTTTCTCTTTGTTATCGGAGAATATTTCCTTTGGCCCTATAGTCTTCAAAGGGATCCGAAATATCTGTTCTCAGAACCTCAGAAAGAAGGCTAGGAAAGAGATCCACGAAATATCCTGTAACACTGTGAGGTGAATTAACAGAACACTAAGCAGTTTCTCAGAAAGCTTCCTTCCAGATTTCATCTGAGGATATTTCCTTTTTCACCATAGCCCTATGGGCTTCCAAATATCACTTTGCCAATTCCAAAGGAACTGTCTTAGCGAAAGGCTTCCAGAGGGGAAAGCTGTAGCTCTGTGAGATGATTTCACAGAACACAAAGAAGTTTCTCAGAAAGCTTCTTTCTCTTTGTTATCGGAGGATATTTCCTTTGGCCTTATGGTCTTCAAAGGGATCCGAAATATCTGTTCTCATATTCCTCAAAAATAAGGCTAGAGAAGAGATCCACGAAATACACATGTAACTCTGTGAGATGAATTAACAGAACACTAAGCAGTTTCTCAGAAAGCTTCTTTCCAGATTTAATCTGAGGATATTTCCTTTTTCACCATAGTCCTCTATGGGCTTCCAAATATCACTTTGCTATTCCACAGGAACTGTCTTATCGAAAGGCTTCTTGAGGCGAAAGCTGTAACTCTGTGAGATGATTTCACAGAACACAAAGAAGTTTCTCAGAAAGCTTCTTTCTCTTTGTTATCGGAGGATATTTCTTTGGCCCTATAGTCTTCAAAGGGATCCGAAATATCTGTTCTCAGATTCCACAGAAATGAGGCTAGCAAAGAGATCCACGAAATGCCCATATAACTCTGTGAGATGAATTAACAGAACACTAAGCAGATTCTCAGAAAGCTTCTTTCCAGATTTCATCTGAGGATATTTCCTTTTTCACCAAAGCCCTCTAAGGGCTTCCAAATATCACCTTGCCAATTCCACAAGAACTGTCTTAGCGAAAGGCTTCTTGAGGAGAAAGCTGTAACTCTGTGAGATGATTTCACAGAACACAAAGAAGTTTATCAGAAAGCTTCTTTCTCTTTGTTATCGGAGGATATTTCCTTTGGCCCTAGAGTCTTCAAAGGGATCCGAAATGTCTGTTCTCAGATTCCTCAGAAATAAGACTAGCAAAGAGATCCACGAAATACACATGTAACTATGTGAGATGAATTAACAGAACACTAAGCAGTTTCACAGAAAGCTTCTTTCCAGATTTCATCTGAGGATATTTCCTTTTTCACCGTAGCCCTCTACGGGCTTTCAAATATCACTTTGCAAATTTCCCAAGAACTGTCTTAGCGAAAGGCTTCTTGAGGAGAAAGCTGTAACTCTGTGAGATGATTTCACAGAACACAAGGAAGTTTCTCAGAAAGCTTCTTTCTCTGTGTTGTCGGAGGATATTTTCTTTGGCCCTATAGTCATCAAAGAGGTCCCAAATATCTGTTCTCACATTCCAAAGAAATAAGGCTAGCAAAGAGATCCACGAAATACACATGTAACTCTGTGAGATGAATTGACAGAACACTAAGCAGTTACTCAGAAAGCTTCTTTCCAGATTTCATCTGAGGATATTTCCTTTTTCACCAGAGCCCTCTATGGGCTTCCAAATATCACTTTGCCAATTCCACAGGAACTGTCTTAGCGAAAGGCTTCTTGAGGGGAAAGCTGTAACTCTGTGAGATGATTTCACAGAACACAAAGAAGTTGCTCAGAAAGCTTCTTTCTCTTTTTTATCGTAGGATATATTCTTTGGCCTTATGGTCTACAAAGGGATCCCAAATATCTGTTATCAGATTCAACAGAAATAAGGCTAGCAAAGATATCCACGAAATACACATGTAACTCTGTGAGATGAATTAACAGAACACTAAGTAGTTTCACAGAAAGCTTCTTTCCAGATTTCATCTGAGGATATTTCCTTTTTCACTGTAGCCCTCTACGAGCTTTCAAATATCACTTTGCCAATTCCCCAAGAACTGTCTTAGCAAATGGCTTCTTGAGGAGAAAGCTGTGACTCTGTGAGATGATTTCACAGAACACAAACAAGTTTCCTAGAAAGCTTCTTTCTCTTTGTTATCGTAGGATATTTCCTTTGGCCCTAGAGGCTTCAAAGGGATCCGAAATATCTGTTCTCAGATTCCTCAGAAATAAGGCTAGCAAAGAGATCCACGAAATACAGATGTAACACTGTGAGATGAATTAACAGAACACTAAGCAGTTTCTCAGAAAGCTTCCTTCCAGATTTCATCTGAGGATATTTTCTTTTTCACCATAGCCCTCTATGGGCTTCCCAATATCACTTTGCCAATTCCACAAGAACTGTCTTAGCGAAAGGCTTCCAGAGGGGAAAGCTGTAACTCTGTGAGATGATTTCACAGAACACAAAGAAGTTTCTCAGAAAGCTTCTTTCTCTTTGTTATCGGAGGATATTTCTTTGGCCCTATAGTCTTCAAAGGGATCCGAAATATCTGTTCTCAGATTCCACAGAAATGAGGCTAGCAAAGAGATCCACGAAATGCCCATGTAACTCTGTGAGGTGAATTAACAGAACACTAAGCAGTTTCTCAGAAAGCTTCTTTCCAGATTTCATCTGAGGATATTTCCTTTTTCACCATAGCCCTCTATGGGCTTCCAAATATCACTTTGCCAATTCCACAAGAACTGTATTAGCGAAAGGCTTCTTGACGGGAAATCTGTAACTCTGTGAGATGATTTCACAGAACACAAAGAAGTTATCAGAAAGCTTCTTTCTCTTTGTAATCGGAGGATATTTATTTTGGCCCTGTAGTCTTCAATGGGATCCGAAATATCTCTTCTCAGATTCCACAGAAATAAGGCTAGGAAAGAGATCCACGAAATACACATGTAACTCTGTGAGATGAATTAAGAGAACACTAAGCAGATTCTCACAAAGCTTCTTTCCAGATTTCATGTGAGGATATTTCCTTTTTCACCAAAGCCCTCTAAGGGCTTCCAAATATCACTTTGCCAATTCCACAAGAACTGTCTTAGCGAAAGGCTTCTTGAGGAGAAAGCTGTAACCCTGTGAGATGATTTCACAGAACACAAAGAAGTTTATCAGAAAGCTTCTTTCTCTTTGTTATCGGAGAATATTTCCTTTGGCCCTATAGTCTTCAAAGGGATCCGAAATATCTGTTCTCAGATTCCAAGGAAATAAGGGTAGCAAAGAGATCCACGAAATACACATGTAACTCTGTGAGATGAATTAACAGAACACTGAGCAGTTTCTCAGAAAGCTTCTTTCCAGATTTCATCTGAGGATATTTCCTTTTTCGCCATAGCCCTCAATGGGCTTCCAAATATCACTTTGCCAATTCCACCAGAACTGTCTTAGCGAAAGGCTTCTTGAGGGGAAAGCTGCAACTCTGTGAGATGATTTCACAAAACACAAAGAAGTTTCTCAGAAAGCTTCTTTCTCTTTGTTATCGGAGCATATTTCCTTTGGCCCTATTGTCTTCAAAGGGATCTGAAATATCTGTTCACAGATTCCTCAGAAATAAGGCTAGAAAATAGATCCACGAAATACACATGTAACACTGTGAGATGCATTAACAGAACACTAAGCAGTTTCTCAGAAAGCTTCTTTCCAGATTGCATCTGAGGATATTTCCTTTTTCACCACAGCCCTCTAGTGGCTTCCAAATATCACTTTGCCAATTCCACAGGAGCCGTCTTAGCGAAAGTCTTCTTGAGGGGAAAGCTGTAACTCTGTGAGATGATTTCACAGAACACAAAGAAGTTTCTCAGAAAGCTTCTTTCTCTTTGTTTTCGGAGGATATTTCCTTTGGCCCTATAGTCTTCAAAGGGATCCGAAATATCTGTTCTCAGATTCCACAGCAGTGAGGCTAGCAAAGAGATCCACGAAATACACATGTAACTCTGTGAGATGTATTAACAGAACACTAAGCAGTTTCTCAGAAAGCTTCTTTCCAGATTTCATCTGAGGATATTTCCTTTTTCACCATACGCCTCTATGGGCTTCCAAATATCACTTTGCCAATTCCACAAGAACTGTCTTAGCGAAAGGCTTCTTGAGGGGAAAGATGTAACTCTGTGAGATGATTTCACAGAACACAAAGAAGTTTCTCAGAAAGCTTCTTTCTCTTTGTTATCGGAGAATATTTCCTTTGGCCCTTGAGTCTTCCAAGGGATCCGAAATATCTGTTCCCAGATTCCTCAGAAAGAAGGCTAGAAAAGAGATCCACGAAATACACATGAAAGTCTGTGAGATGAATTAACAGAACACTAAGCAGTTTCTCAGAAAGCTTCTTTCCAGATTTCATCTGAGGATATTTCCTTTTTCACCATAGCCCTCTACTGGCTTCCAAATATCACTTTGCCAATTTCACAGGAGCTGTCTTAGCGAAAGGCTTCTTGAGGGGAAAGCTGTAACTCTGTGAGGTGATTTCACAGAACACAAAGAAGTTTCTCAGAAAGCTTCTTTCTCTTTGTTATCGGAGGATATTTCCTTTGGCCCTATAGTCTTCAAAGGGATCCGAAATATCTGTTCTCAGATTCCTCAGAAAGAAGGCTAGAAAAGAGATCCACGAAATACACCTGTAGCACTGTGAGATGAATTAACAGAACACTAAGCAGTTTCTCAGAAAGCTTCCTTCCAGATTTCATCTGAGGATATTTCCTTTTTCACCAAAGTCCTCTATGGGCTTCCAAATATCACCTAGCCATTTCCACAAGAACTGTCTTAGCGAAAGGCTTCCAGAGGGGAAAGCTGTAACTCTGTGAGATGATTTCACAGAACACAAAGAAGTTTCTCAGAAAGCTTCTTTCTCTTTGTTATCGAAGGATATTTCTTTGGCCCTATAGTCTTCAAAGGGATCCGAAATATCTGTTCTCAGATTCCACAGAAATGAGGCTAGCAAAGAGATCCACGAAATGCCCATGTAACTCTGTGAGGTGAATTAACAGAACACTAAGCAGTTTCTCAGAAAGATTCTTTCCAGATTTCATCTGAGGATATTTCCTTTTTCACCATAGCCCTCTATGGGCTTCCAAATATCACTTTGCCAATTCCCCAAGAACTGTATTAGCGAAAGGCTTCTTGACGGGAAAGCTGTAACTCTGTGAGATGATTTCACAGAACACAAAGAAGTTTCTCAGAAAGCTTCTTTCTCTTTGTAATCGGAGGATATTTATTTTGGCCCTGTAGTCTTCAATGGGATCCGAAATATCTGTTCTCAGATTCCACAGAAATAAGGCTAGCAAAGAGATCCACGAAATACACATGTAACTCTGTGAGATGAATTAACAGAACACTAAGCAGATTCTCAGAAAGCTTCTTTCCAGATTTCATCTGAGGATATTTCCTTTTTCACCAAAGCCCTCTAAGGGCTTCCAAATATCACTTTGCCAATTCCACAAGAACTGTCTTAGCGAAAGGCTTCTTGAGGAGAAAGCTGTAACCCTGTGAGATGATTTCACAGAACACAGAGAAGTTTATCAGAAAGCTTCTTTCTCTTTGTTATCGGAGAATATTTCCTATGGCCCTATAGTCTTCAAAGGGATCCGAAATATCTGTTCTCAGATTCCAAAGAAATAAGGGTAGCAAAGAGATCCATGAAATACACATGTAACTCTGTGAGGTGAATTAACAGAACACTGAGCAGTTTCTCAGAAAGCTTCTTTCCAGATTTCATCTGAGGATATTTCCTTTTTCGCCATAGCCCTCAATGGGCTTCCAAATATCACTTTGCCAATTCCACAGGAACTGTCTTAGCGAAAGGCTTCTTGAGGGGAAAGCTGTAACTCTGTGAGATGATTTCACAAAACACAAAGAAGTTTCTCAGAAAGCTTCTTTCTCTTTGTTATCGGAGCATATTTCCTTTGGCCCTATTGTCTTCAAAGGGATCTGAAACATCTGTTCTCAGATTCCTCAGAAATGAGGCTAGAAAAGACATCCACGAAATACACATGTAACTCTGTGAGATGAATTAACAGAACACTAAGCAGTTTCTCAGAAAGCTTCTTTCCAGATTTCATCTGAGGATATTTCCTTTTTCACCACAGCCCTCTAGTGGATTCCAAATATCACTTTGCCAATTCCACAGGAGCTGTCTTAGCGAAAGGCTTCTTGAGGGGAAAGCTGTAACTCTGTGAGATGATTTCACAGAACACAAAGAAGTTTCTCAGAAAGCTTCTTTCTCTTTGTTTTCGGAGGATATTTCCTTTGGCCCTATAGTCTTCAAAGGGATCCGAAATATCTGTTCTCAGATTCCACAGAAGTGAGGCTAGCAAAGAGATCCACGAAATACACATGTAACTCTGTGAGATGAATTAACAGAACACTAAGCAGTTTCTCAGAAAGCTTCTTTCCAGATCATCTGAGGATATTTCCTTTTTCACCATACGCCTCTATGGGCTTCCAAATATCACTTTGCCAATTCCACAAGAACTGTCTAAGCGAAAGGCTTTTTGAGGGGAAAGATGTAACTCTGTGAGATGATTTCACAGAACACAAAGAAGTTTCTCAGAAAGCTTCTTTCTCTTTGTTATCGGAGAATATTTCCATTGGCCCTTGAGTCTTCCAAGGGATCCGAAATATCTGTTCCCAGATTCCTCAGAAAAAGGCTAGAAATGAGATCCACGAAATACACATGTAACTCTGTGAGATGAATTAACAGAACACTAAGGAGTTTCTCAGAAAGCTTCCTTCCAGATTTCATCTGAGGATATTTCCTTTTTCACCATAGTCCTCTATGGGCTTCCAAATATTACTTTGCCAATTCCACAGGAACTGTCTTAGCGAAAGGCTTCTTGAGGGGAAAGCTGTAACTCTGTGAGATGATTTCACAGAACACAAAGAAGTTTCTCAGAAAGCTTCTTTCTCTTTGTTATTGGAGGATATTTCTTTGGCCCTATAGTCTTCAAAGGGATCCGAAATATCTGTTCTCAGATTCCACAGAAATGAGGCTAGCAAAGAGATCCACGAAATGCCCATAAAACTCTGTGAGATGAATTAACAGAACACTAAGCAGTTTCTCTGAAAGCTTCTTTCCAGATTTCATCTGAGGAGATTTCCTTTTTCAACGTAGCCCTCTATGGGCTTCCAAATATCAGTTTGCCAATTCCACAAGAACTGTCTTAGCGAAAGGCTTCTTGAGGGGAAAGCTGTAACTCTGTGAGATGATTTCACAGAACACAAAGAAGTTTCTCAGAAAGCTTCTTTCTCTTTGTTATCGGAGGATATTTTCTTTGGACCTAGAGTCTTCAAAGGGATTCGAAATATCTGTTCTCAGATTCCACAGAAACTTGGCTAGCAAAGAGATCCACGAAATACACATGTCACTCTATGAGATGAATTAACCGAACACTAAGCAGTTTCTCAGAAAGCTTCTTTCCAGATTTCATCTGCGGATATTTCCTTTTTCACCATAGCCCTCTAAGGGCTTCCAAATACCACTTTGCCCATTCCACAGGAACTGTCTTAGCGAAAGGCTTCTGGAGGGGAAAGCTGTAACTCTGTGAGATGATTTCACAGAACACAAAGCAGTTTCTCAGAAAGCTTCTTTCACTTTGTTATCGGAGGATATTTCCTTTGGCCCTATAGTCTTCAAAGGGATCCGATATATCTGTTCTCAGATTCCACAGAAATAAGGCTAGCAAAGAGATCCACGAAATACACATGTAACTCTGTGAGATGAATTAACAGAACACTAAGCAGTTTCACAGAAAGCTTCTTTCCAGATTTCATCTGATTATATTTCCTTTTTCACCGTAGCCCTCTACGGGCTTTCAAATATCACTTTGCCAATTCCCAAGAACTGTCTTAGCGAAAGGCTTCTTGAGGAGAAAGCTGTAACTCTGTGAGGTGATTTCACAGAACACAAAGAAATTTCTCAGAAAGCTTCCTTGTCTGTGTTATCGGAGGATATTTTCTTTGGCCCTATAGTCATCAAAGAGGTCCCAAATATCTGTTCTCACATTCCAAAGATATAAGGCTAGCAAAGAGATCCACGAAATACACAAATAACTCTGTGAGATGAATTGACAGAACACTAAGCAGTTTCTCAGAAAGCTTCTTTCCAGATTTCATCTGAGGATATTTCCTGTTTCACCGTAGCCCTCTATGGGCTTCCAAATATCACTTTGCCAATTCCACAGGAACTGTCTTAGCGAAAGGTTTCTTGAGGGGAAAGCTGTAACTCTGTGAGATGATTTGACAGAACACAAAGAAGTTTCTCAGAAAGCTTCTTTCTCTTTTTTATATTAGGATATTTCCTCTGGCCCTATAGTCTTCAAAGGGATCCGAAATATCTGTTCTCAGATTCCAAAGAAATGAGGCTAGCAAAGAGATCCACGAAATACACATGTAACTCTGTGAAATGAATTAACACAACACTAAAGAGTTTCTCAGAAAGCTTCTTTCCAGATTTCATCTGAGGATATTTCCTTTTTCAACGTAGCCCTCTATGGGCTTCCAAATATCACTTTGCCAATTCCACAGGAACTGTCTTAGCGAAAGGCTTCTTGAGGGGAAAGCTGTAACTCTGTGAGATGATTTCACAGAACGCAAAGAAGTTTCTCAGAAAGCTTCTTTCTCTTTGTTATCGGAGGATATTTCCTTTGGCCCTAGAGTCTTCAAAGGGATCCGAAATATCTGTTCTCAGATTCCTGAGAAATATGGCTAGAAAAGAGATATACGAAATACACATGTAACTCTGTGAGATGAATTAACAGAACACTAAGCAGTTTCTCAGAAAGCTTCTTCCAGATTTCATCTTTGGATATTTCCTTTTTCACCATATCCCTCTATTGGCTTCCAAATATCACTTTACCAATTCCACAGGAACTGTCTTAGCGAAAGTCATCTTGAGGGGAAAGCTGTAACTCTGTGAGATGATTTCACAGAACACAAAGAAGTTTCTCAGAAAGCTTCTTTCTCTTTGTTATCGGAGGATATTTCTTTTGGCCCTATAGTCTTCAAAGGGATCCGAAATATCTGTTCTCAGATTCCACAGAAATAAGGCTAGCAAATAGATCCACGATATACACATGTAACTCTGTGAGATGAATTAACAGAACACTAAGCAGTTTCTCAGAAAGCTTCTTTCCAGATTTCATCTGAGGATATTTCCTTTTTCACCGTAGCCCTTTACTGGCTTCGAAATATCACTTTACCAATTCCACAGGAACTGTCTTAGCGAAAGGCTTCTTGAGTGGAAAGCTGTAACTCTGTGAGTTGATTGCACAGAACACAAAGAAGTTTCTCAGTAAGCTTCTTTCTCTTTGTTATCGTAGGATATTTCCTTTGGCCCTTTAGTCTTCAAAGGGATCCGAAATATCTCTTCTCAGATTCTACACAAATAAGGCTAGCAAAGAGATCCACGAAATACACATGTAACCCTGTGAGATGAATTAACAGAACACTTAGCAGTTTCTCAGAAAGCTTCTTTCCAGATTTCATCTGAGGATATTTCCTTTTTCACCATAGCCCTCTATGGGTTTCCAAATATCATTTTGCCATTCCACAAGAACTGTCTTAGCGAAAGGCTTCTTGAGGGGAAAGTTGTAACTCTGTGAGGTGATTTCACAGAACACAAAGAAGTTTCTCAGAAAGCTTCCTTCTCTTTGTTATCGGAGGATATTTCCTTTGGCCCTAGAGTCTTCAAAGGGATCCGAAATATCTGTTCTCAGATTCCTCAGAAACAAGGCTAGAAAAGAGATCCACGAAATACACATATAACTCTGTGAGATGAATTAACAGAACACTAAGCAGTTTCTCAGAAAGCTTCTTTCCAGATTTCATCTGACGATATTTCCTTTTTCACCATAGCCCTCTACTGGCTTCCAAATATCAATTTGCCAATTCCCCAGGAACTGTCTTAGCGAAAGGCTTCTTGAGGGGAAAGCTGTAACTCTGTGAGATGATTTCACTGAACACAAAGAAGTTTCTCAGAAAGCTTCTTTCTCTTTGTTATCGGAGGATATTTCCTTTCACCCTAGAGTCTTCAAAGGGATCCGAAATATCTGTTCTCAGATTCCTGAGAAATAAGGCTAGAAAAGAGATATATGAAATACACATGTAACTCTGTGAGATGAATTAACAGAACACTAAGCAGTTTCTCAGAAAGCTTCTTCCAGATTTCATCTTTGGATATTTCCTTTTTCACCATATCCCTCTATTGGCTTCCAAATATCACTTTGCCAATTCCACAAGAACTGTCTTAGCGAAAGGCTTCTTGAGGGGAAAGCTGTAACTCTGTGAGATGATTTCACAGAACACAAAGAAGTTTCTCAGAAAGCTTCTTTCTCTTTCTTATCGGAGGATATTTCTTTTGGCCTTATACTCTTCAAAGGGATCCGAAATATCTGTTCTCAGATTCCACAGAAATAAGGCTAGCAAAGAGATCCACGATATACACATGTAACTCTGTGAGATGAATAAACAGAACACTAAGCAGTTTCTCAGAAAGCTTCTTTCCAGATTTCATGTGAGGATATTTCCTTTTTCACCGTAGCCCTTTACTGGCTTCCAAATATCACTTTACCAATTCCACAGGAACTGTCTTAGCGAAAGGCTTTTTGAGGGGAAAGCTGTAATTCTGTGAGATGATTTCACAGAACACAAAGAAGTTTCTCAGAAAGCTTCTTTCTCTTTGTTATCGGAGGATATTTCCTTTGGCCCTAGAGTCTTCAAAGGGATCCGAAATATCTGTTCTCAGATTCGTCAGAAATAAGGCTAGAAAAGAGATCCACGAAATACACATGTAACTCTGTGAGATGAATTAACAGAATACTAAGCAGTTTCTCAGAAAGCTTCTTTCCAGATTTCATCTGAGGATATTTCCTTTTTCACCACAGCCCTCTACTGGCTTCCAAATATCACTTTACCAATTCCACAGGAACTGTCTTAGCGAAAGACTTCTTGAGGCGAAAGTTGTATCTCTGGGAGATGATTTCACAGAGCACAAAGAAGTTTCTCAGAAAGCTTCTTTCTCTTTGTTTTCAGAGGATATTTCCTTTGTCCCTATAGTCTTCAAAGGGATCCGAAATATCTGTTCTCAGATTCCACAGAAATAAGGCTAGCAAAGAGATCCACGAAATACACATGTAACACTGTGAGATGAATTAACAGAACACTAAGCAGTTTCTCAGAAAGCTTCTTTCCAGATTTCATCTGAGGATATTTCCTTTTTCACCAAAGCCCTCTAAGGGCTTCCAAATATCACTTTGCCAATTCCACAAGAACTGTCTTAGCGAAAGGCTTCTTGAGGAGAAAGCTGTAACTCTGTGAGATGATTTCACAGAACACCAAGAAGTTTATCAAAAAGCGTCTTTCTCTTTGTTATCGGAGGATATTTCCTTTCGCCCCATAGTCTTCAAAGGGATCCGAAATATCTGTTCTCAGATTCCACAGAAATGAGGCTACCAAAGAGATCCAGGAAATACACATGTAACTCTGTGAGGTGAATTAACAGAACACTAAGCAGTTTCTCAGAAAGCTTCCTTCCAGATTTCATGTGAGGATATTTCCTTTTTCACCATAGCCCTCTACGCGCTTCCAAATATCACTTCGCCTATTCCTCAAAAACTGTCTTAGCGAAAGTCTTCTTGAGGCGAAATCTGTAACTCTGGAGATGATTTCACAGAACACAAGGAACTTTCTCAGAAAGCTTCTTTCTCTTTGTGATCGGAGGATATTTCCTTTGGCCCTATAGTCTTCAAAGGGATCCGAAATATCTGCTCTCAGATTCCAAAGAAATAATCCTAGCAAAGAGATCCACGAAATACAGATGTAACTCTCTGAGATGAATTAACAGAACACTAAGCAGTTTTTCACAAAGCTTCTTTCCAGATTTCATCTGAGGATATTTCCTTTTTCACCATAGCCCTCTGTGGGCTTCCAAATATCACCTTGCCAATTCCACAGGAACTGTCTTAGCGAGAGGCTTCTTGAGGGGAAAGATGTAACTCTGTGAGATGATTTCACAGAACACAAAGAAGTTTCTCAGAAAGCTTCTTTCTCTTTGTTATCGGAGGATGTTTCCTTTGGCCCTATAGTCTTCAAAGGGATACGAAATATCTGTTCTCAGATTCCACAGAAATAAGGCTAGCAAAGATATCCACGAAATACACGTGTAACTCTGTGAGATGAATTAACAGAACACTAAGCAGTTTCTCAGAGTGCTTCTTTACAGATTTCATCTGAGGATATTTCCTTTTTCACCATAGACCTTTACTGACTTCCAAATATCACTTTGCCAATTCCACAGGAACTGTCCTAGTGAAAGGCTTCTTGAGGGGAAAGCTGTAACTCTGTGAGATGATTGCACAGAACACAAAGAAGTTTCTCAGAAAGCTTCCTTCTCTTTGTTATCGGAGGATATTTCCTTTGGCCCTATAGTCTTCAAAGGGATCCGAAATATCTGTTCTCAGATTCCTCAGAAATAATGGTAGAAAAGAGGTCCACGAAATACACATGTAACTCTGTGAGATGAATTAACAGAACTCTAAGCAGTTTCTCAGAAAGCTTCTTTCCAGATTTCATCTGAGGATATTTCCTTTTTCACCATAGCCCTTTATGGGCTTCCAAATATCACTTTGCCAATTCCACTGGAACTGTCTTAGCGAAAGGCATCTTGAGGGGAAAGCTGTAACTCTGTGAGATGATTTCACAGAACACAAAGAAGTTTCTCAGAAAGCTTCTTTCTCTTTGTTATCGGAGGATATTTCCTTTGGCCCTATAGTCTTCAAAGGGATCCGAAATATCTGTTCTCAGATTCCAAAGAAATAGGCTACCAAAGACATCCACGAAATACACATGTAACTCTGTGAGATGAATTAACAGAACACTAAGCAGTTTCCCAGAAAGCTTCTTTCCAGATTTCATCTGAGGAGATTGCCTTTTTCACCATAGCCCACTATGGGATTCAAATATCATTTTGCCAATTCCACAAGAACTGTCTTAGCGAAAGGCTTCTTGAGGGGAAAGCTGTAACTCTGTGAGATGATTTCACAAAACTTAAAGAAGTTTCTCAGAAAGCTTCTTTCACTTTGTTATCAGAGGATATTTCCTTTGGCCCCATAGTCTTCAAAGGGATCCGAAATATCGGTACTCAGATTCCACAGAAATAAGGCTAGCAAAGAGATCCACGAAATACACATGTAACTCTGTGAGATGAATTAACAGAACACTAAGCAGTTTCCCAGAAAGCTTCTTTCCAGATTTCATCTGAGGAGATTGCCTTTTTCACCATAGCCCTCTATGGGCTTCCAAATATCACTTTGCCAATTCCACAAGAACTGTCTTAGCGAAAGTCTTCTTGAGGGGAAAGCTGTAACTCTGTGAGATGATTTCACAGAACACAAAGAAGTTTCTCCGAAAGGTTCATTCTCTTTGTTATCGGAGGATATTTCCTTTGGCCCTAGAGTCTTCAAAGGGATCCGAAATATCTGTTCTCAGATTCCTCAGAAATAAGGCTAGAAAAGACATATACGAAATACACATGTAACTCTATGAGACGAATTAACAGAACACTAAGCAGTTTCTCAGAAAGCTTCTTTCCAGATTTCATCTGAGGATATTTCCTTTTTCACCATAGCCCTCTATTGGCTTCCAAATATCACTTTGCCAATTCCACAGAACTGTCTTAGCGAAAGGCATCTTGAGGGGAAAGCTGTAACTCTGTGAGATGATTTCACAGAACACAAGGAATTTTCTCAGAAAGCTTCTTTCTCTTTGTTATCGGAGGATATTTCCTTTGGCCCTATAGTCTTCAAAGGGATCCGAAATATCTGTTCTCAGATTCCACAGAAATAAGGCTAGCAAAGAGATTCATGAAATACACATGTAACTCTGTGAGATGAATTAACAGAACACTAAGCAGTTTCTCAGAAAGCTTCTTTCCAGATTTCATCAGAGGAGATTGCCTTTTTCACCATAGCCCTCTATGGGCTTCAAATATCACTTTGCCAATTCCACAAGAACTGTCTTAGCGAAAGGCTTCTTGAGGGGAAAGCTGTAACTCTGTGAGATGATTTCACAGAACACAAAGAAGTTTCTCAGAAAGCTTCTTTCTCTTTGTTATCGGAGGATATTTCCTTTTGCCCTATGGTCTTCAAATGGATTCGAAATATCTGTTCTCAGATTTCACAGAAATAAGGCTAGCAAAGAGATCCACGAAATACACATGTAACTCTGTGAGATGAATTAAGAGAACACTAAGCAGTTTCTCAGAAAGCTTCTTTCCAGATTTCATTTGAGGATATTACCTTTTTCACCGTAGCCCTCTATGGGCTTCCAAATATCACTTTGCCAATTCCACAAGAACTGTCTTAGCGAAAGGCTTCTAGAGGGGAAAGCTGTAACTCTCTGAGATGATTTCACAGAACACAAAAAGTTTCTCAGAAAGCTTCTTTCTATTTGTTATCGGACGATATTTCCTTTTGCCTTATAGTCTTCAAAGAGATCCCAAATATCTGTTCTCAGATTCCAAAGAAATAAGGCTAACAAGGAGATCCACGAAATACACATGTAACTCTGTGAGATGAATGAACAGAACACTAAGCAGTTTCTCAGAAAGCTTCTTTCCAGATTTCATCTGAGGATATTTCCTTTTTCACCATAGCCCTCTATGGGCTTCCAAATATCACTTTGCCAATGCCACAAGAACTGTCTTAGCGATAGGCTTCTTGAGGGGAAAGCTGTAACTCTGTGAGACGGTTTCAAAGAACACAAAGAAGTTTCTCAGATAGCTTCTTTCTCTTTGTTTTCGGAGGATATTTCCTTTGGCCCTATAGTCTTCAAAGCGATCCGAAATATCTGTTCTCAGATTCCAAAGAAATAAGGCTAGCAAAGAGATCCACGAAATACAGATGTAACTCTGTGAGATGAATTAACAGAACACTAAGCAGATTCTCAGAAAGCTTCCTTCCAGATTTCATCTGAGGATATTTCCTTTTTCACCAAAGCCCTCTAAGGGCTTCCAAATATCACTTTGCCAATTCCACAGGAACTGTCTTAGCGAAAGGCTTCTTGAGGAGAAAGCTGTAACTCTGTGAGATGATTTCACAGAACACAAAGAAGTTTATCAGAAAGCGTCTTTCTCTTTGTTATCGGAGGATATTTCCTTTGGCCCTATAGTCTTCAAAGGGATCCGAAATATCTGTTCTCAGATTCCACAGAAATGAGGCTAGCAAAGAGATGCACGAAATACACATGTAACTCTGTGAGATGAATTAACAGAACACTATGCAGTTTCTCAGAGAGCTTCTTTGCAGATTTCATCTGAGGATATTTCCTTTTTCACCATAACCCTCTATGGGCTTTCAAATATCACTTTGCCAATTCCACAAGAACTGTCTTAGCGAAAGTCTTCTTGAGGGGAAAGCTGTAACTCTGTGAGATGATTTCACAGAACACAAAGAAGTTTCTCCGAAAGCTTCATTCTCTTTGTTATCGGAGGATATTTCCTTTGGCCCTAGAGTCTTCAAAGGGATCCGAAATATCTGTTCTCAGATTCCTCAGAAATAAGGCTAGAAAAGAGATATACGAAATACACATGTAACTCTGTGAGATGAATTAACAGAACACTAAGCAGTTTCTCAGAAAGCTTCTTTCCAGATTTCATCTGAGGATATTTCCTTTTTCACCATAGCCCTCTATGGGTTTCCAAATATCACTTTGCCGTTCCACAAGTACTGTCTTAGCGAAAGGGTTCCTGAGGGGAAAGTTGTAACTCTGTGAGATGATTTCACAGAACACAAAGAAGTTTCTCAGAAAGCTTCTTTCTCTTTGTTATCGGAGGATATTTCCTTTGGCCCTATAGTCTTCAAAGGGATCCGAAATATCTGTTCTCAGATTCCACAGAAATAAGTCTAGCAAAGAGATCCACGATATACACATGTAACTCTGTGAGATGAATTAACAGAACACTAAGCAGTTTCTCAGAAAGCTTCTTTCCAGGTTTCATCTGAGGATATTTCCTTTTTCACCATAGCCCTCTACTGGCTTCCAAATATCACTTTACCAATTCCACAGGAACAGTCTTAGCGAAAGGCTTCTTGAGGGGAAAGCTGTAACTCTGTGAGGTGATTTCACAGAACACAAAGAAGTTTCTCAGAAAGCTACTTTCTCTTTGTTATCGGAGGATATTTCCTTTGGCCATGTAGTCTTCAAAGGGATCCGATATATCTCTTCTCAGATTCCACAGAAATGAGATAGAAAGAGATCCACGAAATACACATGTAACTCTGTGAGATGAATTAACAGAACACTAAGCAGTTTCTCAGAAAGCTTCTTTCCAGATTTCATCTGAGGATATTTCGTTTTTCACCGTAGCCCTCTATGGGCTTCCAAATATCACTTTGCCAATTCCACAAGATCTGTCTTAGTGAAAGGCTTCTTGAGGGGAAAGTTGTAACTCTGTGAGATGATTTCACAGAACACAAAGAAGTTTCTCAGAAAGCTACTTTCTCTTTGTTATCGGAGGATATTTCCTTTGGCCCAATAGTCTTCAAAGGGATCTGAAATATTTGTTCTCAGATTCCACAGAAATGAGGCTAGCAAAGAGATCCACGAAATACACATGTACCTCTGTGAGATGAGTTAACAGAACACTAAGCAGTTTCTCAGAAAGCTTCTTTCCAGATTTCATTTGAGGATATTTCCTTTTTCACCATAGCCCTCTATGGGCTTCCAAATATCACTTTGCCAATTCCACAAGAACTGTCTTAGCGAAAGGCTTTTTGAGGGGAAAGCTGTAACTCTGTGAGATGATTTCACAGAACACAAAGAAGTTTCTCAGAAAGCTTCTTTCTCTTTGTTATCGGAGGATATTTCCTTTTGCCCTATGGTCTTCAAATGGATTCGAAATATCTGTTCTCAGATTTCACAGAAATAAGGCTAGCAAAGAGATCCACGAAATACACATGTAACTCTGTGAGATGAATTAAGAGAACACTAAGCAGTTTCTCAGAAAGCTTCTTTCCAGATTTCATTTGAGGATATTTCCTTTTTCACCGTAGCCCTCTATGGGCTTCCAAATATCACTTTGCCAATTCCACAAGAACTGTCTTAGCGAAAGGCTTCTAGAGGGGAAAGCTGTAACTCTCTGAGATGATTTCACAGAACACAAAAAGTTTCTCAGAAAGCTTCTTTCTATTTGTTATCGGACGATATTTCCTTTTGCCTTATAGTCTTCAAAGAGATCCCAAATATCTGTTCTCAGATTCCAAAGAAATAAGGCTAACAAGGAGATCCACGAAATACACATGTAACTCTGTGAGATGAATGAACAGAACACTAAGCAATTTCTCAGAAAGCTTCTTTCCAGATTTCATCTGAGGATATTTCCTTTTTCACCATAGCCCTCTATGGGCTTCCAAATATCACTTTGCCAATGCCACAAGAACTGTCTTAGCGATAGGCTTCTTGAGGGGAAAGCTGTAACTCTGTGAGACGGTTTCAAAGAACACAAAGAAGTTTCTCAGATAGCTTCTTTCTCTTTGTTTTCGGAGGATATTTCCTTTGGCCCTATAGTCTTCAAAGCGATCCGAAATATCTGTTCTCAGATTCCAAAGAAATAAGGCTAGCAAAGAGATCCACGAAATACAGATGTAACTCTGTGAGATGAATTAACAGAACACTAAGCAGATTCTCAGAAAGCTTCCTTCCAGATTTCATCTGAGGATATTTCCTTTTTCACCAAAGCCCTCTAAGGGCTTCCAAATATCACTTTGCCAATTCCACAGGAACTGTCTTAGCGAAAGGCTTCTTGAGGAGAAAGCTGTAACTCTGTGAGATGATTTCACAGAACACAAAGAAGTTTATCAGAAAGCGTCTTTCTCTTTGTTATCGGAGGATATTTCCTTTGGCCCTATAGTCTTCAAAGGGATCCGAAATATCTGTTCTCAGATTCCACAGAAATGAGGCTAGCAAAGAGATGCACGAAATACACATGTAACTCTGTGAGATGAATTAACAGAACACTATGCAGTTTCTCAGAGAGCTTCTTTGCAGATTTCATCTGAGGATATTTCCTTTTTCACCATAACCCTCTATGGGCTTTCAAATATCACTTTGCCAATTCCACAAGAACTGTCTTAGCGAAAGTCTTCTTGAGGGGAAAGCTGTAACTCTGTGAGATGATTTCACAGAACACAAAGAAGTTTCTCCGAAAGCTTCATTCTCTTTGTTATCGGAGGATATTTCCTTTGGCCCTAGAGTCTTCAAAGGGATCCGAAATATCTGTTCTCAGATTCCTCAGAAATAAGGCTAGAAAAGAGATATACGAAATACACATGTAACTCTGTGAGATGAATTAACAGAACACTAAGCAGTTTCTCAGAAAGCTTCTTTCCAGATTTCATCTGAGGATATTTCCTTTTTCACCATAGCCCTCTATGGGTTTCCAAATATCACTTTGCCGTTCCACAAGTACTGTCTTAGCGAAAGGGTTCCTGAGGGGAAAGTTGTAACTCTGTGAGATGATTTCACAGAACACAAAGAAGTTTCTCAGAAAGCTTCTTTCTCTTTGTTATCGGAGGATATTTCCTTTGGCCCTATAGTCTTCAAAGGGATCCGAAATATCTGTTCTCAGATTCCACAGAAATAAGTCTAGCAAAGAGATCCACGATATACACATGTAACTCTGTGAGATGAATTAACAGAACACTAAGCAGTTTCTCAGAAAGCTTCTTTCCAGGTTTCATCTGAGGATATTTCCTTTTTCACCATAGCCCTCTACTGGCTTCCAAATATCACTTTACCAATTCCACAGGAACAGTCTTAGCGAAAGGCTTCTTGAGGGGAAAGCTGTAACTCTGTGAGGTGATTTCACAGAACACAAAGAAGTTTCTCAGAAAGCTACTTTCTCTTTGTTATCGGAGGATATTTCCTTTGGCCATGTAGTCTTCAAAGGGATCCGATATATCTGTTCTCAGATTCCACAGAAATGAGATAGAAAGAGATCCACGAAATACACATGTAACTCTGTGAGATGAATTAACAGAACACTAAGCAGTTTCTCAGAAAGCTTCTTTCCAGATTTCATCTGAGGATATTTCGTTTTTCACCGTAGCCCTCTATGGGCTTCCAAATATCACTTTGCCAATTCCACAAGATCTGTCTTAGTGAAAGGCTTCTTGAGGGGAAAGTTGTAACTCTGTGAGATGATTTCACAGAACACAAAGAAGTTTCTCAGAAAGCTACTTTCTCTTTGTTATCGGAGGATATTTCCTTTGGCCCAATAGTCTTCAAAGGGATCTGAAATATTTGTTCTCAGATTCCACAGAAATGAGGCTAGCAAAGAGATCCACGAAATACACATGTACCTCTGTGAGATGAGTTAACAGAACACTAAGCAGTTTCTCAGAAAGCTTCTTTCCAGATTTCATTTGAGGATATTTCCTTTTTCACCATAGCCCTCTATGGGCTTCCAAATATCACTTTGCCAATTCCACAAGAACTGTCTTAGCGAAAGGCTTCTTGAAGGGAAAGCTGTAACTCTGTGAGATGATTTCACAGAACACAGAGAAGTTTCCGAGAAAGCTTCTCTCTCCTGGTTATCGGAGGATATTTCCTTTGGCCCTATGGTTTTCAAAGGGTCCGAAATACCTGTTCTCAGATTCCACAGAAATAAGGCTAGCAAAGAGATCCACGGAACACACATGTAACTCTGTGAGATGAATTAACGGAACACTAAGCAGTTTCTCAGAAAACTTCTTTCTCTTTGTTATCGGAGGATATTTCCTTTGGCCCTAAGTCTTCAATGCGATCCAAAATATCTGTTCTCAGATTCCACAGAAATAAGGCTAGCAAAAGATCCACGAAATAGAGATGTAACTCTGTGAGACGAATTCACAGAACACTAAGCAGTTTCTCAGAAAGCTTCTTTCCAGATTTCATCTGAGGATATTTCCTTTTTCACCATAGCCCTCTATGGGCTTCCAAATATCACTTTGCCAATTCCACAAGAACTCTCTGAGCGAAAGGCTTCTTGAAGGGAAAGCTGTAACTCTGTGAGATGATTTCACAGAACACAAAGAAGTTTCTCAGAAAGCTTCTTTCTCTTTGTTATCGGAGGATATTTCCTTTGGCCCAATAGTCTTCAAAGGGATCCGAAATATCTGTTCTCAGATTCCACAGAAATAAGGTTGGCAAAGAGATCCACGAAATACACATGTAACTCTGTGAGATGAATTAACAGAACACTAAGCAGTTTCTCACAAAGTTTCTTTCCAGATTTCATCTCAGGAGATTTCCTTTTCACCATAGCCCTCTATGGGCTTCCAAATATAACTTTGCCAATTCCACAAGAACTGTCTTAGCGAAAGGCTTCTTGAGGAGAAAGCTGTAACTCTGTGAGATGATTTCACAAAACACAAAGAAGTTTATCAGAAAGCTTCTTTCTCTTTGTTATCGGAGGATATTTCCTCTGGCCCTAGAGTCTTCAAAGGGATCCGAAATATCTGTTCTCAGATTCCTCAGAAATAAGGCTAGTAAATAGATCCACGAAATACAGATGTAACTCTGTGAGATGGATTAACAGAACACTAAGCAGTTTCTCAGAAAGCTTCTTTCCAGATTTCATCTGAGGATATTTCCTTTTTCACTATAGCCCTCTATGGGCTTCCAAATATCACTTTGCCAATTCCACAAGAACTGTGTTAGGGAAAGGTTCCTTGAGGGGAAAGCTGTAACTCTGTGAGATGATTTCACAGAACAGACAGAAGTTTCCCAGAAATCTTCTTTCTCTTTGTTATGGGAGGATATTTCCTTTGGCCCTGGAGTCTTCAAAGGGATCCGAAATATCTGTTCCCAGATTCCTCAGAAATAAGGCTAGAAAAGAGATCCACGAAATACACATGTAACTCTGTGAGATGAATTAACAGAACAGTAAGCAGTTTCTCAGAAAGCTTCTTTCCAGATTTCATCTGAGGATATTTCCTTTTTCACCATATCCTTCTAAGGGCTTCCAAATATCACTTTGCCAATTCCACAGGAACTGTCTTAGCGAAAGGCATCTTGAGGGGAAAGCTGTAACTCTGTGAGATGATTGCACAGAACACAAAGAAATTTCTCAGAAAGCTTCTTTCTCTTTGTTATCGGAGGATATTTCCTTTGGCCCTATAGTCTTCAAAGGGATCCGATATATCTCTTCTCAGATTCCACAGAAATAAGGCTAGCAAAGAGATCCACGAAATACACATGTAACTCTGTGAGATGAATTAACAGAACACTAAGCAGTTTCACAGAAAGCTTCTTTCCAGATTTCATCTGAGGATATTTCCTTTTTCACCGTAACCCTCTACGGGCTTTCAAATATCACTTTGCCAATTCCCCAAGAACTGTCTTAGCGAAAGGCTTCTTGAGGAGAAAGCTGTAACTCTGTGACATGATTTCACAGAACACAAACAGGTTTCTTAGGAAGCTTCTTTCTCATTGTTATCGGAGGATATTTCCTTTGGCCCCAGAGGCTTCAATGGGATCCGAAATATCTGTTCTCAGATTCCTCAGAAATAAGGCTAGAAAAGAGATCCACGAAATACAGATGTAACACTGTGAGATGAATTAACAGAACACTAAGCAGTTTCTCAGAAAGCTTCCTTCCAGATTTCATCTGAGGATATTTTCTTTTTCACCGTAACCCTCTATGGGCTTCCAAATATCACTTTGCCAATTCCACAGGAACTGTCTTAGCGAAAGGCTTCTTGAGGGGAAAGCTGTAACTCTGTGAGATGATTTCACAGAACACAAAGAAGATTATCAGAAAGCTTGTTTCTCTTTGTTATCGGAGGATATTTCCTTTGGCCCTATAGTCTTCAAAGGGATCCGAAATATCTGTTCTCAGATTCCACAGAAATTAGGCTAGCAAAGAGATCCACGAAATACACAGGTAACTCTGTGAGATGAATTAACAGAACACTAAGCAGTTTCTGAGAAAGCTTCTTTCCAGATTTCATCTCAGGATATTTCCTTTTTCACCATAGCCCTCTATGGGCTTCCAAATATCACCTTGCCAATTCCACAAGAACTGTCTTAGCGAAAGGCTTCTTGAGGGGAAAGCTGTAACTCTGTGAGATGATTTCACAGAACACAAAGAAGTTTCTCAGAAAGCTTCTTTCTCTTTGTTATCGGAGGATATTTCCTTTGGCCCTAGAGTCTTCAAAGGGATCCGAAATATCTGTTCTCAGATTCCTCAAAAATAAAGCTAGAAAAGAGATCCACGAAATACACATGTAACTCTGTGAGATGAATTAACAGAACACTAAGCAGTTTCTGAGAAAGCTTCTTTCCAGATTTCATCTGAGAATATTTCCTTTTTCACCATAGCCCTCTATGGGCTTCCAAATATCACTTTGCCAATTCCACAAGAACTGTCTTAGCGAAAGGCTTCTTGAGGGGAAAGCTGTAACTCTGTGACATGATTTCACCGAACACAAAGAAGTTTCTCTGAAAGCTTCTCTCTCTTTGTTATCGGAGGATATTTCCCTTGGCCCTAGAGTCTTCAAAGGGATCCGAAATATCTGTTCTCAGATTCCTCAGAAATAAGGCTAGAAAAGAGATCCACGACATACACATGTAAATCTATGAGATGAAATAACAGAACACTAAGCAGTTTCTCGGAAAGCTTCTTTCCAGATTTCATCTGAGGATATTTCTTGTTTCACCATAGCCCTCTACTGGCTTCCAAATATCACTTTGCCAATTCCACAGGAGCTGTCGTAGCGAAAGGCTACTTGAAGGGAAAGTAGTAACTCTGTGGGATGATTTCACAGAACACAAAGAATTTTCTCAGAAAGCTTCTTTCTCTTTGTATCGGAGGATATTTCCTTTGGCCCTAGAGTCTTCAAAGGGATCAGAATTATCTGTTCTCAGATTCCTCAGAAATAAGGCTAGCAAAGAGATCCACGAAATACACATGTAACTCTGTGAGATGAATTAACAGAACACTAAGCAGTTTCTCAGAAAGCTTCTTTCCAGATTTCATCTGAGGATATTTCCTTTTTCACCGTAGCCCTCTATGGGCTTCCAAATATCTCTTTGCCAATTCCACAGGAACTGTCTTAGCGAAAGGCTTCTTGAGGGGAAAGCTGTAACTGTGTGAGATGATTTCACAGAACACAAAGAAGTTTCTCAGAAAGCTTCTTTCTCTTTGTTTTCGGAGGATATTTCCTTTGGCCCTTTAGTCTTCAAAGGGATCCGAAATATCTGTTCTCAGATTCCACACAAATAAGGCTAGCAAAGAGATGCACGAAATACACATGTAACTCTGTGAGATGAATTAACAGAACACTAAGCAGTTTCTCAGAAAGCTTCTTTCCAGATTTCATCTGAGGATATTTCCTTTTTCACCATAGCCCTCTACTGGCTTCCAAATATCACTTTGCCAATTCCACAGGAACTGTCTTAGCGAAAGGCTTCTTGAGGGGAAAGCTGTAACTCTGTGAGATGATTTCACTGAACACAAAGAAGTTTCTCAGAAAGCTTCTGTCTCTTTGTTATCGGAGGATATTTCCTTTGGCCCTAGAGTCTTCAAAGGGATCCGAAATATCTGTTCTCAGATTCCTGAGAAATATGGCTAGAAATAAGATATACGAAATACACATGTAACTCTGTGAGATGAATTAACAGAACACTAAGCAGTTTCTCAGAAAGCTTCTTCCAGATTTCATCTTTGGATATTTCCTTTTTCACCATATCCCTCTATTGGCTTCCAAATATCACTTTACCAATTCCACAGGAACTGTCTTAGCGAAAGTCATCTTGAGGGGAAAGCTGTAACTCTGTGAGATGATTTCACAGAACACAAAGAAGTTTCTCAGAAAGCTTCTTTCTCTTTGTTATCGGAGGATATTTCTTTTGTTCCTATAGTCTTCAAAGGGATCCGAAATATCTGTTCTCAGATTCCACAGAAATAAGGCTAGCAAAGAGATCCACGATATACACATGTGACTCTGTGAGATGAATTAACAGAACACTAAGCAGTTTCTCAGAAAGCTTCTTTCCAGCTTTCATGTGAGGATATTTCCTTTTTCACCGTAGACCTTTACTGGCTTCCAAATATCACTTTACCAATTCCACAGGAACTGTCTTAGCGAAAGGCTTCTTGAGTGGAAAGCTGTAACTCTGTGAGATGATTGCACAGAACACAAAGAAGTTTCTCAGAAAGCTTCTTTCTCTTTGTTATCGTAGGATATTTCCTTTGGCCCTATAGTCTTCAAAGGGATCCGAAATATCTATTCTCAGATTCTACAGAAATAAGGCTAGCAAAGAGATCCACGAAATACACATGTAACTCTGTGAGATGAATTAACAGAACACATGGCAGTTTCTCAGAAAGCTTCTTTCCAGATTTCATCTGAGGATATTTCCTTTTTCACCATAGCCCTCTACGGGTTTCCAAATATCACTTTGCCATTCCACAAGAACTGTCTTAGCGAAAGGCTTCTTCAGGGGAAAGTTGTAACTCTGTGAGGTGATTTCACAGAACACAAAGAAGTTTCTCTGAAAGCTTCTTTCTCTTTGTTATCGGAGGATATTTCCTTTGGCCCTATAGTCTTCAAAGGGATCCGAAATATCTGTTCTCGGATTCCTCAGAAATAAGGCTAGAAAAGAGATCCATGAAATACAAATATAACTCTGTGAGATGAATTAACAAAACATTGAGCAGTTTCTCAGAAAGATTCTTTCCAGATTTCATCTGAGGATATTTCCTTCTTCACCATAGCCCTCTAAAGGCTTCCAAATATCACTTTGCCAATTACACAGGAACTGTCTTAGCGAAAGGCTTCTTGAAGGGAAAGCTGTAACTCTGTGAGATGATTTCACAAAACACAAAGAAGTTTATCAGAAAGCTTCTTTCTCTTTGTTATCGGAGGATATTTCCTTTGGCCCTATATTCTTCAAAGGGATCCGAAATATCTGCTCTCAGATTCCACACATATAAAGCTAGCAAAGAGATCCACGACATACACATGTTACTCTGTGAGATGAATTAACAGAACACTAAGCAGTTTCTCAGAAAGCTTCTTTCCAGATTTCATCTGAGGATATTTCCTTTTTCACCATAGCCCTCTATGGGCTTCAAATATCACTTTGCCAATTCCACAAGAACTGTCTTAGCGAAAGGCTTCTTAAAGGGAAAGCTGTAACTCTGTGAGATGATTTCACGGAACACAAAGAAGTTTCTCAGAAAGCTCCTTTCTCTTTGTTATCGGAGGATATTTCCTTTGGCCCTAGAGTCTTCAAAGGGATCCGAAGTATGTGTTCTCAGATTCCTCAGAAACAAGGCTAGAAAAGAGATCCACGAAATACACATGTAACTCTGTGAGATGAATTAACAGAACACTAAGTAGTTTCTCAGAAAGCTTCTTTCCAGATTTCATCTGAGGATATTTCCTTTTTCACCATAGCCCTCTACTGGCTTCCAAATATCAATTTGCCAATTCCACAGGAACTGTCTTAGCGAAAGGCTTCTTGAGGGGAAAGCTGTAACTCTGTGAGATGATTTCACTGAACACAAAAAAGTTTCTCAGAAAGCTTCTTTCTCTTTGTTATCGGAGGATATTTCCTTTCGCCCTAGAGTCTTCAAAGGGATCCGAAATATCTGTTCTCAGATTCCTGAGAAATAAAGCTAGAAAAGAGATATATGAAATACACATGTAACTCTGTGAGATGAATTAACAGAACACTAAGCAGTTTCTCAGAAAGCTTCTTCCAGATTTCATCTTTGGATATTTCCTTTTTCACCATATCCCTCTATTGGCTTCCAAATATCACTTTGCCAATTCCACAGGAACTGTCTTAGCGAAAGGCTTCTTGAGGGGAAAGCTGTAACTCTGTGAGATGATTTCACAGAACACAAAGAAGTTTCTCAGAAAGCTTCTTTCTCTTTCTTATCGGAGGATATTTCTTTTGGCCCTATAGTCTTCAAAGGGATCCGAAATATCTGTTCTCAGATTCCACAGAAATAAGGCTAGCAAAGAGATCCACGATATACACATGTAACTCTGGGAGATGAATTAACAGAACACTAAGCAGTTTCTCAGAAAGCTTTTTTCCTGATTTCATCTCAGGATATTTCCTTTTTCACCATAGCCCTCTATGGGCTTCCAAATATCACTTTGCCAATTCCACAGGAACTGTCTTAGCGAAAGGCTTCTTGAGGGGAAAGCTGTAACTCTCTGAGATGATTTCACAGAACACAAAGAAGATGCTCAGAAAGCCTCTTTCTCTTTGTTATCGGAGGATATTTCCTTTGACTCTACAGTCTTCTATGGGATCTGAAATATTTGTTCTCTGATTTCACAGAAATAAGGCTAGCCAAGAGATCCACGAAATACACATGTAACTCTGTGAGATGAATTAACAGAACACTAAGCAGTTTCTCAGAAAGCTTCTTTCCAGATTTCATCTGAGGATATTTCCTTTTTCACCATAGCCCTCTATGGGCTTCCAAATATCACTTTGCCAATTCCACAAGAACTGTCTTAGTGAAAGGCTTATTGAGGGGAAAGCTGTAACTCTGTGAGATGATTTCACAGAACACGAAGAAGTTTCTCAGAATGCTTCTTTCTCTTTGTTATCAGAGGATATTTCCTTTGGCCCTATAGTCTTCAAAGGGATCCGAAATATTTGTTCTCAGATTCCACAGAAATGCGGCTAGCAAAGAGATCCACGAAATACACATGTACCTCTGTGAGATGAGTTAACAGAACACTAAGCAGTTTCTCAGAAAGCTTCTTTCCAGATTTCATCTGAGGATATTTCCTTTTTCACCATAGCCCTCTATGGGCTTCCAAATATCACTTTGCCAATTCCACAAGAACTGTCTTAGCGAACGGCTTTTGAAGGGAAAGCTGTAACTCTGTGAGATGATTTCACAGAACACAAAGAAGTTTCTCAGAAAGCTTCTTTCTCTTTGTTATCGGAGGATATTTCCTTTGGCCCTGTAATCTTCAATGGGATCCGAAATACCTGTTCTCAGATTCCACAGAAATAAGGCTAGCAAAGAGATCCACGAAATACACATGTAACTCTGTGAGATGAATTAACAGAACACTAAGCAGTTTCTCAGAAAGCTTCTTTCCAGATTTCATCTGAGGATATTTCCTTTTTCACCATAGCCCTCTATGGGCTTCCAAATATCACTTTGCCAATTCCACAGGAACTGTCTTAGCGAAAGGCTTTTTGAGGGGAAAGCTGTAACTCTGTGAGATGATTGCACAGAACACAAAGAAGATTCTCAGAAAGCTTCTTTCTCTTTGTTATTGGAGGATATTTCCTTTGGCCCTATAGTCTTCATTGGGATCCGAAATATCTGTTCTCAAATTCCACAGAAATAAGGTAGCAAAGAGATCCACGAAATACACATGTAACTCTGTGAGATGAATTAACAGAACACTAAGCAGTTTCTCAGAAAGCTTCTTTCCAGATTTCATCTGAGGATATTTCCTTTTTCACCATAGCCCTCTACGGGCTTCCAAATACCACTTTGCCAATTCCACAAGAACTGTCTTAGCGAAAGGCTTCTTGAAGGGAAAGCTGTAACTCTGTGAGATGATTTCACAGAACACAAAGAAGTTTCTCAGAAAGGTTCTTTGTCATTGTTATCGGAGGATATCTCCTTTCCCCTATAGTCTTCAAAGGGATCCGAAATATCTGTTCTCAGATTCCACAGAAATAAGGCTAGCAAAGAGATCCAAGGAATACACATGTAACTCTGTGAGATGAATTAAAAGAACACTAAGCAGGTTCTCAGAAAGCTTCTTTCTCTTTGTTATCGGAGGATATTTCCTTTGGCCCTATAGTCTTCAATGCGATCCGAAATATCTGTTCTCAGATTCCACAGAAATAAGGTTAGCAAAGAGATCCACGAAATACACATATAACTCTGTGAGACGAATTAACAGAACACTAAGCAGTTTCTCAGAAAGCTTCTTTCCAGATTTCATCTGAGGATATTTCCTTTCTCACCATAGCCCTCTAAGGGCTTCCAAATATCACTTTGCCAATTCCACAAGTACGGTCTTAGCGAAAGGCTTCTTGAGGGGAAAGCTGTAACTCTGTGAGATGATTTCACAGAACACAAAGAAGTTTCTCAGAAAGCTTCTTTCTCTTTGTTATCGGAGGATATTTCCTTTGGCCCAATAGTCTTCAAAGGGATCCGAAATATCTGTTCTCAGATTCCACAGAAATAAGGCTAATAAAAAGATCGACGAAATACACATGTAACTCTGTGAAATGAATTAACAGAACACTAAGCAGTTTCTCAGAAAGCTTCTTTCCAGATTTCATCTGAGGATATTTCCTTTTTCACCGTAGCCCTCTATGGGCTACCAAATATCACTTTGCCAATTCCACAAGATCTGTCTTAGTGAAAGGCTTCTTGAGGGGAAAGTTGTAACTCTGTGAGATGATTTCACAGAACACAAAGAAGTTTCTCAGAAAGCTACTTTCTCTTTGTATCGGAGGATATTTCCTTTGGCCCTATAGTCTTCAAAGGGATCCGAAATATTTGTTCTCAGATTCCACAGAAATGAGGCTAGCAAAGAGATCCACGAAATACACATGTACCTCTGTGAGGTGAGTTAACAGAACACTAAGCAGTTCTCAGAAAGCTTCTTTCCAGATTTCATCTGAGGATATTTCCTTTTTCACCATAGCCCTCTATGGGCTTCCAAATATCACTTTGCCAATTCCACAAGAACTGTCATAGCGAAAGGCTTTTGAAGGGAAAGCTGTAACTCTGTGAGATGATTTCACAGAACACAAAGAAGTTTCTCAGAAAGCTTCTTTCTCTTTGTTATCGGAGGATATTTCCTTTGGCCCTGTAGTCTTCAATGGGATCCGAAATACCTGTTCTCAGATTCCACAGAAATAAGGCTAGCAAAGAGATCCACGAAATACACATGTAACTCTGTGAGATGAATTAACAGAACACTAAGCAGTTTCTTAGAAAGCTTCTTTCCAGATTTCATCTGAGGATATTTCCTTTTTCACCATAGCCCTCTATGGGCTTCCAAATATCACTTTGCCAATTCCACAGGAACTGTCTTAGCGAAAGGCTTCTTGAGGGGAAAGCTGTAACTCTGTGAGATGATTTCACACAACACAAAGAAGTTTCTCAGAAAGCTTCTTTCTCTTTGTTATTGGAGGATATTTCCTTTGGCCCTATAGTCTTCAATGGGATCCGAAATATCTCTTCTCAAATTCCACAGAAATAAGGTAGCAAAGAGATCCACGAAATACACATGTAACTCTGTGAGATGAATTAACAGAACACTAAGCAGTTTCTCAGGAAGTTTCTTTCCAGATTTCAACTCAGGAGATTTCCTTTTCACCATAGCCCTCTATGGGCTTCCAAATATCACTTTGCCAATTCCACAAGAACTGTCTTAGTGAAAGGCATCTTGAGGGGAAAGCTGTAACTCTGTGAGATGATTTCACAGAACACAAAGAAGTTTCTCAGAAAGCTTCTTTCTCTTTATTATAGGAGGATATTTCCTTTGGCCCTATAGTCTTCAATATGATCCGAAATATCTATTCTCAGATTCCTCAGAAATAAGGCTAGCAAAGAGATCCACGAAATACACATGTAACTCTGTGAGATGAATTAACAGAACACTAAGCAGTTTCTCAGAAAGCTTCTTTCCAGATTTCATCTGAGGATAATTCCTTTTTCATCATAGCCCTCTAAAGGCTTCCAAATATCACTTTGCCAATTCCACAAGAACTGTCTTAGTGAAAGGCTTGTTGAGGGGAAAGCTGTAACTCTGTGAGATGATTTCACAGAACACAAAGTACTTTCTCAGAAAGCTTCTTTCTCTTTGTTATCGGAGGATATTTCCTTTGGCACTATACTCTTCAAAGGGATCCGAAATATCTCTTATCAGATTCCACAGAAATAAGGCTAGCAAAGAGATACACGAAATACACATGTAACTCTGTGAGATGAATTAACAGAACACTAAGCAGTTTCTCAGAAAGCTTCTTTCCAGATTTCATCTGAGGATATTTCCTTTTTCACCATAGCCCTCTATGGGCTACCAAATATCACTTTGCCTATTCCACAAGAACTGTCTTAGCGAAAGGCTTCTTGAAGGGAATGCTGTAACTCTGTGAGATGATTTCACAGAACACAGAGAAGTTTTCGAGAAAGCTTCTCTCTCCTGGTTATCGGAGGATATTTCCTTTGGCCCTATGGTTTTCAAAAGGATCCGAAATACCTGTTCTCAGATTCCACAGAAATAAGGCTAGCAAAGAGATCCACGGAATACACATGTAACTCTGTGTGATGAATTAACGGAAGACTAAGCACTTTCTCAGAAAGCTTCTCTCTCTTTGTTATCGGAGGATATTTCCTTTGGCCCTAAGTCTTCAATGCGATCCGAAATATCTGTTCTCAGATTCCACAGAAATAAGGCTAGCCAAGAGATCCACGAAATACACATGTAACTCTGTGAGATGAATTAACAGAACACTAAGCAGTTTCTCAGAAAGCTTCTTTCCAGATTTCATCTGAGGATATTTCCTTTTTCACCATAGCCCTCTACTGGCTTCCAAATATCACTTTACCAATTCCACAGGAACAGTCTTAGCGAAAGGCTTCTTGAGGGGAAAGCTGTAACTCTGTGAGGTGATTTCACAGAACACAAAGAAGTTTCTCAGAAAGCTACTTTCTCTTTGTTATCGGAGGATATTTCCTTTGGCCATATAGTCTTCAAAGGGATCCGATATATCTGTTCTCAGATTCCACAGAAATGAGATAGAAAGAGATCCACGAAATACAGATGTAATTCTGTGAGATGAATTAACAGAACACTAAGCAGTTTCTCAGAAAGCTTCCTTCCAGATCTCATCTGAGGATATTTCCTTTTTCACCAAAGCCCTCTAAGGGCTTCCAAATATCACTTTGCCAATGCCACAGGAACTGTCTTAGCGAAAGGCTTCTTGAGGAGAAAGCTGTAACTCTGTGAGATGATTTCACAGAACACAAAGAAGTTTATCAGAAAGGGTCTTTCCCTTGTTATCGGAGGATATTTCCTTTGCCCCGGTAGTCTTCAAAGGGATCCGAAATATCTGTTCTCAGATTCCACAGAAATGAGGCTAGCAAAGAGATGCACGAAATACACATGTAACTCTGTGAGATGAATTAACAGAACACTAAGCAGTTTCTCAGAAATCTTCTTTCCAGATTTCATCTGAGGATATTTCCTTTTTCACCATAGCCCTCTAGGGCTTCCAAATATCACTTTGCCAATTCCACAAGAACTGTCTTAGCGAAAGGCTTCTTGAGGGGAAAGCTGTAACTCTCTGAGATGATTTCACAGACCACAAAGAAGTTTCTCAGAAAGCTTGTTTCTTTGTTATCGGAGGATAATTCCTTTGGCCCAATAGTCTTCAAAGGGATACGAAATATCTGTTCTCAGATTCCTCAGAAATAAGGCTAGCAAAGAGATCCACGAAATACACATGTAACTCTGTGAGATGAATTAACAGAACACTAAGCAGTTTCTCAGAAAGCTTTTTTCCAGATTTCATCTGAGGATATTTCCTTTTTCACCATAGCCCTCTATGGGCTTCCAAATATCACTTTGTCAATTCCACTGGAACTGTCTTAGCGAAAGGCTTCTTGAGGGGAAAGCTGTAACTCTCTGAGATGATTTCACAGAACACAAAGAAGGTTCTCAGAAAGCCTCTTTCTCTTTGTTATCGGAGGATATTTCCTTTGACTCTACAGTCTTCAAAGGGATCTGAAATATTTGTTCTCTGATTCCACAGAAATAAGGCTAGCCAAGAGATCCACGAAATACACATGTAACTCTGTGAGATGAATTAACAGAACACTAAGCAGTTTCTCAGAAAGCTTCTTTCCAGATTTCATCGGAGGATATTTCCTTTTTCACCATAGCCCTCTATGGGCTTCCAAATATCACTTTGCCAATTCCACAAGAACTGTCTTAGCGAAAGGCTTCTTGAGGGGAAAGCTGTAACTCTGTGAGATGATTTCACAGAACACGAAGAAGTTTCTCAGAAAGCTTCTTTCTCTTTGTTATCAGAGGATATTTCCTTTGGCCCTATAGTCTTCAAAGGGATCCGAAATATCTGTTCTCAGATTCCACAGAAATAAGGCTAGTAAAAAGATCGACGAAATACACATGTAACTCTGTGAGATGAATTAACAGAACACTAAGCAGTTTCTCAGAAAGCTTCTTTCCAGATTTCATCTGAGGATATTTCGTTTTTCACCGTAGCCCTCTATGGGCTTCCAAATATCACTTTGCCAATTCCACAAGATCTGTCTTAGTGAAAGGCTTCTTGAGGGGAAAATTGTAACTCTGTGAGATGATTTCACAGAACACAAAGAAGTTTCTCAGAAAGCTACTTTCTCTTTGTTATCGGAGGATATTTCCTTTGGCCCAATAGTCTTCAAAGGGATCTGAAATATTTGTTCTCAGATTCCACAGAAATGAGGCTAGCAAAGAGATCCACGAAATACACATGTACCTCTGTGAGATGAGTTAACAGAACACTAAGCAGTTTCTCAGAAAGCTTCTTTCCAGATTTAATTTGAGGATATTTCCTTTTTCACCATAGCCCTCTATGGGCTTCCAAATATCACTTTGCCAATTCCACAAGAACTGTATTAGCGAAAGGCTTCTTGAAGGGAAAGCTGTAACTCTGTGAGATGATTTCACAGAACACAGAGAAGTTTCCGAGAAAGCTTCTCTCTCCTGGTTATCGGAGGATATTTCCTTTGGCCCTATGGTTTTCAAAAGGATCCGAAATACCTGTTCTCAGATTCCACAGAAATAAGGCTAGCAAAGAGATCCACGGAATACACATGTAACTCTGTGAGATGAATTAACGGAACACTAAGCAGTTTCTCAGAAAGGTTCTTTCTCTTTGTTATCGGAGGATATTTCCTTTGGCCCTAAGTCTTCAATGCGATCCAAAATATCTGTTCTCAGATTCCACAGAAATAAGGCTAGCAAAAGATCCACGAAATAGAGATGTAACTCTGTGAGACGAATTAACAGAACACTAAGCAGTTTCTCAGAAAGCTTCTTTCCAGATTTCATCTGAGGATATTTCCTTTTTCACCATAGCCCTCTATGGGCTTCCAAATATCACTTTGCCAATTCCACAAGAACAGTCTGAGCGAAAGGCTTCTTGAAGGGAAAGCTGTAACTCTGTGAGATGATTTCACAGAACACAAAGAAGTTTCTCAGAAAGCTTCTTTCTCTTTGTTATCGGAGGATATTTCCTTTGGCCCTATAGTCTTCAAAGGGATCCGAAATATCTGTTCTCAGATTCCACAGAAATAAGGTTGGCAAAGAGATCCACGAAATACACATGTAACTCTGTGAGATGAATTAACAGAACACTAAGCAGTTTCTCAGAAAGTTTCTCTCCAGATTTCATCTCAGGAGATTTCCTTTTCACCATAGCCCTCTATGGGCTTCCAAATATAACTTTGCCAATTCCACAAGAACTGTCTTAGCGAAAGGCTTCTTGAGGGGAAAGCTGAAACTCTGTGAGATGATTTCACAGAACCCAAAGAAGTTTCTCAGAAAGCTTCTTTGTCATTGTTATCGGAGGATATCTCCTTTCCCCTGTAGTCTTCAATGCGATCCGAAATATCTGTTCTCAGATTCCACAGAAATAAGGCTAGCAAAGAGATCCAAGGAATACACATGTAACTCTGTGAGATGAATTAAAAGAACACTAAGCAGGTTCTCAGAAAGCTTCTTTCTCTTTGTTATCGGAGGATATTTCCTTTGGCCCTATAGTCTTCAATGCGATCCGAAATATCTGTTCTCAGATTCCACAGAAATAAGGTTAGCAAAGAGATCCACGAAGTACATATATAACTCTGTGAGACGAATTAACAGAACACTAAGCAGTTTCTCAGAAAGCTTCTTTCCAGATTTCATCTGAGGATATTTCCTTTCTCACCATAGCCCTCTAAGGGCTTCCAAATATCACTTTGACAATTCCACAAGTACGGTCTTAGCGAAAGGCTTCTTGAGGGGAAAGCTGTAACTCTGTGAGATGATTTCACAGAACACAAAGAAGTTTCTCAGAAAGCTTCTTTCTCTTTGTTATCGGATTATATTTCTTTTGGAACTACAGTCTTCAATGGGATCCGAAATACGTGTTCTCTGATTCCACAGAAATAAGGCTGGCAAAGAGATCCACGAAATACACATGTAACTCTGTGAGATGAATTAACAGAACACTAAGCAGTTTCTCAGAAACCTTCTTTCCATATTTCATCTGAGGATATTTCCTTTTTCACCGTAACCCTCTATGGGCTTCCAAATATCACTTTGCCAATTCCACAAGAACTGTCTTAGCGAAAGGCTTATTGAGGAGAAAGCTGTAACTTTGTGAGATGATTTCAAAAAACACAAAGAAGTTTCTCAGAAAGTTTCTTTCTCTTTGTTATCGGAAGATATTACCTTGGGCCCTATAGTCTTCAATGGGATCCGAAATATCTGTTCTCAGATTCCAAAGAAACAAGGCTAGCAAAGAGATCCACGAAATACCCATGTAACTCTGTGAGATGAATTAACAGAACACTGAGCAGTTTCTCAGAAAGCTTCTTTCCAGATTTCATCTGAGGATATTTCCTTTTTCAACATAGCCCCCTATGGGCTTCCAAATATCACTTTGCCAATTCCACAAAAACTGTCTTAGCGCAAGGCTTCTTCAGGGGAAAGCTGTAACTCTGTGAGATGATTTCACAGAACACAAAGAAGTTTCTCAGAAAGCTTCTTTCTCTTTGTTATCGGAGGATATTTCCTTTGGCCCCATAGTCTTCAAAGTGATCCCAAATATCTGTTCTCAGATTCCAAAGAAATAAGGCTAGCAAAGAGATCCACGAAACACACATGTAAATCTGTGAGATGAATTAACAGAACACTAAGCAGTTTCTCAGAAAGCTTCTTTCCAGATTTCATCTGAGGATATTTCCTTTTTCACCATAGCCCTCTACGGGCTTCCAAATATCACTTTGCCAATTCCACAAGAACTGTCTTAGCGAATGGCTTGTTGAGGGGAAAGCTGTAACTCTGTGAGATGATTTCACAGAACACAAAGAGGTTTCTCAGGAAGCCTCTTTTTCTTTGTTATCGGAGGATATTCCATTGGCCCTATAGTCTTCAATGGGATCCGAAATACGTGTTCTCAGATTCCACAGAAATAAGGCTAGCAAAGAGATCCACGAAATACAAATGTAACTCTGTGAGATGAATTAACAGAACACTAAGCAGTTTCTCAGAAAGCTTCTTTCCAGATTTCATCTGAGGATATTTCCTTTTTCACCATAGCCCTCTATGGGCTTCCAAATATCACTTTGCCAATTCCACAAGAACTGTCTTAGCGAAAGGCTTCTTGAGGGGAAAGCTGTAACTCTGTGAGATGATTTCACAGAACACAAAGAAGTTTCTCAGAAAGCTTGTTTCTTTGTTATCGGAGGATATTTCCTTTGGCCCAATAGTCTTCAAAGGGATACGAAATATCTGTTCTCAGATTCCTCAGAAATAAGGCTAGCAAAGAGATCCACGACATACACATGTAACTCTGTGAGATGAATTAACAGAACACTAAGCAGTTTCTCAGAAAGCTTTTTTCCAGATTTCATCTCAGGATATTTCCTTTTTCACCATAGCCCTCTATGGGCTTCCAAATATCACTTTGCCAATTCCACAGGAACTGTCTTAGCGAAAGGCTTCTTGAGGGGAAAGCTGTAACTCTCTGAGATGATTTCACAGAACACAAAGAAGATTCTCAGAAAGCCTCTTTCTCTTTGTTATCGGAGGATATTTCCTTTGACTCTACAGTCTTCAATGGGATCTGAAATATTTGTTCTCTGATTTCACAGAAATAAGGCTAGCCAAGAGATCCACGAAATACACATGTAACTCTGTGAGATGAATTAACAGAACACTAAGCAGTTTCTCAGAAAGCTTCTTTCCAGATTTCATCTGAGGATATTTCCTTTTTCACCATAGCCCTCTATGGGCTTCCAAATATCACTTTGCCAATTCCACAAGAAGTGTCTTAGCGAAAGGCTTATTGAGGGGAAAGCTGTAACTCTGTGAGATGATTTCACAGAACACGAAGAAGTTTCTCAGAATGCTTCTTTCTCTTTGTTATCAGAGGATATTTCCTTTGGCCCTATAGTCTTCAAAGGGATCCGAAATATTTGTTCTCAGATTCCACAGAAATGCGGCTAGCAAAGATATCCACGAAATACACATGTACCTCTGTGAGATGAGTTAACAGAACACTAAGCAGTTTCTCAGAAAGCTTCTTTCCAGATTTCATCTGAGGATATTTCCTTTTTCACCATAGCCCTCTATGGGCTTCCAAATATCACTTTGCCAATTCCACAAGAACTGTCTTAGCGAACGGCTTTTGAAGGGAAAGCTGTAACTCTGTGAGATGATTTCACAGAACACAAAGAAGTTTCTCAGAAAGCTTCTTTCTCTTTGTTATCGGAGGATATTTCCTTTGGCCCTGTAATCTTCAATGGGATCCGAAATACCTGTTCTCAGATTCCACAGAAATAAGGCTAGCAAAGAGATCCACGAAATACACATGTAACTCTGTGAGATGAATTAACAGAACACTAAGCAGTTTCTCAGAAAGCTTCTTTCCAGATTTCATCTGAGGATATTTTCTTTTTCACCATAGCCCTCTATGGGCTTCCAAATATCACTTTGCCAATTCCACAGGAACTGTCTTAGCGAAAGGCTTTTTGAGGGGAAAGCTGTAACTCTGTGAGATGATTGCACAGAACACAAAGAAGATTCTCAGAAAGCTTCTTTCTCTTTGTTATTGGAGGATATTTCCTTTGGCCCTATAGTCTTCATTGGGATCCGAAATATCTGTTCTCAAATTCCACAGAAATAAGGTAGCAAAGAGATCCACGAAATACACATGTAACTCTGTGAGATGAATTAACAGAACACTAAGCAGTTTCTCAGAAAGCTTCTTTCCAGATTTCATCTGAGGATATTTCCTTTTTCACCATAGCCCTCTACGGGCTTCCAAATACCACTTTGCCAATTCCACAAGAACTGTCTTAGCGAAAGGCTTCTTGAAGGGAAAGCTGTAACTCTGTGAGATGATTTCACAGAACACAAAGAAGTTTCTCAGAAAGCTTCTTTGTCATTGTTATCGGAGGATATCTCCTTTCCCCTATAGTCTTCAAAGGGATCCGAAATATCTGTTCTCAGATTCCACAGTAATAAGGCTAGCAAAGAGATCCAAGGAATACACATGTAACTCTGTGAGATGAATTAAAAGAACACTAAGCAGGTTCTCAGAAAGCTACTTTCTCATTGTTATCGGAGGATATTTCCTTTGGCCCTATAGTCTTCAATGCGATCCGAAATATCTGTTCTCAGATTCCACAGAAATAAGGTTAGCAAAGAGATCCACGAAATACACATATAACTCTGTGAGACGAATTAACAGAACACTAAGCAGTTTCTCAGAAAGCTTCTTTCCAGATTTCATCTGAGGATATTTCCTTTCTCACCATAGCCCTCTAAGGGCTTCCAAATATCACTTTGCCAATTCCACAAGTACGGTCTTAGCGAAAGGCTTCTTGAGGGGAAAGCTGTAACTCTGTGAGATGATTTCACAGAACACAAAGAAGTTTCTCAGAAAGCTTCTTTCTCTTTGTTATCGGATTATATTTCTTTTGGAACTATAGTCTTCAATGGGATCCGAAATACGTGTTCTCTGATTCCACAGAAATAAGGCTAGCAAAGAGATCCACGAAATACACATGTAACTCTGTGAGATGAATTAACAGAACACTAAGCAGTTTCTCAGAAAGCTTCATTCCAGATTTCATCTGAGGATATTTCCTTTTTCACCATAGCCCTCTATGGGCTTCCAAATATCACTTTGCCAATTCCACAAGAACTGTCTTACCGAAAGGCTTATTGAGGGGAAAGCTGTAACTCTGTGAGATGATTTCACAGAACACGAAGAAGTTTCTCAGAAAGCTTCTTTCTCTTTGTTATCAGAGGATATTTCCTTTGGCCCTATAGTCTTCAAAGGGATCCGAAATATTTGTTCTCAGATTCCACAGAAATGAGGCTAGCAAAGAGATCCACGAAATACACATGTACCTCTGTGAGGTGAGTTAACAGAACACTAAGCAGTTCTCAGAAAGCTTCTTTCCAGATTTCATCTGAGGATATTTCCTTTTTCACCATAGCCCTCTATGGGCTTCCAAATATCACTTTGCCAATTCCACAAGAACTGTCATAGCGAAAGGCTTTTGAAGGGAAAGCTGTAACTCTGTGAGATGATTTCACAGAACACAAAGAAGTTTCTCAGAAAGCTTCTTTCTCTTTGTTATCGGAGGATATTTCCTTTGGCCCTGTAGTCTTCAATGGGATCCGAAATACCTGTTCTCAGATTCCACAGAAATAAGGCTAGCAAAGAGATCCACGAAATACAAATGTAACTCTGTGAGATGAATTAACAGAACACTAAGCAGTTTCTCAGAAAGCTTCTTTCCAGATTTCATCTGAGGATATTTCCTTTTTCACCATAGCCCTCTATGGGCTTCCAAATATCACTTTGCCAATTCCACAAGAACTGTCTTAGCGAAAGGCTTCTTGAGGGGAAAGCTGTAACTCTGTGAGATGATTTCACAGAACACAAAGAAGTTTCTCAGAAAGCTTGTTTCTTTGTTATCGGAGGATATTTCCTTTGGCCCAATAGTCTTCAAAGGGATACGAAATATCTGTTCTCAGATTCCTCAGAAATAAGGCTAGCAAAGAGATCCACGACATACACATGTAACTCTGTGAGATGAATTAACAGAACACTAAGCAGTTTCTCAGAAAGCTTTTTTCCAGATTTCATCTCAGGATATTTCCTTTTTCACCATAGCCCTCTATGGGCTTCCAAATATCACTTTGCCAATTCCACAGGAACTGTCTTAGCGAAAGGCTTCTTGAGGGGAAAGCTGTAACTCTCTGAGATGATTTCACAGAACACAAAGAAGATTCTCAGAAAGCCTCTTTCTCTTTGTTATCGGAGGATATTTCCTTTGACTCTACAGTCTTCAATGGGATCTGAAATATTTGTTCTCTGATTTCACAGAAATAAGGCTAGCCAAGAGATCCACGAAATACACATGTAACTCTGTGAGATGAATTAACAGAACACTAAGCAGTTTCTCAGAAAGCTTCTTTCCAGATTTCATCTGAGGATATTTCCTTTTTCACCATAGCCCTCTATGGGCTTCCAAATATCACTTTGCCAATTCCACAAGAACTGTCTTAGCGAAAGGCTTATTGAGGGGAAAGCTGTAACTCTGTGAGATGATTTCACAGAACACGAAGAAGTTTCTCAGAATGCTTCTTTCTCTTTGTTATCAGAGGATATTTCCTTTGGCCCTATAGTCTTCAAAGGGATCCGAAATATTTGTTCTCAGATTCCACAGAAATGCGGCTAGCAAAGATATCCACGAAATACACATGTACCTCTGTGAGATGAGTTAACAGAACACTAAGCAGTTTCTCAGAAAGCTTCTTTCCAGATTTCATCTGAGGATATTTCCTTTTTCACCATATCCCTCTATGGGCTTCCAAATATCACTTTGCCAATTCCACAAGAACTGTCTTAGCGAACGGCTTTTGAAGGGAAAGCTGTAACTCTGTGAGATGATTTCACAGAACACAAAGAAGTTTCTCAGAAAGCTTCTTTCTCTTTGTTATCGGAGGATATTTCCTTTGGCCCTGTAATCTTCAATGGGATCCGAAATACCTGTTCTCAGATTCCACAGAAATAAGGCTAGCAAAGAGATCCACGAAATACACATGTAACTCTGTGAGGTGAATTAACAGAACACTAAGCAGTTTCTCAGAAAGCTTCTTTCCAGATTTCATCTGAGGATATTTTCTTTTTCACCATAGCCCTCTATGGGCTTCCAAATATCACTTTGCCAATTCCACAGGAACTGTCTTAGCGAAAGGCTTTTTGAGGGGAAAGCTGTAACTCTGTGAGATGATTGCACAGAACACAAAGAAGATTCTCAGAAAGCTTCTTTCTCTTTGTTATTGGAGGATATTTCCTTTGGCCCTATAGTCTTCATTGGGATCCGAAATATCTGTTCTCAAATTCCACAGAAATAAGGTAGCAAAGAGATCCACGAAATACACATGTAACTCTGTGAGATGAATTAACAGAACACTAAGCAGTTTCTCAGAAAGCTTCTTTCCAGATTTCATCTGAGGATATTTCCTTTTTCACCATAGCCCTCTACGGGCTTCCAAATACCACTTTGCCAATTCCACAAGAACTGTCTTAGCGAAAGGCTTCTTGAAGGGAAAGCTGTAACTCTGTGAGATGATTTCACAGAACACAAAGAAGTTTCTCAGAAAGCTTCTTTGTCATTGTTATCGGAGGATATCTCCTTTCCCCTATAGTCTTCAAAGGGATCCGAAATATCTGTTCTCAGATTCCACAGTAATAAGGCTAGCAAAGAGATCCAAGGAATACACATGTAACTCTGTGAGATGAATTAAAAGAACACTAAGCAGGTTCTCAGAAAGCTACTTTCTCATTGTTATCGGAGGATATTTCCTTTGGCCCTATAGTCTTCAATGCGATCCGAAATATCTGTTCTCAGATTCCACAGAAATAAGGTTAGCAAAGAGATCCACGAAATACACATATAACTCTGTGAGACGAATTAACAGAACACTAAGCAGTTTCTCAGAAAGCTTCTTTCCAGATTTCATCTGAGGATATTTCCTTTCTCACCATAGCCCTCTAAGGGCTTCCAAATATCACTTTGCCAATTCCACAAGTACGGTCTTAGCGAAAGGCTTCTTGAGGGGAAAGCTGTAACTCTGTGAGATGATTTCACAGAACACAAAGAAGTTTCTCAGAAAGCTTCTTTCTCTTTGTTATCGGATTATATTTCTTTTGGAACTATAGTCTTCAATGGGATCCGAAATACGTGTTCTCTGATTCCACAGAAATAAGGCTAGCAAAGAGATCCACGAAATACACATGTAACTCTGTGAGATGAATTAACAGAACACTAAGCAGTTTCTCAGAAAGCTTCATTCCAGATTTCATCTGAGGATATTTCCTTTTTCACCATAGCCCTCTATGGGCTTCCAAATATCACTTTGCCAATTCCACAAGAACTGTCTTACCGAAAGGCTTATTGAGGGGAAAGCTGTAACTCTGTGAGATGATTTCACAGAACACGAAGAAGTTTCTCAGAAAGCTTCTTTCTCTTTGTTATCAGAGGATATTTCCTTTGGCCCTATAGTCTTCAAAGGGATCCGAAATATCTGTTCTCAGATTCCACAGAAATAAGGCTAATAAAAAGATCGACGAAATACACATGTAACTCTGTGAAATGAATTAACAGAACACTAAGCAGTTTCTCAGAAAGCTTCTTTCCAGATTTCATCTGAGGATATTTCCTTTTTCACCGTAGCCCTCTATGGGCTACCAAATATCACTTTGCCAATTCCACAAGATCTGTCTTAGTGAAAGGCTTCTTGATGGGAAAGTTGTAACTCTGTGAGATGATTTCACAGAACACAAAGAAGTTTCTCAGAAAGCTACTTTCTCTTTGTATCGGAGGATATTTCCTTTGGCCCTATAGTCTTCAAAGGGATCCGAAATATTTGTTCTCAGATTCCACAGAAATGAGGCTAGCAAAGAGATCCACGAAATACACATGTACCTCTGTGAGGTGAGTTAACAGAACACTAAGCAGTTCTCAGAAAGCTTCTTTCCAGATTTCATCTGAGGATATTTCCTTTTTCACCATAGCCCTCTATGGGCTTCCAAATATCACTTTGCCAATTCCACAAGAACTGTCATAGCGAAAGGCTTTTGAAGGGAAAGCTGTAACTCTGTGAGATGATTTCACAGAACACAAAGAAGTTTCTCAGAAAGCTTCTTTCTCTTTGTTATCGGAGGATATTTCCTTTGGCCCTGTAGTCTTCAATGGGATCCGAAATACCTGTTCTCAGATTCCACAGAAATAAGGCTAGCAAAGAGATCCACGAAATACACATGTAACTCTGTGCGATGAATTAACAGAACACTAAGCAGTTTCTCAGAAAGCTTCTTTCCAGATTTCATCTGAGGATATTTCCTTTTTCACCATAGCCCTCTATGGGCTTCCAAATATCACTTTGCCAATTCCACAGGAACTGTCTTAGCGAAAGGCTTCTTGAGGGGAAAGCTGTAACTCTGTGAGATGATTTCACACAACACAAAGAAGTTTCTCAGAAAGCTTCTTTCTCTTTGTTATTGGAGGATATTTCCTTTGGCCCTATAGTCTTCAATGGGATCCGAAATATCTCTTCTCAAATTCCACAGAAATAAGGTAGCAAAGAGATCCACGAAATACCCATGTAACTCTGTGAGATGAATTAACAGAACACTAAGCAGTTTCTCAGGAAGTTTCTTTCCAGATTTCAAATCAGGAGATTTCCTTTTCACCATAGCCCTCTATGGGCTTCCAAATATCACTTTGCCAATTCCACAAGAACTGTCTTAGTGAAAGGCATCTTGAGGGGAAAGCTGTAACTCTGTGAGATGATTTCACAGAACACAAAGAAGTTTCTCAGAAAGCTTCTTTCTCTTTATTATAGGAGGATATTTCCTTTGGCCCTATAGTCTTCAATATGATCCGAAATATCTATTCTCAGATTCCTCAGAAATAAGGCTAGCAAAGAGATCCACGAAATACACATGTAACTCTGTGAGATGAATTAACAGAACACTAAGCAGTTTCTCAGAAAGCTTCTTTCCAGATTTCATCTGAGGATAATTCCTTTTTCATCATAGCCCTCTAAAGGCTTCCAAATATCACTTTGCCAATTCCACAAGAACTGTCTTAGTGAAAGGCTTGTTGAGGGGAAAGCTGTAACTCTGTGAGATGATTTCACAGAACACAAAGTAGTTTCTCAGAAAGCTTCTTTCTCTTTGTTATCGGAGGATATTTCCTTTGGCCCTATACTCTTCAAAGGGATCCGAAATATCTCTTATCAGATTCCACAGAAATAAGGCTAGCAAAGAGATACACGAAATACACATGTAACTCTGTGAGATGAATTAACAGAACACTAAGCAGTTTCTCAGAAAGTTTCTTTCCAGATTTCATCTGAGGATATTTCCTTTTTCACCATAGCCCTCTAAGGGCTACCAAATATCACTTTGCCTATTCCACAAGAACTGTCTTAGCGAAAGGCTTCTTGAAGGGAATGCTGTAACTCTGTGGGATGATTTCACAGAACACAGAGAAGTTTTCGAGAAAGCTTCTCTCTCCTGGTTATCGGAGGATATTTCCTTTGGCCCTATGGTTTTCAAAAGGATCCGAAATACCTGTTCTCAGATTCCACAGAAATAAGGCTAGCAAAGAGATCCACGGAATACACATGTAACTCTGTGTGATGAATTAACGGAACACTAAGCAGTTTCTCAGAAAGCTTCTTTCTCTTTGTTATCGGAGGATATATCCTTTGGCCCTAAGTCTTCAATGCGATCCGAAATATCTGTTCTCAGATTCCACAGAAATAAGGCTAGCAAAAGATCCACGAAATAGAGATGTAACTCTGTGAGACCAATTAACAGAAAACTAAGCAGTTTCTCAGAAAGCTTCTTTCCAGATTTCATCTGAGGATATTTCCTTTTTCACCATAGCCCTCTATGGGCTTCCATATATCACTTTGCCAATTCCACAAGAACTGTCTGAGCGAAAGGCTTTTTGAGGGGAAAGCTGTAACTCTGTGAGATGATTTCACAGAACACAAAGAAGTTTCTCAGAAATCTTCTTTCTCTTTGTTATCGGAGGATATTTCCTTTGGCCCTATAGTCTTCAAAGGGATCCGAAATATCTGTTCTCAGATTCCCCAGAAATAAGGCTAGCAAAGAGATCCACGAAATACACATATAACTCTGTTGGATGAATTAACAGAACACTAAGCAGTTTCAAAGAAAGCTTCTTTCCAGATTTCATCTGATTATATTTCCTTTATCACCATAGCCGTCTATGGGCTTTCAAATATCACTTTGCCAATTCCACAGGAACTGTCTTAGCGAAAGGCTTCTTGAGGGGAAAGCTGTAACTCTGTGCGATGATTTCACAGAACACAAAGAAGTTTCTCAGAAAGCTTCTTTCTCTTTGTTATCGGAGGATATTTCCTTTGGCCCTATAGTCTTCAAAGAGATCCCAAATATCTGTTCTCAGACTCCAAAGAAATAAGGCTAGCAAAGAGATCCACGAAATACACATGTAACTCTGTGAGATGAATTAACAGAACTCTAAGCAGTTTCTCAGAAAGCTTCTTTCCAGATTTCATCTGAGGATATTTCCTTTTTCACAATAGCCCTCTATGGGCTTCCAAATATCACTTTGCCAATTCCACAAGAACTGTCTTAGCGAAAGGCTTCTTGAAGGGAAAGCTGTAACTCTGTGACATGATTTCACAGAACACAAAGAAGTTTCTCAGAAAGCTTCTTTCTCTTTGTTATCGGAGGATATTTCCTTTGGCCCTATAGTCTTCAAAGGGATCCGAAATATCTCTTCTGAGATTCCACAGAAATAAGGCTAGCAAAGAGATCCACGAAATACACATGTAACTCTGTGAGATGAATTAACAGAACACTAAGCAGTTTCTCAGAAAGCTTCTTTCCAGATTTCATCTGAGGATATTTCCTTTTTCACCATAGCCCTCTATGGGCTTCCAAATATCACTTTGCCTATTCCACAGGAACTGTCTTAGCGAAAGGCTTTTTGAGGCGAAAGCTGTAACTCTGTGAGATGATTTCACACAACACAAAGAAGTTTCTCAGAAAGCTTCTTTCTCTTTGTTATTGGAGGATATTTCCTTTGGCCCTATAGTCTTCAATGGGATCCGAAATATCTCTTCTCAAATTCCACAGAAATAAGGTAGCAAAGAGATCCACGAAATACACATGTAACTCTGTGAGATGAATTAACAGAACACTAAGCAGTTTCTCAGAAAGTTTCTTTCCAGATTTCAACTCAGGATATTTCCTTTTCACCATAGCCCTCTATGGGCTTCCAAATATCACTTTGCCAATTCCACAAGAACTGTCTTAGTGAAAGGCTTCTTGAGGGGAAAGCTGTAACTCTGTGAGATGATTTCACAGAACACAATGAAGTTTCTCAGGAAGCTTCTTTCTCTTTGTTATAGGAGGATATTTCCTTTCGCCCTATAGTCTTCAATGTGATCCGAAATATCTATTCTCAGATTCCTCAGAAATAAGGCTAGCAAAGAGATCCACGAAAAACACATGTAACTCTGTGAGATGAATTAACAGAACACTAAGCAGTTTCTCAGAAAGCTTCTTTCCAGATTTCATCTGAGGATATTTCCTTTTTCATCATAGCCCTCTAAAGGCTTCCAAATATCACTTTGCCAATTCCACAAGAACTGTCTTAATGAAAGGCTTGTTGAGGGGAAAGCTGTAACTCTGTGAGATGATTTCACAGAACACAAAGTAGTTTCTCAGAAAGCTTCTTTCTCTTTGTTATCGGAGGATATTTCCTTTGGCCCTATACTCTTCAAAGGGATCCGAAATATCTCTTATCAGATTCCACAGAAATAAGGCTAGCAAAGAGATACACGAAATACACATGTAACTCTGTGAGATGAATTAACAGAACACTAAGCAGTTTCTCTGAAAGCTTCTTTCCAGATTTCATCTGAGGATATTTCCTTTTTCACCATAGCCCTCTATGGGCTACCAAATATCACTTTGCCAATTCCACAAGAACTGTCTTAGCGAAAGGCTTCTTGAAGGGAATGCTGTAACTCTGTGAGATGATTTCACGGAACACAGAGAAGTTTCCGAGAAAGCTTCTCTCTCCTGGTTATCGGAGGATATTTCCTTTGGCCCTATGGTTTTCAAAAGGATCCGAAATACCTGTTCTCAGATTCCACAGAAATAAGGCCAGCAAAGAGATCCACGGAATACACATGTAACTCTGTGTGATGAATTAACGGAACACTAAGCAGTTTCTCAGAAAGCTTCTTTCTCTTTTTTATCGGAGGATATTTCCTTTGGCCCTAAGTCTTCAATGCGATCCGAAATATCTGTTCTCAGATTCCTCAGAAATAAGGCTAGCAAAGAGATCCACGAAATACACATGTAACTCTGTGAGATGAATTAACAGAACTCTAAGCAGTTTCTCAGAAAGCTTCTTTCCAGATTTCATCTGAGGATATTTCCTTTTTCACAATTGCCCTCTATGGGCTTCCAAATATCACTTTGCCAATTCCACAAGAACTGTCTTAGCGAAAGGCTTCTTGAAGGGAAAGCTGTAACTCTGTGACATGATTCCACAGAACACAAAGAAGTTTCTCAGAAAGCTTCTTTCTCTTTGTTATCGGAGGATATTTCCTTTGGCCCTATAGTCGTCAAAGGGATCCGAAATATCTGTTCTCAGATTCCACAGAAATAAGGCTAGCAAAGAGATCCACGAAATACACATGTAACTCTGTGAGATGAATTAACAGAACACTAAGCAGTTTCTCAGAAAGCTTTTTTCCAGATTTCATCTGAGGATATTTCCTTTTTCACCATAGCCCTCTATGGGCTTCCAAATATCACTTTGTCAATTCCACAGGAACTGTCTTAGCGAAAGGCTTCTTGAGGGGAAAGCTGTAACTCTCTGAGATGATTTCACAGAACACAAAGAAGGTTCTCAGAAAGCCTCTTTCTCTTTGTTATCGGAGGATATTTCCTTTGACTCTACAGTCTTCAATGGGATCTGAAATATTTGTTCTCTGATTCCACAGAAATAAGGCTAGCCAAGAGATCCACGAAATACACATGTAACTCTGTGAGATGAATTAACAGAACACTAAGCAGTTTGTCAGAAAGCTTCTTTCCAGATTTCATCGGAGGATATTTCCTTTTTCACCATAGCCCTCTATGGGCTTCCAAATATCACTTTGCCAATTCCACAAGAATTGTCTTAGCGAAAGGCTTCTTGAGGGGAAAGCTGTAACTCTGTGAGATGATTTCACAGAACACGAAGAAGTTTCTCAGAAAGCTTCTTTCTCTTTGTTATCAGAGGATATTTCCTTTGGCCCTATAGTCTTCAAAGGGATCCGAAATATCTGTTCTCAGATTCCACAGAAATAAGGCTAGTAAAAAGATCGACGAAATACACATGTAACTCTGTGAGATGAATTAACAGAACACTAAGCAGTTTCTCAGAAAGCTTCTTTCCAGATTTCATCTGAGGATATTTCGTTTTTCACCGTAGCCCTCTATGGGCTTCCAAATATCACTTTGCCAATTCCACAAGATCTGTCTTAGTGAAAGGCTTCTTGAGGGGAAAGTTGTAACTCTGTGAGATGATTTCACAGAACACAAAGAAGTTTCTCAGAAAGCTACTTTCTCTTTGTTATCGGAGGATATTTCCTTTGGCCCAATAGTCTTCAAAGGGATCTGAAATATTTGTTCTCAGATTCCACAGAAATGAGGCTAGCAAAGAGATCCACGAAATACACATGTACCTCTGTGAGATGAGTTAACAGAACACTAAGCAGTTTCTCAGAAAGCTTCTTTCCAGATTTCATTTGAGGATATTTCCTTTTTCACCATAGCCCTCTATGGGCTTCCAAATATCACTTTGCCAATTCCACAAGAACTGTATTAGCGAAAGGCTTCTTGAAGGGAAAGCTGTAACTCTGTGAGATGATTTCACAGAACACAGAGAAGTTTCCGAGAAAGCTTCTCTCTCCTGGTTATCGGAGGATATTTCCTTTGGCCCTATGGTTTTCAAAAGGATCCGAAATACCTGTTCTCAGATTCCACAGAAATAAGGCTAGCAAAGAGATCCACGGAATACACATGTAACTCTGTGAGATGAATTAACGGAACACTAAGCAGTTTCTCAGAAAGCTTCTTTCTCTTTGTTATCGGAGGATATTTCCTTTGGCCCTAAGTCTTCAATGCGATCCAAAATATCTGTTCTCAGATTCCACAGAAATAAGGCTAGCAAAAGATCCACGAAATAGAGATGTAACTCTGTGAGACGAATTAACAGAACACTAAGCAGTTTCTCAGAAAGCTTCTTTCCAGATTTCATCTGAGGATATTTCCTTTTTCACCATAGCCCTCTATGGGCTTCCAAATATCACTTTGCCAATTCCACAAGAACTGTCTGAGCGAAAGGCTTCTTGAAGGGAAAGCTGTAACTCTGTGAGATGATTTCACAGAACACAAAGAAGTTTCTCAGAAAGCTTCTTTCTCTTTGTTATCGGAGGATATTTCCTTTGGCCCTATAGTCTTCAAAGGGATCCGAAATATCTGTTCTCAGATTCCACAGAAATAAGGTTGGCAAAGAGATCCACGAAATACACATGTAACTCTGTGAGATGAATTAACAGAACACTAAGCAGTTTCTCAGAAAGTTTCTCTCCAGATTTCATCTCAGGAGATTTCCTTTTCACCATAGCCCTCTATGGGCTTCCAAATATAACTTTGCCAATTCCACAAGAACTGTCTTAGCGAAAGGCTTCTTGAGGGGAAAGCTGAAACTCTGTGAGATGATTTCACAGAACCCAAAGAAGTTTCTCAGAAAGCTTCTTTGTCATTGTTATCGGAGGATATCTCCTTTCCCCTATAGTCTTCAAAGGGATCCGAAATATCTGTTCTCAGATTCCACAGAAATAAGGCTAGCAAAGAGATCCAAGGAATACACATGTAACTCTGTGAGATGAATTAAAAGAACACTAAGCAGGTTCTCAGAAAGCTACTTTCTCTTTGTTATCGGAGGATATTTCCTTTGGCCCTATAGTCTTCAATGCGATCCGAAATATCTGTTCTCAGATTCCACAGAAATAAGGTTAGCAAAGAGATCCACGAAATACACATATAACTCTGTGAGACGAATTAACAGAACACTAAGCAGTTTCTCAGAAAGCTTCTTTCCAGATTTCATCTGAGGATATTTCCTTTCTCACCATAGCCCTCTAAGGGCTTCCAAATATCACTTTGCCAATTCCACAAGTACGGTCTTAGCGAAAGGCTTCTTGAGGGGAAAGCTGTAACTCTGTGAGATGATTTCACAGAACACAAAGAAGTTTCTCAGAAAGCTTCTTTCTCTTTGTTATCGGAGGATATTTCCTTTGGCCCTGTAGTCTTCAATGGGATCCGAAATACCTGTTCTCAGATTCCACAGAAATAAGGCTAGCAAAGAGATCCACGAAATACACATGTAACTCTGTGAGATGAATTAACAGAACACTAAGCAGTTTCTCAGAAAGCTTCTTTCCAGATTTCATCTGAGGATATTTCCTTTTTCACCATAGCCCTCTATGGGCTTCCAAATATCACTTTGCCAATTCCACAGGAACTGTCTTAGCGAAAGGCTTCTTGAGGGGAAAACTGTAACTCTGTGAGATGATTTCACACAACACAAAGAAGTTTCTCAGAAAGCTTCTTTCTCTTTGTTATTGGAGGATATTTCCTTTGGCCCTATAGTCTTCAAAGGGATCCGAAATATCTCTTCTCAAATTCCACAGAAATAAGTTAGCAAAGAGATCCACGAAATACACATGTAACTCTGTGAGATGAATTAACAGAACACTAAGCAGTTTCTCAGGAAGTTTCTTTCCAGATTTCAAATCAGGAGATTTCCTTTTCACCATAGCCCTCTATGGGCTTCCAAATATCACTTTGCCAATTCCACAAGAACTGTCTTAGTGAAAGGCATCTTGAGGGGAAAGCTGTAACTCTGTGAGATGATTTCACAGAACACAAAGAAGTTTCTCAGAAAGCTTCTTTCTCTTTATTATAGGAGAATATTTCCTTTGGCCCTATAGTCTTCAATATGATCCGAAATATCTATTCTCAGATTCCTCAGAAATAAGGCTAGCAAAGAGATCCACGAAATACACATGTAACTCTGTGAGATGAATTAACAGAACACTAAGCAGTTTCTCAGAAAGCTTCTTTCCACATTTCATCTGAGGATAATTCCTTTTTCATCATAGCCCTCTAAAGGCTTCCAAATATCACTTTGCCAATTCCACAAGAACTGTCTTAGTGAAAGGCTTGTTGAGGGGAAAGCTGTAACTCTGTGAGATGATTTCACAGAACACAAAGTAGTTTCTCAGAAAGCTTCTTTCTCTTTGTTATCGGAGGATATTTCCTTTGGCCCTATACTCTTCAAAGGGATCCGAAATATCTCTTATCAGATTCCACAGAAATAAGGCTAGCAAAGAGATACACGAAATACACATGTAACTCTGTGAGATGAATTAACAGAACACTAAGCAGTTTCTCAGAAAGTTTCTTTCCAGATTTCATCTGAGGATATTTCCTTTTTCACCATAGCCCTCTATGGGCTACCAAATATCACTTTGCCTATTCCACAAGAACTGTCTTAGCGAAAGGCTTCTTGAAGGGAATGCTGTAACTCTGTGAGATGATTTCACAGAACACAGAGAAGTTTTCGAGAAAGCTTCTCTCTCCTGGTTATCGGAGGATATTTCCTTTGGCCCTATGGTTTTCAAAAGGATCCGAAATACCTGTTCTCAGATTCCACAGAAATAAGGCTAGCAAAGAGATCCACGGAATACACATGTAACTCTGTGTGATGAATTAACGGAACACTAAGCAGTTTCTCAGAAAGCTTCTTTCTCTTTGTTATCGGAGGATATTTCCTTTGGCCCTTAGTCTTCAATGCGATCCGAAATATCTGTTCTCAGATTCCACAGAAATAAGGCTAGCAAAAGATCCACGAAATAGAGATGTAACTCTGTGAGACGAATTAACAGAACACTAAGCAGTTTCTCAGAAAGCTTCTTTCCAGATTTCATCTGAGGATATATCCTTTTTCACCATAGCCCTCTATGGGCTTCCAAATATCACTTTGCCAATTCCACAAGAACTGTCTGAGCGAAAGGCTTTTTGAGGGGAAAGCTGTAACTCTGTGAGATGATTTCACAGAACACAAAGAAGTTTCTCAGAAATCTTCTTTCTCTTTGTTATCGGAGGATATTTCCTTTGGCCCTATAGTCTTCAAAGGGATCCGAAATATCTGTTCTCAGATTCCCCAGAAATAAGGCTAGCAAAGAGATCCACGAAATACACATATAACTCTGTTGGATGAATTAACAGAACACTAAGCAGTTTCAAAGAAAGCTTCTTTCCAGATTTCATCTGATTATATTTCCTTTTTCACCATAGCCGTCTATGGGCTTTCAAATATCACTTTGCCAATTCCACAGGAACTGTCTTAGCGAAAGGCTTCTTGAGGGGAAAGCTGTAACTCTGTGCGATGATTTCACAGAACACAAAGAAGTTTCTCAGAAAGCTTCTTTCTCTTTGTTATCGGAGGATATTTCCTTTGGCCCTATAGTCTTCAAAGAGATCCCAAATATCTGTTCTCAGACTCCAAAGAAATAAGGCTAGCAAAGAGATCCACGAAATACACATGTAACTCTGTGAGATGAATTAACAGAACTCTAAGCAGTTTCTCAGAAAGCTTCTTTCCAGATTTCATCTGAGGATATTTCCTTTTTCACAATAGCCCTCTATGGGCTTCCAAATATCACTTTGCCAATTCCACAAGAACTGTCTTAGCGAAAGGCTTCTTGAAGGGAAAGCTGTAACTCTGTGACATGATTTCACAGAACACAAAGAAGTTTCTCAGAAAGCTTCTTTCTCTTTGTTATCGGAGGATATTTCCTTTGGCCCTATAGTCTTCAAAGGGATCCGAAATATCTCTTCTCAGATTCCACAGAAATAAGGCTAGCAAAGAGATCCACGAAATACACATGTAACTCTGTGAGATGAATTAACAGAACACTAAGCAGTTTCTCAGAAAGTTTCTTTCCAGATTTCATCTCAGGAGATTTCCTTTTCACCATAGCCCTCTATGGGCTTCCAAATATCACTTTGCCAATTCCACAAGAACTGTCTTAGCGAAAGGCTTCTTGAGGGGAAAGCTGTAACTCTGTGAGATGATTTCACAGAACCCAAAGAAGTTTCTCAGAAAGCTTCTTTCTCTTATTTATAGGAGGATATTTCCTTTGGCCTTATGGTCTTCAAAGGGATCCGTAATGTTTGTTCTCAGATTCCTCTGAAATAAGGCTAGCAAAGAGATCCACGAAATACACATGTAACTGTCTGAGATGAATTAACAGAACAATAAGCAGTTTCTCAGAAAGCTTCTTTCCAGATTTCATCTGAGGATATTTCCTTTTTCACCATAGCCCTCTACGGGCTTCCAAATACCACTTTGCCAATTCCACAAGAACTGTCTTAGCGAAAGGCTTCTTGAAGGGAAAGCTGTAACTCTGTGAGACGATTTCACAGAACACAAAGAAGTTTCTCAGAAAGCTTCTTTCTCATTGTTATCGGAGGATTTCTCCTTTCCCCTATAGTCTTCAATGCGATCCGAAATATCTGTTCTCAGATTTCACAGAAATAAGGCTAGCAAAGAGATCCAAGGAATACCCATGTAACTCTGTGAGATGAATTAAAAGAACACTAAGCAGGTTCTCAGAAAGCTTCTTTCTCTTTGTTATCGGAGGATATTTCCTTTGGCCGTATAGTCTTCAAAGCGATCCGAAATATCTGTTCTCAGATTCCACAGAAATAAGGTTAGCAAAGAGATCCACGAAATACACATATAACTCTGTGAGACGAATTAACAGAACACTAAGCAGTTTCTCAGAAAGCTTCTTTCCAGATTTCATCTGAGGATATTTCCTTTTTCAACGTAGCCCTCTATGGGCTTCCAAATATCACTTTGCAAATTCCACAAGAACTGTCTTAGCGAAAGGCTTCTTGAGGAGAAAGCTGTAACTTTGTGAGATGATTTCAAAGAACACAAAGAAGTTTCTCAGAAAGTTTCTTTCTCTTTGTTATCGGAATATATTACCTTGGGCCCTACAGTCTTCAATGGGATCCGAAATATCTGTTCTCAGATTCCAAAGAAACAAGGCTAGAAAAGAGATCCACGAGATACACATGTAACTCTGTGAGATGAGTTTACAGAACACTAAGCAGTTTCTCAGAAAGCTTCTATCCAGATTTCATCTGAGGATATTTCCTTTTTCACCATAGCCCTCTACGGGCTTCCAAATATCACTTTGCCTATTCCACAAGAACTGTCTTAGCGAATGGCTTGTTGAGGGGAAAGCTGTAACTCTGTGAGATGATTTCACAGAACACAAAGAGGTTTCTCAGAAAGCCTCTTTTTCTTTGTTATCGGAGGATATTCCTTTGGCCCTATAGTCTTCAATGGGATCCGAAATACGTGTTCTCAGATTCCACAGAAATAAGGCTAGCAAAGAGATCCACGAAATACAAATGTAACTCTGTGAGATGAATTAACAGAACACTAAGCAGTTTCTCAGAAAGCTTCTTTCCAGATTTCATCTGAGGATATTTCCTTTTTCACCATAGCCCTCTATGGGCTTCCAAATATCACTTTGCCAATTCCACAAGAACTGTCTTAGCGAAAGTCTTCTTGAGGGGAAAGCTGTAACTCTGTGAGATGATTTCACAGAACACAAAGAAGTTTCTCAGAAAGCTTGTTTCTTTGTTATCGGAGGATATTTCCTTTGGCCCAATAGTCTTCAAAGGGATATGAAATATCTGTTCTCAGATTACTCAGAAATAAGGCTAGCAAAGAGATCCACGACATACACATGTAACTCTGTGAGATGAATTAACAGAACACTAAGCAGTTTCTCAGAAAGCTTTTTTCCAGATTTCATCTCAGGATATTTCCTTTTTCACCGTAGCCCTCTATGGGCTTCCAAATATCACTTTGCAAATTCCACAGGAACTGTCTTAGCGAAAGGCTTCTTGAGGGGAAAGCTGTAACTCTCTGAGATGATTTCACAGAACACAAAGAAGGTTCTCAGAAAGCCTCTTTCTCTTTGTTATCGGAGGATATTTCCTTTGACTCTACAGTCTTCAATGGGATCTGAAATATTTGTTCTCTGATTCCACAGAAATAAGGCTAGCCAAGAGATCCACGAAATACACATGTAACTCTGTGAGATGAATTAACAGAACACTGAGCAGTTTCTCAGAAAGCTTCTTTCCAGATTTCATCTGAGGATATTTCCTTTTTCAACATAGCCCCCTATGGGCTTCCAAATATCACTTTGCCAATTCCACAAAAACTGTCTTAGCGTAAGGCTTCTTCAGGGGAAAGCTGTAACTCTGTGAGATGATTTCACAGAACACAAAGAAGTTTCTCAGAAAGCTTCTTTCTCTTTGTTATCGGAGGATATTTCCTTTGGCCCCATAGTCTTCAAAGTGATCCCAAATATCTGTTCTCAGATTCCAAAGAAATAAGGCTAGCAAAGAGATCCACGAAATACACATGTAAATCTGTGAGATGAATTAACAGAACACTAAGCAGTTTCTCAGAAAGCTTCTTTCCAGATTTCATCTGAGGATATTTCCTTTTTCACCATAGCCCTCTACGGGCTTCCAAATATCACTTTGCCAATTCCACAAGAACTGTCTTAGCGAATGGCTTGTTGAGGGGAAAGCTGTAACTCTGTGAGATGATTTCACAGAACACAAAGAGGTTTCTCAGGAAGCCTCTTTTTCTTTGTTATCGGAGGATATTCCATTGGCCCTATAGTCTTCAATGGGATCCGAAATACGTGTTCTCAGATTCCACAGAAATAAGGCTAGCAAAGAGATCCACGAAATACAAATGTAACTCTGTGAGATGAATTAACAGAACACTAAGCAGTTTCTCAGAAAGCTTCTTTCCAGATTTCATCTGAGGATATTTCCTTTTTCACCATAGCCCTCTATGGGCTTCCAAATATCACTTTGCCAATTCCACAAGAACTGTCTTAGCGAAAGGCTTCTTGAGGGAAAAGCTGTAACTCTGTGAGATGATTTCACAGAACACAAAGAAGTTTCTCAGAAAGCTTGTTTCTTTGTTATCGGAGGATATTTCCTTTGGCCCAATAGTCTTCAAAGGGATACGAAATATCTGTTCTCAGATTCCTCAGAAATAAGGCTAGCAAAGAGATCCACGACATACACATGTAACTCTGTGAGATGAATTAACAGAACCCTAAGCAGTTTCTCAGAAAGCTTTTTTCCAGATTTCATCTCAGGATATTTCCTTTTTCACCATAGCCCTCTATGGGCTTCCAAATATCACTTTGCCAATTCCACAGGAACTGTCTTAGCGAAAGGCTTCTTGAGGGGAAAGCTGTAACTCTCTGAGATGATTTCACAGAACACAAAGAAGATTCTCAGAAAGCCTCTTTCTCTTTGTTATCGGAGGATATTTCCTTTGACTCTACAGTCTTCAATGGGATCTGAAATATTTGTTCTCTGATTTCACAGAAATAAGGCTAGCCAAGAGATCCACGAAATACACATGTAACTCTGTGAGATGAATTAACAGAACACTAAGCAGTTTCTCAGAAAGCTTCTTTCCAGATTTCATCTGAGGATATTTCCTTTTTCACCATAGCCCTCTATGGGCTTCCAAATATCACTTTGCCAATTCCACAAGAACTGTCTTAGCGAAAGGCTTATTGAGGGGAAAGCTGTAACTCTGTGAGATGATTTCACAGAACACGAAGAAGTTTCTCAGAATGCTTCTTTCTCTTTGTTATCAGAGGATATTTCCTTTGGCCCTATAGTCTTCAAAGGGATCCGAAATATTTGTTCTCAGATTCCACAGAAATGCGGCTAGCAAAGATATCCACGAAATACGCATGTACCTCTGTGAGATGAGTTAACAGAACACTAAGCAGTTTCTCAGAAAGCTTCTTTCCAGATTTCATCTGAGGATATTTCCTTTTTCACCATAGCCCTCTATGGGCTTCCAAATATCACTTTGCCAATTCCACAAGAACTGTCTTAGCGAACGGCTTTTGAAGGGAAAGCTGTAACTCTGTGAGATGATTTCACAGAACACAAAGAAGTTTCTCAGAAAGCTTCTTTCTCTTTGTTATCGGACGATATTTCCTTTGGCCCTGTAATCTTCAATGGGATCCGAAATACCTGTTCTCAGATTCCACAGAAATAAGGCTAGCAAAGAGATCCACGAAATACACATGTAACTCTGTGAGATGAATTAACAGAACACTAAGCAGTTTCTCAGAAAGCTTCTTTCCAGATTTCATCTGAGGATATTTTCTTTTTCACCATAGCCCTCTATGGGCTTCCAAATATCACTTTGCCAATTCCACAGGAACTGTCTTAGCGAAAGGCTTTTTGAGGGGAAAGCTGTAACTCTGTGAGATGATTGCACAGAACACAAAGAAGATTCTCAGAAAGCTTCTTTCTCTTTGTTATTGGAGGATATTTCCTTTGGCCCTATAGTCTTCATTGGGATCCGAAATATCTGTTCTCAAATTCCACAGAAATAAGGTAGCAAAGAGATCCACGAAATACACATGTAACTCTGTGAGATGAATTAACAGAACACTAAGCAGTTTCTCAGAAAGCTTCTTTCCAGATTTCATCTGAGGATATTTCCTTTTTCACCATAGCCCTCTACGGGCTTCCAAATACCACTTTGCCAATTCCACAAGAACTGTCTTAGCGAAAGGCTTCTTGAAGGGAAAGCTGTAACTCTGTGAGATGATTTCACAGAACACAAAGAAGTTTCTCAGAAAGCTTCTTTGTCATTGTTATCGGAGGATATCTCCTTTCCCCTATAGTCTTCAAAGGGATCCGAAATATCTGTTCTCAGATTCCACAGTAATAAGGCTAGCAAAGAGATCCAAGGAATACACATGTAACTCTGTGAGATGAATTAAAAGAACACTAAGCAGGTTCTCAGAAAGCTACTTTCTCTTTGTTATCGGAGGATATTTCCTTTGGCCCTATAGTCTTCAATGCGATCCGAAATATCTGTTCTCAGATTCCACAGAAATAAGGTTAGCAAAGAGATCCACGAAATACACATATAACTCTGTGAGACGAATTAACAGAACACTAAGCAGTTTCTCAGAAAGCTTCTTTCCAGATTTCATCTGAGGATATTTCCTTTCTCACCATAGCCCTCTAAGGGCTTCCAAATATCACTTTGCCAATTCCACAAGTACGGTCTTAGCGAAAGGCTTCTTGAGGGGAAAGCTGTAACTCTGTGAGATGATTTCACAGAACACAAAGAAGTTTCTCAGAAAGCTTCTTTCTCTTTGTTATCGGAGGATATTTCCTTTGGCCCTGTAGTCTTCAATGGGATCCGAAATACCTGTTCTCAGATTCCACAGAAATAAGGCTAGCAAAGAGATCCACGAAATACACATGTAACTCTGTGAGATGAATTAACAGAACACTAAGCAGTTTCTCAGAAAGCTTCTTTCCAGATTTCATCTGAGGATATTTCCTTTTTCACCATAGCCCTCTATGGGCTTCCAAATATCACTTTGCCAATTCCACAGGAACTGTCTTAGCGAAAGGCTTCTTGAGGGGAAAACTGTAACTCTGTGAGATGATTTCACACAACACAAAGAAGTTTCTCAGAAAGCTTCTTTCTCTTTGTTATTGGAGGATATTTCCTTTGGCCCTATAGTCTTCAATGGGATCCGAAATATCTCTTCTCAAATTCCACAGAAATAAGGTAGCAAAGAGATCCACGAAATACACATGTAACTCTGTGAGATGAATTAACAGAACACTAAGCAGTTTCTCAGGAAGTTTCTTTCCAGATTTCAAATCAGGAGATTTCCTTTTCACCATAGCCCTCTATGGGCTTCCAAATATCACTTTGCCAATTCCACAAGAACTGTCTTAGTGAAAGGCATCTTGAGGGGAAAGCTGTAACTCTGTGAGATGATTTCACAGAACACAAAGAAGTTTCTCAGAAAGCTTCTTTCTCTTTATTATAGGAGAATATTTCCTTTGGCCCTATAGTCTTCAATATGATCCGAAATATCTATTCTCAGATTCCTCAGAAATAAGGCTAGCAAAGAGATCCACGAAATACACATGTAACTCTGTGAGATGAATTAACAGAACACTAAGCAGTTTCTCAGAAAGCTTCTTTCCACATTTCATCTGAGGATAATTCCTTTTTCATCATAGCCCTCTAAAGGCTTCCAAATATCACTTTGCCAATTCCACAAGAACTGTCTTAGTGAAAGGCTTGTTGAGGGGAAAGCTGTAACTCTGTGAGATGATTTCACAGAACACAAAGTAGTTTCTCAGAAAGCTTCTTTCTCTTTGTTATCGGAGGATATTTCCTTTGGCCCTATACTCTTCAAAGGGATCCGAAATATCTCTTATCAGATTCCACAGAAATAAGGCTAGCAAAGAGATACACGAAATACACATGTAACTCTGTGAGATGAATTAACAGAACACTAAGCAGTTTCTCAGAAAGTTTCTTTCCAGATTTCATCTGAGGATATTTCCTTTTTCACCATAGCCCTCTATGGGCTACCAAATATCACTTTGCCTATTCCACAAGAACTGTCTTAGCGAAAGGCTTCTTGAAGGGAATGCTGTAACTCTGTGAGATGATTTCACAGAACACAGAGAAGTTTTCGAGAAAGCTTCTCTCTCCTGGTTATCGGAGGATATTTCCTTTGGCCCTATGGTTTTCAAAAGGATCCGAAATACCTGTTCTCAGATTCCACAGAAATAAGGCTAGCAAAGAGATCCACGGAATACACATGTAACTCTGTGTGATGAATTAACGGAACACTAAGCAGTTTCTCAGAAAGCTTCTTTCTCTTTGTTATCGGAGGATATTTCCTTTGGCCCTTAGTCTTCAATGCGATCCGAAATATCTGTTCTCAGATTCCACAGAAATAAGGCTAGCAAAAGATCCACGAAATAGAGATGTAACTCTGTGAGACGAATTAACAGAACACTAAGCAGTTTCTCAGAAAGCTTCTTTCCAGATTTCATCTGAGGATATTTCCTTTTTCACCATAGCCCTCTATGGGCTTCCAAATATCACTTTGCCAATTCCACAAGAACTGTCTGAGCGAAAGGCTTTTTGAGGGGAAAGCTGTAACTCTGTGAGATGATTTCACAGAACACTAAGAAGTTTCTCAGAAATCTTCTTTCTCTTTGTTATCGGAGGATATTTCCTTTGGCCCTATAGTCTTCAAAGGGATCCGAAATATCTGTTCTCAGATTCCCCAGAAATAAGGCTAGCAAAGAGATCCACGAAATACACATATAACTCTGTTGGATGAATTAACAGAACACTAAGCAGTTTCAAAGAAAGCTTCTTTCCAGATTTCATCTGATTATATTTCCTTTTTCACCATAGCCGTCTATGGGCTTTCAAATATCACTTTGCCAATTCCACAGGAACTGTCTTAGCGAAAGGCTTCTTGAGGGGAAAGCTGTAACTCTGTGCGATGATTTCACAGAACACAAAGAAGTTTCTCAGAAAGCTTCTTTCTCTTTGTTATCGGAGGATATTTCCTTTGGCCCTATAGTCTTCAAAGAGATCCCAAATATCTGTTCTCAGACTCCAAAGAAATAAGGCTAGCAAAGAGATCCACGAAATACACATGTAACTCTGTGAGATGAATTAACAGAACTCTAAGCAGTTTCTCAGAAAGCTTCTTTCCAGATTTCATCTGAGGATATTTCCTTTTTCACAATAGCCCTCTATGGGCTTCCAAATATCACTTTGCCAATTCCACAAGAACTGTCTTAGCGAAAGGCTTCTTGAAGGGAAAGCTGTAACTCTGTGACATGATTTCACAGAACACAAAGAAGTTTCTCAGAAAGCTTCTTTCTCTTTGTTATCGGAGGATATTTCCTTTGGCCCTATAGTCTTCAAAGGGATCCGAAATATCTCTTCTCAGATTCCACAGAAATAAGGCTAGCAAAGAGATCCACGAAATACACATGTAACTCTGTGAGATGAATTAACAGAACACTAAGCAGTTTCTCAGAAAGTTTCTTTCCAGATTTCATCTCAGGAGATTTCCTTTTCACCATAGCCCTCTATGGGCTTCCAAATATCACTTTGCCAATTCCACAAGAACTGTCTTAGCGAAAGGCTTCTTGAGGGGAAAGCTGTAACTCTGTGAGATTATTTCACAGAACCCAAAGAAGTTTCTCAGAAAGCTTCTTTCTCTTATTTATAGGAGGATATTTCCTTTGGCCTTATGGTCTTCAAAGGGATCCGTAATGTTTGTTCTCAGATTCCTCTGAAATAAGGCTAGCAAAGAGATCCACGAAATACACATGTAACTGTCTGAGATGAATTAACAGAACAATAAGCAGTTTCTCAGAAAGCTTCTTTCCAGATTTCATCTGAGGATATTTCCTTTTTCACCATAGCCCTCTACGGGCTTCCAAATACCACTTTGCCAATTCCACAAGAACTGTCTTAGCGAAAGGCTTCTTGAAGGGAAAGCTGTAACTCTGTGAGACGATTTCACAGAACACAAAGAAGTTTCTCAGAAAGCTTCTTTCTCATTGTTATCGGAGGATTTCTCCTTTCCCCTATAGTCTTCAATGCGATCCGAAATATCTGTTCTCAGATTTCACAGAAATAAGGCTAGCAAAGAGATCCAAGGAATACCCATGTAACTCTGTGAGATGAATTAAAAGAACACTAAGCAGGTTCTCAGAAAGCTTCTTTCTCTTTGTTATCGGAGGATATTTCCTTTGGCCGTATAGTCTTCAAAGCGATCCGAAATATCTGTTCTCAGATTCCACAGAAATAAGGTTAGCAAAGAGATCCACGAAATACACATATAACTCTGTGAGACGAATTAACAGAACACTAAGCAGTTTCTCAGAAAGCTTCTTTCCAGATTTCATCTGAGGATATTTCCTTTTTCAACGTAGCCCTCTATGGGCTTCCAAATATCACTTTGCAAATTCCACAAGAACTGTCTTAGCGAAAGGCTTCTTGAGGAGAAAGCTGTAACTTTGTGAGATGATTTCAAAGAACACAAAGAAGTTTCTCAGAAAGTTTCTTTCTCTTTGTTATCGGAATATATTACCTTGGGCCCTACAGTCTTCAATGGGATCCGAAATATCTGTTCTCAGATTCCAAAGAAACAAGGCTAGAAAAGAGATCCACGAGATACACATGTAACTCTGTGAGATGAGTTTACAGAACACTAAGCAGTTTCTCAGAAAGCTTCTATCCAGATTTCATCTGAGGATATTTCCTTTTTCACCATAGCCCTCTACGGGCTTCCAAATATCACTTTGCCTATTCCACAAGAACTGTCTTAGCGAATGGCTTGTTGAGGGGAAAGCTGTAACTCTGTGAGATGATTTCACAGAACACAAAGAGGTTTCTCAGAAAGCCTCTTTTTCTTTGTTATCGGAGGATATTCCTTTGGCCCTATAGTCTTCAATGGGATCCGAAATACGTGTTCTCAGATTCCACAGAAATAAGGCTAGCAAAGAGATCCACGAAATACAAATGTAACTCTGTGAGATGAATTAACAGAACACTAAGCAGTTTCTCAGAAAGCTTCTTTCCAGATTTCATCTGAGGATATTTCCTTTTTCACCATAGCCCTCTATGGGCTTCCAAATATCACTTTGCCAATTCCACAAGAACTGTCTTAGCGAAAGGCTTCTTGAGGGGAAAGCTGTAACTCTGTGAGATGATTTCACAGAACACAAAGAAGTTTCTCAGAAAGCTTGTTTCTTTGTTATCGGAGGATATTTCCTTTGGCCCAATAGTCTTCAAAGGGATATGAAATATCTGTTCTCAGATTACTCAGAAATAAGGCTAGCAAAGAGATCCACGACATACACATGTAACTCTGTGAGATGAATTAACAGAACACTAAGCAGTTTCTCAGAAAGCTTTTTTCCAGATTTCATCTCAGGATATTTCCTTTTTCACCATAGCCCTCTATGGGCTTCCAAATATCACTTTGCAAATTCCACAGGAACTGTCTTAGCGAAAGGCTTCTTGAGGGGAAAGCTGTAACTCTCTGAGATGATTTCACAGAACACAAAGAAGGTTCTCAGAAAGCCTCTTTCTCTTTGTTATCGGAGGATATTTCCTTTGACTCTACAGTCTTCAATGGGATCTGAAATATTTGTTCTCTGATTCCACAGAAATAAGGCTAGCCAAGAGATCCACGAAATACACATGTAACTCTGTGAGATGAATTAATAGAACACTAAGCAGTTTCTCAGAAAGCTTCTTTCCAGATTTCATCTGAGGATATTTCCTTTTTCACCATAGCCCTCTATGGGCTTCCAAATATCACTTTGCCAATTCCACAAGAACTGTCTTAGCGAAAGGCTTATTGAGGGGAAAGCTGTAACTCTGTGAGATGATTTCACAGAACACGAAGAAGTTTCTCAGAAAGCTTCTTTCTCTTTGTTATCAGAGGATATTTCCTTTGGCCCTATAGTCTTCAAAGGGATCCGAAATATCTGTTCTCAGATTCCACAGAAATAAGGCTAATAAAAAGATCGACGAAATACACATGTAACTCTATGAGATGAATTAACCGAACACAAAGCAGTTTCTCAGAAAGCTTCTTTCCAGATTTCATCTGAGGATATTTCCTTTTTCACCGTAGCCCTCTATGGGCTTCCAAATATCACTTTGCCAATTCCACAAGATCTGTCTTAGTGAAAGGCTTCTTGAGGGGAAAGTTGTAACTCTGTGAGATGATTTCAGAGAACCCAAAGAAGTTTCTTAGAAAGCTTCTTTCTCTTTTTTATAGGAGGATATTTCCTTTGGCCCTATAGTCTTCAATGTGATCCGAAATGTCTGTTCTCAGATTCCTCAGAAATAAGGCTAGCATGGAGATCCACGAAATACACATGTAACACTGTGAGATGAATTAACAGAACACTAAGCAGTTTCTCAGAAAGCTTCTTTCCAGATTTCATCTGAGGATATTTCCTTTTTCACCATAGCCCTCTACGGGCTTCCAAATACCACCTTGCCAATTCCACAAGGACTGTCTTAGCGAAAGGCTTCTTGAAGGGAAAGCTGTAACTCTGTGAGATGATTTCACAGAACACAAAGAAGTTTCTCAGAAAGCTTATTTGTCATTGTTATCGGAGGATATCTCCTTTCCCCTATAGTCTTCAATGCGATCCGAAATATCTGTTCTCAGATTCCACAGAAATAAGGCTAGCAAAGAGATCCAAGGAATACACATGTAACTCTGTGAGATGAACTAAAAGAACACTAAGCAGGTTCTCAGAAAGCTTCTTTCTCTTTGTTATCGGAGGATATTTCCTTTGGCCCTATAGTCTTCAAGGCGATCCGAAATATCTGTTCTCAGATTCCACAGAAATAAGGTTAGCAAAGAGATCCACGAAATACACATATAACTCTGTGAGACGAATTAACAGAACACTAAGCAGTTTCTCAGAAAGCTTCTTTCCAGATTTCATCTGAGGATATTTCCTTTCTCACCATAGCCCTCTAAGGGCTACCAAAAATCACTTTGCCAATTCCACAAGTACGGTCTTAGCGAAATGCTTTTTGAGGGGAAAGCTGTAACTCTGTGAGATGATTTCACAGAACACAAAGAAGTTTCTCAGAAAGCTTCTTTCTCTTTGTTATCGGATTATATTTGTTTTGGAACAATAGTCTTCAATGGGATCCGAAATACGTGTTCTCTGATTCCACAGAAATAAGGCTAATAAAAAGATCGACGAAATACACATGTAACTCTGTGAGATGAATTAACAGAACACTAAGCAGTTTCTCAGAAAGCTTCTTTCCAGATTTCATCTGAGGATATTTCCTTTTTCACCGTAGCCCTCTATGGGCTACCAAATATCACTTTGCCAATTCCACAAGATCTGTCTTAGTGAAAGGCTTCTTGAGGGGAAAGTTGTAACTCTGTGAGATGATTTCACAGAACACAAAGAAGTTTCTCAAAAAGCTACTTTCTCTTTGTTATCGGAGGATATTTCCTTTGGCCCTATAGTCTTCAAAGGGATCCGAAATATTTGTTCTCAGATTCCACAGAAATGAGGCTAGCAAAGAGATCCACGAAATACACATGTACCTCTGTGAGGTGAGTTAACAGAACAGTAAGCAGTTTCTCAGAAAGCTTCTTTCCAGATTTCATCTGAGGATATTTCCTTTTTCACCATAGCCCTCTATAGGCTTACAAATATCACTTTGCCAATTCCACGAGAACTGTCTTAGCGAAAGACTTTTGAAGGGAAAGCTGTAACTCTGTGAGATGATTTCACAGAACACAAAGAAGTTTCTCAGAAAGCTTCTTTCTCTTTGTTATCGGAGGATATTTCCTTTGGCCATGTAGTCTTCAATGGGATCCGAAATACCTGTTCTCAGATTCCACAGAAATAAGGCTAGCAAAGAGATCCACGAAATACACTTGTAACTCTGTGAGATGAATTAACAGAACACTAAGCAGTTTCTCAGAAAGCTTCTTTCCAGATTTCATCTGAGGATATTTCCTTTTTCACCATAGCCCTCTATGGGCTTCCAAATATCACTTTGCCTATTCCACAGGAACTGTCTTAGCGAAAGGCTTTTTGAAGCGAAAGCTGTAACTCTGTGAGATGATTTCACACAACACAAAGAAGTTTCTCAGAAAGCTTCTTTCTCTTTGTTATTGGAGGATATTTCCTTTGGCCCTATAGTCTTCAATGGGATCCGAAATATCTCTTCTCAAATTCCACAGAAATAAGGTAGCAAAGAGATCCACGAAATACACATGTAACTCTGTGAGATGAATTAACAGAACACTAAGCAGTTTCTCAGAAAGTTTCTTTCCAGATTTCAACTCAGGATATTTCCTTTTCACCATAGCCCTCTATGGGCTTCCAAATATCACTTTGCCAATTCCACAAGAACTGTCTTAGTGAAAGGCTTCTTGAGGGGATAGCTGTAACTCTGTGAGATGATTTCACAGAACACAATGAAGTTTCTCAGGAAGCTTCTTTCTCTTTGTTATAGGAGGATATTTCCTTTCGCCCTATAGTCTTCAATGTGATCCGAAATATCTATTCTCAGATTCCTCAGAAATAAGGCTAGCAAAGAGATCCACGAAATACACATGTAACTCTGTGAGATGAATTAACAGAACACTAAGCAGTTTCTCAGAAAGCTTCTTTCCAGATTTCATCTGAGGATATTTCCTTTTTCATCATAGCCCTCTAAAGGCTTCCAAATATCACTTTGCCTATTCCACAGGAACTGTCTTAGCGAAAGGCTTTTTGAGGCGAAAGCTGTAACTCTGTGAGATGATTTCACACAACACAAAGAAGTTTCTCAGAAAGCTTCTTTCTCTTTGTTATTGGAGGATATTTCCTTTGGCCCTATAGTCTTCAATGGGATCCGAAATATCTCTTCTCAAATTCCACAGAAATAAGGTAGCAAAGAGATCCACGAAATACACATGTAACTCTGTGAGATGAATTAACAGAACACTAAGCAGTTTCTCAGAAAGTTTCTTTCCAGATTTCAACTCAGGATATTTCCTTTTCACCATAGCCCTCTATGGGCTTCCAAATATCACTTTGCCAATTCCACAAGAACTGTCTTAGTGAAAGGCTTCTTGAGGGGATAGCTGTAACTCTGTGAGATGATTTCACAGAACACAATGAAGTTTCTCAGGAAGCTTCTTTCTCTTTGTTATAGGAGGATATTTCCTTTCGCCCTATAGTCTTCAATGTGATCCGAAATATCTATTCTCAGATTCCTCAGAAATAAGGCTAGCAAAGAGATCCACGAAATACACATGTAACTCTGTGAGATGAATTAACAGAACACTAAGCAGTTTCTCAGAAAGCTTCTTTCCAGATTTCATCTGAGGATATTTCCTTTTTCATCATAGCCCTCTAAAGGCTTCCAAATATCACTTTGCCAATTCCACAAGAACTGTCTTAATGAAAGGCTTGTTGAGGGGAAAGCTGTAACTCTGTGAGATGATTTCACAGAACACAAAGTAGTTTCTCAGAAAGCTTCTTTCTCTTTGTTATCGGAGGATATTTCCTTTGGCCCTATACTCTTCAAAGGGATCCGAAATATCTCTTATCAGATTCCACAGAAATAAGGCTAGCAAAGAGATACACGAAATACACATGTAACTCTGTGAGATGAATTAACAGAACACTAAGCAGTTTCTCTGAAAGCTTCTTTCCAGATTTCATCTGAGGATATTTCCTTTTTCACCATAGCCCTCTATGGGCTACCAAATATCACTTTGCCAATTCCACAAGAACTGTCTTAGCGAAAGGCTTCTTGAAGGGAATGCTGTAACAATGTGAGATGATTTCACAGAACACAGAGAAGTTTCCGAGAAAGCTTCTCTCTCCTGGTTATCGGAGGATATTTCCTTTGGCCCTATGGTTTTCAAAAGGATCCGAAATACCTGTTCTCAGATTCCACAGAAATAAGGCCAGCAAAGAGATCCACGGAACACACATGTAACTCTGTGTGATGAATTAACGGAACACTAAGCAGTTTCTCAGAAAGCTTCTTTCTCTTTTTTATCGGAGGATATTTCCTTTGGCCCTAAGTCTTCAATGCGATCCGAAATATCTGTTCTCAGATTCCACAGAAATAAGGCTAGCAAAAGATCCACGAAATAGAAATGTAACTCTGTGAGACGAATTAACAGAACACTAAGCAGTTTCTCAGAAAGCTTCTTTCTCTTTGTTATCGGAGGATATTTCCTTTGGCCCTATAGTCTTCAATGTGATCCGAAATATCTATTCTCAGATTCCTCAGAAATAAGGCTAGCAAAGAGATCCACGAAATACACATGTAACTCTGTGAGATGAATTAACAGAACTCTAAGCAGTTTCTCAGAAAGCTTCTTTCCAGATTTCATCTGAGGATATTTCCTTTTTCACAATTGCCCTCTATGGGCTTCCAAATATCACTTTGCCAATTCCACAAGAACTGTCTTAGCGAAAGGCTTCTTGAAGGGAAAGCTGTAACTCTGTGACATGATTCCACAGAACACAAAGAAGTTTCTCAGAAAGCTTCTTTCTCTTTGTTATCGGAGGATATTTCCTTTGGCCCTATAGTCTTCAAAGGGATCCGAAATATCTGTTCTCAGATTCCACAGAAATAAGGTTAGCAAAGAGATCCACGAAATACACATGTAACTCTGTGAGATGAATTAACAGAACACTAAGCAGTTTCTCAGAGAGTTTCTTTCCAGATTTCATCTCAGGAGATTTCCTTTTCACCATAGCCCTCTATGGGCTTCCAAATATCACTTTACCAATTCCACAAGAACTGTCTTAGCGAAAGGCTTCTTGAGGGGAAAGCTGTAACTCTGTGAGTTGATTTCACAGAACCCAAAGAAGTTTCTCAGAAAGCTTCTTTCTCTTTTTTTATGGGAGGATATTTCCTTTGGCCCAATAGTCTTCAATGTGATCCGAAATGTTTGTTCTCAGATTCCTCTGAAATAAGGCTAGCAAAGAGATCCACGAAATACACATGTAACTCTGTGAGATGAATTAACAGAACAATAAGCAGTTTCTCAGAAAGCTTCTTTCCAGATTTCATCTGAGGATATTTCCTTTTTCACCATAGCCCTCTACGGGCTTCCAAATACCACTTTGCCAATTCCACAAGAACTGTCTTAGCGAAAGGCTTCTTGAAGGGAAATCTGTAACTCTGTGAGACGATTTCACAGAACACAAAGAAGTTTCTCAGAAAGCTTCTTTCTCATTGTTATCGGAGGATATCTCCTTTCCCCTATAGCCTTCAATGCGATCCGAAATATCTGTTCTCAGATTTCACAGAAATAATGCTAGCAAAGAGATCCAAGGAATACAGATGTAACTCTGTGAGATGAATTAAAAGAACACTAAGCAGGTTCTCAGAAAGCTTCTTTCTCTTTGTTATCGGAGGATATTTCCTTTGGCCCTATACTCTTCAAAGGGATCCGAAATATCTGTTCTCAGATTCCAGAGAAATAAGGTTAGCAAAGAGATCCACGAAATACACATATAACTCTGTGAGACGAATTAACAGAACACTAAGCAGTTTCTCACAAAGCTTCTTTCCAGATTTCATCTGAGGATATTTCCTTTTTCACCGTAGCCCTCTATGGGCTTCCAAATATCACTTTGCCAATTCCACAAGAACTGTCTTAGCGAAAGGCTTCTTGAGGAGAAAGCTGTAACTTTGTGAGATGATTTCAAAGAACACAAAGAAGTTTCTCAGAAAGTTTCTTTCTCTTTGTTATCGGATTATATTTCTTTTGGAACTATAGTCTTCAATGGGATCTGAAATATCTGTTCTCAGATTCCACAGAAATAACGCTAGCAAAGTGATCCACGAAATACACATGTAACTCTATGCGATGAATTAACAGAACACTAAGCAGTTTCTCAGAAAGCTTCTTTCCAGATTTCATCTGAGGATATTTCCTTTTTCACCATAGCCCTCTATGGGCTTCCAAATATCACTTTGCCAATTCCACAAGAACTGTCTTAGCGAAAGGCTTCTTGAGGGGAAAGCTGTAACTCTGTGAGGTGATTTCACAGAACACAAAGAAGTTTCTCAGAAAGACTCTTTCTCTTTGTTATCGGAGGATATTCCTTTGGCCCTATAGTCTTCAATGGGATCCGAAATACGTGTTCTCTGATTCCACAGAAATAAGGCTAGTAAAGAGATCCACGAAATACACATGTAACTCTGTGAGATGAATTAACAGAACACTAAGCAGTTTCTCAGAAAGCTTCTTTCCAGATTTCATCTGAGGATATTTCCTTTTTCACCGTAGCTCTCTATGGGCTTCCAAATATCACTTTGCGAATTCCACAAGAACTCTCTTAGCAAAAGGCTTCTTGAGGAGAAAGCTGTAACTTTGTGAGATGATTTCACAGAACACAAAGAAGTTTCTCAGAAAGTTTCTTTCTCTTTGTTATCGGAGGATATTACCTTGGGCCCTATAGTCTTCAAAGGGATTCGAAATATCTGTTCTCAGATTCCAAAGAAACAAGGCTAGCAAAGAGATCCCCGAAATACACATGTAACTCTGTGAGATGAATTAACAGAACACTAAGCAGTTTCTCAGAAAGCTTCTTTCCAGATTTCATTTGAGGATATTTCCTTTTTCACCATAGCCCTCTATGGGCTTCCAAATATCACTTTGCCAATTCCACAAGAACTGTCTTAGCGAATGGCTTGTTGAGGGGAAAGCTGTAACTCTGTGAGATGATTTCACAGAACACAAAGAGGTTTCTCAGAAAGCCTCTTTTTCTTTGTTATCGGAGGATATTCCTTTGGCCCTATAGTCTTCAATGGGTTCCGAAATACGTGTTCTCAGATTCCACAGAAATAAGGCTAGCAAAGAGATTCACGAAATACAAATGTAACTCTGTGAGATGAATTAACAGAACACTAAGCAGTTTCTCAGAAAGCTTCTTTCCAGATTTCATCTGAGGATATTTCCTTTTTCACCATAGCCCTCTATGGGCTTCCAAATATCACTTTGCCAATTCCACAAGAACTGTCTTAGCGAAAGGCTTCTTGAGGGGAAAGCTGTAACTCTGTGAGATGATTTCACAGAACACAAAGAAGTTTCTCAGAAAGCTTCTTTCTCTGTGATATTGGAGGATATTTCCTTTGGCCCTATAGTCTTCAATGGGATCCGAAATATCTGTTCTCAAATTCCACGGAAATAAGGTAGCAAAGAGATCCACGAAATACACATGTAACTCTGTGAGATGAATTAACAGAACACTAAGCAGTTTCTCAGAAAGTTTCTTTCCAGATTTCAACTCAGGAGATTTCCTTTTCACCATAGCCCTCTATGGGCTTCCAAATATCACTTTGCCAATTCCACAAGAACTGTCTTAGTGAAAGGCTTGTTGAGGGGAAAGCTGTAACTCTGTGAGATTATTTCACAGAACACAAAGAAGTTTCTCAGAAAGCTTCTTTCTCTTTGTTATCGGAGGATATTTCCTTTGGCCCTATACTCTTCAAAGGGATCCGAAATATCTCTTCTCAGATTCCACAGAAATAAGGCTAGCAAAGAGATACACGAAATACACATGTAACTCTGTGAGATGAATTAACAGAACACTAAGCAGTTTCTCAGAAAGCTTGTTTCCAGATTTCATCTGTGGATATTTCCTTTTTCACCATAGAACTCTAGGGGCTACCAAATATCACTTTGCCAATTCCACAAGAACTGTCTTAGCGAAAGGCTTCTTGAAGGGAAAGCTGTAACTCTGTGAGATGATTTCACAGAACACAGAGAAGTTTCCGAGAAAGCTTCTCTCTCCTGGTTATCGGAGGATATTTCCTTTGGCCCTATGGTTTTCAAAAGGATCCGAAATACCTGTTCTCAGATTCCACAGAAATAAGGCTAGCAAAGAGATCCACGGAATACACATGTAACTCTGTGAGATGAATTAACGGAACACTAAGCAGTTTCTCAGAAAGCTTCTTTCTCTTTGTTATCGGAGGATATTTCCTTTGGCCCTAAGTCTTCAATGCGATCCGAAATATCTGTTCTCAGATTCCACAGAAATAAGGCTAGCAAAAGATCCACGAAATAGAGATGTAACTCTGTGAGACGAATTAACAGAACACTATGCAGTTTCTCAGAAAGCTTCTTTCCAGATTTCATCTGAGGATATTTCCTTTTTCACCATAGCCCTCTATGGGCTTCCAAATATCACTTTGCCAATTCCACAGGAACTGTTGTAGCGAAAGTCTTCTTGAGGGGAAAGCTGTAACTCTGTGAGATGATTTCACAGAACCCAAAGAAGTTTCTCAGAAAGCTTCTTTCTCTTTTTTATAGGAGGATATTTCCTTTGGCCCAATAGTCTTCAATGTGATCCGAAATGTCTGTTCTCAGATTCCACAGAAATAAGGCTAGCAAAGAGATCCACGAAATACACATTGAACTCTGTGAGATGAATTTACAGAACACTAAGCAGTTTCTCAGAAAGTTTCTTTCCAGATTTCATCTCAGGAGATTTCCTTTTCACCATAGCCCTCTATGGGCTTCCAAATATCACTTTGCCAATTCCACAAGAACTGTCTTAGCGAAAGGCTTCTTGAGGGGAAAGCTGTAACTCTGTGAGATGATTTCACAGAACCCAAAGAAGTTTCTCAGAAAGCTTCTTTCTCTTTTTTATAGGAGGATATTTCCTTTGGCCCAATAGTCTTCAATGTGATCCGAAATGTCTGTTCTCAGATTCCTCAGAAATAAGGCTAGCAAAGAGATCCACGAAATACACATGTAACTCTGTGAGATGAATTAACAGAACACTAAGCAGTTTCTCAGAAAGCTTCTTTCCAGATTTCATCTGAGGATATTTCCTTTTTCACCAAAGCCCTCTACGGGCTTCCAAATACCACTTTGCCAATTCCACAAGAACTGTCTTACCGAAAGGCTTCTTGAAGGGAAAGCTGTAACTCTGTGAGATGATTTCACAGAACACAAAGAAGTTTCTCAGAAAGCTTCTTTCTCATTGTTATCGGAGGATATCTCCTTTCCCCTATAGTCTTCAATGCGATCCGAAATGTCTGTTCTCAGATTCCACAGAAATAAGGCTTGTAAAGAGATCCAAGGAATACACATGTAACTCTATGAGATGAATTAAAAGAACACTAAGCAGGTTCTCAGAAAGCTTCTTTCTCTTTGTTATTGGAGGATACTTCCTTTGGCCCTATAGTCTTCAATGCGATCCGAAATATCTGTTCTCAGATTCCTCAGAAATAAGGCTAGCAAAGAGATCCAAGAAATACAGATGTAACTCTGTGAGATGAATTAACGGAACACTAAGCAGTTTCTCAGAAAGCTACTTTCCAGATTTCATCTGAGGATATTTCCGTTTTCACCGTAGCCCTCTATGGGCTTCCAAACATCACTTTGCCAATTCCACAAGAACGGTCTTAGCGAAAGGCTTCTTGAGGGGAAAGCTGTAACTCTTTGAGATGATTTCACAGAACACAAAGAAGTTTCTCAGAAAGCCTCTTTTTCTTTGTTATCGGAGGATATTCCTTTGGCCCTATAGTCTTCAATGGGATCCGAAATACGTGTTCTCAGATTCCACAGAAATAAGGCTAGCAAAGAGATCCACGAAATACACATGTAACTCTGTGACATGAATTAACAGAACACTAAGCAGTTTCTCAGAAAGCTTCTTTCCAGATTTCATCTGAGGATATTTCCTTGTTCACAATAGCCCTCTGTGGGCTTCCAAATATCACTTTGCCAATTCCACAAGAACTGTCTTAGCGAAAGGCTTCTTGAGGGGAATGCTGTAACTCTGTGAGATGATTTCACAGAACACAAAGAAGTTTCTCAGAAAGCTTCTTTCTCTTTTTATCGGAGGATATTTCCTTTGGCCCTATAGTCTTCAAAGGGATCCGAAATATCTGTTCTCAGATTCCTCAGAAATAAGGCTAGCAAAGAGATCCAAGAAATACAGACGTAACTCTGGGAGATGAATTAACGGAACACTAAGCAGCTTCTCAGTAAGCTTCTTTCCAGATTTCATCTGAGGATATTTCCGTTTTCACCATAGCCCTCTATGGGCTTCCAAATATCACTTTGCCAGTTCCACAAGAACTGTCTTAGAGAAAGGCCTCTTGAGGGGAAAGCTGTAACTCTGTGAGATGATTTCACAGAACACAAAGAAGTTTCTCAGAAAGCTTCTTTCTCTTTGTTATCGGAGGATATTTCCTTTGGCCCGATAGTCATCAAAGGGATCCGAAATATCTGTTCTCAGATTCCACAGAAATAAGGCTAGCAAAGAGATCCACGAAATACACATGTAACTCTGTGAGATGAATTAACAGAACACTAAGCAGTTTCTCAGAAATCTTCTTACCGGAATTCTTCTGAGGATATTTCCTTTTTCACCGTAGCCCTCTATGGGCTTCCAAGTATCACTTTGCCAATTCCACAAGAACTGTCTTAGCGAAAGGCTTCTAGAGGCGAAAGGTGTAACTCTTTGAGATGATTTCACAGAACACAAAGAAGTTTCTCAGAAAGATTTTTTCTCTTTGTTATCGGAAGATATTTCCTTTGGCCCAATAGTCTTCAATGGAATCCGAAATATCTGTTCTCAGATTCCAAAGAAATAAGGCTAGCAAAGAGATCCAGGAAATACACATGTAACTCTGTGAGATGAATTAACACAACACTAAGCAGTTTCTCAGAAAGCTTCTTTTCAGATTTCATCTGAGGATATTTCCTTTTTCACCATAGCCCTCTAGGGGTTCCAAATATCACTTTGCCAATTACACAAGAACTGTCCTAGCGAAAGGCTTCTTGAGGGGAAAGCTGTAACTCAGTGAGATGATTTCACAGAACACAAAGAAGTTTCTCAGAAAGCTTCTTTCTCTTTGTTATCGGAGGATAGTTCCTTTGGCCTTATAGTATTCAAAGGGATCCGAAATATCTGTTCTCAGATTCCACAGCAATAAGGCTAGCAAAGAGATCCACGAAATACAGATGTAACTCTGTGAGTTGAATTAACAGAACACTAAGCAGTTTCTCAGAAAACTTCTTTCCAGATTTCATCTGAGGATATTTCCTTTTTCACCGTAGCTCTCTATGGGCTTCCAAATATCACTTTGTGAATTCCACAAGAACTGTCTTAGAAAAAGGCTTTTGAAGGGAAAGCTGTAACTCTGTGAGATGATTACACAGAACACAAAGAAGTTTCTCAGAAAGCTTCTTTCTCTTTGTTATCGGATTATATTTCTTTTGGAACTATAGTCTTCAATGGGATCTGAAATATCTGTTCTCAGATTCCACAGAAATAACGCTAGCAAAGTGATCCACGAAATACACATGTAACTCTATGCGATGAATTAACAGAACTCTAAGCAGTTTCTCAGAAAGCTTCTTTACAGATTTCATCTGAGGATATTTCCTTTTTCACCATAGCCCTCTATGGGCTTCCAAATATCACTTTGCCAATTCCACAAGAACTGTCTTAGCGAAAGGCTTCTTGAGGGGAAAGCTGTAACTCTGTGAGGTGATTTCACAGAACACAAAGAAGTTTCTCAGAAAGACTCTTTCTCTTTGTTATCGGAGGATATTCCTTTGGCCCTATAGTCTTCAATGGGATCCGAAATACGTGTTCTCTGATTCCACAGAAATAAGGCTAGTAAAGAGATCCACGAAATACACATGTAACTCTGTGAGATGAATTAACAGAACACTAAGCAGTTTCTCAGAAAGCTTCTTTCCAGATTTCATCTGAGGATATTTCCTTTTTCACCGTAGCTCTCTATGGGCTTCCAAATATCACTTTGCGAATTCCACAAGAACTCTCTTAGCAAAAGGCTTCTTGAGGAGAAAGCTGTAACTTTGTGAGATGATTTCACAGAACACAAAGAAGTTTCTCAGAAAGTTTCTTTCTCTTTGTTATCGGAGGATATTACCTTGGGCCCTATAGTCTTCAAAGGGATTCGAAATATCTGTTCTCAGATTCCAAAGAAACAAGGCTAGCAAAGAGATCCCCGAAATACACATGTAACTCTGTGAGATGAATTAACAGAACACTAAGCAGTTTCTCAGAAAGCTTCTTTCCAGATTTCATTTGAGGATATTTCCTTTTTCACCATAGCCCTCTATGGGCTTCCAAATATCACTTTGCCAATTCCACAAGAACTGTCTTAGCGAATGGCTTGTTGAGGGGAAAGCTGTAACTCTGTGAGATGATTTCACAGAACACAAAGAGGTTTCTCAGAAAGCCTCTTTTTCTTTGTTATCGGAGGATATTCCTTTGGCCCTATAGTCTTCAATGGGTTCCGAAATACGTGTTCTCAGATTCCACAGAAATAAGGCTAGCAAAGAGATTCACGAAATACAAATGTAACTCTGTGAGATGAATTAACAGAACACTAAGCAGTTTCTCAGGAAGCTTCTTTCCAGATTTCATCTGAGGATATTTCCTTTTTCACCATAGCCCTCTATGGGCTTCCAAATATCACTTTGCCAATTCCACAAGAACTGTCTTAGCGAAAGGCTTCTTGAGGGGAAAGCTGTAACTCTTTGAGATGATTTCACAGAACACAAAGAAGTTTCTCAGAAAGCTTCTTTCTCTGTGATATTGGAGGATATTTCCTTTGGCCCTATAGTCTTCAATGGGATCCGAAATATCTGTTCTCAAATTCCACGGAAATAAGGTAGCAAAGAGATCCACGAAATACACATGTAACTCTGTGAGATGAATTAACAGAACACTAAGCAGTTTCTCAGAAAGTTTCTTTCCAGATTTCAACTCAGGAGATTTCCTTTTCACCATAGCCCTCTATGGGCTTCCAAATATCACTTTGCCAATTCCACAAGAACTGTCTTAGTGAAAGGCTTGTTGAGGGGAAAGCTGTAACTCTGTGAGATTATTTCACAGAACACAAAGAAGTTTCTCAGAAAGCTTCTTTCTCTTTGTTATCGGAGGATATTTCCTTTGGCCCTATACTCTTCAAAGGGATCCGAAATATCTCTTCTCAGATTCCACAGAAATAAGGCTAGCAAAGAGATACACGAAATACACATGTAACTCTGTGAGATGAATTAACAGAACACTAAGCAGTTTCTCAGAAAGCTTGTTTCCAGATTTCATCTGTGGATATTTCCTTTTTCACCATAGAACTCTAGGGGCTACCAAATATCACTTTGCCAATTCCACAAGAACTGTCTTAGCGAAAGGCTTCTTGAAGGGAAAGCTGTAACTCTGTGAGATGATTTCACAGAACACAGAGAAGTTTCCGAGAAAGCTTCTCTCTCCTGGTTATCGGAGGATATTTCCTTTGGCCCTATGGTTTTCAAAAGGATCCGAAATACCTGTTCTCAGATTCCACAGAAATAAGGCTAGCAAAGAGATCCACGGAATACACATGTAACTCTGTGAGATGAATTAACGGAACACTAAGCAGTTTCTCAGAAAGCTTCTTTCTCTTTGTTATCGGAGGATATTTCCTTTGGCCCTAAGTCTTCAATGCGATCCGAAATATCTGTTCTCAGATTCCACAGAAATAAGGCTAGCAAAAGATCCACGAAATAGAGATGTAACTCTGTGAGACGAATTAACAGAACACTATGCAGTTTCTCAGAAAGCTTCTTTCCAGAGTTCATCTGAGGATATTTCCTTTTTCACCATAGCCCTCTATGGGCTTCCAAATATCACTTTGCCAATTCCACAGGAACTGTTGTAGCGAAAGTCTTCTTGAGGGGAAAGCTGTAACTCTGTGATATGATTTCACAGAACCCAAAGAAGTTTCTCAGAAAGCTTCTTTCTCTTTTTTATAGGAGGATATTTCCTTTGGCCCAATAGTGTTCAATGTGATCCGAAATGTCTGTTCTCAGATTCCACAGAAATAAGGCTAGCAAAGAGATCCACGAAATACACATTGAACTCTGTGAGATGAATTTACAGAACACTAAGCAGTTTCTCAGAAAGTTTCTTTCCAGATTTCATCTCAGGAGATTTCCTTTTCACCATAGCCCTCTATGGGCTTACAAATATCACTTTGCCAATTCCACAAGAACTGTCTTAGCGAAAGGCTTCTTGAGGGGAAAGCTGTAACTCTGTGAGATGATTTCACAGAACCCAAAGAAGTTTCTCAGAAAGCTTCTTTCTCTTTTTTATAGGAGGATATTTCCTTTGGCCCAATAGTCTTCAATGTGATCCGAAATGTCTGTTCTCAGATTCCTCAGAAATAAGGCTAGCAAAGAGATCCACGAAATACACATGTAACTCTGTGAGATGAATTAACAGAACACTAAGCAGTTTCTCAGAAAGCTTCTTTCCAGATTTCATCTGAGGATATTTCCTTTTTCACCAAAGCCCTCTACGGGCTTCCAAATACCACTTTGCCAATTCCACAAGAACTGTCTTACCGAAAGGCTTCTTGAAGGGAAAGCTGTAACTCTGTGAGATGATTTCACAGAACACAAAGAAGTTTCTCAGAAAGCTTCTTTCTCATTGTTATCGGAGGATATCTCCTTTCCCCTATAGTCTTCAATGCGATCCGAAATGTCTGTTCTCAGATTCCACAGAAATAAGGCTTGTAAAGAGATCCAAGGAATACACATGTAACTCTATGAGATGAATTAAAAGAACACTAAGCAGGTTCTCAGAAAGCTTCTTTCTCTTTGTTATTGGAGGATACTTCCTTTGGCCCTATAGTCTTCAATGCGATCCGAAATATCTGTTCTCAGATTCCTCAGAAATAAGGCTAGCAAAGAGATCCAAGAAATACAGATGTAACTCTGTGAGATGAATTAACGGAACACTAAGCAGTTTCTCAGAAAGCTTCTTTCCAGATTTCATCTGAGGATATTTCCGTTTTCACCGTAGCCCTCTATGGGCTTCCAAACATCACTTTGCCAATTCCACAAGAACGGTCTTAGCGAAAGGCTTCTTGAGGGGAAAGCTGTAACTCTTTGAGATGATTTCACAGAACACAAAGAAGTTTCTCAGAAAGCCTCTTTTTCTTTGTTATCGGAGGATATTCCTTTGGCCCTATAGTCTTCAATGGGATCCGAAATACGTGTTCTCAGATTCCACAGAAATAAGGCTAGCAAAGAGATCCACGAAATACACATGTAACTCTGTGACATGAATTAACAGAACACTAAGCAGTTTCTCAGAAAGCTTCTTTCCAGATTTCATCTGAGGATATTTCCTTGTTCACAATAGCCCTCTGTGGGCTTCCAAATATCACTTTGCCAATTCCACAAGAACTGTCTTAGCGAAAGGCTTCTTGAGGGGAATGCTGTAACTCTGTGAGATGATTTCACAGAACACAAAGAAGTTTCTCAGAAAGCTTCTTTCTCTTTTTATCGGAGGATATTTCCTTTGGCCCTATAGTCTTCAAAGGGATCCGAAATATCTGTTCTCAGATTCCTCAGAAATAAGGCTAGCAAAGAGATCCAAGAAATACAGACGTAACTCTGGGAGATGAATTAACGGAACACTAAGCAGCTTCTCAGTAAGCTTCTTTCCAGATTTCATCTGAGGATATTTCCGTTTTCACCATAGCCCTCTATGGGCTTCCAAATATCACTTTGCCAGTTCCACAAGAACTGTCTTAGAGAAAGGCCTCTTGAAGGGAAAGCTGTAACTCTGTGAGATGATTTCACAGAACACAAAGAAGTTTCTCAGAAAGCTTCTTTCTCTTTGTTATCGGAGGATATTTCCTTTGGCCCGATAGTCATCAAAGGGATCCGAAATATCTGTTCTCAGATTCCACAGAAATAAGGCTAGCAAAGAGATCCACGAAATACACATGTAACTCTGTGAGATGAATTAACAGAACACTAAGCAGTTTCTCAGAAATCTTCTTACCGGAATTCTTCTGAGGATATTTCCTTTTTCACCGTAGCCCTCTATGGGCTTCCAAGTATCACTTTGCCAATTCCACAAGAACTGTCTTAGCGAAAGGCTTCTAGAGGGGAAAGGTGTAACTCTTTGAGATGATTTCACAGAACACAAAGAAGTTTCTCAGAAAGATTTTTTCTCTTTGTTATCGGAAGATATTTCCTTTGGCCCAATAGTCTTCAATGGAATCCGAAATATCTGTTCTCAGATTCCAAAGAAATAAGGCTAGCAAAGAGATCCAGGAAATACACATGTAACTCTGTGAGATGAATTAACACAACACTAAGCAGTTTCTCAGAAAGCTTCTTTTCAGATTTCATCTGAGGATATTTCCTTTTTCACCATAGCCCTCTAGGGGTTCCAAATATCACTTTGCCAATTACACAAGAACTGTCCTAGCGAAAGGCTTCTTGAGGGGAAAGCTGTAACTCAGTGAGATGATTTCACAGAACACAAAGAAGTTTCTCAGAAAGCTTCTTTCTCTTTGTTATCGGAGGATAGTTCCTTTGGCCTTATAGTCTTCAAAGGGATCCGAAATATCTGTTCTCAGATTCCACAGCAATAAGGCTAGCAAAGAGATCCACGAAATACAGATGTAACTCTGTGAGTTGAATTAACAGAACACTAAGCAGTTTCTCAGAAAACTTCTTTCCAGATTTCATCTGAGGATATTTCCTTTTTCACCGTAGCTCTCTATGGGCTTCCAAATATCACTTTGTGAATTCCACAAGAACTGTCTTAGAAAAAGGCTTTTGAAGGGAAAGCTGTAACTCTGTGAGATGATTACACAGAACACAAAGAAGTTTCTCAGAAAGCTTCTTTCTCTTTGTTATCGGATTATATTTCTTTTGGAACTATAGTCTTCAATGGGATCTGAAATATCTGTTCTCAGATTCCACAGAAATAACGCTAGCAAAGTGATCCACGAAATACACATGTAACTCTATGCGATGAATTAACAGAACTCTAAGCAGTTTCTCAGAAAGCTTCTTTCCAGATTTCATCTGAGGATATTTCCTTTTTCACCATAGCCCTCTATGGGCTTCCAAATATCACTTTGCCAATTCCACAAGAACTGTCTTAGCGAAAGGCTTCTTGAGGGGAAAGCTGTAACTCTGTGAGGTGATTTCACAGAACACAAAGAAGTTTCTCAGAAAGACTCTTTCTCTTTGTTATCGGAGGATATTCCTTTGGCCCTATAGTCTTCAATGGGATCCGAAATACGTGTTCTCTGATTCCACAGAAATAAGGCTAGTAAAGAGATCCAGGAAATACACATGTAACTCTGTGAGATGAATTAACAGAACACTAAGCAGTTTCTCAGAAAGCTTCTTTCCAGATTTCATCTGAGGATATTTCCTTTTTCACCGTAGCTCTCTATGGGCTTCCAAATATCACTTTGCGAATTCCACAAGAACTGTCTTAGCAAAAGGCTTCTTGAGGAGAAAGCTGTAACTTTGTGAGATGATTTCACAGAACACAAAGAAGTTTCTCAGAAAGTTTCTTTCTCTTTGTTATCGGAGGATATTACCTTGGGCCCTATAGTCTTCAAAGGGATTCGAAATATCTGTTCTCAGATTCCAAAGAAACAAGGCTAGCAAAGAGATCCACGAAATACACATGTAACTCTGTGAGATGAATTAACAGAACACTAAGCAGTTTCTCAGAAAGCTTCTTTCCAGATTTCATTTGAGGATATTTCCTTTTTCACCATAGCCCTCTATGGGCTTCCAAATATCACTTTGCCAATTCCACAAGAACTGTCTTAGCGAATGGCTTGTTGAGGGGAAAGCTGTAACTCTGTGAGATGATTTCACAGAACACAAAGAGGTTTCTCAGAAAGCCTCTTTTTCTTTGTTATCGGAGGATATTCCTTTGGCCCTATAGTCTTCAATGGGTTCCGAAATACGTGTTCTCAGATTCCACAGAAATAAGGCAAGCAAAGAGATTCACGAAATACAAATGTAACTCTGTGAGATGAATTAACAGAACACTAAGCAGTTTCTCAGAAAGCTTCTTTCCAGATTTCATCTGAGGACATTTCCTTTTTCACCATAGCCCTCTATGGGCTTCCAATTATCACTTTGCCAATTCCACAAGAACTGTCTTAGCGAAAGGCTTCTTGAGGGGAAAGCTGTAACTCTGTGAGTTGATTTCACAGAACACAAAGAAGTTTCTCAGAAAGCTTCTTTCTCTGTGATATTGGAGGATATTTCCTTTGGCCCTATAGTCTTCAATGGGATCCGAAATATCTGTTCTCAAATTCCACGGAAATAAGGTAGCAAAGAGATCCACGAAATACACATGTAACTCTGTGAGATGAATTAACAGAACACTAAGCAGTTTCTCAGAAAGTTTCTTTCCAGATTTCAACTCAGGAGATTTCCTTTTCACCATAGCCCTCTATGGGCTTCCAAATATCACTTTGCCAATTCCACAAGAACTGTCTTAGTGAAAGGCTTCTTGAGGGGAAAGCTGTAACTCTGTGAGATGATTTCACAGAACACAAAGAAGTTTCTCAGAAAGCTTCTTTCTCTTTGTTATAGGAGGATATTTCCTTTGGCCCTATAGTCTTCAATGTGATCCGAAATATCTATTCTCAGATTCCTCAGAAATAAGGCTCGCAAAGAGATCCACGAAATACACATGTAACTCTGTTAGATGAATTAACAGAACACTAAGCAGTTTCTCAGAAAGCTTCTTTCCAGATTTCATCTGAGGATATTTCCTTTTTCATCATAGCCCTCTAAAGGCTTCCAAATATCACTTTGCCAATTCCACAAGAACTGTCTTAGGGAAAGGCTTGTTGAGGGGAAAGCTGTAACTCTGTGAGATTATTTCACAGAACACAAAGAAGTTTCTCAGAAAGCTTCTTTCTCTTTGTTATCGGAGGATATTTCCTTTGGCCCTATACTCTTCAAAGGGATCCGAAATATCTCTTCTCAGATTCCACAGAAATAAGGCTAGCAAAGAGATACACGAAATACACATGTAACTCTGTGAGATGAATTAACAGAACACTAAGCAGTTTCTCAGAAAGCTTCTTTCCAGATTTCATCTGAGGATATTTTCTTTTTCACCATAGAACTCTAGGGGCTACCAAATATCACTTTGCCAATTCCACAAGAACTGTCTTAGCGAAAGGCTTCTTGAAGGGAAAGCTGTAACTCTGTGAGATGATTTCACAGAACACAGAGAAGTTTCCGAGAAAGCTTCTCTCTCCTGGTTATCGGAGGATATTTCCTTTGGCCCTATGGTTTTCAAAAGGATCCGAAATACCTGTTCTCAGATTCCACAGAAAAAGGCTAGCAAAGAGATCCACGGAATACACATGTAACTCTGTGAGATGAATTAACGGAACACTAAGCAGTTTCTCAGAAAGCTTCTTTCTCTTTGTTATCGGAGGATATTTCCTTTGGCCCTAAGTCTTCAATGCGATCCGAAATATCTGTTCTCAGATTCCACAGAAATAAGGCTAGCAAAAGATCCACGAAATAGAGATGTAACTCTGTGAGACGAATTAACAGAACACTCTGCAGTTTCTCAGAAAGCTTCTTTCCAGATTTCATCTGAGGATATTTCCTTTTTCACCATAGCCCTCTATGGGCTTCCAAATATCACTTTGCCAATTCCACAAGAACTTTCTGAGCGAAAGGCTTCTTGAGGGGAAAGCTGTAACTCTGTGAGATGATTTCACAGAACACAAAGAAGTTTCTCAGAAAGCTTCTTTCTCTTTGTTATCGGAGGATATTTCCTTTGGACCCATAGTCTTCAAAGGGATCCGAAATATCTGTTCTCAGATTCAACAGAAATAAGGCTAGCGAAGAGATCCACGAAATACAGATGTAACTCTGTGAGTTGAATTAACAGAACACTAAGCAGTTTCTCAGAAAACTTCTTTCCAGATTTCATCTGAGGATATTTCATTTTTCACCATAGCCCTCTACGGGCTTCCAAATACCACTTTGCCAATTCCACAAGAACTGTCTTAGCGAAAGGCTTCTTGAGGGGAAAGCTGTAACTCTGTGAGATGATTTCACAGAACACAAAGAAGTTTCTCAGAAAGCTTCTTTCTCTTTGTTATCGGAGGATATTTCCTCTGGCCCTATAGTCTTCAAAGAGATCCCAAATATCTGTTCTCAGATTCCAAAGAAATAATGCTAGCAAAGAGATCCACGAAATACACATGTAACTCTCTGAGATGAATTAACAGAACTCTAAGCAGTTTCTCAGAAAGCTTCTTTCCAGATTTCATCTGAGGATAGTTCCTTTTTCACAATAGCCCTCTATGGGCTTCCAAATATCACTTTGCCAATTCCACAAGAACTGTCTTAGCGAAAGTTTTCTTGAAGGGAAAGCTGTAACTCTGTGAGATGATTTCACAGAACACAAAGAAGTTTCTCAGAAAGCTTCTTTCTCTTTGTTATCGGAGGATACTTTTTGGCCCTGTAGTCTTCAAAGGGATCCAAAATATCTGTTCTCAGATTCCACAGAAATAAGGCTAGCAAAGAGATCCACGAAATACACATTGAACTCTGTGAGATGAATTTACAGAACACTAAGCAGTTTCTCAGAATGTTTCTTTCCAGATTTCATCTCAGGAGATTTCCTTTTCACCATAGCCCTCTATGGGCTTCCAAATATCACTTTGCCAATTCCACAAGAACTGTCTTAGCGAAAGGCCTCTTGAGGGGAAAGCTGTAACTCTGTGAGATGATTTCACAGAACACAAAGAAGTTTCTCAGAAAGCTTCTTTCTCTTTGTTATCGGAGGATATTTCCTTTGGCCCGATAGTCATCAAAGGGATCCGAAATATCTGTTCTCAGATTCCACAGAAATAAGGCTAGCAAAGAGATCCACGAAATACACATGTAACTCCGTGAGATGAATTAACAGAACACTAAGCAGTTTCTCAGAAATCTTCTTACCGGAATTCTTCTGAGGATATTTCCTTTTTCACCGTAGCCCTCTATGGGCTTCCAAGTATCACTTTGCCAATTCCACAAGAACTGTCTTAGCGAAAGGCTTCTGGAGGGGAAAGGTGTAACTCTTTGAGATGATTTCACAGAACACAAAGAAGTTTCTCAGAAAGATTTTTTCTCTTTGTTATCGGAAGATATTTCCTTTGGCCCAATAGTCTTCAATGGAATCCGAAATATCTGTTCTCAGATTCCAAAGAAATAAGGCTAGAAAAGAGATCCAGGAAATACACATGTAACTCTGTGAGATGAATTAACACAACACTAAGCAGTTTCTCAGAAAGCCTCTTTTGAGATTTCATCTGAGGATATTTCCTTTTTCACCATAGCCCTCTAGGGGTTCCAAATATCACTTTGCCAATTACACAAGAACTGTCTTAGCGAAAGGCTTCTTGAGGGGAAAGCTGTAACTCAGTGAGATGATTTCACGGAACACAAAGAAGTTTCTCAGAAAGCTTCTTTCTCTTTGTTATCGGAGGATAGTTCCTTTGGCCTTATAGTCTTCTAAGGGATCCGAAATATCTGTTCTCAGATTCCACAGCAATAAGGCTAGAAAAGAGATCCACGAAATACACATGTACCTCTGTGAGATGAATTAACGGAACACCAAGCAGTTTCTCAGAAATCTTCTTACCGGATTTCTTCTGAGGATATTTCCTTTTTCGCCGTAGCCCTCTATGGGCTTCCAAGTATCACTTTGCCAATTCCACAAGAACTGTCTTACGAAAGGCTTCTAGAGGGGAAAGGTGTAACTCTTTGAAATGATTTCACAGAACACAAAGAAGTTTCTCAGAAAGCTTCTTTCTCTTTTTTATCGGAGGATATTTCCTTTGGCCCTATACTCGTCAGTAGAATCCGAAATATCTGTTCTCAGATTCCAAAGAAATAAGGCTAGCAAAGAGATCCAGGAAATACACATGTAACTCTGTGAGATTAATTAACACAACACTAAGCAGTTTCTCAGAAAGCTTCTTTCCAGATTTCATCTGAGGATATTTCCTTTTTCACCATAGCCCTCTAGGGGTTCCAAATATCACTTGGCCAATTCCACAAGAACTGTCTTAGCGAAAGGCTTCTTGAGGGGAAAGCTGTCACTCTGTGAGATGATTTCACAGAACACGAAGAAGTTTCTCAGAAAGCTTCTTTCTCTTTGTTATCGGAGGATATTTCCTTTGGCCCTATAGTCTTCAAAGGGATTCGAAATATCTTTTCTCAGATTCCACAGAAATAAGGGTAGCAAAGACATCAACTAAATACAGATGTAACTCTGTGAGTTGAAATAACAGAACACTAAGCAGATTCTGAGAAAGATTCTTTCCAGATTTCATCTGAGGATATTTCCTTTTTCACCATAGCCCTCTAGGGGTTCCAAATATCACTTTTCCAATTCCATAAGAACTGTCTTAGCGAAAGGCTTCTGGAGGGAAACGCTGTAACTCTGTGAGATGATTGCACAGAACACAAAGAAGTTTCTCAGAAAGCTTCTTTCTCTTTGTTATCGGGGGATATTTCCTTTAGCCCCATAGTCTTCAAAGGGATCTGAAATATCTGTTCTCAGAGTCCACAGAAATAAGGCTAGCAAAAGACCCACGAAATACAGATGTAACTCTGTGAGATGAATTAACACAACACTAAGCAGTTTCTCTGAAAGCTTCTTTCCAGATTTCATCTGAGGATATTTCCTTTTTCACCGTAGCCCTCTATGGGCTTCCAAATATCACTTTGCCAATTCCACAAGAACTGTCTTAGCGAAAGGCTACTTGAGGGGAAAGCTGTAACTCTGTGAGATGATTTCACTGAACACAAAGAAGTTTCTCAGAAAGCTTCTTTCTCTTTGTTATCGGAGGATATTTCCTTTTTCCCTATAGTCTTCAACGGGATCCGAAATATCTGTTCTCAGATTCCACAGAAATAAGGCTAGCAAAGAGATCCACGAAATACACATGTAACTCTGTGAGATGAATTAACAGAACACTAAGCAGTTTCTCAGAAACCTTCCTTCCAGATTTCATCTGATAATATTTCCTTTTTCACCATAGCCCTCTAGGGGTTCCAAATATCACTTTGCCCATTCCACAAGAACTGTCTTAGCGAAAGGCTTCTTGAGAGGAAAGCTGTAACTCCGTGAGATGATTTGACAGAACACGAAGAAGTTTCTCAGAAAGCTTCTTTCTCTTTGTTATCAGAGGATATTTCCTTTGGCCCTATAGTCTTCAATGGGATCCGAAATATCTTTTCTCAGATTCCACAGAAATAAGGCTAGCAAAGAGATCCACGAAGTACAGATGTAAGTCTGTGAGATGAATTAACAGAACACTAAGCAGTTTCTCAGAAAGCTTCTTTCCAGATTTCATCCGAGGATATTTCCTATTTCACCATAGCCCTCTATGGGCTTCCAAATATAACTTTGCCAATTCCACAAGAACTGTCTTAGCGAAAGGCTACTTGAGGGGAAAGCTGTAACTCTGTGAGATGATTTCACAGAACACAAAGAAGTTTCTCAGAAAGCTTCTTTCTCTTTGTTATCGGAGGATATTTCCTTTGGCCGTATAGTCTTCAAAGGGATCCGAAATATCTGTACTCAGATACCACAGAAATAAGGCTAGCAAAGAGATCCACGAAATACACATGTAACTCTGTGAGATGAATTAACAGAACACTAAGCAGTTTCTCAGAAAGCTTCTTTTCAGATTTCCTCTGAGGATATTTCCTTTTTCACCATAGACCTCTATGGGCTTCCAAATATCACTTTGCCAATTCCACAAGGACCGTCTTAGCGAAAGGCTTCTTGAGGGGAAAGCTGTAACTCTGTGAGATGATTTCAGAGAACACAAAGAAGTTTCTCAGAAAGCTTCTTTCTCTTTGTTATCGGAGGATATTTCATTTGGCTCTATAGTCTTCAAAGGGATCCGAAATATCTGTTCTCCGATTCCAGAGAAATAAGGCTAGCAAAGAGATCCACGAAATACACATGTAACTCTGTGAGATGAATTAACAGAACACTAAGCAGTTTCTCAGAAAGCTTCTTTCCAGATTTCATCTGAGGATATTTCCTTTTTCACCATAGCCCTCTATGTGCTTCCAAATATCACTTCGCCAATTCCACAAGAACTGTCTTAGCGAAAGGCTTCTTGAGGGGAAAGCTGTAATTCTGTGAGATGATTTCACAGAACACAAAGAAGTTTCTCAGAAAGCTTCTTTCTCTTTGTTATCGGAGGATATTTCCTTAGCCCCATAGTCCACAATGGGATCCAAATTATCTGTTCTCAGATTCCAAAGAAATAAGGCTAGCAAAGGGATCCAAGAAATACAGATGTAACTCTGTGAGATGAATTAACAGAACACTAAGCAGTTTCACAGAAAGCTTCTTTCCAGATTACATCGGAGGATATTTCCTTTTTCACCATAGCCCTCTATGTTCTTCCAAATATCACTTTGCCAATTCCACAAGAACTGTCTTAGCGAAAGGTTTCTTGAGGGGAAAGCTGTAACTCTGTGAGGTGATTTCACAGAACACAAGGAAGATTCTCAGAAAGCTTCTTTCTCTTTTTTATCGGAGGATATTCCGTTTGGCCCAATAGTCTTCAAAAGGATCCGAAATATCTGTTCTCAGATTCCACAGAAATAAGGCTAGCAAAGAGATCCACGAATTACAGATGTAACTCTCTGAGATGAATTAACAGAACACTAAGCAGTTTCTCAGAAAGCTTCTTTCCAGATTTCATCTGAGGATATTTCCTTTTTCACCATAGCCCTCTAGAGGTTCCAAATATCACTTTCCCAATTACACAAGAACTGTCTTAGCGAAAGGCTTCTTGAGGGGAAAGCTGTAACTCTGTGAGATGATTTCACAGAACACAAAGAAGTTTCTCAGAAAGCTTCTTTCTCTTTGTTATCGGAGGATATTTCCTTTGGCCCTATAGTCTTCAAAGGGAACCGAAATATCTGTTCTCAGATTCCACAGAAATAAGGCTAGCAAAGAGATCCACGAAATATACATGTACCTCTGTGAGATGAATTAACGGAACACCAAGCAGTTTCTCAGAAAGCTTCTTTCCAGATTTCATCTGAGGATATTGCCTTTTTCACCAGAGCCCTCTATGGGCTTCCAAGTATCACTTTACCAATTCCACAAGAACTGTCTTAGCGAAAGGCTTCTTGAGGGGAAAGCTGTAACTCTGTGAGATGATTTGACAGAACCCAAAGAAGTTTCTCAGAAAGCTTCTTTCTCTTTTTTATAGGAGGATATTTCCTTTGGCCCAATATTCTTCAATGTCATCCGAAATGTCTGTTCTCAGATTCCTCAGAAATAAGGCTAGCAAAGAGATCCACGAAATACACATGTATCTCTGTGAGATGAATTAACAGAACACTAAGCAGTTTCTCAGAAAGCTTCTTTCCAGATTTCATCTGAGGATATTTCCTTTTTCACCAAAGCCCTCTACGGGCTACCAAATTCCACTTTGCCAATTCCACAAGAACTGTCTTACCGAAAGGCTTCTTGAAGGGAAAGCTGTAACTCTGTGAGATGATTTCACAGAACACAAAGAAGTTTCTCAGAAAGCTTCTTTCTCATTGTTATCGGAGGATATCTCCTTTCCCCTATAGTCTTCTATGCGATCCGAAATATCTGTTCTCAGATTCCACAGAAATAAGGCTTGCAAAGAGATCCAAGGAACACACATGTAACTCTGTGAGATGAATTAAAAAAACACTAAGCAGGTTCTCAGAAAGCTTCTTTCTCTTTGTTATTGGAGGATACTTCCTTTGGCCCGATAGTCTTCAATGCGATCCGAAATATCTGTTCTCAGATTCCTCAGAAATAAGGCTAGCAAAGAGATCCAAGAAATACAGATGTAACTCTGTGAGATGAATTAACGGAACACTAAGCAGTTTCTCAGAAAGCTTCTTTCCAGATTTCATCTGAGGATATTTCCGTTTTCACCGTAGCCCTCTACGGGCTTCCAAATATCACTTTGCCAATTCCAGAAAACCTGTCTTAGCGAAAGGCTTCTTCAGGGGAAAGCTGTAACTCTGTGAGATGGTTTCACAGAACACAAAGAAGTTTCTCAGAAAGCTTCTTTCTCTTTGTTATCGGAGGAAATTTCCTTTGTCCCCATAATCTTCAAAGTGATCCCAAATATCTGTTCTCAGATTCCAAAGAAATAAGGCTAGCAAAGAGATCCACGAAATACACATGTAAATCTGTGAGATGAATTAACAGAACACTAAGCAGTTTCTCAGAAAGTTTCTTCCCAGATTTCATCTGAGGATATTTCCTTTTTCACCATAGCCCTCTATGGGCTTCCAAATATCACTTTGCCAATTCCACAAGAACTGTCTTAGCGAATGGCTTGTTGAGGGGAAAGCTGTAACTCTGTGAGATGATTTCACAGAACACAAAGAGGTTTCTCAGAAAGCCTCTTTTTCTTTGTTATCGGAGGATATTCCTTTGGCCCTATAGTCTTCATTGGGATTCGAAATACGTGTTCTCAGATTCCACAGAAATAAGGCTAGCAAAGTGATCCACGAAATACACATGTAACTCTGTGACATGAATTAACAGAACACTAAGCAGTTTCTCAGAAAGCTTCTTTCCAGATTTCATCTGAGGATATTTCCTTGTTCACAATAGCCCTCTATGGGCTTCCAAATATCACTTTGCCAATTCCACAAGAACTGTCTTAGCGAAAGGCTTCTTGAGGGGAAAGCTGTAACTCTGTGAGATGATTTCACAGAACCCAAAGATGTTTCTCAGAAAGCATCTTTCTCTTTGTTATCGGCGGATATTTCCTTTGGCCCTATAGTCTTCAAAGGGATCCGAAATATCTGTTCTCAGATTCCACAGAAATAAGGCTAGCAAAGAGATCCACGAAATACCCATGTAACTCTGTGAGATGAATTTACAGATCCCTAAGAAGTTTCTCAGAAAGCTTCTTTCCAGATTTCATCGGAGGATATTTCCTTTTTCACCATAGCCCTCTATGGGCTACCAAATATCACTTTGCCAATTCCAGAAGAACTGTCTTAGCGAAAGGCTTCTTGAGAGGAAAGCTGTAACTCTTTGAGACGATTTCACAGAACACAAAGAAGTTTCTCAGAAAGCTTCTTTCTCTTTTTATCGGAGGATATTTCCTTTGGCCCTATAGTCTTCAAAGGGATCCGAAATATCTGTTCTCAGATTCCTCAGAAATAAGGCTAGCAAAGAGATCCAAGAAATACAGACGTAACTCTGTGAGATGAATTAACGCAACACTAAGCAGCTTCTCAGTAAGCTTCTTTCCAGATTTCATCTGAGGATATTTCCGTTTTCACCATAGCCCTCTATGGGCTTCCAAATATCACTTTGCCAGTTCCACAAGAACTGTCTTAGAGAAAGGCCTCTTGAGGGGAAAGCTGTAACTCTGTGAGATGATTTCACAGAACACAAAGAAGTTTCTCAGAAAGCTTCTTTCTCTTTGTTATCGGAGGATATTTCCTTTGGCCCGATAGTCATCAAAGGGATCCGAAATATCTGTTCTCAGATTCCACAGAAATAAGGCTAGCAAAGAGATCCACGAAATACACATGTAACTCTGTGAGATGAATAAACAGAACACTAAGCAGTTTCTCAGAAATCTTCTTACCGGAATTCTTCTGAGGATATTTCCTTTTTCACCGTAGCCCTCTATGGGCTTCCAAGTATCACTTTGCCAATTCCACAAGAACTGTCTTAGCGAAAGGCTTCTAGAGGCGAAAGGTGTAACTCTTTGAGATGATTTCACAGAACACAAAGAAGTTTCTCAGAAAGATTTTTTCTCTTTGTTATCGGAAGATATTTCCTTTGGCCCAATAGTCTTCAATGCAATCCGAAATATCTGTTCTCAGATTCCAAAGAAATAAGGCTAGCAAAGAGATCCAGGAAATACACATGTAACTCTGTGAGATGAATTAACACAACACTAAGCAGTTTCTCAGAAAGCTTCTTTCCAGATTTCATCTGAGGATATTTCCTTTTTCACCGTAGCCCTCTATGGGCTTCCAAATATAACTTTGTCAATTCCACAAGAACTGTCTTAGCGAAAGGCTTCTTGACGGGAAAGCTGTAAGTCTGTGAGATGATTTCACAGAACAAAAAGAAGTTTCTCAGAAAGCTTCTTTCTCTTTGTTATCGGAGGATATTTCCTTTGGCCCTATAGTCTTCAAAGGGATCCGAAATATCTGTTCTCAGATTCCACAGAAATAAGGCTAGCAAAGAGATCCACGAAATACAGATGTAACTCTGTGAGATGAATTAACGGAACACTAAGCAGTTTCTCAGAAAGCTTCTTTCCAGATTTCATCTGAGGATATTTCCTTTTTCACCATAGTCCTCTATGGGCTTCCAAATATCACTTTGCCAATTCCACAAGAACTGTTTTAGCGAAAGGCTTCTTGAGGGGAAAGCTGTAACTCTGTGAGAAAATTTGACGGAACACAAAGAAGTTTCTCAGAAAGTTTCTTTCTCTTTGTTATCGGAGGATATTTCCTTTGGCCCTATAGACTTCAAAGGGATCCGAAACATCTGTTCTCAGATTCCACAGAAATAAGGCTAGCAAAGAGATCCACGAAATACCCATGTAACTCTGTGAGATGAATTTACAGATCCCTAAGAAGTTTCTCAGAAAGCTTCTTTCCAGATTTCATCTGAGGATATTTCCTTGTTCACAATAGCCCTCTATGGGCTTCCAAATATCACTTTGCCAATTCCACAAGAACTGTCTTAGCGAAAGGCTTCTTTAGGGGAAAGCTGTAACTCTGTGAGATGATTTCACAGAACCCAAAGATGTTTCTCAGAAAGCATCTTTCTCTTTGTTATCGGAGGATATTTCCTTTGGCCCTATAGTCTTCAAAGGGATCCGAAATATCTGTTCTCAGATTCCACAGAAATAAGGCTAGCAAAGAGATCCACGAAATACCCATGTAACTCTGTGAGATGAATTTACAGATCCCTAAGAAGTTTCTCAGAAAGCTTCTTTCCAGATTTCATCGGAGGATATTTCCTTTTTCACCATAGCCCTCTATGGGCTACCAAATATCACTTTGCCAATTCCAGAAGAACTGTCTTAGCGAAAGGCTTCTTGAGAGGAAAGCTGTAACTCTTTGAGACGATTTCACAGAACACAAAGAAGTTTCTCAGAAAGCTTCTTTCTCTTTTTATCGGAGGATATTTCCTTTGGCCCTATAGTCTTCAAAGGGATCCGAAATATCTGTTCTCAGATTCCTCAGAAATAAGGCTAGCAAAGAGATCCAAGAAATACAGACGTAACTCTGTGAGATGAATTAACGCAACACTAAGCAGCTTCTCAGTAAGCTTCTTTCCAGATTTCATCTGAGGATATTTCCGTTTTCACCATAGCCCTCTATGGGCTTCCAAATATCACTTTGCCAGTTCCACAAGAACTGTCTTAGAGAAAGGCCTCTTGAGGGGAAAGCTGTAACTCTGTGAGATGATTTCACAGAACACAAAGAAGTTTCTCAGAAAGCTTCTTTCTCTTTGTTATCGGAGGATATTTCCTTTGGCCCGATAGTCATCAAAGGGATCCGAAATATCTGTTCTCAGATTCCACAGAAATAAGGCTAGCAAAGAGATCCACGAAATACACATGTAACTCTGTGAGATGAATAAACAGAACACTAAGCAGTTTCTCAGAAATCTTCTTACCGGAATTCTTCTGAGGATATTTCCTTTTTCACCGTAGCCCTCTATGGGCTTCCAAGTATCACTTTGCCAATTCCACAAGAACTGTCTTAGCGAAAGGCTTCTAGAGGCGAAAGGTGTAACTCTTTGAGATGATTTCACAGAACACAAAGAAGTTTCTCAGAAAGATTTTTTCTCTTTGTTATCGGAAGATATTTCCTTTGGCCCAATAGTCTTCAATGCAATCCGAAATATCTGTTCTCAGATTCCAAAGAAATAAGGCTAGCAAAGAGATCCAGGAAATACACATGTAACTCTGTGAGATGAATTAACACAACACTAAGCAGTTTCTCAGAAAGCTTCTTTCCAGATTTCATCTGAGGATATTTCCTTTTTCACCGTAGCCCTCTATGGGCTTCCAAATATAACTTTGTCAATTCCACAAGAACTGTCTTAGCGAAAGGCTTCTTGACGGGAAAGCTGTAAGTCTGTGAGATGATTTCACAGAACAAAAAGAAGTTTCTCAGAAAGCTTCTTTCTCTTTGTTATCGGAGGATATTTCCTTTGGCCCTATAGTCTTCAAAGGGATCCGAAATATCTGTTCTCAGATTCCACAGAAATAAGGCTAGCAAAGAGATCCACGAAATACAGATGTAACTCTGTGAGATGAATTAACGGAACACTAAGCAGTTTCTCAGAAAGCTTCTTTCCAGATTTCATCTGAGGATATTTCCTTTTTCACCATAGTCCTCTATGGGCTTCCAAATATCAGTTTGCCAATTCCACAAGAACTGTCTTAGCGAAAGGCTTCTTGAGGGGAAAGCTGTAACTCTGTGAGAAAATTTGACGGAACACAAAGAAGTTTCTCAGAAAGTTTCTTTCTCTTTGTTATCGGAGGATATTTCCTTTGGCCCTATAGACTTCAAAGGGATCCGAAACATCTGTTCTCAGATTCCACAGAAATAAGGCTAGCAAAGAGATCCACGAAATATCCATGTAACTCTGTGAGATGAATTTACAGATCCCTAAGAAGTTTCTCAGAAAGCTTCTTTCCAGATTTCATCGGAGGATATTTCCTTTTTCACCATTGCCCTCTATGGGCTTCCAAATATCACTTTGCCAGTTGCACAAGATCTGTCTTAGCGAAAGGCGTCTTGAGGGGAAAGCTGTAACTCTGTGAGGTGATTTCACAGAACACAAGGAAGATTCTCAGAAAGCTTCTTTCTCTTTGTTATCGGAGGATAGTTCCTTTGGCCCTATAGTCTTCTAAGGGATCCGAAATATCTGTTCTCAGATTCCACAGCAATAAGGCTACCAAAGAGATCCACGAAATACACATGTACCTCTGTGATATGAATTAACGGAACACCAAACAGTTTCTCAGCAAGCTTCTTTCCAGATTTCATCTGAGGATATTTCCTTTTTCACCAGAGCCCTCTATGGGCTTCCAAATATCACTTTGCCAATTCCACAAGAACTGCCTTAGCGAAAGGCTTCCTGAGGGGAAAGCTGTAACACTGTGAGTTGATTTCACAGAATACAAAGAAGTTTCTCAGAAAGCTTCTTTCTCTTTGTTATCGGAGGATATTTCCTTTGGCCCTCAGTCTTCAAAGGGATCCGAAATATCTGTTCTCAGATTCCTCAGAAATAAGGCTAGCAAAGAGATCCACGAAATACACAAGTAACTCTCTGAGATGAATTAACAGAACACTAAGCAGTTTCTCACAAACTTCTTTCCAGATTTCATCTGAGGATATTTCCTTTTTCACCGTAGCCCTCTATGGGCTTCCAAATATCACTTTGCCAATTCCACAAGAACTGTCTTAGCGAAAGGCTTTTTTAGGGGAAAGCTGTAACTCTGGGAGATGATTTCCCAGAACACAAGGAAGTTTCTCAGAAAGCTTCTTTCTCTTTGTTATCGGAGGATATTTCCTTTGGCCCTTAGTCTTCAATGGGATCCGAAATATCTGTTCTCAGATTCCACAGAAATAAGGCTAGCAAAAAGATCCACGAAATACACATCTACCTCTGTGAGATGAATTAACAGAACAGTAACCAGTTTCTCAGAATGCTTCTTTCCAGATTTCATCTGAAGATATTTCCTTTTTCACCATAGCCCTCTATGGGCTTCCAAATATCACTTTGCCAATTACACAAGAAATGTCTTAGCGAAAGGCTTCCTGAGGGGAAAGGTGTAACTCTGTGAGATGATTTCACAGAAGACAAAGAAGTTTCTCAGAAAGCTTCTTTCTCTTTGGTATCGAAGAATATTTCCTTTGGCCCTCTAGTCTTCAATGGGATCCGAAATGTCTGTTCTCAGATTCCACAGAAATAAGGCTACCAAAGAGAGCCTCGAAATACCCATGTAACTCTGTGAGATGAATTAACAGAACACTAAGCAGTTTCTCAGAAAGCTTCTTTCCAGATTTCATCTGAGGATATTTCCTTTTTCACCATAGCCCTCTATGGGCTTCCAAATATCACTTTGCCCATTCCACAAGAACTGTCTTAGCGAAAGGCTTCTTGAGAGGAAAGCTGTAACTCCGTGAGATGATTGGACAGAACACAAAGAAGTTTCTAAGAAAGCTTCTTTCTCTTTATTATCAGAGGATATTTCCTTTGGCCCTATAGTCTTCAATGGGATCCGAAATATCTGTTCTCAGATTCCACAGAAATAAGGCAAGCAAAGAGATCCACGAAATACAGATGTAACTCTGTGAGATGAATTAACAGAATACTACGCAGTTTCTCAGAAAGCTTCTTTCCAGATTTCATCGGAGGATATTTCCTTTTTCACCATTGCCCTCTATGGGCTTCCAAATATCACTTTGCCAATTCCACAAGATCTGTCTTAGCGAAAGGCGTCTTGAGGGTAAAGCTGTAACTCTGTGAGGTGATTTCACAGAACACAAGGAAGATTCTCAGAAAGCTTCTTTCTCTTTGTTATCGGAGGATATTTCGTTTGGCCCTATAGTCCTCAAAGGGTTCCGAAATATCTGTTCTCAGATTCCACAGAAATAAGGCTAGCAAAGAGATCCACGAATTACAGATGTAACTCTGTGAGATGAATTAACAGAACACTAAGCAGTTTCTCAGAAAGCTTCTTTCCAGATTTCATCTGAGGATATTTCCTTTTTCACCATTGCCCTCTAGGGGTTCCAAATATCACTTTGCCAATTACACAAGAACTGTCTTAGCGAAAGGCTTCTTGAGGGGGAAGCTGTAACTCTGTGAGATGATTTCACAGAACACAAAGAAGTTTCTCAGAAAGCTTCTTTCTCTTTATTATCGGAGGATAGTTCCTTTGACCCTATAGTCTTCTAAGGGATCCGAAATATCTGTTCTCAGATTCCACAGGAATAAGGCTACCAAAGAGATCCACGAAATACACATGTACCTCTGTGAGATGAATTAACGGAACACCAAGCAGTTTCTCAGAAAGCTTCTTTCCAGATTTCATCTGAGGATATTTCCTTTTTCACCATAGCCCTCTATTGGCTTCCAAATATCACTTTGCCAATTCCACAAGAACTGCCTTAGCGAAAGGCTTCCAGAGGGGAAAGCTGTAACACTGTGAGATGATTTCACAGAACACAAAGAAGTTTCTCAGAAAGCTTCTTTCTCTTTGTTATCGGAGGATATTTCCTTTGGCCCTCAGTCTTCAATGGCATCCGAAATATCTGTTCTCAGATTCCTCAGAAATAAGGCTAGCAAAGAGATCCACGAAATACACAAGTAACTCTGTGAGATGAATTAACAGAACACTAAGCAGTTTCTCACAAACTTCTTTCCAGATTTCATCTGAGGATATTTCCTTTTTCACCGTAGCCCTCTATGGGCTTCCAAATATCACTTTGCCAATTCCACAAGAACTGTCTTAGCGAAAGGCTTTTTGAGGGGAAAGCTGTAACTCTGGGAGATGATTTCCCAGAACACAAGGAAGTTTCTCAGAAAGCTTCTTTCTCTTTGTTATCGGAGGATATTTCCTTTGGCCCTTAGTCTTCAATGGGATCCGAAATATCTGTTCTCAGATTCCACAGAAATAAGGCTAGCAAAAAGATCCACGAAATACACATCTACCTCTGTGAGATGAATTAACAGAACAGTAACCAGTTTCTCAGAATGCTTCTTTCCAGATTTCATCTGAAGATATTTCCTTTTTCACCATAGCCCTCTATGGGCTTCCAAATATCACTTTGCCAATTACACAAAAAATGTCTTAGCGAAAGGCTTCCTGAGGGGAAAGCTGTAACTCTGTGAGGTGATTTCACAGAACACAAAGAAGTTTCTCAGAAAGCTTCTTTCTCTTTGGTATCGGAGAATATTTCCTTTGGCCCTCTAGTCTTCAATGGGATCCGAAATGTCTGTTCTCAGATTCCACAGAAATAAGGCGAGCAAAGAGATCCTCGAAATACCCATGTAACTCTGTGAGATGAATTAACAGAACACTAAGCAGTTTCTCAGAAAGCTTCTTTCCAGATTTCATCTGAGGATATTTCCTTTTTCACCATAGCACTCTAGGGGTTCCAAATATCACTTTTCCAATTCCATAAGAACTGTCTTAGCGAAAGACTTCTTTAGGGGAACGCTGTAACTCTGTGAGATGATTGCACAGAACACAAAGAGGTTTCTCAGAAAGCTTCTTTCTCTTTGTTATCGGGGGATATTTCCTTTGGCCCTATAGTCTTCAAAGGGATCTGAAATATCTGTTCTCAGATTCCACAGAAATAAGGCTAGCAAAGAGATCCACGAAATACAGATGTAACTCTGTGAGATGAATTAACACAACACTAAGGAGTTTCTCTGAAAGCTTCTTTCCAGATTTCATTTGAGGATATTTCCTTTTTCACCATAGCCGTCTATGGGCTTCCAAATATCACTTTGCCAATTCCACAAGAAATGTCTAAGCGAAAGGCTTCTTGAGGACAAAGCTGTAACTCTGTGAGATGATTTCACAGAACACAAAGAAGTTTCTCAGAAAGCTTCTTTCTCTTTGTTATCGGAGGATATTTCCTTTGGCCCTATAGTCTTCAAAGGGATCCGAAATATCTGTTCTCAGATTCCACAGAAATAAGGCTACCAAAGAGATCCACGAAATACACTTGTAACTCTGTGAGATGAATTAACAGAACACTAAGCAGTTTCTCAGAAACCTTCTTTCCAGATTTCATCTGAGGATATTTCCTTTTTCACCATAGCCCTCTATGGGCTTCCCAATATCACTTTGCCAATTCCACAAGAACTGTCTTAGCGAAAGGCTTCTTGAGGGGAAAGCTGTAACTCTGTGAGATGATTTCATAGAACACATAGAAGTTTCTCAGAAAGCTTCTTTCTCTTTGTTATCGGAGGATATTTCCTTTGGCCCTCTAGGCTTCAATGGGATCCGAAATATCTGTTCTCAGATTCCACAGAAATTAGGCTAGCAAAGAGATCCACGAAATACACATGTAACTCTGTGAGATGAATTAACAGAACACCAAGCAGTTTCTCAGAAAGCTTCTTTCCAGATTTCATCCGAGGATATTTCCTTTTTCACCGTATCCCTCTATGGGCTTCCAAATATCACCTTGCCAATTCCACAAGAACTGTCTTAGCGAAAGGCTTCTTGAGGGGAAAGCTGTAACTCTGTGAGATGATTTCATAGAACACAAAGAAGTTTCTCAGAAAGCTTCTTTCTCTTTGTTTTCGGAGGATATTTCCTTTGGCCCTATAGTCTTCAAAGGGATCCGAAATATCCGTTCTCAGATTCCACAGAAATAAGGCAAGCAAAGAGATCCACGAAATACACATGTAACTCTGTGAGATGAATTAACAGAACACTAAGCCGTTTCTCAGAAAGCTTCTTTCCAGATTTCATCTGAGGATATTTCCTTATTCACCATAGCCCTCTAAAGTATTCCAAATATCACTTTGCCAATTCCACAAGAAAAGTCTTTGCGAAAGGCTTCTTGAGGGAAAAGCTGTAACTCTGTGAGATGATTTCACAGAACACCAAGAAGTTTCTCAGAAAGCTTCTTTCTCTTTGTTATCGGAGGATATTTCCTTTGGCCTTATATTCTTCAAAGGCATCCGAAATATCTGTTCTCAGATTCCAAAGAAATAAGGCTAGCAAAGAGATCCACGAAATACACATGTACCTCTGTGAGATGAATTAACAGAACACTAAGCAGTTTCTCAGAAAACTTCTTTCCAGATTTTATCTGAGGATATTTCCTTTTTCACCATAGCCCTCTATGGGCTTCCAAATATCACTTTGCCAATTCCACAAGAACTGTCTTAGCGAAAGGTGTCTTGAGGGGAAAGCTGTAACTCTGTGACATGATTTCACAGAACACAAAGAAGTTTCTCAGAAAGCTTCTTTCTCTTTGTTATCGGAGGATATTTCCTTTGGCCCTATAGTCTTCAAAGGGATCCGAAATATCTGTTCTCAGATTCCACATAAATAAGGCTAGCAAAGAGATCCACGAAATACACATGTAACTCTGTGAGATGAATTAACGGAACACTAAGCAGTTTCTCAGAAAGGTTCTTTCCAGATTTCATCTGAGGATATTTCCTTTTTCACCATAGCCCTCTATGGGCTTCCAAATATCACTTTGCCAATTCCACAAGAACTGTCTTAGCGAAAGGCTTCTTGAGGGGAAAGCTGTAACTCTGTGAGATGATTTCTCTGAACACAAAGAAGTTTCTCAGAAATCTTCTTTCTCTTTGTTATCGGAGGATATTTCCTTTGGCCCTATAATCTTCATCGGTATCCGAAATATCTGTTCTCAGATTCCACAGAAATAAGGCTAGCAAAGAGATCAACTAAATACAGATGGAACTCTGTGAGTTGAAATAACAGAACACTAAGCAGATACTGAGAAAGCTTCTTTCCAGATTTCATCTGAGGATATTTCCTTTTTCACCATAGCCCTCCAGGGGTTCCAAATATCACTTTGCCCATTCCACAACAACTGTCTTAGCGAAAGGCTTCTTGAGAGGATAGCTGTAACCCTGTGAGATAATATCCCAGAACACAAGGAAGTTTCTCAGAAAGCTTCTTTCTCTTTGTTATCGGAGGATATTTCCTTTGGCCCTTATTCTTCAATGGGATCCGAAATATCTGTTCTCAGATTCCACAGAAATAAGGCTAGCAAAGAGATTAACGAAATACAGATGAATCTCTGTGAGATGAATTAACAGAACACTAAGCAGTTTCTCAGAAATCTTCTTTCCAGATTTCATCTGAGGATATTTCCTTTTTCACCATATCTCTCTATTGGCATCCAAATATCACTTTGCCAATTCCACGAGAACTGTCTTAGCGAAAGGATTCTTGAGGGGAAAGCTGTAACTCTGTGAGATGATTTCACAGAACACAAAGAAGTTTCTCAGAAAGCTTCTTTCTCTTTGTTATCCGAGGACATTTCCTTTGGCCCTAGAGTCTTCAAAGGGATCTGAAATATCTGTTCTGAGATTCCACAGAAATAAGGCTAGCAAAGTGATCCACGAAATACACATGTAACTCTGTGAGATGAATTAACAGAACACTAAGCAGTTTCTCAGAAAGCTTCTTTCCAGATTTCATCTGAGGATATTTCCTTTTTCACCATGGCCCTCTATGGGCTTCCAAATATCACTTTGCCAATACCACAAGAACTCTCTTAGCGAAAGGCTTCTGGAGGCGAAAGCTGTAACACTGTGAGATGATTTCACAGAACACAAAGAAGTTTCTCAGAAAGCTTCTTTCTCTTTGTTATCGGAGGATATTTGTTTGGCCCTTAGTCTTCAATGGGTTCCGAAATATCTGTTCTCAGATTCCACAGAAATAAGGCTAGCAAAGAGATCCACGAAATACACATGTAACTCTGTGAGATGAGTTAACAGAACACTAAGCAGTTTCTCAGAAAGCTTCTTTCCAGATTTCATCTGAGGATATTTCCTTTTTCACCATAGTCGTCTATGGGCTTCCAAATATCACTTTGCTAATTCCACAAGAACTGTCTTAGTGAAAGGCTTCTTGAGGGGAAAGCTGTAACTCTGTGAGATGATTTCACAGAACACAAAGAAGTTTCTCAGAAAGCTTCTTTCTCTTTGTTATTGGAGGATATTTCCTTCGGCCCTATAGTCTTCAATGGGTTCCGAAATATGTGTTCTCAGATTCCACAGAAATAAGAATAGTAAAGAGATCCCCGAAATACACATGTAACTCTGTGAGATGAATTAACAGAACACTAAGCAGTTTCTCAGAAAGCTTCTTTCCACATTTCTTATGAGGATATTTCCTTTTTCAACATTGCCCTCTAGGGGCTTCCAAATATCACCTTGCAAATTCCACAAGAACTGTCTTAGCGAAAGGCTTCTTGAGGGGAATGCTGTAACTCTGTGAGATGATTTCACAGAACACAAAGAAGTTCCTCAGAAAGCTTCTTTCTCTTTGTTATCAGAGGATATTTCCTTTGGCCCTACAGTCTTCAAAGGGATCTGAAATATCTGTTCTCAGATTCCACAGAAATAAGGCTAGCAAAGAGATCCACGAAATACACATGTAACTCTGTGAGATGAATTAACAGAACACTAAGCAGTTTCTAAGAAAGCTTCTTTCCAGATTTCAACTGAGGATATTTCCTTTTTCACCATAGCCCTCTATGGGCTTCGAAATATCACTTTGCCAATTCCACAAGAACTGTCCTAGCGAAAGGCTTCTTGAGGGCAAAGCTGTGACTCTGTGAGATGATTTCCTGGAACACAAAGAGGTTTCTCAGAAAGCTTCTTTCTCTTTGTTATCGGAGGATATTCCCACTGGTCCTATAGTCTTCAAAGGGATCCGAAATAATGGTTCTCAAATTCCAAGAAATAAGGCTAGCAAAGAGATCCACGAAATACACATGTAACTCTGTGAGATGAATTATCAGAACACTAAGCAGTTTCTCAGAAAGCTTCTTTCCAGATTTCATCTGAGGATATTTCCCTTTTCACCATAGCCCTCTATGGGCTACCAAATATCACTTTGCCAATTCCACAAGAACTGTCTTAGCGAAAGGCTTCTGGAGGGGAAAGCTGTAACTCTGTGAGATGATTTCACAGAACACAAAGAAGTTTCTCAGAAAGCTTCTTTCTCTTTGTTATCGGAGGATATTTCCTTTGGCCCTCTATTCTTCAAAGGGATCCGAAATATCTGTTCTCAGATTCCACAGAAATAAGGCTAGCAAAGAGATCCACGAAATACGCATGTAACTCTGTGAGATGAATTAACAAAACACTAAGCAGTTTCTCAGAAAGCTTCTTTCCAGATTTCATCTGAGGATATTTCCTTTTTCACCATAGCCCTCTAAGGGCTTCCAAATATCACTTTGCCAATTCCACAAGAACTGTCTTAGCGAAAGGCTTCTTGAGGGGAAAGCTGTAACTCTGTGAGATGATTTCACAGAACACAAAGAAGTTTCTCAGAAAGCTTCTTTCTCTTTGTTATCGGAGGATATTTCCTTTGGCTCTATAGTCTTCAAAGGGATCCGAAACATCTGTTCTCAGATTCCACAGAAATAAGGCTAGCAAAGAGATCCAGGAAATACACATGAAACTCTGTGAGATGAATTAACAGAACACTAAGCAGTTTCTCAGAAAGCTTCTTTCCAGTTTTCATCTCAGGATATTTCCTTTTTCACCATAGCCCTCTATGGGCTTCCAAATATCACTTTGCCAATTCCACAAGAAGTGTCTTAGAAAAAGGCTTCTTGAGAGGAAAGCTGTAACTCTGTGAGATGATTTCACAGAACACAAGGAAGATTCTCAGAAAGCTTCTCTTTCTTTGTTATTGGAGGATATTTCCTTTGGCCCTTTAGTCTTCATAGGGATCCGAAATATCTGTTCTCAGATTCCACAGAAATAAGGCTAGCACAGAGATCCACGAAATACAGATGTGACTCTGTGAGATGAATTAACAGAACACTAAGGAGTTTCTCAGAAAGCTTCTTTCCAGATTTTATCTGAGGATATTTCCTTTTTCACCATAGCCCTCTATGGGCTTCCAAATATAACTTTGCCAAATCCACAAGAACTTTCTTAGCGAAAGGCTTCTTGAGGGGAAAGCTGTAACTCTGTGAGGTGATTTCACAAAACACAAAGAAGTTTCTCAGAAAGCTTGTTTCTCTTTGTTATCGGAGGATATTTCCTTTGGCCCTATAGTCTTCAAAGGGATCCGAATTATCTGTTCTCAGATTCCACAGAAATAAGGCTAGCAAAGAGATCCACGAAATACACATGAAACTCTGTGAGATGAATTAACAGAACACTAAGCAGTTTCTCAGAAAGCTTCTTTCCAGATTTCATCTGAGGATATTTCCTTTTTCACCATAGCCCTCTAAGGGCTTCCAAATATCACTTTGCCAATTCCACAAGAACTGTCTTAGCGAAAGGCTTCTTGAGGGGAAAGCTGTAACTCTGTGAGATGATTTCACAGAACACGAAGAAGTTTCTCAGAAAGCTTCTTTCTCTTTGTTATCGGAGGATATATCCTTTGGCCCTATAGTCTTCAAGGGGATCCGAATTATCTGTTCTTAGATTCCACAGAAATAAGGCTAGCAAAGAGATACACGAAATACACATGTAACTCTGTGAGATGAATTAAGAGAACACTAAGCAGTTTCTCAGAAAGCTTCTTTCCAGATTTCATCTGAGGATATTTCCTTTTTCACCATAGCCGTCTATGAGCTTCCAAATATCACTTTGCTAATTCCACAAGAAATGTCTTAGCGAAAGGCTTCTTGAGGAAAAAGCTGTAACTCTGTGAGATCATTTCACAGAACACAAAGAAGTTTCTCAGAAAGCTTCTTTCTCTTTGTTATCGGAAGATATTTCCTTTGGCCCTATAGTCTTCAAAGGGATCCGAAATATCTCTTCTCAGATTCCACAGAAATAAGGCTAGCAAGGAGATCCACGAAATACACATGTAACTCTGTGAGATGAATTAACAGAACACTAAGCAGTTTCTCAGAAAGCTTCTTTCCAGATTTCATCTGAGGATATTTCCTTTTTCACCATAGCCCTCTATGGGCTTCCAAATATCACTTTGCCAATTCCACAAGAACTGTCTTAGCGAAAGGATTCTTGAGGGGAAAGCTGTAACTCTGTGAGATGATTTCACAGAACACAAAGAAGTTTCTCAGAAAGCCTCTTTCTCTTTGTTATCGGAGGATATTCCTTTGGCCCTGTAGTCTTCAAAGGGATCCGAAATACGTGTTCTCTGATTCCACAGAAATAAGGCTAGCAAAGAGATGCACGAAATACACATGTAACTCTGTGAGATGAATTAACAGAACACTAAGCAGTTTCTCAGAAAGCTTTTTTCCAGATTTCATCTGAGGATATTTCCTTTTTCATCATAGCCCTCTATGGGCTTCCAAATATCACTTTGCCAATTTCACAAGAACTGTCTTAGCGAAAGGCTTCTTGAGGGAAAAGCTGTAACTCTGTGAGATGATTTCACAGAACACAAAGAAGTTTCTCAGAAAGCTTCTTTCTCTTTGTTATCGGAGGATATTTCCTTTGGCCTTATAATCTTCAATGGGATCCGAAATATCTGTTCTCAGATACCACAGAAATAAGGCTACCAAAGAGATCCAGGAAATACACATGTAACTCTGTGAGATGAATTAACAGAACACTAAGCAGTTTCTCAGAAAGCTTCTTTCCAGATTTCATCTGAGGATATTTCCTTTTTCACCATAGCCCTCTATGGGCTTCCAAATATCACTTTGCCAATTCCACAAGAACTGTCTTAGCGAAAGGCTTCTTTAGGGGAAAGCTGTAACTCTGTGAGATGATTTCACAGAACACAAAGAAGTTTCTCAGAAAACTTCTTTCTCTTTGTTATCGGAGTCTATTTCCTTTGGCCCTATAGTCTTCAAAGGTATCCGACATGTCTGTTGTCAGATTCCACAGAAATGAGGCTAGCAAAGAGATCCACGAAATACACATGTATCTCTGTGAGATGAATTAACAGAACACTAAGCAGTTTCTCAGAAAGCTTCTTTCCAGATTTTATCTGAGGATATTTCCTTTTTCACCATAGCCCTCTAGGTGTTCCAAATATCACTTTGCCAATTCCACAGGAACTGTCTTAGCGAAAGGCTTCTTGAGGGGAAAGCTGTAACTCTGTGAGATGATTTCACAGAACACAAAGAAGTTTCTCAGAAAGCTTCTTTCTCTTTGTTATCCGAGGACATTTCCTTTGGCCCTATAGTCTTCAAAGGGATCCGAAATATCTGTTCTCCGATTCCACAGAAATAAGGCTAGCAAAGAGATCCACGAAATACACATGTAACTCTGTGAGATGAATTAACAGAACACTAAGCAGTTTCTCAGAAAGCTTCTTTCCAGATTTCATCTGAGGATATTTCCTTTTTCACCATAGCCCTCTATGGTCTTCCAAAATAACTTTGCCAATTCCACAAGAACAGACTTAGCGAAAGGCTTCTTGAGGGGAAAGCTGTACCTCTGTGAGATGATTTCACAGAACACAAAGAAGTTTCTCAGAAAGCTTCTTTCTCTTTGTTATCGGAGGATATTTCCTTTGGCCCTATAGTCTTCAATGGGATCCGAAATATCTGTTCTCAGATTCCACAGAATTAAGACTAGCACAGAGATCCACGAAATACAGATGTGCCTCTGTGAGATGAATTAACAGAACACTAAGCAGGTTCTCAGAAAGCTTCTTTCCAGATTTCATCTCAGGATATTTCCCTTTTCACCATAGCCCTCTATGGGCTTCCAAATATCACTTTGCCAATTCCACAAGAACTTTCTTAGCGAAAGGCTTCTTGAGGGGAAAGCTGTAACTCTGTGAGATGATTTCACGGAACACAAAGAAGTTTCTCAGAAAGCTTCTTTCTCTTTGTTATCGGAGGATATTTCCTTTGGCCCTAGAGTCTTCAAAGGGATCCGTAATATCTGTTCTCAGATTCCACAGAAATAAGGCTAGCAAAGAGATCCACGAAATACAGATGTAACTCTGTGAGATGAATTAACAGAACACTAAGCAGTCTCTCAGAAAGCTTCTTTCCAGATTTCATCTGAGGATATTTCCTTTTTCACCCTAGCCCACTATGGGCTTCCAAATATCACTTTGCCAATTCCACAATAACTGTCATAGCGAAAGGCTTCTTGAGGGGAAAGCTGTAACTCTGTGAGATGATTTCACAGAACACAAAGAAGATTCTCAGAAAGCTTCTTTCTCTTTGTTATCGGAGGATATTTCCGTTGGCCCTATAGTCTTCATAGGGATCCGAAATATCTGTTCTCAGATTCCACAGAAATAAGGCTAGCAAAGAGATCCACGAAATACACATGTAACTCTGTGAGATGAATTAACAGAACACTAAGCAGTTTCTCAGAAAGCTTCTTTCCAGATTTCATCTGAGGAAATTTCCTTTTTCACCATAGCCCTCTATGGGCTTCAAATTATCACTTTGCAATTCCACAAGAACTGTCTTAGCGAAAGGCTTCTTGAGGGGAAAGCTGTAACTTAGTGAGATGATTTCACAGAACACAAAGAAGTTTCTCATAAAGCTTCTTTCTCTTTGTTATTGGAGGATATTTCCTTTAGCCCTATAGTCTTCAAAGGGATACGAAATATCTGTACTCAGATTCCACAGAAATAAGGCTAGCAAAGAGATCCACGAAATACACATGTAACTCTGTGAGATGAATTAACAGAAAACTAAGCAGTTTCTCAGAAAGCTTCTTTCCAGATTTCATCTGAGGATATTTCCTTTTCCACCATACCCCTCTATGGGCTTCCAAATATCACTTTGCGAATTCCACAAGAACTGTCTTAGCGAAAGGCTTCTTGAGGGGAAAGCTGTAACTCTGTGAGATGATTTCACAGAACACAAAGGAGTATCTCTGAAAGCTTCTTTCTCTTTGTTTTCGGAGGATATTTCCTTTGGCCCTATAGTCTTCAAAGGGATCCGAAATATCTGTACTCAGATTCCACAGAAATAAGGCTAGCAAAGAGATCCACGAAATACACAAGTAACTCTGTGAGATGAATTAACAGAACACTAAGCAGTTTCTCAGAAAGCTTCTTTCCAGATTTCATCTGAGGATATTTCCCTTTTCACCATAGCCCTCTAAGGGCTTCCAAATATCACTTTGCCAATTCCACAAGAACGGTCTGAGCGAAAGGCTTCTTGAGGAGAAAGCTGTAACTCTGTGAGATGATTTCACAGAACACAAAGAAATTTCTCAGAAAGCTTCATTCTCTTGGTTATCGGAGGATATTTCCTTGGCCCTATGGTCTTCAATGGGATCCGAAATATCTGTTCTCCGAATCCACAGAAATAAGGCTAGCAAAGAGATCCACGAAATACACATGTAACTCTGTGAGATGAATTAACAGAACACTAAGCAGTTTCTCATAAAGCTTCTTTCCAGATTTCATCTGAGGATATTTCCTTTTTCACCATAGCCCTGTATGGGCTTCCAAATATCACTTTGCCAATTCCACAAGAACTGTCTTAGGGAAAGGCTTCTTGAGGTGAAAGCTGTAACTCTGTGAGATGATTTCACAGAACACAAAGAAATTTCTCAGAAAGCTTCTTTCTCTTTGTTATTGGAGGATATTTCCTTGGCCCTATGGTCTTCAATGGGATCCGAAATATCTGTTCACCGATTCCACAGAAATAAGGCTAGCAAAGGGATCCACGAAATACATATGTAACTCTGTGAGATGAATTAACAGAACACTAAGCATTTTCTCAGAAAGCTTCTTTCCACATTTCATCTGAGGATATTTCCTTTTTCACCATAGCCCTCTATGGGCTTCCAAATATCATTTTGCGATTTCCACAAGAACTGTCTTAGCGAAAGGCTTCTTGAGGGGAAAGCTGTAACTCTGTGAGATGATTTCACAGAACACAAAGAAGTTTTTCTGAAAGCTTCTTTCTCTTTGTTATCGCAGGATATTTCCTTTGGCCCTATAGTCTTCAAGGGATCCGAAATATCTGTTCTCAGATTCCACAGAAATAAGGATAGCAAAGAGATCCACGAAACACACATGTAATTCTGTGAGATGAATTAACAGAACACTAAGCAGTTTCTCAGAAAGCTTCTTTCCAGATTTCATCTGAGGATATTTCCTTTTTCACCATAGCCCTCTATGGGCTTCCAAATATCACTTTGCCAATTCCACAAGAACTCTCTTAGCGAAAGGCTTCTTGAGGGGAAAGCTGTAACTCTGTGAGATGATTTCACAGAACACAAAGAAGTTTCTCAGAAAGCTTCTTTCTCTTTGTTGTCGGAGGATATTTCTTCTGGCCCTATATTCTTCAAAGGGATCCGAAATATCTGTACTCAGATTCCACAGAAATAAGGCTAGCAAAGAGATCCACGAAATACACATGTAACTCTGTGAGATGAATTAACAGAACACTAAGCAGTTTCTCAGAAACCTTCTTTCCAGATTTCATCTGAGGATATTTCCTTTTTCACCGTAGCCAGATATGGGCTTCCAAATATCACTTTGCCAATTCCACAAGAACTGTCTTAGCGAAAGGCTTCTTGAGGGGAAAGCTGTAACTCTGTGAGATGATTTCACAGAACACAAAGAAGTTTCTCAGAAAGCTTCTTTCTCTTTGTTATCGGAGGATATTTCCTTTGGCCCTATAGTCTTCAAAGGGATCCGAAATATCTGTTCTCAGATTCCTCAGAAATAAGGCTAGAAAAGAGATCCACGATATACACATGTAACTCTGTGAGATGAATTAACAGAACACTAAGCAGTTTCTCAGAAAGTTTCCTTCCAGATTTCATCTGAGGATATTTCCTTTTTCACCGTAGCCCTCTATGGGCTTCCAAATATCACTTTGCCAATTCCACAGGAACTGTCTTAGCGAAAGGCTTCTTGAGGGGAAAGCTGTAACTCTGTGAGATGATTTCACAGAACACAAAGCAGTTTCTCAGAAAGCCTCTTTCTCTTTGTTATCGGAGGATATTTCCTTTGGCCCTATAGTCTTCAATGGGATCCGAAATATCTGTTCTCTGATTCCACAGAAATAAGGCTAGCAAAGAGGTACACGAAATACACATGTAACTCTGTGAGATGAGTTATCAGAACACTAAGCAGTTTCTCAGAAAGCTTCTTTCCAGATTTCATCTGAGGATATATCCTTTTTCAAGATAGCCCTCTATGGGCTTCCAAATATCACTTTGCCAATTCCACAAGAACTGTCTTAGGGAAAGGCTTCTTGAGGGGAATGCTGTAACTCTGAGAGATGATTTCACAGAACACAAAGAAGTTTCACAGAAAGCTTCTTTCTCTTTGTTATCGGAGGTATTTCCTTTGGCCCTATAGTCTCCAATGGGATCCGACACATCTCTTCTCAGATTCCCCAGAAATAAGGCTAGCAAAGAGATCCTCGAAATACACATGTAACTCTGTGAGAAGAATTAACAGAACACTAAGCAGTTTCTCAGAAAGCTTCTTTCCAGATTTCATCTGAGGATATTTCCCTTTTCACCATTGCCCTCTAAGGGGTTCCAAATATCACTTTGCCAATTCCACAAGAACGGTCTTAGCGAAAGGCTTCTTGAGGGGAAAGCTGCAACTCTGTGAGATGATTTCACAGAACACAAAAAATTTCTCAGAAAGCTTCTTTCTCTTTGTTATCGGAGGATATTTCCTTTGGCCCTATAGTCTTCAAAGGGATCCGAAATATCTGTTCTCAGATTCCACAGAAATAAGGCTAGCAAAGAGATCCACGAAATACACATGTTACTCTATGAGATGAATTAACAGAACACTAAGCAGTTTCTCAGACAGCTTCTTTCCAGATTTCATCTGAGGATATTTCCTTTTTCACCATAGCCCTCTTTGGGCTTCCAAATATCACTTTGCCAATTCCACAAGAACTGTCTTAGCGAAAGGCTTCACGAGGGGAAAGCTGTAACTCTGTGAGATGATTTCACAGAACACAAAGAAGTCTCTCAGAAAGCTTCTTTCTCTTTGTTATCGGAGGATATTTCCTTTGGCCCTATAGTCTTCAAAGGGATCCGAAATATCTGTACTCAGATTCCATAGAAATAAGGCTAGCAAAGAGATCCACGAAATACACATGTAACACTGTGAGATGAATTAACAGAACACTAAGCAGTTTCTCAGAAAGATTCTTTCCAGATTTCATCTGAGGATATTTCCTTTTTCACCGTAGCCCTCTTTAGTCTTCTAAATATCACTTTGCCAATTCCAAAAGAACTGTATTAGCGAAAGGCTTTTTGAGAGGAAAGCTGTAACTCTGTGAGATGATTTCACAGAACACAAAGAAGTTTCTCAGAAAGCTTCTTTCTCTTTGTTATCGGAGGATATTTCCTTTGGCCCTATGGTTTTCAATGAGATCCGAAATATCTGTTCTCCGATTCCACAGAAATAAGGCTAGCAATGAGATCCACGAAATACACATGTAACTCTGTGAGATGAATTAACAGAACACTAAGCAGTTTCTTAGAAAGGTTCTTTCCAGATTTCATCTGAGGATATTTCCTTTTTCACCATAGCCCTCAATGGGCTTCCAAATATCACTTTGCGATTCCACAAGAACTGTCTTAGCGAAAGGCTTCTTGAGGGGAAGCTGGAACTCTGTGAGATGATTTCACAGAACACAAAGAAGTTTCTCAGAAAGCTTCTTTCTCTTTGTTATCGGAGGATATTTCCTTTGGCCCTATAGTCTTCAAAGGGATCCGAAATATCTGTACTCAGATTCCACAGAAATATGGCTAGCAAAGAGATCCACGAAATACACCTGTAACACTGTGAGATGAATTAAGAGAACACTAAGCAGTTTCTCAGAAAGCTTCTTTCCAGATTTCATATGAGGATATTTCCTTTTTCACCGTAGCCCTCTGTGGGCTTCCAAATATCACTTTGCCAATTCCAAAAGAACTGTCTTAGCGAAAGGCTTCTTGAGGGGAAAGCTGAAACTTAGTGAGATGATTTCACAGAACAAAAAGAAGTTTCTCAGAAAGCTTCCTTCTCTTTGTTATTGGAGGATATTTCCTTTAGCCCTATAGTCTTCAAAGGGATACGAAATATCTGTACTCAGATTCCACAGAAATAAGGCTAGCAAAGAGATCCACGAAATACACATGTAACTCTGTGAGATGAATTAACAGAAAACTCAGCAGTTTCTCAGAAAGCTTCTTTCCAGATTTCATCTGAGGATATTTCCTTTTCCACCATAGCCCTCTATGGGCTTCCAAATATCACTTTGCGATTTCCACAAGAACTGTCTTAGCGAAAGTCTTCTTGAGGGGAAAGCTGTAACTCTGTGAGACGATTTCACAGAACACAAAGGAGTTTCTCTGAAAGCTTTTTCTCTTTGTTTTCGGATGATATTTCCTTTGGCCCTATAGTCTTCAAAGGGATCCGAAATATCTGTACTCAGATTCCACAGAAATAAGGCTAGCAAAGCGATCCACGAAATACACATGTAACTCTGTGAGATAATTAACAGAACACTAAGCAGTTTCTCAGAAAGCTTCCTTCCAGATTTCATCTGAGGATATTTCCTTTTTCACTGTAGCCCTCTATGGGCTTCCAAATATCACTTTGCCAATTCCACATGAACTGTCTTAGCGAAAGGCTTCTTGAGGGGAAAGCTGTAACTCTGTGAGATGATTTCACAGAACACAAAGAAGTTTCTCAGAAAGCCTCTTTCTCTTTGTTATCAGAGGATATTTCCTTTGGCCCTATAGTCTTCAATGTGGTCCTAAATATCTGTTCTCTGATTCCACAGAAATAAGGCTAGCAAAGATGTACAGGAAATACTCATGTAACTCTGTGAGATGAGTTGTCAGAACACTAAGCAGTTTCTCAGAAAGCTTCTTTCCAGATTTCATCTGAGGATATATCCTTTTTCAAGATAGCCCTCTATGGGCTTCCAAATATCACCTTGCCAATTCCACAAGAACTGTCTTAGGGAAAGGCTTCTTGAGGGAAATGCTGTAACTCTGTGAGATGATTTCACAGAACACAAAGAAGTTTCACAGAAAGCTTCTTTCTCTTTGTTATCGGAGAATATTTCCTTTTGCCCTATAGTCTCCAATGGGATCCGAAATATCTGTTCTCAGATTCCACAGAAATAAGGCTAGCAAAGAGATCCACGAAATACACATGTAACTCTGTGAGATGCATTAACAGAACACTAAGCAGTTTCTCAGAAAGCTTCTTTCCAGATTTCATCTGAGGATATTTCCCTTTTCACCTTAGCCCTCTAAGGGGTTCCAAATATCACGTTGCCAATTCCACAGGAACGGTCTTAGCGAAAGGCTTCTTGAGGGGAAAGCAGCAACTCTGTGAGATGATTTCAGAGAACACAAAGAAGTTTCTCAGAAAGCTTCCTTCTCTTTGTTATCGGAGGATATTTCCTTTGGCCCTATAGTCTTCAATGTGGTCGTAAATATCTGTTCTCAGATTCCACAGAAATAAGGCTAGTAAAGAGATGTACGAAATACACATGTAACTCTGTGAGATGAATTAAGAGAACACTAAGCAGTTTCTCAGAAAGCTTCTTTCCAGATTTCATCTGAGGATATTTCGTTTTTCACCGTAGCCCTCTGTTGGCTTCCAAATATCACTTTGCCAATTCCACAAGAAATGTCTTAGCGAAAGGCTTCTGGAGGGGAAAGCTGTAACTCTGTGAAATGATTTCACAGAACACAAAGAAGTTTCTCAGAAAGCTTCTTTCTCTTTGTTATCGGAGGATATTTCCTTTGGCCCTATAGTCTTCAAAGGGATCCGAAATATCTGTTCTCAGATTCCTCAGAAATAAGGCTAGAAAAGAGATCCACGATATACACATGTAACTCTGTGAGATGAATTGACAGAACACTAAGCAGTTTCTCAGAAAGTTTCCTTCCAGATTTCATCTGAGGATATTTCCTTTTTCACCATAGCCCTCTATGGGCTTCCAAATATCACTTTGCCAATTCCACAGGAACTGTCTTAGCGAAAGGCTTCTTGAGGGGAAAGCTGTAACTCTGTGAGATGATTTCACAGAACACAAAGCAGTTTCTCAGAAAGCCTCTTTCTCTTGGTTATCGGAGGATATTTCCTTTGGCCCTATGGTCTTCAATGAGATCCGAAATATCTGTTCTCCGATTCCACAGAAATAAGGCTAGCAAAGAGATCCAAGAAATACACATGTAACTCTGTGAGATGAATTAACAGAACACTAAGCAGTTTCTTAGAAAGCTTCTTTCCAGATTTCATCTGAGGATATTTCCTTTTTCACCATAGCCCTCTACGGGCTTTCAAATATCACTTTGCCAATTCCCCAAGAACTGTCTTAGCAAAAGGCTTCTTGAAGAGAAAGCTGTAACTCTGTGAGATGATTTCACAGAACACAAAGAAGTTTCTTAGAAAGCTTCTTTCTCTTTGTTATCGGAGGATATTTCCTTTGGCCCTATAGTCTTCAAAGGGATCCGAAATATCTGTACTCAGATTCCACAGAAATAAGGCTAGCAAAGAGATCCACGAAATACACATGTAACTCTGTGAGATGAATTAACAGAACACTAAGCAGTTTCTCAGAAAGCTTCTTTCCAGATTTTATCTGAGGATATTTCCTTTTTCACCGTAGCCCTCTGTGGGCTTCCAAATATCACTTTTCCAATTCCAAAAGAACTGTCTTAGCGAAAGGCTTCTTGAGGGGAAAGCTGTAACTCTGTGAGATGATTTCAGAGAACACAAAGAAGTTTCTCTGAAAGCTTCTTTCTCTTTGTTATCGGAGGATATTTCCTTTGGCCCTATGGTCTTCAATGGGATCCGAAATATCTGTTCTCAGATTCCACAGAAATAAGGCTAGCAAAGAGATCCACGAAATACACATGTAACTCTGTGAGATGAATTAACAGAACACTAAGCAGTTTCTCAGAAAGCTTCTTTCCAGATTTCATCTGAGGATATTTCCTTTTTCACCTTAGCCCTCTATGGGCTCCCAAATATCACTTTGCGAATTCCACAAGAACTGTCGTAGCGAAAGGCTTCTTGAGGGGAAAGCTGTAACTCTGTGAGGTGATTTCACAGAACACAAAGAAGTTTCTCAGAAAGCTTCTTTCTCTTTGTTATCGGAGGACATTTCCTTTGGCCCTATAGTCTTCAAAGGGATGCGAAATATCTGTTCTCAGATTCCACAGAAGTAAGGCTAGGAAAGAGATCCAAGAAATACACATGTTACACTGAGAGATGAATTAACAGAACACTAAGCAGTTTCTCAGAAAGCTACTTTCCAGATTTCATCTGAGGATATTTACTTTTTCACCATAGCCCTCCACGGGCTTCCAAATATCACTTTGCGAATTCCACAAGAACTGTCTTAGCGAAAGGATTTTTGAGGGGAAAGGTGTAACTGTGTGAGATGATTTCAAAGAACACAAAGAAGTTTCTCAGAAAGCTTCTTTCTCTTTGTTATCGGAGGATATTTCCTTTGGCCCTATAGTCTCCAATGGGATCCGAAATATCTGTTCTCAGATTCCACAGAAATAAGGCTAGCAAAGAGATCCACGAAATACCCATGTAACTCTGTGAGATGAATTAACAGAACACTAAGCAGTTTCTCAGAAAGCTTCTTTCCAGAGTTCATCTGAGGATATTTCCTTTTTCACCTTAGACCTCTATGGGCTCCCAAATATCACTTTGCGAATTCCACAAGAACTGTCGTAGCGAAAGGCTTCTTGAGGGGAAAGCTGTAACTCTGTGAGGTGATTCCACAGAACACGAAGAAGTTTCTCAGAAAGCTTCTTTCTCTTTGTTATCGGAGGACATTTCCTTTGGCCCTATAGTCTTCAAAGGGATGCGAAATATCTGTTCTCAGATTCCACAGAAGTAAGGCTAGCAAAGAGATCCAAGAAATACACATGTTACACTGAGAGATGAATTAACAGAACACTAAGCAGTTTCTCAGAAAGCTACTTTCCAGATTTCATCTGAGGATATTTCCTTTTTCACCATAGCCCTCCATGGGCTTCCAAATATCACTTTGCGAATTCCACAAGAACAGTCTTAGCGAAAGGATTTTTGAGGGGAAAGGTGTAACTCTGTGAGATGATTTCACAGAACACAAAGAAGTTTCTCAGAAAGCTTCTTTCTCTTTGTTATCGGAGGATATTTCCTTTGGCCCTATAGTCTCCAATGGGATCCGAAATATCTGTTCTCAGATTCCACAGAAATAAGGCTAGCAAAGAGATCCACGAAATACACATGTAACTCTGTGAGATGAATTAACAGAACACTAAGCAGTTTCTCAGAAAGCTTCTTTCTCTTTGTTATCGGAAGGTATTTCCTTTGGCCCTATAGTCTTCAAAGGGATCCGAAATATCTGTTCTCAGATTCCACAGAAATAAGGCTAGCAAAGAGATCTACGAAATACACATGTAACTCTATGAGATGAATTAACAGAACACTAAGCAGTTTCTCAGAAAGCTTCTTTCCAGATTTCATCTGAGGATATTTCCTTTTTCACCATTGCCCTCTATGGGCTTCCAAATATCATTTTGCGAATTCCACAAGAACTGTCTTAGCGAAAGGCTTCTTGAGGGGAAAGCTGTAACTCTGTGAGATGATTTCACAGAACACAAAGAAGTTTTTCTGAAAGCTTCTTTCTCTTTGTTATCGGAGGATATGTCCTTTGGCCCTATAGTCTTCAAAGGATCCGAAATATCTGTTCTCAGATTCCACAGCAATAAGGCTAGCAAAGAGATCCACGAAACACACATGTAACTCTGTGAGATGAATTAACAGAACACTAAGCAGTTTCTCAGAAAGCTTCCTTCCAGATTTCATCTGAGGATATTTCCTTTTTCACTGTAGCCCTCTGAGGGCTTGCAAATATCACTTTGCCAATTCCACAAGAACTGTCTTAGCCAAAGGCTTCTTGAGGGGAAAGCTGTAACTCTGTGAGATGATTTCACAGAACACAGAGAAATTTCTCAGAAAGCTGGTTTCTCTTTGTTATCGGAGGATATTTCCTTTGGCCCTATAGTCTCCAATGGGATCCGAAATATCTGTTCTCAGATTCCACAGAAATAAGGCTAGCAAAGAGATCCACGAAATACACATGTAACTCTGTGAGATGAATTAACAGAACACTAAGCAGTTTCTCAGAAAGCTTCTTTCTCTTTGTTATCGGAAGGTATTTCCTTTGGCCCTATAGTCTTCAAAGGGATCCGAAATATCTGTTCTCAGATTCCACAGAAATAAGGCTAGCAAAGAGATCTACGAAATACACATGTAACTCTATGAGATGAATTAACAGAACACTAAGCAGTTTCTCAGAAAGCTTCTTTCCAGATTTCATCTGAGGATATTTCCTTTTTCACCATAGCCCTCTTTGGGCTTCCAAATATCACTTTGCCAATTCCACAAGAACTGTCTTAGCGAAAGGCTTCACGAGGGGAAAGCTGTAACTCTGTGAGATGATTTCACAGAACACAAAGAAGTTTCTCAGAAAGCTTCTTTCTCTTTGTTATCGGAGGATATTTCCTTTGGCCCTATAGTCTTCAAAGGGATCCGAAATATCTGTTCTCAGATTCCTCAGAAATAAGGCTAGAAAAGAGATCCACGATATACACATGTAACTCTGTGAGATGAATTAACAGAACACTAAGCAGTTTCTCAGAAAGTTTCCTTCCAGATTTCATCTGAGGATATTTCCTTTTTCACCGTAGCCCTCTATGGGCTTCCAAATATCACTTTGCCAATTCCACAGGAACTGTCTTAGCGAAAGGCTTCTTGAGGGGAAAGCTGTAACTCTGTGAGATGATTTCACAGAACACAAAGCAGTTTCTCAGAAAGCCTCTTTCTCTTTGTTATCGGAGGATATTTCCTTTGGCCCTATAGTCTTCAATGGGATCCGAAATATCTGTTCTCTGATTCCACAGAAATAAGGCTAGCAAAGAGGTACACGAAATACACATGTAACTCTGTGAGATGAGTTATCAGAACACTAAGCAGTTTCTCAGAAAGCTTCTTTCCAGATTTCATCTGAGGATATATCCTTTTTCAAGATAGCCCTCTATGGGCTTCCAAATATCACTTTGCCAATTCCACAAGAACTGTCTTAGGGAAAGGCTTCTTGAGGGGAATGCTGTAACTCTGAGAGATGATTTCACAGAACACAAAGAAGTTTCACAGAAAGCTTCTTTCTCTTTGTTATCGGAGGTATTTCCTTTGGCCCTATAGTCTCCAATGGGATCCGACACATCTCTTCTCAGATTCCCCAGAAATAAGGCTAGCAAAGAGATCCTCGAAATACACATGTAACTCTGTGAGAAGAATTAACAGAACACTAAGCAGTTTCTCAGAAAGCTTCTTTCCAGATTTCATCTGAGGATATTTCCCTTTTCACCATTGCCCTCTAAGGGGTTCCAAATATCACTTTGCCAATTCCACAAGAACGGTCTTAGCGAAAGGCTTCTTGAGGGGAAAGCTGCAACTCTGTGAGATGATTTCACAGAACACAAAAAATTTCTCAGAAAGCTTCTTTCTCTTTGTTATCGGAGGATATTTCCTTTGGCCCTATAGTCTTCAAAGGGATCCGAAATATCTGTTCTCAGATTCCACAGAAATAAGGCTAGCAAAGAGATCCACGAAATACACATGTTACTCTATGAGATGAATTAACAGAACACTAAGCAGTTTCTCAGACAGCTTCTTTCCAGATTTCATCTGAGGATATTTCCTTTTTCACCATAGCCCTCTTTGGGCTTCCAAATATCACTTTGCCAATTCCACAAGAACTGTCTTAGCGAAAGGCTTCACGAGGGGAAAGCTGTAACTCTGTGAGATGATTTCACAGAACACAAAGAAGTTTCTCAGAAAGCTTCTTTCTCTTTGTTATCGGAGGATATTTCCTTTGGCCCTATAGTCTTCAAAGGGATCCGAAATATCTGTACTCAGATTCCATAGAAATAAGGCTAGCAAAGAGATCCACGAAATACACATGTAACACTGTGAGATGAATTAACAGAACACTAAGCAGTTTCTCAGAAAGATTCTTTCCAGATTTCATCTGAGGATATTTCCTTTTTCACCGTAGCCCTCTTTAGTCTTCTAAATATCACTTTGCCAATTCCAAAAGAACTGTATTAGCGAAAGGCTTTTTGAGAGGAAAGCTGTAACTCTGTGAGATGATTTCACAGAACACAAAGAAGTTTCTCAGAAAGCTTCTTTCTCTTTGTTATCGGAGGATATTTCCTTTGGCCCTATGGTTTTCAATGAGATCCGAAATATCTGTTCTCCGATTCCACAGAAATAAGGCTAGCAATGAGATCCACGAAATACACATGTAACTCTGTGAGATGAATTAACAGAACACTAAGCAGTTTCGTAGAAAGGTTCTTTCCAGATTTCATCTGAGGATATTTCCTTTTTCACCATAGCCCTCAATGGGCTTCCAAATATCACTTTGCGATTCCACAAGAACTGTCTTAGCGAAAGGCTTCTTGAGGGGAAGCTGGAACTCTGTGAGATGATTTCACAGAACACAAAGAAGTTTCTCAGAAAGCTTCTTTCTCTTTGTTATCGGAGGATATTTCCTTTGGCCCTATAGTCTTCAAAGGGATCCGAAATATCTGTACTCAGATTCCACAGAAATATGGCTAGCAAAGAGATCCACGAAATACACCTGTAACACTGTGAGATGAATTAAGAGAACACTAAGCAGTTTCTCAGAAAGCTTCTTTCCAGATTTCATATGAGGATATTTCCTTTTTCACCGTAGCCCTCTGTGGGCTTCCAAATATCACTTTGCCAATTCCAAAAGAACTGTCTTAGCGAAAGGCTTCTTGAGGGGAAAGCTGAAACTTAGTGAGATGATTTCACAGAACAAAAAGAAGTTTCTCAGAAAGCTTCCTTCTCTTTGTTATTGGAGGATATTTCCTTTAGCCCTATAGTCTTCAAAGGGATACGAAATATCTGTACTCAGATTCCACAGAAATAAGGCTAGCAAAGAGATCCACGAAATACACATGTAACTCTGTGAGATGAATTAACAGAAAACTCAGCAGTTTCTCAGAAAGCTTCTTTCCAGATTTCATCTGAGGATATTTCCTTTTCCACCATAGCCCTCTATGGGCTTCCAAATATCACTTTGCGATTTCCACAAGAACTGTCTTAGCGAAAGTCTTCTTGAGGGGAAAGCTGTAACTCTGTGAGACGATTTCACAGAACACAAAGGAGTTTCTCTGAAAGCTTTTTCTCTTTGTTTTCGGATGATATTTCCTTTGGCCCTATAGTCTTCAAAGGGATCCGAAATATCTGTACTCAGATTCCACAGAAATAAGGCTAGCAAAGCGATCCACGAAATACACATGTAACTCTGTGAGATAATTAACAGAACACTAAGCAGTTTCTCAGAAAGCTTCCTTCCAGATTTCATCTGAGGATATTTCCTTTTTCACTGTAGCCCTCTATGGGCTTCCAAATATCACTTTGCCAATTCCACATGAACTGTCTTAGCGAAAGGCTTCTTGAGGGGAAAGCTGTAACTCTGTGAGATGATTTCACAGAACACAAAGAAGTTTCTCAGAAAGCCTCTTTCTCTTTGTTATCAGAGGATATTTCCTTTGGCCCTATAGTCTTCAATGTGGTCCTAAATATCTGTTCTCTGATTCCACAGAAATAAGGCTAGCAAAGAGGTACAGGAAATACTCATGTAACTCTGTGAGATGAGTTGTCAGAACACTAAGCAGTTTCTCAGAAAGCTTCTTTCCAGATTTCATCTGAGGATATATCCTTTTTCAAGATAGCCCTCTATGGGCTTCCAAATATCACCTTGCCAATTCCACAAGAACTGTCTTAGGGAAAGGCTTCTTGAGGGAAATGCTGTAACTCTGTGAGATGATTTCACAGAACACAAAGAAGTTTCACAGAAAGCTTCTTTCTCTTTGTTATCGGAGAATATTTCCTTTTGCCCTATAGTCTCCAATGGGATCCGAAATATCTGTTCTCAGATTCCACAGAAATAAGGCTAGCAAAGAGATCCACGAAATACACATGTAACTCTGTGAGATGCATTAACAGAACACTAAGCAGTTTCTCAGAAAGCTTCTTTCCAGATTTCATCTGAGGATATTTCCCTTTTCACCTTAGCCCTCTAAGGGGTTCCAAATATCACGTTGCCAATTCCACAGGAACGGTCTTAGCGAAAGGCTTCTTGAGGGGAAAGCAGCAACTCTGTGAGATGATTTCAGAGAACACAAAGAAGTTTCTCAGAAAGCTTCCTTCTCTTTGTTATCGGAGGATATTTCCTTTGGCCCTATAGTCTTCAATGTGGTCGTAAATATCTGTTCTCAGATTCCACAGAAATAAGGCTAGTAAAGAGATGTACGAAATACACATGTAACTCTGTGAGATGAATTAAGAGAACACTAAGCAGTTTCTCAGAAAGCTTCTTTCCAGATTTCATCTGAGGATATTTCGTTTTTCACCGTAGCCCTCTGTTGGCTTCCAAATATCACTTTGCCAATTCCACAAGAAATGTCTTAGCGAAAGGCTTCTGGAGGGGAAAGCTGTAACTCTGTGAAATGATTTCACAGAACACAAAGAAGTTTCTCAGAAAGCTTCTTTCTCTTTGTTATCGGAGGATATTTCCTTTGGCCCTATAGTCTTCAAAGGGATCCGAAATATCTGTTCTCAGATTCCTCAGAAATAAGGCTAGAAAAGAGATCCACGATATACACATGTAACTCTGTGAGATGAATTGACAGAACACTAAGCAGTTTCTCAGAAAGTTTCCTTCCAGATTTCATCTGAGGATATTTCCTTTTTCACCATAGCCCTCTATGGGCTTCCAAATATCACTTTGCCAATTCCACAGGAACTGTCTTAGCGAAAGGCTTCTTGAGGGGAAAGCTGTAACTCTGTGAGATGATTTCACAGAACACAAAGCAGTTTCTCAGAAAGCCTCTTTCTCTTGGTTATCGGAGGATATTTCCTTTGGCCCTATGGTCTTCAATGAGATCCGAAATATCTGTTCTCCGATTCCACAGAAATAAGGCTAGCAAAGAGATCCAAGAAATACACATGTAACTCTGTGAGATGAATTAACAGAACACTAAGCAGTTTCTTAGAAAGCTTCTTTCCAGATTTCATCTGAGGATATTTCCTTTTTCACCATAGCCCTCTACGGGCTTTCAAATATCACTTTGCCAATTCCCCAAGAACTGTCTTAGCAAAAGGCTTCTTGAAGAGAAAGCTGTAACTCTGTGAGATGATTTCACAGAACACAAAGAAGTTTCTTAGAAAGCTTCTTTCTCTTTGTTATCGGAGGATATTTCCTTTGGCCCTATAGTCTTCAAAGGGATCCGAAATATCTGTACTCAGATTCCACAGAAATAAGGCTAGCAAAGAGATCCACGAAATACACATGTAACTCTGTGAGATGAATTAACAGAACACTAAGCAGTTTCTCAGAAAGCTTCTTTCCAGATTTTATCTGAGGATATTTCCTTTTTCACCGTAGCCCTCTGTGGGCTTCCAAATATCACTTTTCCAATTCCAAAAGAACTGTCTTAGCGAAAGGCTTCTTGAGGGGAAAGCTGTAACTCTGTGAGATGATTTCAGAGAACACAAAGAAGTTTCTCTGAAAGCTTCTTTCTCTTTGTTATCGGAGGATATTTCCTTTGGCCCTATGGTCTTCAATGGGATCCGAAATATCTGTTCTCAGATTCCACAGAAATAAGGCTAGCAAAGAGATCCACGAAATACACATGTAACTCTGTGAGATGAATTAACAGAACACTAAGCAGTTTCTCAGAAAGCTTCTTTCCAGATTTCATCTGAGGATATTTCCTTTTTCACCTTAGCCCTCTATGGGCTCCCAAATATCACTTTGCGAATTCCACAAGAACTGTCGTAGCGAAAGGCTTCTTGAGGGGAAAGCTGTAACTCTGTGAGGTGATTTCACAGAACACAAAGAAGTTTCTCAGAAAGCTTCTTTCTCTTTGTTATCGGAGGACATTTCCTTTGGCCCTATAGTCTTCAAAGGGATGCGAAATATCTGTTCTCAGATTCCACAGAAGTAAGGCTAGGAAAGAGATCCAAGAAATACACATGTTACACTGAGAGATGAATTAACAGAACACTAAGCAGTTTCTCAGAAAGCTACTTTCCAGATTTCATCTGAGGATATTTACTTTTTCACCATAGCCCTCCACGGGCTTCCAAATATCACTTTGCGAATTCCACAAGAACTGTCTTAGCGAAAGGATTTTTGAGGGGAAAGGTGTAACTGTGTGAGATGATTTCAAAGAACACAAAGAAGTTTCTCAGAAAGCTTCTTTCTCTTTGTTATCGGAGGATATTTCCTTTGGCCCTATAGTCTCCAATGGGATCCGAAATATCTGTTCTCAGATTCCACAGAAATAAGGCTAGCAAAGAGATCCACGAAATACCCATGTAACTCTGTGAGATGAATTAACAGAACACTAAGCAGTTTCTCAGAAAGCTTCTTTCCAGAGTTCATCTGAGGATATTTCCTTTTTCACCTTAGACCTCTATGGGCTCCCAAATATCACTTTGCGAATTCCACAAGAACTGTCGTAGCGAAAGGCTTCTTGAGGGGAAAGCTGTAACTCTGTGAGGTGATTCCACAGAACACGAAGAAGTTTCTCAGAAAGCTTCTTTCTCTTTGTTATCGGAGGACATTTCCTTTGGCCCTATAGTCTTCAAAGGGATGCGAAATATCTGTTCTCAGATTCCACAGAAGTAAGGCTAGCAAAGAGATCCAAGAAATACACATGTTACACTGAGAGATGAATTAACAGAACACTAAGCAGTTTCTCAGAAAGCTACTTTCCAGATTTCATCTGAGGATATTTCCTTTTTCACCATAGCCCTCCATGGGCTTCCAAATATCACTTTGCGAATTCCACAAGAACAGTCTTAGCGAAAGGATTTTTGAGGGGAAAGGTGTAACTCTGTGAGATGATTTCACAGAACACAAAGAAGTTTCTCAGAAAGCTTCTTTCTCTTTGTTATCGGAGGATATTTCCTTTGGCCCTATAGTCTCCAATGGGATCCGAAATATCTGTTCTCAGATTCCACAGAAATAAGGCTAGCAAAGAGATCCACGAAATACACATGTAACTCTGTGAGATGAATTAACAGAACACTAAGCAGTTTCTCAGAAAGCTTCTTTCTCTTTGTTATCGGAAGGTATTTCCTTTGGCCCTATAGTCTTCAAAGGGATCCGAAATATCTGTTCTCAGATTCCACAGAAATAAGGCTAGCAAAGAGATCTACGAAATACACATGTAACTCTATGAGATGAATTAACAGAACACTAAGCAGTTTCTCAGAAAGCTTCTTTCCAGATTTCATCTGAGGATATTTCCTTTTTCACCATTGCCCTCTATGGGCTTCCAAATATCATTTTGCGAATTCCACAAGAACTGTCTTAGCGAAAGGCTTCTTGAGGGGAAAGCTGTAACTCTGTGAGATGATTTCACAGAACACAAAGAAGTTTTTCTGAAAGCTTCTTTCTCTTTGTTATCGGAGGATATGTCCTTTGGCCCTATAGTCTTCAAAGGATCCGAAATATCTGTTCTCAGATTCCACAGCAATAAGGCTAGCAAAGAGATCCACGAAACACACATGTAACTCTGTGAGATGAATTAACAGAACACTAAGCAGTTTCTCAGAAAGCTTCCTTCCAGATTTCATCTGAGGATATTTCCTTTTTCACTGTAGCCCTCTGAGGGCTTGCAAATATCACTTTGCCAATTCCACAAGAACTGTCTTAGCCAAAGGCTTCTTGAGGGGAAAGCTGTAACTCTGTGAGATGATTTCACAGAACACAGAGAAATTTCTCAGAAAGCTGGTTTCTCTTTGTTATCGGAGGATATTTCCTTTGGCCCTATTGTCTTCAAAGGGATCCGACATATCTGTTCTCACATTCCTCAGAAATAAGGCTAGAAAAGAGATCCACGAAATACACATGTAACTCTGTGAGATGAATTAACAGAACACTAAGCAGTTTCTCAGAAAGTTTCCTTCCAGATTTCATCTGAGGATATTTCCTTTTTCACCATAACCCTCTATGGGCTTCCAAATATCACTTTGCCAATTCCAGAGGAACTGTCTAAGCGAAAGGCTTCTTGAGGGTAAAGCTGTAACTCTGTGAGATGATTTCACAGAACACAAAGAAGTTTCTCAGAAAGCCTCTTTCTCTTTGTTATCGGAGGATATTTCCTTTGGCCCTATAGTCTTCAATGGGATCCGAAATATCTGTTCTCTGATTCCACAGAAATAAGGCTAGCAAAGAGGTACACGAAATACACATGTAACTCTGTGAGATGAGTTATCAGAACACTAAGCAGTTTCTCAGAAAGCTTCTTTCCAGATTTCATCTGAGGATATATCCGTTTTCAAGATAGCCCTCTATGGGCTTCCAATATCACTTTGCCAATTCCACAAGAACTGTATTAGGGAAAGGCTTCTTGAGGGGAATGCTGTAACTCTGTGAGATGATTTCACAGAACACAAAGATGTTTCTCAGAAAGCTTCTTTCTCTTTGTTATCGGAAGGTATTTCCTTTGGCCCTATAGTCTGCAAAGGGATCCGAAATATCTGTTCTCAGATTCCACAGAAATAAGGCTAGCAAAGAGATCCACGATATACACATGTAACTCTGTGCGATGAATTAACAGAACACTAAGCAGTTTCTCAGAATGCTTCTTTCCAGATTTCATCGTAGGATATTTCCTTTTTCACCGTAGCCCTCTGTGGGCTTCCAAATATCACTTTGCCAATTCCACAAGAACTGTCTTACCGAAAGGCTTCTTTAGAGGAAAGCTGTAACTCTGTGAGATGATTTCACAGAACACAAAGAAGTTTCTCAGAAAGCTTCTTTCTCTTTGTTATCGGAGGATATTTGCTTTAGCCCTATAGTCTTCAAAGGGATCCGAAATATCTGTACTCAGATTCCACAGAAATAAGGCTAGCAAAGAGATCCACGAAATACACATGTAACTCTGTGAGTTGAATTAACAGAAAACTAAGCAGTTTCTCAGAAAGCTTCTTTCCAGGTTTCATCGGAGGATATTTCCTTTTTCACCATAGCCCTCTATGGGCTTCCAAATATCACTTTGCCAATTCCACAAGAACTGTCTTAGCCAAAGGCTTCATGAGGGGAAAGCTGTAACTCTGTGAGATGATTTCACAGAACACAGAGAAGGTTCTCAGAAAGCTTCTTTCTCTTTTTTATCACAGGATATTTCCTTTGGCCCTATTGTCTTCAAAGGGAACCGAAATATCTGTTCTCAGATTCCTCAGAAATAAGGCTAGCAAAGAGATCCACGAAATACACATGTAACTCTGTGAGATGAATTAAGAGAACACTAAGCAGTTTCTCAGAAAGCTTCTTTCCAGATTTCATCTGAGGATATTTCCTTTTTCACCATAGCCCTCTATGGGCTTCCAAATATCACTTTGCCAATTCCACAAGAACGGTCTTAGCGAAAGGCTTCTTGAGGGGAAAGCTGTAACTCTGTGAGATGATTTCACAGAACACAAAGAAGTTTTTCTGAAAGCTTCTTTCTCTTTGTTATCGGAGGATATTTCCTTTGGCCCTATAGTCTTCAAAGGATCGGAAATATCTGTTCTCAGATTCCACAGCAATAAGGCTAGCAAAGAGATCCACGAAACACACATGTAACTCTGTGTGATGAATTAACAGAACACTAAGCAGTTTCTCAGAAAGCTTCTTTCCAGATTTCATCTGAGGATATTTCCTTTTTCACCATAGCCCTCATGGGCTTCCAAATATCACTTTGCCAATTCCACAAGAACTGTCTTAGGGAAAGGCTTCTTGAGGGGAAAGCTCTAACTCTGTGAGATGATTTCACAGAACACAAAGAAGTTTCTCTGAAAGCTTTTTTCTCTTTGTTTTAGGAGGATATTTACTTTGGCCCTATAGTCTTCAAAGGGATCCGAAATATCTGTACTCAGATTCCACAGAAATAAGGCTAGCAAAGAGATCCACGAAATACACATGTAACTATGTGAGATAATTAACAGAACACTAAGCAGTTTCTCAGAAAGCTTCCTTCCAGATTTCATCTGAGGATATTTGCTTTTTCACTGTAGCCCTCTGAGGGCTTGCAAATATCACTTTGCCAATTCCACAAGAACTGTCTTAGCCAAAGGCTTCTTGAGGGGAAAGCTGTAACTCTGTGAGATGATTTCACAGAACACAGAGAAATTTCTCAGAAAGCTGGTTTCTCTTTGTTATCGGAGGATATTTCCTTTGGCCCTATTGTCTTCAAAGGGATCCGACATATCTGTTCTCACATTCCTCAGAAATAAGGCTAGAAAAGAGATCCACGAAATACACATGTAACTCTGTGAGATGAATTAACAGAGCACTAAGCAGTTTCTCAGAAAGCTTCTTTCCATGTTTCATCGGAGGATATTTCCTTTTTCACCATAGCCCTCTATGGGCTTCCAAATATCTCTTTGCCAGTTCCACAAGAACTGTCTTAGCCAAAGGCTTCATGAGGGGAAAGCTGTAACTCTGTGAGATGATTTCACAGAACACAGAGAAGTTTCTCAGAAAGCTTCTTTCTCTTTTTTATCACAGGATATTTAGTTTGGCCCTATTGTCTTCAAAGGGATCCGAAATATCTGTTCTCAGATTCCTCAGAAATAAGGCTAGCAAAGAGATCCACGAAATACACATGTAAGTCTGTGAGATGAATTAAGAGAACACTAAGCAGTTTCTCAGAAAGCTTCTTTCCAGATTTCATCTGAGGATATTTCCTTTTTCACCATAGCCCTCTATGGGCTTCCAAATATCACTTTGCCAATTCCACAAGAACGGTCTTAGCGAAAGGCTTCTTGAGGGGAAAGCTGTAACTCTGTGAGATGATTTCACAGAACACAAGGAAGTTTTTCTGAAAGCTTCTTTCTCTTTGTTATCGGAGGATATTTCCTTTGGCCCTATAGTCTTCAAAGGATCCGAAATATCTGTTCTCAGATTCCACAGAAATAAGGCTAGCAAAGAGATCCACGAAATACACATGTAACTCTGTGAGATGAATTAACAGAACACTAAGCAGTTTCTCAGAAAGCTTCTTTCCAGATTTCATCTGAGGATATTTCCTTTTTCACCATAGCCCTCTAAGGGGTTCCAAATATCACTTTGCCAATTCCACAAGAATGGTCTTAGCGAAAGGCTTCTTGAGGGGAAAGCTGCAACTCTGTGAGATGATTTCATAGAACACAAAGAAATTTCTCAGAAAGCTTCTTTCTCTTTGTTATGGGAGGATATTTCCTTTGGCCCTATAGTCTTCAATGGGATCCGAAATATCTGTTCTCAGATTCCACAGAAATAAGGCTAGCAAAGAGATCCACGAAATACACATGTAACTCTATGAGATGAATTAACAGAACACTAAGCAGTTTCTCAGAAAGCTTTTTTCCAGATTTCATCTGAGGATATTTCCTTTTTCACCATAGCCCTCTATGGGCTTCCAAATATCACTTTGCCAATTCCACAAGAACTGTCTTACTGAAAGGCTTCATGAGGAGAAAGCTGTAACTCTGTGAGATGATTTCACAGAACACAAAGAAATTTCTCAGAAAGCTTCTTTCTCTTTGTTATCGGAGGATATTTCCTTTGGCCCTAGAGTCTTCAAAGGGATCCGAAATATCTGTACTCAGATTCCACAGAAATAAGGCTAGCAAAGAGATCCACATAATACACATGTAACTCTGTGAGATGAATTAAGAGAACACTAAGCAGTTTCTCAGAAAGCTTCTTTCCAGATTTCATCTGAGGATATTTCCTTTTTCACCGTAGCACTCTTTGGGCTTCCAAATATCACTTTGCCAATTCCAAAAGAACTGTATTAGCGAAAGGCTTTTTGAGAGGAAAGCTGTAACTCTGTGAGATGATTTCACAGAACTCAAAGAAGTTTCTCAGAAAGCTTCTTTCTCTTGGTTATCGGAGGATATTTACTTTGGCCCTGTGGTCTTCAATGAGATCCGAAATATCTCTTCTCCGATTCCACAGAAAAAAGGCTACCAAAGGGATCCACGAAATACACACGTAACTCTGTGAGATGAATTAACAGAACACTAAGCAGTTTCTTAGAAAGCTTCTTTCCAGATTTCATCTGAGGATATTTCCTTTTTCACCATAGCCCTCTATGGGCGTCCAAATATCACTTTGCGATTCCACAAGAACTGTCTTGGCGAAAGGCTTCTTGAGGGGAAAGCTGTAACTCTGTGAGATGATTTCACAGAACACAAAGAAGTTTCACTGAAAGCTTCTTTCTCTTTGTTTTCGGAGGATATTTCCTTTGGCCCTATATTCTTCAAAGGGATCCGAAATATCTGTACTCAGATTCCACAGAAATAAGGCGAGCAAAGAGATCCACGAAATACACATGTAACTGTGTGAGATAATTAACAGAAAACTAAGCAGCTTCTCAGAAAGCTTCCTTCCAGATTTCATCTGAGGATATTTCCTTTTTCACTGTAGCCCTCTACGGGCTTCCAAATATCACTTTGCCAATTCCACAAGAACTGTCTTAGCCAAAGGCTTCTTGAGGGGAAAGCTGTAACTCTGTGAGATGATTTCACAGAACACAGAGAAATTTCTCAGAAAGCTTGTTTCTCTTTGTTATCGGAGGATATTTCCTTTGGCCCTATTGTCTTCAAAGGGATCCGAAACATCTGTTCTCAGATTCCTCAGAAATAAGGCTAGAAAAGAGATCCACGAAATACACATGTAATTCTGTGAGCTGAATTAACAGAACACAAAGCAGTTTCTCAGAAAGTTTCCTTCCAGATTTCATCTGAGGATATTTCCTTTTTCACCATAGCCCTCTATGGGCTTCCAAATATCACTTTGCCAATTCCACAGGAACTGTCTTAGGGAAAGGCTTCTTGAGGGGAATGCTGTAACTCTGTGAGATGATTTCACAGACACAAAGAAGTTTCACAGAAAGCTTCTCTCTCTTTGTTATCGGAGGATATTTCCTTTGGCCCTTTAGTCTCCAATGGGATCCGAAATATCTGTTCTCAGATTCCACAGAAATAAGGCTAGCAAAGAGATCCACGAAATACACATGTAACTGTGTGAGATGAATTAACAGAACACGACGCAGTTTCTCAGAAAGTTTCCATCCAGATTTCATCTGAGGATATTTCCTTTTTCACCATAGCCCTCTAAGGGCTTCCAAAGATCACTTTGCCAATTCCACAGGAACTGTTTTAGCGAAAGGCTTCTTGAGGGGAAAGCTGTAACTCTGTGAGATGATTTCACAGAACACAAAGAAGTTTCTCAGAAAGCCTCTTTCTCTTTGTTATCGGAGGATATTTCCTTTGGCCCTATAGTCTTCAATGGGATCGGAAATATCTGTTCTCTGATTCCACAGAAATACGGCTAGCAAAGAGGTACATGAAATACACATGTAACTCTGAGAGATGAGTTATCAGAACACTAAGCAGTTTCTCAGAAAGCTTCTTTCCAGATTTCATCTGAGGATATATCCTTTTTCAAGATAGCCCTCTATGGGCTTCCAAATATCACTTTGCCAATTCCACAAGAACTGTCTTAGGGAAAGGCTTCTTGAGGGGAATGCTGTAACTCTGTGAGATGATTTCACAGAACACAAAGAAGTTTCTCAGAAAGCTTCTTTCTCTTTGTTATCGGAGGATATTTCCTTTGGCCCTATAGTCTGCAATGGGATCCGAAATATCTGTTCTCAGATTCCACAGAAATAAGGCTAGCAAAGAGATCCACGAAATACACATGTAACTCTGTGAGATGAATTAACAGAACACTAAGCAGTTTCTCAGAAAGCTTCTTTCCAGATTTCATCTGAGGATATTTCCCTTTTCACCATAGCCCTCTAAGGGGTTCCAAATATCACTTTGCCAATTCCACAAGAACTGTCTTTGCGAAAGGCTTCTTGAGGGGAAAGCTCTAACTCTGTGAGGTGATTTCACAGAACACAAAGAAGTTTCTCAGAAAGCTTCTTTCTCTTTGTTATTGGAGGATATTTCCTTTAGCCCTATAGTCTTCAAAGGGATCCGAAATATCTGTACTCAGATTCCTCAGAAATAAGGCTAGCAAAGAGATCCACGAAATACACATGTAACTCTGTGAGATGAATTAACAGAACCCTAAGCAGTTTCTCAGAAAGCTTCTTTCCAGATTTCATCTGAGGATATTTCCTTTTTCACCATAGCCCTCTAGGGGCTTCCAAATATCACTTTGCCAATTCCACAAGAACTGTATTAGCGAAAGGCTTCTTGAGGGGAAAGCTCTAACTCTGTGAGATGATTTCACAGAACACAAAGAAGTTTCTCAGAAAGCTTCTTTCTCTTTGTTAACGGAGGATATTTCCTTTGGCCCTAGAGTCTTCAAAGGGATCCGAAATATCTGTACTCAGATTCCACAGAAATAAGGCTAGCAAAGAGATCCACGAAAAACACATGTAACTCTGTGAGATGAATTAACAGAACACTAAGCAGTTTCTCAGAAAGATTCCTTGCAGATTTCATCTGAGGATAGATCCTTTTTCACTGTAGCCCTCTACGGGCTTCCAAATATCACTTTGCCAATTCCACAAGAACTGTCTTAGCCAAAGGCTTCTTGAGGGGAAAGCTGTAACTCTGTGAGATGATTTCACAGAACACAGAGAAATTTCTCAGAAAGCTTGTTTCTCTTTGTTATCGGAGGATATTTCCTTTGGCCCTATTGTCTTCAAAGGGATCCGAAATATCTGTTCTCAGATTCCTCAGAAATAAGGCTAGAAAAGAGATCCACGAAATACACATGTAACTCTGTGAGATGAATTAACAGAACACTAAGCAGTTTCTCAGAAAGTTTCCTTCCAGATTTCATCTGAGGATATTTCCTTTTTCACCATAGCCCTCTAAGGGCTTCCAAATGTCACTTTGCCAATTCCACAGGAACTGTCTTAGCGAAAGGCTTCTTGAGGGGAAAGCTGTAACTCTGTGAGATGATTTCACAGAAAACAAAGAAGTTTCTCAGAAAGCCTCTTTCTCTTTGTTATCGGAGGATATTTCCTTTGGCCCTATAGTCTTCAAAGGGATCCGAAATATCTGTTCTCTGATTCCACAGAAATAAGGCTAGCAAAGAGGTATACGAAATACACATGTAACTCTGTGAGATGAGTTATCAGAACACTAAGCAGTTTCTCAGAAAGCTTCTTTCCAGTTTTCATCTGAGGATATATCCTTTTTCAAGATAGCCCTCTATGGGCTTCCAAATATCACTTTGCCAATTCCACGAGAACTGTCTTAGGGAAAGGCTTCTTGAGGGGAATGCTGTAACTCTGTGAGATGATTTCACAGAACCCAAAGAAGTTTCTCAGAAAGCTTCTTTCTCTTTGTTATCGGAGGATATTTCCTTTGGCCCTATAGTCTCCATTGGGATCCGAAATATCTGTTCTCAGATTCCACAGAAATAAGGCTAGCAAGGAGTTCCACGAAATACACATGTAATTCTGTGAGATGAATTAACAGAACACTGAGCAGTTTCTCAGAAAGTTTCTTTCCAGATTTCATCGGAGGATATTTCCTTTTTCACCATAGCACTCTATGAGCTTCCAAATATCACTTTGCCAATTCCACAAGAACTGTCTTAGCGAAAGGCTTCATGAGGGGAAAGCTGTAACTCTGTGAGATGATTTCACAGAACACCAAGAAGTTTCTCAAAAAGCTTCTTTCTCTTTTTTATCGGAGGATATTTCCTTTGGCCCTATACTCTTCAAAGGGATCCGAAATATCTGTACTCAGATTCCACAGAAATAAGGCTAGCAAAGAGATCCACGAAATACACATGTAACTCTGTGAGATGAATTAACAGAACACTAAGCAGTTTCTCAGAAATCTTCTTTCCAGATTTCATCTCAGGGTATTTCCTTTTTCGCCGTAGCCCTCTTTGGGCTTCCAAATATCACTTTGCCAATTCCACAAGAACTGTCTTAGGGAAAGGCTTCTTGAGGGGAAATCTGTAACTCTGTGAGATGATTTCACAGAGCACAAAGAAGTTTCTCAGAAAGCCTCTTTCTCTTTGTTATCGGAGGATATTTCCTTTGGCCCTATAGTCTTCAATGGCATCCGAAATATCTGTTCTCTGATTCCACAGAAATAAGGCTAGCAAAGAGGTACACGAAATACACATGTAACTCTGAGAGATGAGTTATCAGAACACTAAGCAGTTTCTCAGAAAGCTTCTTTCCAGATTTCATCTGAGGATATATCCTTTTTCAAGATAGCACTCTATGGGCTTCCAAATATCACTTTGCCAATTCCACAAGAACTGTCTTAGTGAAAGGCTTCTTGAGGGGAAAGCTGTAACTCTGTGAGATGATTTCACAGAACACGAAGAAGTTTCTCAGAAAGCTTCTTTCTCTTTGTTATCGGAGGATATTTCCTTTGGCCCTATAGTCTTCAAAGGATCCGAAATATCTGTTCTCAGATTCCACAGAAATAAGGCTAGCAAAGAGATCCACGAAATACACATGTAACTCTGAGAGATGAATTAACAGAACACTAAGCAGTTTCTCAGAAAGCTTCTTTCCAGATTTCATCTGAGGATATTTCCTTTTTCACCATAGCCCTCTATGGGCTTCCAAATATCACTTTGCCAATTCCATAAGAACTGTCTTAGCGAAAGGCTTCTTGAGGGGAAAGCTCTAACTCTGTGAGATGATTTCACAGAACACAAAGAAGTTTCTCAGAAATCTTCTTTCTCTTTGTTATCGGAGGATATTTCCTTTGGCCCTAGAGTCTTCAAAGGGATCCGAAATATCTGTACTCAGATTCCACAGAAATAAGGCTAGCAAAGAGATCCACGAAATACACATGTAACTCTGTGAGATGAATTAACAGAACACTAAGCAGTTTCTCAGAAAGCTTCCTTGCAGATTTCATCTGAGGATAGATCCTTTTTCACTGTATCCCTCTACGGGCTTCCAAATATCACTTTGCCAATTCCACAAGAACTGTCTTTGCCAAAGGCTTCTTGAGGGTAAAGCTGTAACTCTGTGAGATGATTTCACAGAACACAGAGAAATTTCTCAGAAAGCTTGTTTCTCTTTGTTATCGGAGGATATTTCCTTTGGCCCTATTGTCTTCAAAGGGATCCGAAATATCTGTTCTCAGATTCCTCAGAAATAAGACTAGAAAAGAGATCCACGAAATACACATGTAACTCTGTGAGATGAATTAACAGAACACTAAGCAGTTTCTCAGAAAGTTTCCTTCCAGATTTCATCTGAGGATATTTCCTTTTTCACCATAGCCCTCTAAGGGCTTCCAAATGTCACTTTGCCAATTCCACAGGAACTGTCTTAGCGAAAGGCTTCTTGAGGGGAAAGCTGTAACTCTGTGAGATGATTTCACAGAACACAAAGAAGTTTCTCAGAAAGCCTCTTTCCCTCTGTTATCGGAGGATATTTCCTTTGGCCCTATATTCTTCAATGGGATCCGACATATCTGTTCTCTGATTCCACAGAAATAAGGCTAGCAAAGAGGTATACGAAATACACATGTAACTCTGTGACATGAGTTATCAGAACACTAAGCAGTTTCTCAGAAAGCTTCTTTCCAGATTTCATCTGAGGATATATCCTTTTTCAAGATATCCCTCTATGGGCTTCCAAATATCACATTGCCAATTCCACAAGAACTGTCTTAGGAAAGGCTTCTTGAGGGGAAAGCTGTAACTCTGTGAGATGATTTCACAGAACACAAAGAAGTTTCTCAGAAAGCTTCTTTCTCTTTGTTATCGGAGGATATTTCCTTTGGCCCTATAGTCTCCAATGGGATCCCAAATATCTGTTCTCAGATTGCACAGAAATAAGGCTAGCAAAGAGATCCACGAAATACACATGTAATTCTGTGAGATGAATTAACAGAACACTGAGCAGTTTCTCAGAAAGTTTCTTTCCAGATTTCATCTGAGGATATTTCCTTTTTCACCATAGCCCTCTATGGGCTTCCAAATATCACTTTGCCAATTCCACAAGAACTGTCTTAGCGAAAGGCTTCATGAGGGGAAAGCTGTAACTCTGTGAGATGATTTCACAGAACACAAAGAAGTTTCTCTGAAAGCTTCTTTCTCTTTGTTATCGGAGGATATTTCCTTTGGCCCTATAGTCTTCAAAGGGATCAGAAATATCTGTACTCAGATTCCACAGAAATAAGGCTAGCAAAGAGATCCACGAAATACACATGTAACTCTGTGAGATGAATTAAGAGAACACTAAGCAGTTTCTCAGAAAGCTTCTTTCCAGATTTCATCTCAGGGTATTTCCTTTTTCGCCGTAGCCCTCTTTGGGCTTCCAAATATCACTTTGCGAATTCCACAAGAACTGTCTTAGCGAAAGGCTTCTTGAGGGGAAAGCTGTAACTCTGTGAGATGATTTCACAGAACACGAAGAAGTTTCTCATAAAGCTTCTTTCTCTTTGTTATCGGAGGATATTTCCTTTGGCCCTATAGTCTTCAAAGGATCGGAAATATGTGTTCTCAGATTCCACAGAAATAAGCCTAGCAAAGAGATCCACGAAATACACATGTAACTCTGAGAGATGAATTAACAGAACACTAAGCAGTTTCTCAGAAAGCTTCTTTCCAGATTTCATCTGAGGATATTTCCTTTTTCACCATAGCCCTCTATGGGCTTCCAAATATCACTTTGCCAATTCCACAAGAACTGTCTTAGGGAAAGGCTTCTTGAGGGGAAAGCTCTAACTCTGTGAGATGATTTCACAGAACACAAAGAAGTTTCTCAGAAAGCTTCTTTCTCTTTGTTATCGGAGGATATTTCCTTTGGCCCTAGAGTCTTCAAAGGGATCCGAAATATCTGTACTCAGATTCCACAGAAATAATGCTAGCAAAGAGATCCACGAAATACACATGTAACTCTGTGAGATGAATTAACAGAACACTAAGCAGTTTCTCAGGAAGCTTCTTTCCAGATTTCATCTGAGGATATTTCCTTTTTCACCATAGCCCTCTATGGGCTTCCAAATATCACTTTGACAATTCCACAAGAACTGTCTTAGCGAAAGACTTCTTGAGGGGAAAGCTCTAACTCAGTGAGATGATTTCACAGAACACAAAGAAGTTTCTCAGAAAGCTTCTTCCTCTTTGTTATCGGAGGATATTTCCTTTGGCCCTGTAGTCTTCAAAGGGATCCGAAATATCTGTACTCAGATTCCACAGAAATAAGGCTAGCAAAGAGATACACGAAATACACATGTAACTCTGTGAGATGAATTAGCAGAACACTAAGCAGTTTCTCAGAAAGCTTCTTTCCAGATTTCATCTCAGGATATTTCCTTTTTCACTGTAGCCCTCCATGGGCTTCCAAATATCACTTTGCCAATTCCACAAGAACTGTCTTAGCGAAAGGCTTCTTGAGGGGAAAGCTGTAACTCTGTGAGATGATTTCACAGAACACAAAGAAGTTTCTCAGAAAGCTTCTTTCTCGTTGTTATTGGAGGATATTTCCTTTAGCCCTATAGTCTTCAAAGGGATCCGAAATATCTGTACTCAGATTCCACAGAAATAAGGCTAGCAAAGAGATCCACGAAATACACATGTAACTCTGTGAGATGAATTAACAGAACACTAAGCAGTTTCTCAGAAAGGTTCTTTCCAGATTTCATCTGAGGATATTTCCTTTTTCACCATAGCCCTCCATGGGCTTCCAAATATCACTTTGCGAATTCCACAAGAACTGTCTTAGCGAAAGGCTTCTTGAGGCGAAAGCTGTAACTCTGTGAGATGATTTCACAGAACACAAAGAAGTTTCTCTGAAAGCTTCTTTCTCTTTGTTATCGGAGGATATTTCCTTTGGCCCTATAGTCTTCAAAGGGATCCGAAATATCTGTACTCAGATTCCTCAGAAATAAGGCTAGCAAAGAGATCCACGAAATATACATGTAACTCTGTGAGATGAATTAACAGAACACTAAGCAGTTTCTCAGAAAGCTTCTTTCCAGATTTCATCTGAGGATATTTCCTTTTTCTCCTTAGCCATCTATGGGCTCCCAAATATCTCTTTGCGAATTCCACAAGAACTGTCTTAGCGAAAGGCTTCTTGAGGGGAAAGCTGTAACTCTGTGAGATGATTTCACAGAACACAAAGAAGTTTCTCAGAAAGCTTCTTTCTGTTTGTTATCTGAGGATATTTCCTTTTTCCCTATAGTCTTCAAAGAGATCCGAAATATCTGTTCTCAGATTTCAAAGAAAAAAGGCTAGCAAAGAGATCCATGAAATACACATGTAACCCTGTGAGATGAATTAACAGAACACTAAGCAATTTCTCAGAAAGCTTCTTTCCAGATTTCATCTGAGGATATTTCCTTTTTCACCATAGCCCTCTATGGGCTTCCAAATATCACTTTGCGAATTCCACAAGAACTGTCTTAGTGAAAGGCTTTTTGAGGGGAAAGCTCTAACTCTGTGATATGATTTCACGGAACACAAAGAAGTTTCTCAGAAAGCTTCTTTCTCTTTGTTATCGGAGGATATTTCCTTTGGCCCTAGAGACTTCAAAGGGATCCGAAATATCTGTACTCAGATTCAACAGAAATAAGGCTAGCAAAGAGATCCACGAAATACACATGTAACTCTGTGAGATGATTTCAGAGAACACAAAGAAGTTTCCCAGAAAGCTTCTTTCTCTTTGTTATCGGAGGATATTTCCTTTGGCCCTAGAGTCTTCAAAGGGATCCGAAATATCTGTTCTCAGATTCCTCAGAAATAAGGCTAGCAAAGAGATCCACGAAATAAACATGTAACTCGTTGAGTTGAATTAACAAAACACTAAGCAGTTTCTCAGAAAGCTTCTTTCCAGATTTCATCTAAGGATATTTCCTTTTTCACCGTAGACCTCTATGGGCTTCCAAATATCACTTTTCCAATTCCAAAAGAACTGTCTTAGCGAAAGGCTTCTTGAGGGGAAAGCTGCAACTCTGTGAGATGATTTCACAGAACACAAAGAAGTTTCTCAGAAAGCTTCTTTCGCTTTGTTATCCGAGGATATTTCCTTTGGACCTAGAGTCTTCAATGGGATCCGAAATATCTGTTCTCAGATTCCACAGAAATAAGGCTAGCAAAGAGATCAACGAAATACACATGTAACTCGGTGAGATGAATAAACAGAACACTAAGCAGATTCTCAGAAAGCTTCTTTCCAGATTTCATCTGAGGATATTTCCTTTTTCACCAAAGCCCTCTAAGGGCTTCCAAATATCACTTTGCCAATTCCACAAGAACTGTCTTAGCGAAAGGCTTCTTGAGGAGAAAGCTGTAACTCTGTGAGATGGTTTCACAGAACACAAAGAAGTTTCTCAGAAAGCTTCTTTCTCTTTGTTATCCGAGGATATTTCCTTTGGCCCTATAGTCTTCAAAGGGATCCGAAATATCTGTTCTCAGATTCCACAGAAATAAGGCTAGAAAAGAGATCCACGAAATACACATGTAACTCTGTGAGATGAATTGAAAGAACACTAAGCAGTTTCTCAGAAAGCTTCTTTCCAGATTTCATCTGAGGATGTTTCCTTTTTCACCGTAGCCCTCTATGGGCTTCTAAATATCACTTTTCCAATTCCACAGGAACTGTCTTAGCGAAATGCTTCTTGAGGGGAAAGCTGTAACTCTGTGAGGTGATTTCACAGAACACAAAGAAGTTTCTCAGAAAGCTTCTTTCTCTTTGTTATCGGAGGATAATTCCTTTGGCCCTATAGTCTTCAATGGGATGCGAAATATCTGTTCTCAGATTCCACAGAAATAAGGCTAGCAAAGAGATCCACGAAATACACATGTAACTCTTTGAGATGAATTAACAGAACACTAAGCAGTTTCTCAGAAGGCTTCTTTCCAGATTTCATCTCAGGAGATTTCCTTTTTCACCATAGCCCTCTATGGCCTTCCAAATATCAGTTTGCCAATTCCACAAGAACTGTCTTAGCGAAAGGCTTCTTGAGGGGAAAGCTGTAACTCTGTGAGATGATATCACAGAACACAAAGAAGTTTCTCAGAAAGCTTCTTTCTCTTTGTCATCGGAGGATATTTCCTTTGGCCCTATATTCTTCAAAGGGATCCGAAATATCTGTTCTCCGATTCCACAGAAATAAGGCTAGCAAAGAGATCCACAGAATACACATGTAACTCTGTGAGATGAATTAACAGAACACTAAGCAGATTCTCAGAAAGCTTCTTTCCAGATTTCATCTGAGGATATTTCCTTTTTCACCAAAGCCCTCTAAGGGCTTCCAAATATCACTTTGCCAATTCCACAAGAACTGTCTTAGCGAAAGGCTTCTTGAGGAGAAAGCTGTAACCCTGTGAGATGATTTCACAGAACACAAAGAAGTTTATCAGAAAGCTTCTTTCTCTTTGTTATCGGAGAATATTTCCTTTGGCCCTATAGTCTTCAAAGGGATCCGAAATATCTGTTCTCAGATTCCAAAGAAATAAGGGTAGCAAAGAGATCCACGAAATACACATGTAACTCTGTGAGATGAATTAACAGAACACTGAGCAGTTTCTCAGAAAGCTTCTTTCCAGATTTCATCTGAGGATATTTCCTTTTTCGCCCTAGCCCTCTATGGGCTTCCAAATATCACTTTGCCAATTCCACAAGAACTGTCTTAGCGAAAGTCTTCTTGAGGGGAAAGCTGTAACTCTGTGAGATGATTTCACAAAACACAAAGAAGTTTCTCAGAAAGCTTCTTTCTCTTTGTTATCGGAGCATATTTCCTTTGGCCCTAGAGTCTTCAAAGGGATCCGAAATATCTGTTCTCAGATACCTCAGAAATAAGGCTAGAAAACAGATCCACGAAATACACATGTAACTCTGTGAGATGAATTAACAGAACACTAAGCAGTTTCTCAGAAAGCTTCTTTCCAGATTTCATCTGAGGATATTTCCTTTTTCTCCATAGCCCTCTATGGGCTTCCAAATATGACATTGCCAATTCCACAAGAACTGTCTTAGCGAAAGGCTTCTTGAGGGGAAAGCTGTAACTCTGTGAGATGATTTCACAGAACACAAAGAAGTTTCTCAGAAAGCTTCTTTCTCTTTGTTATCGGAGGATATTTCCTTTGGCCCTATAGTCTTCAAAGGGATCCGAAATATCTGTTCTCAGATTCCACAGAAATAAGGCTAGCAAAGAGATCCAGGAAATACACATGTAACAATGTCAGATGAATTAACAGAACACTAAGCAGTTTCTCAGAAATCTTCTTTCCAGATTTCATCTGACGATATTTCCTTTTTCTCCATTGCCCTCTAAGGGCTTCCAAATATCACTTTGCCAATTCCACAAGAACTGTCTTATCGAAAGGCTTCTTGAGGGGAAAGCTGTAACTCTGTGAGATGATTTCACAGAACACAGAGAAGTTTCTCAGAAAGCTTCTTTCTCTTTGTTATCCGAGGATATTTCCTTTGGCCCTATAGTCTTCAAAGGGATCCGAAATATCTGTTCTCAGATTCCTCAGAAATAAGGCTAGAAAGGAGATCCACGAAATACACATGTAACTCTGTGAGATGAATTAACAGAACACTAAGCAGTTTCTCAGAAACCTGTTTCCAGATTTCATCTGAGGATATTTCCTTTTTCACCATAGCCCTCTATGGGCTTCCAAATATCACTTTGCCAATTCCACAGGAACTGTCTTAGCGAAAGGCTTCTTGAGGGGAAAGCTGTACCTCTGAGAGATGATTTCACAGAACACAAAGAAGTTTCTCAGAAGGCTTCTTTCGGTTTGTTATCGGAGGATATTTACTTTGGCCCTATAGTCTTCAAAGGGATCCGAAATATCTGTTCTCCGATTCCACAGAAATAAGGCTAGCAAAGAGATCCACGAAATACACATGTAACACTGTGAGATGAATTAACAGAACACTAAGCAGTTTCTCAGAAAGCTTCTTTCCAGATTTCTTCTGAGGATATTTCCTTTTTCAACGTAGCCCTCTATGGGCTTCCAAATATCACTTTGCCAATTCCAAAAGAACTGTCTTAGCAAATGGCTTCTTGAGCGGAAAGCTGTAACTCTGTGAGGTGATTTCACAGAACACAAAGAAGTTTCTCAGAAATCTTCTTTCTCTTTGTTATCAGAGGATATTTCCTTTGGCTCCAGAGCCCTCAAAGGGATCCGAAATATCTGTTCTTAGATTCCTCAGAAATAAGACTAGTAAATAGATCCACAAAACACAGATGTAAGTCTGTGAGATGAATTAACAGAACACTAAGCAGTTTCTCAGAAAGCTTCTTTCCAGATTTAATGTGAGGATATTTCCTTTTTCACCATAGCCCTCTATGGGCTTCCAAATATCAGTTTGCCAATTCCACAAGTACTGTCTTAGCGTAAGGCTTCTTGAGGGGAAAGCTGTAACTCTGTGAGATGATTTCACAGAACACAAAGAAGGGTCCCAGAAAGCTACTTTCTCTTTTTTATGGAGGATATTTCCTTTGGCCCTATAGTCTTCAAAGGGATCCGAAATATCTGTTCTCAGACTCCACAGAAATAAGGCTAGCAAGGAGATCCATGAAATACACATGTAACTCTGTGAGATGAATTAACAGAGCACTAAGCAGTTTCTCAGAAAGCTTCTTTCCAGATTTCATCTGAGGATATTTCCTTTTTCTCTATAGCCCTCTAAGGGCTTCCAAATATCACTTTGCCAATTCCACAAGAACTGTCTTAGCGAAAGGCTTCTTGAGGGGAAAGCTGTAACTCTGTGAGATGATTTCACAGAACACAGAGAAGTTTTTCAGAAAGCTTCTTTCTCTTTTTTATCGGAGGATATTTCCTATGGCCTTATGGTCTTCAAAGGGATCCGAAATATCTGTTCTCAGATTCCTCGGAAATAAGGCTAGAAAAGAGATCCAAGAAATACACATGTAACCCTGTGAGATGAATTAACAGAACACTAAGCAGTTTCTCAGAAACCTCTTTCCAGATTTCATCTGAGGATATTTCCTTTTTCACCGTAGCCCTGTATGGGCTTCCAAATATCACTTTGCCAATTCCACAGGAACTGTCTTAGCGAAAGGATTTTTGAGGGGAAAGCTGTAACTCTGTGAGATGATTTCACAGAACACAAAGAAGTTTCTCAGAAAGCATCTTTCTCTTTGTTATCGGAGGATATTTCCTTTGGCCCTATAGTCTTCAAAGGGATCCGATATATCTGTTCTCCGATTCCACAGAAACAAGGCTAGAAAAGAGATCCACTAAATACACATGTAACTCTGTGAGATGAATTAACAGAACACTAAGCAGTTTCACAGAAAGCTTCTTTCCAGATTTCATCTGAGGATATTTCCTTTTTCACAATAGCCCTCTATGGGCTTCCAAATATCACTTTGCCAATTCCACAAGAAATGTCTTAGCAAAAGGCTTCTTGAGGGGAAAGCTGTAACTCTGTGTGGTGATTTCACAGAACACAAAGAAGTTTCTCAGAAAGCTTCTTTCTCTTTGTTATCGGAGGATATTTCCTTTGGCCCTAGAGCCTTCAAAGGGATCTGAAATATCTGTTCTCAGATTCCACAGAAATAAGGCTAGCAAAGAGATCCACGAAATACACATGTAACTCTGTGAGATGAATTAACAGAACACTAAGCAGTTTCACAGAAAGCTTCTTTCCAGATTTCATCTGAGGATATTTCCTTTTTCACCGTAGCCCTCTACGGGCTTTCAAATATCACTTTGCCAATTCCCCAAGAACTGTCTTAGCAAAAGGCTTCTTGAGGAGAAAGCTGTAACTCTGTGAGATGATTTCACAGAACACAAAAAAGTTTCTTAGATATCTTCTTTCTCTTTGTTATCGTAGGATATTTCCTTTGGCCCTATAGTCTTCAAAGGGATCCGAAATATCTGTTCTCAGATTCCACAGAAATAAGGCTAGCAAAGAGATCCACGAAATACACAGGTAACTCTGTGAGATGAATTAAAAGAACCCTAAGCAGTTTCTCAGAAAGCTTCTTTCTAGATTTCATCTGAGGATATTTCCGTTTTCACCATAGCCCTCTATGGGCTTCCAAATATCACTTTGCCAATTCCACAGGAACTGTCTTAGCGAAAGGCTTCTTGAGGGGAAAGCTGTAACTCTGAGAGATGATTTCACAGAACACAAAGAAGTTTCTCAGAAGGCTTCTTTCTGTTTGTTATCGGAGGATATTTACTTTGGCCCTATAGTCTTCAAAGGGATCCGAAATATCTGTTCTCCGATTCCACAGAAATAAGGCTAGCAAAGAGATCCACGAAATACACATGTAACTCTGTGAGATGAATTAACAGAACACTAAGCAGTTTCTCAGAAAGCTTCTTTCCAGATTTCTTCTGAGGATATTTCCTTTTTCAACGTAGCCCTCTATGGGCTTCCAAATATCACTTTGCCAATTCCACAAGACTGTCTTAGCAAATGGCTTCTTGAGCGGAAAGCTGTAACTCTGTGAGGTGATTTCACAAAACACAAAGAAGTTTCTCAGAAATCTTCTTTCTCTTTGTTATCAGAGGATATTTCCTTTGGCTCCAGAGCCCTCAAAGGGATCCGAAATATCTGTTCTTAGATTCCTCAGAAATAAGACTAGTAAATAGATCCACAAAACACAGATGTAAGTCTGTGAGATGAATTAACAGAACACTAAGCAGTTTCTCAGAAAGCTTCTTTCCAGATTTCATCTGAGGATATTTCCTTTTTCACCATAGCCCTCTATGGGCTTCCAAATATCAGTTTGCCAATTCCACAAGTACTGTCTTAGCGTAAGGCTTCTTGAGGGGAAAGCTGTAACTCTGTGAGATGATTTCACAGAACACAAAGAAGTGTCCCAGAAAGCTACTTTCTCTTTTTTATGGAGGATATTTCCATTGGCCCTATAGTCTTCAAAGGGATCCGAAATATCTGTTCTCAGATTCCACAGAAATAAGGCTAGAAAGGAGATCCATGAAATACACATGTAACTCTGTGAGATGAATTAACAGAGCACTAAGCAGTTTCTCAGAAAGCTTCTTTCCAGATTTCATCTGAGGATATTTCCTTTTTCTCTATAGCCCTCTATGGGCTTCCAAATATCACTTTGCCAATTCCACAAGAACTGTCTTAGCGAAAGGCTTCTTGGGGGGAAAGCTGTAACTCTGTGAGATGATTTCACAGAACACAGAGAAGTTTTTCAGAAAGCTTCTTTCTCTTTTTTATCGGAGGATATTTCCTATGGCCTTATGGTCTTCAAAGGGATCCGAAATATCTGTTCTCAGATTCCTCGGAAATAAGGCTAGAAAAGAGATCCACGAAATACACATGTAACTCTGTGAGATGAATTAACAGAACACTAAGCAGTTTCTCAGAAACCTCTTTCCAGATTTCATCTGAGGATATTTCCTTTTTCACCATAGCCCTGTATGGGCTTCCAAATATCACTTTGCCAATTCCACAGGAACTGTCTTAGCGAAAGGATTTTTGAGGGGAAAGCTGTAACTCTGTGAGATGATTTCACAGAACACAAAGAAGTTTCTCAGAAAGCATCTTTCTCTTTGTTATCGGAGGATATTTCCTTTGGCCCTATAGTCTTCAAAGGGATCCGATATATCTGTTCTCCGATTCCACAGAAACAAGGCTAGCAAAGAGATCCACGAAATACACATGTAACTCTGTGAGATGAATTAACAGAACACTAAGCAGTTTCACAGAAAGCTTCTTTCCAGATTTCATCTGAGGATATTTCCTTTTTCACCATAGCCCTCTATGGGCTTCCAAATATCACGTTGCCAATACCACAAGAACTGTCTTAGCAAAAAGCTTCTTGAGGGGAAAGCTGTAACTCTGTGAGATGATTTCACAGAACACAAAGAAGTTTCTCAGAAATCTTGTTCCTCTTTGTTATCGGAGGATATTTCCTTTGGCCCTAGAGCCTTCAAAGGGATCCGAAATATCTGTTCTCAGATTCCACAGAAATAAGGCTAGCAAAGACATCCACGAAATACACATGTAACTCTGTGAGATGAATTAACAGAACACTAAGCAGTTTCACAGAAAGCTTCTTTCCAGATTTCATCTGAGGTTATTTCCTTTTTCACCGTAGCCCTCTACGGGCTTTCAAATATCACTTTGCCAATTCCCCAAGAACTGTCTTAGCAAAAGGCTTCTTGAGGAGAAAGCTGTAACTCTGTGAGATGATTTCACAGAACACAAAGAAGTTTCTTAGAAATCTTCTTTCTCTTTGTTATCGTAGGATATTTCCTTTGGCCCTATAGTCTTCAAAGGGATCCGAAATATCTGTTCTCAGATTCCACAGAAATAAGGCTAGCAAAGAGATCCACGAAATACACAAGTAACTCTGTGAGATGAATTAACAGAACACTAAGCAGATTCTCAGAAAGCTTCTTTCCAGATTTCATCTGAGGATATTTCCTTTTTCACCATAGCCCTCTACTGGCTTCCAAATATCACTTTGCCAATTCCACAGGAGCTGTCTTAGAGAAAGGCTTCTTGAGGGGAAAGCTGTAACTCTGTGAGATGATTTCACAGAACACAAAGAAGTTTCTCAGAAAGCTTCTTTCTCTTTGTTATCGGAGGATATTTCCTTTGGCCCTAGATTCTTCAAAGGGATCCGAAATATCTGTTCTCAGATTCCTCAGAAAGAAGGCGAGAAAAGAGATCCACGAAATACACCTGTAGCACTGTGAGATGAATTAACAGAACACTAAGCAGTTTCTCAGAAAGCTTCCTTCCAGATTTTATCTGAGGATATTTCCTTTTTCACCATAGCCCTATGGGCTTCCAAATATCACTTTGCCAATTCCAAAGGAACTGTCTTAGCGAAAGGCTTCCAGAGGGGAAAGCTGTAACTCTGTGAGATGATTTCACAGAACACAAAGAAGTTTCTCAGAAAGCTTCTTTCTCTTTGTTATCGGAGGATATTTCCTTTGGCCTTATGGTCTTCAAAGGGATCCGAAATATCTGTTCTCATATTCCTCAAAAATAAGGCTAGAAAAGAGATCCACGAAATACACAGGTAACTCTGTGAGATGAATTAGCAGAACACTAAGCAGTTTCTCAGAAAGCTTCTTTCCAGATTTCATCTGAGGATATTTCCTTTTTCACCATAGTCCTCTATGGGCTTCCAAATATCACTTTGCCAATTCCACAGGAACTGTCTTAGCGAAAGGCTTCTTGAGGGGAAAGCTGTAACTCTGTGAGATGATTTCACAGAACACAAAGAAGTTTCTCAGAAAGCTTCTTTCTCTTTGCTATCGGAGGATATTTCTTTGGCCCTATAGTTTTCAAAGGGATCCGAAATATCTGTTCTCAGATTCCACAGAAATGAGGCTAGCAAGGAGATCCACGAAATGCCCATATAACTCTGTGAGATGAATTAACAGAATACTAAGCAGTTTCTCTGAAAGCTTCTTTCCAGATTTCATCTGAGGATATTTCCTTTTTCAACGTAGCCCTCTATGGGCTTCCAAATATCAGTTTGCCAATTCCACAAGAACTGTCTTAGCGAAAGGCTTCTTGAGGGGAAAGCTGTAACTCTGTGAGATGATTTCACAGAACACAAAGAAGTTTCTCAGAAAGCTTCTTTCGCTGTGTTATCCGAGGATATTTCCTTTGGACCTAGAGTCTTCAATGGGATCCGAAATATCTGTTATCAGATTCCACAGAAATAAGGCTAGCAAAGAGATCAACGAAATACACATGTAACTCTGTGAGATGAATAAACAGAACACTAAGCAGATTCTCAGAAAGCTTCTTTCCAGATTTCATCTGAGGATATTTCCTTTTTCACCAAAGCCCTCTAAGGGATTCCAAATATCACGTTGCCAATTCCACAAGAACTGTCTTAGCGAAAGGCTTCTTGAGGAGAAAGCTGTAACTCTGTGAGATGATTTCACAGAACACAAAGAAGTTTATCAGAAAGCTTCTTTCTCTTTGTTATCGGAGGATATTTCCTTTGGCCCTAGAGTCTTCAAAGGGATCCGAAATATCTGTTCTCAGATTCCACAGAAATTTGGCTAGCAAAGAGATCCACGAAATACACATGTCACTCTGTGAGATGAATTAACCGAACACTAAGCAGTTTCTCAGAAAGCTTCTTTCCAGATTTCATCTGAGGATATTTCCTTTTTCACCGTAGCCCTCTTTGGGCTTCCAAATATCACTTTGCCAATTCCACAAGAACTGTCTTAGCGAAAGGCTTCTTGAGGGGAAAGCTGTAACTCTGTGAGATGATTTCACAGAACACAAAGAAGTTTCTCAGAAAGCTTCTTTCTCTCTGTTATCGGAGGATATTTCCTTTGGCCCTATTGTCTTCAAAGGGATCCGAAATATCTGTTCTCAGATTCCAAAGAAATAAGGCTAGCAAAGAGATCCACGAAATACACATGTAACTCTGTGAGATGAATTAACAGAACACTAAAGAGTTTCTCAGAAAGCTTCTTTCCAGATTTCATCTGAGGATATTTCCTTTTTTGCCATAGCCCTCTATGGGCTTCCAAATATCACTTTGCCAATTCCACAAGAACTGTCTTAGCGAAAGGTTTCTTGAGGGGTAAGCTGTAACTCTGTGAGATGATTTCACAGAACACAAAGAAGTTTCTCAGAAAGCTTCTTTCTCTTTGTTATCGGAGCATATTTCCTTTGGCCCTATTGTCTTCAAAGGGATCTGAAATATCTGTTCTCAGATTCCTCAGAAATAAGGCTAGAAAAGAGATCCACGAAATACACATGTAACTCTGTGAGATGAATTAACAGAACGCTAAGCAGTTCCTCAGAAAGCTTCTTTCCAGATTTCATCTGAGGATATTTCCTTTTTAACCATAGCCCTCTATGGGCTTCCAAATATCACTTTGCCAATTCCACAAGAACTGTCTTAGCGAAAGGCTTCTTGAGGGGAAAGCTGTACCTCTGTGAGTTGATTTCACAGAACACAAAGAAGTTTCTCAGAAAGCTTCTTTCTCTTTGTTATCGGAGGATATTTCCTTTGGCCGTATAGTCTTCAATGGGATCCGAAATACCTGTTCTCACATTCCGCAGAAATGAGGCAAGCAAAGAGATCCACGAAATACAGATGTAACTCTGTGAGATGAATTAACAGAACACTAAGCAGTTTCTCAGAAATCTTCTTTCCAGATTTCATCTGAGGAGATTTCCTTTTTCACCATAGCCCTTTATGGGCTTCCAAATATCACTTTGCCAATTCCACAAGAACAGTCTTAGTGAAAGGCTTCTTGAGGGGAAAGCTGTAACTCTGTGAGATGATTTCACAGAACACAAAGAAGTTTCTCTGAAAGCTTCTCTCTCCTTGTTATCGGAGGATATTTCCCTTGGCCCTAGAGTCGTCAAAGGGATCCGAAATATCTGTTCTCAGATTCCTCAGAAATAAGGCTAGAAAAGAGATCCACGACATACACATGTAACTCTATGAGATGAATTAACAGAACACTAAGCAGTTTCTCTGAAAGCTTCTTTCCAGATTTCATCTGAGGATATTTCCTTTTTCAACGTACCCCTCTATGGGCTTCCAAATACCACTTTGCCAATTCCACAGGAAGTGTCTTAGCGAAAGGCTTCTTGAGGGGAAAGCTGTAACACTGTGAGATGATTTCCCAGAACACAAAGAAGTTTCTCAGAAAGGTTCTTTCTGTTTGTTATCGGAGGATATTTCCTTTGGCCCTATAGTCTTCAAAGGGATCCGAAATATCTGTTCTCAGATTCCACAGAAATAAGGCTAGAAAAGAGATCCACGAAATACACATGTAACTCTGTGAGATGAATTAACAGAACACTAAGCAGTTTCCCAGAAAACTTCTTTCCAGATTTCATCTGAGGATATTTCCTTTTTCAACATAGCCCTCAAAGGGCTTCCAAATATCACTTTGCCAATTCCACAGGAACTGTCTTAGCGAAAGGCTTCTGGAGGGGAAAGCTGTAACTCTGTGAGATGATTTCACAGAACAGAAAGCAGTTTCTCAGAAAGCTTCTTTCTCTTTGTTATCGGAGGATATTACCTTTGGCCCTATAGTCTTCAAAGGGATCCGATATATCTGTTCTCAGATTCCACAGAAATAAGGCTAGCAAAGAGATCCACGAAATACACATGTAACTCTGTGAGATGAATTAACAGAACACTAAGCAGTTTCACAGAAAGCTTCTTTCCAGATTTCATCTGAGGATATTTCCTTTTTTGCCATAGCCCTCTATGGGCTTCCAAATATCACTTTGCCAATTCCACAAGAACTGTCTTAGCGAAAGGTTTCTTGAGGGGTAAGCTGTAACTCTGTGAGATGATTTCACAGAACACAAAGAAGTTTCTCAGAAAGCTTCTTTCTCTTTGTTATCGGAGCATATTTCCTTTGGCCCTATTGTCTTCAAAGGGATCTGAAATATCTGTTCTCAGATTCCTCAGAAATAAGGCTAGAAAAGAGATCCACGAAATACACATGTAACTCTGTGAGATGAATTAACAGAACGCTAAGCAGTTTCTCAGAAAGCTTCTTTCCAGATTTCATCTGAGGATATTTCCTTTTTCACCATAGCCCTCTATGGGCTTCCAAATATCACTTTGCCAATTCCACAAGAACTGTCTTAGCGAAAGGCTTCTTGAGGGGAAAGCTGTAACTCTGTGAGTTGATTTCACAGAACACAAAGAAGTTTCACAGAAAGCTTCTTTCTCTTTGTTATCGGAGGATATTTCCTTTGGCCGTATAGTCTTCAATGGGATCCGAAATACCTGTTCTCACATTCCGCAGAAATGAGGCAAGCAAAGAGATCCACGAAATACAGATGTAACTCTGTGAGATGAATTAACAGAACACTAAGCAGTTTCTCAGAAATCTTCTTTCCAGATTTCATCTGAGGAGATTTCCTTTTTCACCATAGCCCTTTATGGGCTTCCAAATATCACTTTGCCAATTCCACAAGAACAGTTTTAGCGAAAGGCTTCTTGAGGGGAAAGCTGTAACTCTGTGAGATGATTTAACAGAACACAAAGAAGTTTCTCTGAAAGCTTCTCTCTCTTTGTTATCGGAGGATATTTCCCTTGGCCCTGGAGTCTTCAGAGGGATCCGAAATATCTGTTCTCAGATTCCTCAGAAATAAGGCTAGAAAAGAGATCCACGAAATACACATGTAACTCTGTGAGATGAATTAACAGAACACTAAGCAGTTTCTCAGAAAGCTTCTTACCAGATTTCATCTGAGGATATTTCCTTTTTCACCAAAGCCCTCTAAGGGCTTCCAAATATCACTTTGCCAATTCCACAAGAACTGTCTTAGCGAAAGGCTTCTTGAGGAGAAAGCTGTAACTCTGTGAGATGATTTCACAGAACACAAAGAAGTTTATCAGAAAGCGTCTTTCTCTTTGTTATCGGAGGATATTTCCTTTGTCCCTATAGTCTTCAAAGGGATCCGAAATATCTGTTCTCAGATTCCACAGAAATGAGGCTACCAAAGAGATCCACGAAATACACATGTAACTCTGTGAGGTGAATTAACAGAACACTAAGCAGTTTCTCAGAAAGCTTCTTTCCAGATTTCATCTGAGGATATTTCCTTTTTCACCATAGCCCTCTACGCGCTTCCAAATATCACTTCGCCAATTCCTCAAGAACTGTCTTAGCGAAAGTCTTCTTGAGGGGAAATCTGTAACTCTGTGAGATGATTTCACAGAACACAAAGAAGTTTCTCAGAAAGCTTCTTTCTCTTTGTTATCGGAGGATAATTCCTTTGACCCTACATTCTTCAAAGGGATCCGAAATATCTGTTCTCAGATTCCAAAGAAATAAGGCTAGCAAAGAGATCCACGAAATACAGATGTAACTCTCTGAGATGAATTAACAGAACACTAAGCAGTTTCTCACAAAGCTTCTTTCCAGATTTCATCTGAGGATATTTCCTTTTTCACCATAGACCTCTATGGGCTTCCAAATATCACTTTGCCAATTCCACAGGAACTGTCTTAGCGAAAGGCTTCTTGAGGGGAAAGCTGTAACTCTGTGAGATGATTTCACAGAACACAAAGAAGTTTCTCAGAAAGCTTCTTTCTCTTTGTTATCGGAGGATATTTCCTTTGGCCCTATAGTCTTCAAAGGGATCCGAAGTATCTGTACTCAGATTCCACAGAAATAAGGCTAGCAAAGATACCCACGAAATACACATGTAACTCTGTGAGATGAATTAACAGAACACTAAGCAGTTTCTCAGAGAGCTTCTTTACATATTTCATCTGAGGATATTTCCTTTTTCACCATAGCCCTTTCCTGGCTTCCAAATATCACTTTGCCAATTCCACAGGAACTGTCTTAGCGAAAGGCTTCTTGAGGGGAAAGATGTAACTCTGAGAGATGATTGCACAGAACACAAAGAAGTTTCTCAGACAGCTTCTTTCTCTTTTTTATCGTAGGTTATTTCCTTTGGCCCTATAGTCTTCAAAGGGATCCGAAATATCTCTTCTCTGATTCTACAGAAATAAGGCTAGCAAAGAGATCCACGAAATACACATGTAACTTTGTGAGATGAATTAACAGAACACTTAGCAGTTTCTCAGAAAGCTTCTTTCCAGATTTCATCTTAGGATATTTCCTTTTTCACCAGAGCCCTCTATGGGTTTCCAAATATCACTTTGCCATTCCACAAGAACTGTCTTAGCGAAAGGCTTCTTGAGGGGAAAGTTGTAACTCTGTGAGGTGATTTCACAGAACACAAAGAAGTTTCTCAGAAAGCTTCTTTCTCTTTTTTATCGGAGGATATTTCCTTTGACCCTAGAGTCTTCAAAGGGATCCGAAATATCTGTTCTCGGATTCCTCAGAAATAAGGCTAGAAAAGAGATCCACGAAATACACATGTAACTCTGTGAGATGAATTAACAAAACACTGAGCAGTTTCTCAGAAAGTTTCTTTCCAGATTTCATCAGAGGATATTTCCTTTTTCACCGTAGCCCTTTACTGGCTTCCAAATATCACTTTACCAATTCCACAGGAACTGTCTTAGAGAAAGGCTTTTTGAGGGGAAAGCTGTAATTCTGTGAGATGATTTCACAGAACACAAAGAAGTTTCTCAGAAAGCTTCTTTCTCTTTGTTATCGGAGGATATTTCCTTTGGCCCTATAGTCTTCAAAGGGATCCGAAATATCTGTTCTCAGATTCGTCAGAAATAAGGCTAGAAAAGAGATCCACGAAATACACATGTAACTCTGTGAGATGAATTAACAGAACACTAAGCAGTTTCTCAGAAAGCTTCTTTCCAGATTTCATCTGAGGATATTTCCTTTTTCACCATAGCCCTCTATGGGCTTCCAAATATCACTTTACCAATTCCACAGGAACGGTCTTAGCGAAAGGCTTCTTGAGGCGAAAGCTGTATCTCTGTGAGATGATTTCACAGAGCACAAAGAAGTTTCTCAGAAAGCTTCTTTCTCTTTGTTTTCAGAGGATATTTCCTTTGGCCCTATAGTCTTCAAAGGGATCCGAAATATCTGTTCTCAGATTCCACACAAATAAGGCTAGCGAAGAGATGCACGAAATACACATGTAACTCTGTGAGATGAATTAACAGAACACTAAGCAGTTTCTCAGAAAGCTTCTTTCCAGATTTCATCTGAGGATATTTCCTTTTTCACCATAGCCCTCTACGGGCTTCCAAATATCACTTTGCGAATTCCACAAGAACTGTCTTAGCGATAGGCTTCTTGAGGGGAAAGCTGTAACTCTGTGAGATGATTTCACAGAACACAAAGAAGTTTCTCAGAAAGCTTCTTTCTCTTTGTTTTCGGAGGATATTTCCTTTGGCCCTATAGTCTTCAAAGGGATCCGAAATATCTGTTCTCAGATTCCACAGAAATAAGGCTAGCAAAGAGATCCACGAAATACACATGTAACACTGTGAGATGAATTAACAGAACACTAAGCAGTTTCTCAGAAAGCTTCTTTCCAGATTTCATCTGAGGATATTTCCTTTTTCACCAAAGCCCTCTAAGGGCTTCCAAATATCACTTTGCCAATTCCACAAGAGCTGTCTTAGCGAAAGCCTTCTTGAGGAGAAAGCTGTAACTCTGTGAGATGATTTCACAGAACACCAAGAAGTTTATCAGAAAGCGTCTTTCTCTTTGTTTTCGGAGGATATTTCCTTTCGCCCTATAGTCTTCAAAGGGATCCGAAATATCTGTTCTCTGATTCCACAGAAATGAGGCTACCAAAGAGATCCAGGAAATACACATGTAACTCTGTGAGGTGAATTAACAGAACACTAAGCAGTTTCTCAGAAAGCTTCTTTCCAGATTTCATGTGAGGATATTTCCTTTTTCACCATAGCCCTCTACGCGCTTCCAAATATCACTTCGCCAATTCCTCAAAAACTGTCTTAGCGAAAGTCTTCTTGAGGGGAAATCTGTAACTCTGGAGATGATTTCACAGAACACAAGGAAGTTTCTCAGAAAGCTTCTTTCTCTTTGTGATCGGAGGATATTTCCTTTGGCCCTATAGTCTTCAAAGGGATCCGAAATATCTGCTCTCAGATTCCAAAGAAATAATCCTAGCAAAGAGATCCACGAAATACAGATGTAACTCTCTGAGATGAATTAACAGAACACTAAGCAGTTTCTCAGAAAGCTTCTTCCAGATTTCATTTTGGATATTTCCTTTTTCACCATATCCCTCTATTGGCTTCCAAATATCACTTTGCCAATTCCACAGGAACTGTCTTAGCGAAAGTCATCTTGAGGGGAAAGCTGTAACTCTGTGAGATGATTTCACAGAACACAAAGAAGTTTCTCAGAAAGCTTCTTTCTCTTTGTTATCGGAGGATATTTCTTTTGGCCCTATAGTCCTCAAAGGGATCCGAAATATCTGTTCTCAGATTCCACAGAAATAAGGCTAGCAAAGAGATCCACGATATACAAATGTAACTCTGTGAGATGAATTAACAGAACACTAAGCAGTTTCTCAGAAAGCTTCTTTCCAGATTTCATCTGAGGATATTTCCTTTTTCACCGTAGCCCTTTACTGGCTTCCAAATATCACTTTACCAATTCCACAGGAACTGTCTTAGCGAAAGGCTTTTTGAGGGGAAAGCTGTAGTTCTGTGAGATGATTTCACAGAACACAAAGAAGTTTCTCAGAAAGCTTCTTTCTCTTTGTTTTCAGAGGATATTTCCTTTGCCCCTGTAGTCTTCAAAGGGATCCGAAATATTTGTTCTCAGATTCCACAGAAATAAGGCTAGCAAAGAGATCCACGAAATACACATGTAACACGGTGAGATGAATTAAGAGAACACTAAGCAGTTTCTCAGAAAGCTTCTTTCCAGATTTCATCTGAGGATATTTCCTTTTTCACCAAAGCCCTCTAAGGGCTTCCAAATATCACTTTGCCAATTCCACAAGAGCTGTCTTGGCGAAAGGTTTCTTGAGGAGAAAGCTGTAACTCTGTGAGATGATTTCACAGAACACCAAGAAGTTTATCAGAAAGCGTCTTTCTCTTTGTTATCGGAGGATATTTCCTTTCGCCCTATAGTCTTCAAAGGGATCCGAAATATCTGTTCTCAGATTCCACAGAAATGAGGCTACCAAAGAGATCCAGGAAATACACATGTAACTCTGTGAGGTGAATTAACAGAACACTAAGCAGTTACTCAGAACGCTTCTTTCCAGATTTCATCTGAGGATATTTCCTTTTTCACCATAGCCCTCTATGGGCTTCCAAATATCACTTTGCCAATTCCACAAGAACTGTCTTAGCGAAAGGCTTCTTGACGGGAAACCTGTAACTCTGTGAGATGATTTCACAGAACATAAAGAAGTTTCTCAGAAAGCTTCTTTCTCTTTGTAATCGGAGGATATTTATTTTGGCCCTATAGTCTTCAATGGGATCCGAAATATCTGTTCTCAGATCCCAAAGAAATAAGGCTAGCAAAGAGAACCACGAAATACACATGTAACTCTGTGAGATGAATTAACAGAACACTAAGCAAATTCTCAGAAAGCTTCTTTCCAGATTTCATCTGAGGATATTTCCTTTTTCACCAATGCCCTCTAAGGGCTTCCAAATATCACTTTGCCAATTCCATAAGAACTGTCTTAGCGAAAGGCTTCTTGAGGAGAAAGCTGTAACCCTGTGAGATGATTTCACAGAACACAAAGAAGTTTATCAGAAAGCTTCTTTCTCTTTTTTATCGGAGAATATTTCCTTTGGCCCTATACTCTTCAAAGGGATCCGAAATATGTGTTCTCAGATTCCAAAGAAATAAGGGTAGCAAAGAGATCCACGAAATACACATGTAACTCTGTGAGATGAATTAACAGAACACTGAGCAGTTTCTCAGAAAGCTTCTTTCCAGATTTCATCTGAGGATATTTCCTTTTTCGCCATAGCCCTCTATGGGCTTCCAAATATCACTTTGCCAATTCCACAGGAACTGTCTTAGCGAAAGGCTTCTTGAGGGGAAAGCTGTAACTCTGTGAGATGATTTCACAAAACACAAAGAAGTTTCTCAGAAAGCTTCTTTCTCTTTGTTATCGGAGCATATTTCCTTTGGCCCTATTGTCTTCAAAGGGATCTGAAATATCTGTTCTTAGATACCTCAGAAATAAGGCTAGAAAAGAGATCCACGAAATACACATGTAACTCTGTGAGATGAATTAACAGAACACTAAGCAGTTTCTCAGAAAGCTTCTTTCCAGATTTCATCTGAGGATATTTCCTTTTTCACCACAGCCCTCTACTGGCTTCCAAATATCACTTTGCCAATTCCACAGGAGCTGTCTTAGCGAAAGGCTTCTTGAGGGGAAAGCTGTAACTCTGTGAGATGATTTCACAGAACACAAAGAAGTTTCTCAGAAAGCTTCTTTCTCTTTGTTTTCGGAGGATATTTCCTTTGGCCCTATAGTCTTCAAAGGGATCCGAAATATCTCTTCTCAGATTCCACAGAAGTGAGGCTAGCAAAGAGATCCACGAAATACAAATGTAACTCTGTGAGATGAATTAACAGAACACTAAGCAGTGTCTAAGAAAGCTTCTTGCCAGATTTCATCTGAGGATATTTCCTTTTTCACCATACGCCTCTATGGGCTTCCAAATATCACTTTGCCAATTCCACAAGAACTGTCCTAGCGAAGGGCTTCTTGAGGGGAAAGATGTAACTCTGTGAGATGATTTCACAGAACACAAAGAAGTTTCTCAGAAAGCTTCTTTCTCTTTGTTATCGGAGAATATTTCCTTTGGCCCTATAGTCTTCAAAGGGATCCGAAATATCTGTTCTCAGAACCTCAGAAAGAAGGCTAGGAAAGAGATCCACGAAATATCCTGTAACACTGTGAGGTGAATTAACAGAACACTAAGCAGTTTCTCAGAAAGCTTCCTTCCAGATTTCATCTGAGGATATTTCCTTTTTCACCATAGCCCTATGGGCTTCCAAATATCACTTTGCCAATTCCAAAGGAACTGTCTTAGCGAAAGGCTTCCAGAGGGGAAAGCTGTAGCTCTGTGAGATGATTTCACAGAACACAAAGAAGTTTCTCAGAAAGCTTCTTTCTCTTTGTTATCGGAGGATATTTCCTTTGGCCTTATGGTCTTCAAAGGGATCCGAAATATCTGTTCTCATATTCCTCAAAAATAAGGCTAGAGAAGAGATCCACGAAATACACATGTAACTCTGTGAGATGAATTAACAGAACACTAAGCAGTTTCTCAGAAAGCTTCTTTCCAGATTTAATCTGAGGATATTTCCTTTTTCACCATAGTCCTCTATGGGCTTCCAAATATCACTTTGCTATTCCACAGGAACTGTCTTATCGAAAGGCTTCTTGAGGCGAAAGCTGTAACTCTGTGAGATGATTTCACAGAACACAAAGAAGTTTCTCAGAAAGCTTCTTTCTCTTTGTTATCGGAGGATATTTCTTTGGCCCTATAGTCTTCAAAGGGATCCGAAATATCTGTTCTCAGATTCCACAGAAATGAGGCTAGCAAAGAGATCCACGAAATGCCCATATAACTCTGTGAGATGAATTAACAGAACACTAAGCAGATTCTCAGAAAGCTTCTTTCCAGATTTCATCTGAGGATATTTCCTTTTTCACCAAAGCCCTCTAAGGGCTTCCAAATATCACCTTGCCAATTCCACAAGAACTGTCTTAGCGAAAGGCTTCTTGAGGAGAAAGCTGTAACTCTGTGAGATGATTTCACAGAACACAAAGAAGTTTATCAGAAAGCTTCTTTCTCTTTGTTATCGGAGGATATTTCCTTTGGCCCTAGAGTCTTCAAAGGGATCCGAAATGTCTGTTCTCAGATTCCTCAGAAATAAGACTAGCAAAGAGATCCACGAAATACACATGTAACTATGTGAGATGAATTAACAGAACACTAAGCAGTTTCACAGAAAGCTTCTTTCCAGATTTCATCTGAGGATATTTCCTTTTTCACCGTAGCCCTCTACGGGCTTTCAAATATCACTTTGCAAATTTCCCAAGAACTGTCTTAGCGAAAGGCTTCTTGAGGAGAAAGCTGTAACTCTGTGAGATGATTTCACAGAACACAAGGAAGTTTCTCAGAAAGCTTCTTTCTCTGTGTTGTCGGAGGATATTTTCTTTGGCCCTATAGTCATCAAAGAGGTCCCAAATATCTGTTCTCACATTCCAAAGAAATAAGGCTAGCAAAGAGATCCACGAAATACACATGTAACTCTGTGAGATGAATTGACAGAACACTAAGCAGTTACTCAGAAAGCTTCTTTCCAGATTTCATCTGAGGATATTTCCTTTTTCACCAGAGCCCTCTATGGGCTTCCAAATATCACTTTGCCAATTCCACAGGAACTGTCTTAGCGAAAGGCTTCTTGAGGGGAAAGCTGTAACTCTGTGAGATGATTTCACAGAACACAAAGAAGTTGCTCAGAAAGCTTCTTTCTCTTTTTTATCGTAGGATATATTCTTTGGCCTTATGGTCTACAAAGGGATCCCAAATATCTGTTATCAGATTCAACAGAAATAAGGCTAGCAAAGATATCCACGAAATACACATGTAACTCTGTGAGATGAATTAACAGAACACTAAGTAGTTTCACAGAAAGCTTCTTTCCAGATTTCATCTGAGGATATTTCCTTTTTCACTGTAGCCCTCTACGAGCTTTCAAATATCACTTTGCCAATTCCCCAAGAACTGTCTTAGCAAATGGCTTCTTGAGGAGAAAGCTGTGACTCTGTGAGATGATTTCACAGAACACAAACAAGTTTCCTAGAAAGCTTCTTTCTCTTTGTTATCGTAGGATATTTCCTTTGGCCCTAGAGGCTTCAAAGGGATCCGAAATATCTGTTCTCAGATTCCTCAGAAATAAGGCTAGCAAAGAGATCCACGAAATACAGATGTAACACTGTGAGATGAATTAACAGAACACTAAGCAGTTTCTCAGAAAGCTTCCTTCCAGATTTCATCTGAGGATATTTTCTTTTTCACCATAGCCCTCTATGGGCTTCCCAATATCACTTTGCCAATTCCACAAGAACTGTCTTAGCGAAAGGCTTCCAGAGGGGAAAGCTGTAACTCTGTGAGATGATTTCACAGAACACAAAGAAGTTTCTCAGAAAGCTTCTTTCTCTTTGTTATCGGAGGATATTTCTTTGGCCCTATAGTCTTCAAAGGGATCCGAAATATCTGTTCTCAGATTCCACAGAAATGAGGCTAGCAAAGAGATCCACGAAATGCCCATGTAACTCTGTGAGGTGAATTAACAGAACACTAAGCAGTTTCTCAGAAAGCTTCTTTCCAGATTTCATCTGAGGATATTTCCTTTTTCACCATAGCCCTCTATGGGCTTCCAAATATCACTTTGCCAATTCCACAAGAACTGTATTAGCGAAAGGCTTCTTGACGGGAAATCTGTAACTCTGTGAGATGATTTCACAGAACACAAAGAAGTTATCAGAAAGCTTCTTTCTCTTTGTAATCGGAGGATATTTATTTTGGCCCTGTAGTCTTCAATGGGATCCGAAATATCTCTTCTCAGATTCCACAGAAATAAGGCTAGGAAAGAGATCCACGAAATACACATGTAACTCTGTGAGATGAATTAAGAGAACACTAAGCAGATTCTCACAAAGCTTCTTTCCAGATTTCATGTGAGGATATTTCCTTTTTCACCAAAGCCCTCTAAGGGCTTCCAAATATCACTTTGCCAATTCCACAAGAACTGTCTTAGCGAAAGGCTTCTTGAGGAGAAAGCTGTAACCCTGTGAGATGATTTCACAGAACACAAAGAAGTTTATCAGAAAGCTTCTTTCTCTTTGTTATCGGAGAATATTTCCTTTGGCCCTATAGTCTTCAAAGGGATCCGAAATATCTGTTCTCAGATTCCAAGGAAATAAGGGTAGCAAAGAGATCCACGAAATACACATGTAACTCTGTGAGATGAATTAACAGAACACTGAGCAGTTTCTCAGAAAGCTTCTTTCCAGATTTCATCTGAGGATATTTCCTTTTTCGCCATAGCCCTCAATGGGCTTCCAAATATCACTTTGCCAATTCCACCAGAACTGTCTTAGCGAAAGGCTTCTTGAGGGGAAAGCTGCAACTCTGTGAGATGATTTCACAAAACACAAAGAAGTTTCTCAGAAAGCTTCTTTCTCTTTGTTATCGGAGCATATTTCCTTTGGCCCTATTGTCTTCAAAGGGATCTGAAATATCTGTTCACAGATTCCTCAGAAATAAGGCTAGAAAATAGATCCACGAAATACACATGTAACACTGTGAGATGCATTAACAGAACACTAAGCAGTTTCTCAGAAAGCTTCTTTCCAGATTGCATCTGAGGATATTTCCTTTTTCACCACAGCCCTCTAGTGGCTTCCAAATATCACTTTGCCAATTCCACAGGAGCCGTCTTAGCGAAAGTCTTCTTGAGGGGAAAGCTGTAACTCTGTGAGATGATTTCACAGAACACAAAGAAGTTTCTCAGAAAGCTTCTTTCTCTTTGTTTTCGGAGGATATTTCCTTTGGCCCTATAGTCTTCAAAGGGATCCGAAATATCTGTTCTCAGATTCCACAGCAGTGAGGCTAGCAAAGAGATCCACGAAATACACATGTAACTCTGTGAGATGTATTAACAGAACACTAAGCAGTTTCTCAGAAAGCTTCTTTCCAGATTTCATCTGAGGATATTTCCTTTTTCACCATACGCCTCTATGGGCTTCCAAATATCACTTTGCCAATTCCACAAGAACTGTCTTAGCGAAAGGCTTCTTGAGGGGAAAGATGTAACTCTGTGAGATGATTTCACAGAACACAAAGAAGTTTCTCAGAAAGCTTCTTTCTCTTTGTTATCGGAGAATATTTCCTTTGGCCCTTGAGTCTTCCAAGGGATCCGAAATATCTGTTCCCAGATTCCTCAGAAAGAAGGCTAGAAAAGAGATCCACGAAATACACATGAAAGTCTGTGAGATGAATTAACAGAACACTAAGCAGTTTCTCAGAAAGCTTCTTTCCAGATTTCATCTGAGGATATTTCCTTTTTCACCATAGCCCTCTACTGGCTTCCAAATATCACTTTGCCAATTTCACAGGAGCTGTCTTAGCGAAAGGCTTCTTGAGGGGAAAGCTGTAACTCTGTGAGGTGATTTCACAGAACACAAAGAAGTTTCTCAGAAAGCTTCTTTCTCTTTGTTATCGGAGGATATTTCCTTTGGCCCTATAGTCTTCAAAGGGATCCGAAATATCTGTTCTCAGATTCCTCAGAAAGAAGGCTAGAAAAGAGATCCACGAAATACACCTGTAGCACTGTGAGATGAATTAACAGAACACTAAGCAGTTTCTCAGAAAGCTTCCTTCCAGATTTCATCTGAGGATATTTCCTTTTTCACCAAAGTCCTCTATGGGCTTCCAAATATCACCTAGCCATTTCCACAAGAACTGTCTTAGCGAAAGGCTTCCAGAGGGGAAAGCTGTAACTCTGTGAGATGATTTCACAGAACACAAAGAAGTTTCTCAGAAAGCTTCTTTCTCTTTGTTATCGAAGGATATTTCTTTGGCCCTATAGTCTTCAAAGGGATCCGAAATATCTGTTCTCAGATTCCACAGAAATGAGGCTAGCAAAGAGATCCACGAAATGCCCATGTAACTCTGTGAGGTGAATTAACAGAACACTAAGCAGTTTCTCAGAAAGATTCTTTCCAGATTTCATCTGAGGATATTTCCTTTTTCACCATAGCCCTCTATGGGCTTCCAAATATCACTTTGCCAATTCCCCAAGAACTGTATTAGCGAAAGGCTTCTTGACGGGAAAGCTGTAACTCTGTGAGATGATTTCACAGAACACAAAGAAGTTTCTCAGAAAGCTTCTTTCTCTTTGTAATCGGAGGATATTTATTTTGGCCCTGTAGTCTTCAATGGGATCCGAAATATCTGTTCTCAGATTCCACAGAAATAAGGCTAGCAAAGAGATCCACGAAATACACATGTAACTCTGTGAGATGAATTAACAGAACACTAAGCAGATTCTCAGAAAGCTTCTTTCCAGATTTCATCTGAGGATATTTCCTTTTTCACCAAAGCCCTCTAAGGGCTTCCAAATATCACTTTGCCAATTCCACAAGAACTGTCTTAGCGAAAGGCTTCTTGAGGAGAAAGCTGTAACCCTGTGAGATGATTTCACAGAACACAGAGAAGTTTATCAGAAAGCTTCTTTCTCTTTGTTATCGGAGAATATTTCCTATGGCCCTATAGTCTTCAAAGGGATCCGAAATATCTGTTCTCAGATTCCAAAGAAATAAGGGTAGCAAAGAGATCCATGAAATACACATGTAACTCTGTGAGGTGAATTAACAGAACACTGAGCAGTTTCTCAGAAAGCTTCTTTCCAGATTTCATCTGAGGATATTTCCTTTTTCGCCATAGCCCTCAATGGGCTTCCAAATATCACTTTGCCAATTCCACAGGAACTGTCTTAGCGAAAGGCTTCTTGAGGGGAAAGCTGTAACTCTGTGAGATGATTTCACAAAACACAAAGAAGTTTCTCAGAAAGCTTCTTTCTCTTTGTTATCGGAGCATATTTCCTTTGGCCCTATTGTCTTCAAAGGGATCTGAAACATCTGTTCTCAGATTCCTCAGAAATGAGGCTAGAAAAGACATCCACGAAATACACATGTAACTCTGTGAGATGAATTAACAGAACACTAAGCAGTTTCTCAGAAAGCTTCTTTCCAGATTTCATCTGAGGATATTTCCTTTTTCACCACAGCCCTCTAGTGGATTCCAAATATCACTTTGCCAATTCCACAGGAGCTGTCTTAGCGAAAGGCTTCTTGAGGGGAAAGCTGTAACTCTGTGAGATGATTTCACAGAACACAAAGAAGTTTCTCAGAAAGCTTCTTTCTCTTTGTTTTCGGAGGATATTTCCTTTGGCCCTATAGTCTTCAAAGGGATCCGAAATATCTGTTCTCAGATTCCACAGAAGTGAGGCTAGCAAAGAGATCCACGAAATACACATGTAACTCTGTGAGATGAATTAACAGAACACTAAGCAGTTTCTCAGAAAGCTTCTTTCCAGATCATCTGAGGATATTTCCTTTTTCACCATACGCCTCTATGGGCTTCCAAATATCACTTTGCCAATTCCACAAGAACTGTCTAAGCGAAAGGCTTTTTGAGGGGAAAGATGTAACTCTGTGAGATGATTTCACAGAACACAAAGAAGTTTCTCAGAAAGCTTCTTTCTCTTTGTTATCGGAGAATATTTCCATTGGCCCTTGAGTCTTCCAAGGGATCCGAAATATCTGTTCCCAGATTCCTCAGAAAAAGGCTAGAAATGAGATCCACGAAATACACATGTAACTCTGTGAGATGAATTAACAGAACACTAAGGAGTTTCTCAGAAAGCTTCCTTCCAGATTTCATCTGAGGATATTTCCTTTTTCACCATAGTCCTCTATGGGCTTCCAAATATTACTTTGCCAATTCCACAGGAACTGTCTTAGCGAAAGGCTTCTTGAGGGGAAAGCTGTAACTCTGTGAGATGATTTCACAGAACACAAAGAAGTTTCTCAGAAAGCTTCTTTCTCTTTGTTATTGGAGGATATTTCTTTGGCCCTATAGTCTTCAAAGGGATCCGAAATATCTGTTCTCAGATTCCACAGAAATGAGGCTAGCAAAGAGATCCACGAAATGCCCATAAAACTCTGTGAGATGAATTAACAGAACACTAAGCAGTTTCTCTGAAAGCTTCTTTCCAGATTTCATCTGAGGAGATTTCCTTTTTCAACGTAGCCCTCTATGGGCTTCCAAATATCAGTTTGCCAATTCCACAAGAACTGTCTTAGCGAAAGGCTTCTTGAGGGGAAAGCTGTAACTCTGTGAGATGATTTCACAGAACACAAAGAAGTTTCTCAGAAAGCTTCTTTCTCTTTGTTATCGGAGGATATTTTCTTTGGACCTAGAGTCTTCAAAGGGATTCGAAATATCTGTTCTCAGATTCCACAGAAACTTGGCTAGCAAAGAGATCCACGAAATACACATGTCACTCTATGAGATGAATTAACCGAACACTAAGCAGTTTCTCAGAAAGCTTCTTTCCAGATTTCATCTGCGGATATTTCCTTTTTCACCATAGCCCTCTAAGGGCTTCCAAATACCACTTTGCCCATTCCACAGGAACTGTCTTAGCGAAAGGCTTCTGGAGGGGAAAGCTGTAACTCTGTGAGATGATTTCACAGAACACAAAGCAGTTTCTCAGAAAGCTTCTTTCACTTTGTTATCGGAGGATATTTCCTTTGGCCCTATAGTCTTCAAAGGGATCCGATATATCTGTTCTCAGATTCCACAGAAATAAGGCTAGCAAAGAGATCCACGAAATACACATGTAACTCTGTGAGATGAATTAACAGAACACTAAGCAGTTTCACAGAAAGCTTCTTTCCAGATTTCATCTGATTATATTTCCTTTTTCACCGTAGCCCTCTACGGGCTTTCAAATATCACTTTGCCAATTCCCAAGAACTGTCTTAGCGAAAGGCTTCTTGAGGAGAAAGCTGTAACTCTGTGAGGTGATTTCACAGAACACAAAGAAATTTCTCAGAAAGCTTCCTTGTCTGTGTTATCGGAGGATATTTTCTTTGGCCCTATAGTCATCAAAGAGGTCCCAAATATCTGTTCTCACATTCCAAAGATATAAGGCTAGCAAAGAGATCCACGAAATACACAAATAACTCTGTGAGATGAATTGACAGAACACTAAGCAGTTTCTCAGAAAGCTTCTTTCCAGATTTCATCTGAGGATATTTCCTGTTTCACCGTAGCCCTCTATGGGCTTCCAAATATCACTTTGCCAATTCCACAGGAACTGTCTTAGCGAAAGGTTTCTTGAGGGGAAAGCTGTAACTCTGTGAGATGATTTGACAGAACACAAAGAAGTTTCTCAGAAAGCTTCTTTCTCTTTTTTATATTAGGATATTTCCTCTGGCCCTATAGTCTTCAAAGGGATCCGAAATATCTGTTCTCAGATTCCAAAGAAATGAGGCTAGCAAAGAGATCCACGAAATACACATGTAACTCTGTGAAATGAATTAACACAACACTAAAGAGTTTCTCAGAAAGCTTCTTTCCAGATTTCATCTGAGGATATTTCCTTTTTCAACGTAGCCCTCTATGGGCTTCCAAATATCACTTTGCCAATTCCACAGGAACTGTCTTAGCGAAAGGCTTCTTGAGGGGAAAGCTGTAACTCTGTGAGATGATTTCACAGAACGCAAAGAAGTTTCTCAGAAAGCTTCTTTCTCTTTGTTATCGGAGGATATTTCCTTTGGCCCTAGAGTCTTCAAAGGGATCCGAAATATCTGTTCTCAGATTCCTGAGAAATATGGCTAGAAAAGAGATATACGAAATACACATGTAACTCTGTGAGATGAATTAACAGAACACTAAGCAGTTTCTCAGAAAGCTTCTTCCAGATTTCATCTTTGGATATTTCCTTTTTCACCATATCCCTCTATTGGCTTCCAAATATCACTTTACCAATTCCACAGGAACTGTCTTAGCGAAAGTCATCTTGAGGGGAAAGCTGTAACTCTGTGAGATGATTTCACAGAACACAAAGAAGTTTCTCAGAAAGCTTCTTTCTCTTTGTTATCGGAGGATATTTCTTTTGGCCCTATAGTCTTCAAAGGGATCCGAAATATCTGTTCTCAGATTCCACAGAAATAAGGCTAGCAAATAGATCCACGATATACACATGTAACTCTGTGAGATGAATTAACAGAACACTAAGCAGTTTCTCAGAAAGCTTCTTTCCAGATTTCATCTGAGGATATTTCCTTTTTCACCGTAGCCCTTTACTGGCTTCGAAATATCACTTTACCAATTCCACAGGAACTGTCTTAGCGAAAGGCTTCTTGAGTGGAAAGCTGTAACTCTGTGAGTTGATTGCACAGAACACAAAGAAGTTTCTCAGTAAGCTTCTTTCTCTTTGTTATCGTAGGATATTTCCTTTGGCCCTTTAGTCTTCAAAGGGATCCGAAATATCTCTTCTCAGATTCTACACAAATAAGGCTAGCAAAGAGATCCACGAAATACACATGTAACCCTGTGAGATGAATTAACAGAACACTTAGCAGTTTCTCAGAAAGCTTCTTTCCAGATTTCATCTGAGGATATTTCCTTTTTCACCATAGCCCTCTATGGGTTTCCAAATATCATTTTGCCATTCCACAAGAACTGTCTTAGCGAAAGGCTTCTTGAGGGGAAAGTTGTAACTCTGTGAGGTGATTTCACAGAACACAAAGAAGTTTCTCAGAAAGCTTCCTTCTCTTTGTTATCGGAGGATATTTCCTTTGGCCCTAGAGTCTTCAAAGGGATCCGAAATATCTGTTCTCAGATTCCTCAGAAACAAGGCTAGAAAAGAGATCCACGAAATACACATATAACTCTGTGAGATGAATTAACAGAACACTAAGCAGTTTCTCAGAAAGCTTCTTTCCAGATTTCATCTGACGATATTTCCTTTTTCACCATAGCCCTCTACTGGCTTCCAAATATCAATTTGCCAATTCCCCAGGAACTGTCTTAGCGAAAGGCTTCTTGAGGGGAAAGCTGTAACTCTGTGAGATGATTTCACTGAACACAAAGAAGTTTCTCAGAAAGCTTCTTTCTCTTTGTTATCGGAGGATATTTCCTTTCACCCTAGAGTCTTCAAAGGGATCCGAAATATCTGTTCTCAGATTCCTGAGAAATAAGGCTAGAAAAGAGATATATGAAATACACATGTAACTCTGTGAGATGAATTAACAGAACACTAAGCAGTTTCTCAGAAAGCTTCTTCCAGATTTCATCTTTGGATATTTCCTTTTTCACCATATCCCTCTATTGGCTTCCAAATATCACTTTGCCAATTCCACAAGAACTGTCTTAGCGAAAGGCTTCTTGAGGGGAAAGCTGTAACTCTGTGAGATGATTTCACAGAACACAAAGAAGTTTCTCAGAAAGCTTCTTTCTCTTTCTTATCGGAGGATATTTCTTTTGGCCTTATACTCTTCAAAGGGATCCGAAATATCTGTTCTCAGATTCCACAGAAATAAGGCTAGCAAAGAGATCCACGATATACACATGTAACTCTGTGAGATGAATAAACAGAACACTAAGCAGTTTCTCAGAAAGCTTCTTTCCAGATTTCATGTGAGGATATTTCCTTTTTCACCGTAGCCCTTTACTGGCTTCCAAATATCACTTTACCAATTCCACAGGAACTGTCTTAGCGAAAGGCTTTTTGAGGGGAAAGCTGTAATTCTGTGAGATGATTTCACAGAACACAAAGAAGTTTCTCAGAAAGCTTCTTTCTCTTTGTTATCGGAGGATATTTCCTTTGGCCCTAGAGTCTTCAAAGGGATCCGAAATATCTGTTCTCAGATTCGTCAGAAATAAGGCTAGAAAAGAGATCCACGAAATACACATGTAACTCTGTGAGATGAATTAACAGAATACTAAGCAGTTTCTCAGAAAGCTTCTTTCCAGATTTCATCTGAGGATATTTCCTTTTTCACCACAGCCCTCTACTGGCTTCCAAATATCACTTTACCAATTCCACAGGAACTGTCTTAGCGAAAGACTTCTTGAGGCGAAAGTTGTATCTCTGGGAGATGATTTCACAGAGCACAAAGAAGTTTCTCAGAAAGCTTCTTTCTCTTTGTTTTCAGAGGATATTTCCTTTGTCCCTATAGTCTTCAAAGGGATCCGAAATATCTGTTCTCAGATTCCACAGAAATAAGGCTAGCAAAGAGATCCACGAAATACACATGTAACACTGTGAGATGAATTAACAGAACACTAAGCAGTTTCTCAGAAAGCTTCTTTCCAGATTTCATCTGAGGATATTTCCTTTTTCACCAAAGCCCTCTAAGGGCTTCCAAATATCACTTTGCCAATTCCACAAGAACTGTCTTAGCGAAAGGCTTCTTGAGGAGAAAGCTGTAACTCTGTGAGATGATTTCACAGAACACCAAGAAGTTTATCAAAAAGCGTCTTTCTCTTTGTTATCGGAGGATATTTCCTTTCGCCCCATAGTCTTCAAAGGGATCCGAAATATCTGTTCTCAGATTCCACAGAAATGAGGCTACCAAAGAGATCCAGGAAATACACATGTAACTCTGTGAGGTGAATTAACAGAACACTAAGCAGTTTCTCAGAAAGCTTCCTTCCAGATTTCATGTGAGGATATTTCCTTTTTCACCATAGCCCTCTACGCGCTTCCAAATATCACTTCGCCTATTCCTCAAAAACTGTCTTAGCGAAAGTCTTCTTGAGGCGAAATCTGTAACTCTGGAGATGATTTCACAGAACACAAGGAACTTTCTCAGAAAGCTTCTTTCTCTTTGTGATCGGAGGATATTTCCTTTGGCCCTATAGTCTTCAAAGGGATCCGAAATATCTGCTCTCAGATTCCAAAGAAATAATCCTAGCAAAGAGATCCACGAAATACAGATGTAACTCTCTGAGATGAATTAACAGAACACTAAGCAGTTTTTCACAAAGCTTCTTTCCAGATTTCATCTGAGGATATTTCCTTTTTCACCATAGCCCTCTGTGGGCTTCCAAATATCACCTTGCCAATTCCACAGGAACTGTCTTAGCGAGAGGCTTCTTGAGGGGAAAGATGTAACTCTGTGAGATGATTTCACAGAACACAAAGAAGTTTCTCAGAAAGCTTCTTTCTCTTTGTTATCGGAGGATGTTTCCTTTGGCCCTATAGTCTTCAAAGGGATACGAAATATCTGTTCTCAGATTCCACAGAAATAAGGCTAGCAAAGATATCCACGAAATACACGTGTAACTCTGTGAGATGAATTAACAGAACACTAAGCAGTTTCTCAGAGTGCTTCTTTACAGATTTCATCTGAGGATATTTCCTTTTTCACCATAGACCTTTACTGACTTCCAAATATCACTTTGCCAATTCCACAGGAACTGTCCTAGTGAAAGGCTTCTTGAGGGGAAAGCTGTAACTCTGTGAGATGATTGCACAGAACACAAAGAAGTTTCTCAGAAAGCTTCCTTCTCTTTGTTATCGGAGGATATTTCCTTTGGCCCTATAGTCTTCAAAGGGATCCGAAATATCTGTTCTCAGATTCCTCAGAAATAATGGTAGAAAAGAGGTCCACGAAATACACATGTAACTCTGTGAGATGAATTAACAGAACTCTAAGCAGTTTCTCAGAAAGCTTCTTTCCAGATTTCATCTGAGGATATTTCCTTTTTCACCATAGCCCTTTATGGGCTTCCAAATATCACTTTGCCAATTCCACTGGAACTGTCTTAGCGAAAGGCATCTTGAGGGGAAAGCTGTAACTCTGTGAGATGATTTCACAGAACACAAAGAAGTTTCTCAGAAAGCTTCTTTCTCTTTGTTATCGGAGGATATTTCCTTTGGCCCTATAGTCTTCAAAGGGATCCGAAATATCTGTTCTCAGATTCCAAAGAAATAGGCTACCAAAGACATCCACGAAATACACATGTAACTCTGTGAGATGAATTAACAGAACACTAAGCAGTTTCCCAGAAAGCTTCTTTCCAGATTTCATCTGAGGAGATTGCCTTTTTCACCATAGCCCACTATGGGATTCAAATATCATTTTGCCAATTCCACAAGAACTGTCTTAGCGAAAGGCTTCTTGAGGGGAAAGCTGTAACTCTGTGAGATGATTTCACAAAACTTAAAGAAGTTTCTCAGAAAGCTTCTTTCACTTTGTTATCAGAGGATATTTCCTTTGGCCCCATAGTCTTCAAAGGGATCCGAAATATCGGTACTCAGATTCCACAGAAATAAGGCTAGCAAAGAGATCCACGAAATACACATGTAACTCTGTGAGATGAATTAACAGAACACTAAGCAGTTTCCCAGAAAGCTTCTTTCCAGATTTCATCTGAGGAGATTGCCTTTTTCACCATAGCCCTCTATGGGCTTCCAAATATCACTTTGCCAATTCCACAAGAACTGTCTTAGCGAAAGTCTTCTTGAGGGGAAAGCTGTAACTCTGTGAGATGATTTCACAGAACACAAAGAAGTTTCTCCGAAAGGTTCATTCTCTTTGTTATCGGAGGATATTTCCTTTGGCCCTAGAGTCTTCAAAGGGATCCGAAATATCTGTTCTCAGATTCCTCAGAAATAAGGCTAGAAAAGACATATACGAAATACACATGTAACTCTATGAGACGAATTAACAGAACACTAAGCAGTTTCTCAGAAAGCTTCTTTCCAGATTTCATCTGAGGATATTTCCTTTTTCACCATAGCCCTCTATTGGCTTCCAAATATCACTTTGCCAATTCCACAGAACTGTCTTAGCGAAAGGCATCTTGAGGGGAAAGCTGTAACTCTGTGAGATGATTTCACAGAACACAAGGAATTTTCTCAGAAAGCTTCTTTCTCTTTGTTATCGGAGGATATTTCCTTTGGCCCTATAGTCTTCAAAGGGATCCGAAATATCTGTTCTCAGATTCCACAGAAATAAGGCTAGCAAAGAGATTCATGAAATACACATGTAACTCTGTGAGATGAATTAACAGAACACTAAGCAGTTTCTCAGAAAGCTTCTTTCCAGATTTCATCAGAGGAGATTGCCTTTTTCACCATAGCCCTCTATGGGCTTCAAATATCACTTTGCCAATTCCACAAGAACTGTCTTAGCGAAAGGCTTCTTGAGGGGAAAGCTGTAACTCTGTGAGATGATTTCACAGAACACAAAGAAGTTTCTCAGAAAGCTTCTTTCTCTTTGTTATCGGAGGATATTTCCTTTTGCCCTATGGTCTTCAAATGGATTCGAAATATCTGTTCTCAGATTTCACAGAAATAAGGCTAGCAAAGAGATCCACGAAATACACATGTAACTCTGTGAGATGAATTAAGAGAACACTAAGCAGTTTCTCAGAAAGCTTCTTTCCAGATTTCATTTGAGGATATTACCTTTTTCACCGTAGCCCTCTATGGGCTTCCAAATATCACTTTGCCAATTCCACAAGAACTGTCTTAGCGAAAGGCTTCTAGAGGGGAAAGCTGTAACTCTCTGAGATGATTTCACAGAACACAAAAAGTTTCTCAGAAAGCTTCTTTCTATTTGTTATCGGACGATATTTCCTTTTGCCTTATAGTCTTCAAAGAGATCCCAAATATCTGTTCTCAGATTCCAAAGAAATAAGGCTAACAAGGAGATCCACGAAATACACATGTAACTCTGTGAGATGAATGAACAGAACACTAAGCAGTTTCTCAGAAAGCTTCTTTCCAGATTTCATCTGAGGATATTTCCTTTTTCACCATAGCCCTCTATGGGCTTCCAAATATCACTTTGCCAATGCCACAAGAACTGTCTTAGCGATAGGCTTCTTGAGGGGAAAGCTGTAACTCTGTGAGACGGTTTCAAAGAACACAAAGAAGTTTCTCAGATAGCTTCTTTCTCTTTGTTTTCGGAGGATATTTCCTTTGGCCCTATAGTCTTCAAAGCGATCCGAAATATCTGTTCTCAGATTCCAAAGAAATAAGGCTAGCAAAGAGATCCACGAAATACAGATGTAACTCTGTGAGATGAATTAACAGAACACTAAGCAGATTCTCAGAAAGCTTCCTTCCAGATTTCATCTGAGGATATTTCCTTTTTCACCAAAGCCCTCTAAGGGCTTCCAAATATCACTTTGCCAATTCCACAGGAACTGTCTTAGCGAAAGGCTTCTTGAGGAGAAAGCTGTAACTCTGTGAGATGATTTCACAGAACACAAAGAAGTTTATCAGAAAGCGTCTTTCTCTTTGTTATCGGAGGATATTTCCTTTGGCCCTATAGTCTTCAAAGGGATCCGAAATATCTGTTCTCAGATTCCACAGAAATGAGACTAGCAAAGAGATGCACGAAATACACATGTAACTCTGTGAGATGAATTAACAGAACACTATGCAGTTTCTCAGAGAGCTTCTTTGCAGATTTCATCTGAGGATATTTCCTTTTTCACCATAACCCTCTATGGGCTTTCAAATATCACTTTGCCAATTCCACAAGAACTGTCTTAGCGAAAGTCTTCTTGAGGGGAAAGCTGTAACTCTGTGAGATGATTTCACAGAACACAAAGAAGTTTCTCCGAAAGCTTCATTCTCTTTGTTATCGGAGGATATTTCCTTTGGCCCTAGAGTCTTCAAAGGGATCCGAAATATCTGTTCTCAGATTCCTCAGAAATAAGGCTAGAAAAGAGATATACGAAATACACATGTAACTCTGTGAGATGAATTAACAGAACACTAAGCAGTTTCTCAGAAAGCTTCTTTCCAGATTTCATCTGAGGATATTTCCTTTTTCACCATAGCCCTCTATGGGTTTCCAAATATCACTTTGCCGTTCCACAAGTACTGTCTTAGCGAAAGGGTTCCTGAGGGGAAAGTTGTAACTCTGTGAGATGATTTCACAGAACACAAAGAAGTTTCTCAGAAAGCTTCTTTCTCTTTGTTATCGGAGGATATTTCCTTTGGCCCTATAGTCTTCAAAGGGATCCGAAATATCTGTTCTCAGATTCCACAGAAATAAGTCTAGCAAAGAGATCCACGATATACACATGTAACTCTGTGAGATGAATTAACAGAACACTAAGCAGTTTCTCAGAAAGCTTCTTTCCAGGTTTCATCTGAGGATATTTCCTTTTTCACCATAGCCCTCTACTGGCTTCCAAATATCACTTTACCAATTCCACAGGAACAGTCTTAGCGAAAGGCTTCTTGAGGGGAAAGCTGTAACTCTGTGAGGTGATTTCACAGAACACAAAGAAGTTTCTCAGAAAGCTACTTTCTCTTTGTTATCGGAGGATATTTCCTTTGGCCATGTAGTCTTCAAAGGGATCCGATATATCTCTTCTCAGATTCCACAGAAATGAGATAGAAAGAGATCCACGAAATACACATGTAACTCTGTGAGATGAATTAACAGAACACTAAGCAGTTTCTCAGAAAGCTTCTTTCCAGATTTCATCTGAGGATATTTCGTTTTTCACCGTAGCCCTCTATGGGCTTCCAAATATCACTTTGCCAATTCCACAAGATCTGTCTTAGTGAAAGGCTTCTTGAGGGGAAAGTTGTAACTCTGTGAGATGATTTCACAGAACACAAAGAAGTTTCTCAGAAAGCTACTTTCTCTTTGTTATCGGAGGATATTTCCTTTGGCCCAATAGTCTTCAAAGGGATCTGAAATATTTGTTCTCAGATTCCACAGAAATGAGGCTAGCAAAGAGATCCACGAAATACACATGTACCTCTGTGAGATGAGTTAACAGAACACTAAGCAGTTTCTCAGAAAGCTTCTTTCCAGATTTCATTTGAGGATATTTCCTTTTTCACCATAGCCCTCTATGGGCTTCCAAATATCACTTTGCCAATTCCACAAGAACTGTCTTAGCGAAAGGCTTTTTGAGGGGAAAGCTGTAACTCTGTGAGATGATTTCACAGAACACAAAGAAGTTTCTCAGAAAGCTTCTTTCTCTTTGTTATCGGAGGATATTTCCTTTTGCCCTATGGTCTTCAAATGGATTCGAAATATCTGTTCTCAGATTTCACAGAAATAAGGCTAGCAAAGAGATCCACGAAATACACATGTAACTCTGTGAGATGAATTAAGAGAACACTAAGCAGTTTCTCAGAAAGCTTCTTTCCAGATTTCATTTGAGGATATTTCCTTTTTCACCGTAGCCCTCTATGGGCTTCCAAATATCACTTTGCCAATTCCACAAGAACTGTCTTAGCGAAAGGCTTCTAGAGGGGAAAGCTGTAACTCTCTGAGATGATTTCACAGAACACAAAAAGTTTCTCAGAAAGCTTCTTTCTATTTGTTATCGGACGATATTTCCTTTTGCCTTATAGTCTTCAAAGAGATCCCAAATATCTGTTCTCAGATTCCAAAGAAATAAGGCTAACAAGGAGATCCACGAAATACACATGTAACTCTGTGAGATGAATGAACAGAACACTAAGCAGTTTCTCAGAAAGCTTCTTTCCAGATTTCATCTGAGGATATTTCCTTTTTCACCATAGCCCTCTATGGGCTTCCAAATATCACTTTGCCAATGCCACAAGAACTGTCTTAGCGATAGGCTTCTTGAGGGGAAAGCTGTAACTCTGTGAGACGGTTTCAAAGAACACAAAGAAGTTTCTCAGATAGCTTCTTTCTCTTTGTTTTCGGAGGATATTTCCTTTGGCCCTATAGTCTTCAAAGCGATCCGAAATATCTGTTCTCAGATTCCAAAGAAATAAGGCTAGCAAAGAGATCCACGAAATACAGATGTAACTCTGTGAGATGAATTAACAGAACACTAAGCAGATTCTCAGAAAGCTTCCTTCCAGATTTCATCTGAGGATATTTCCTTTTTCACCAAAGCCCTCTAAGGGCTTCCAAATATCACTTTGCCAATTCCACAGGAACTGTCTTAGCGAAAGGCTTCTTGAGGAGAAAGCTGTAACTCTGTGAGATGATTTCACAGAACACAAAGAAGTTTATCAGAAAGCGTCTTTCTCTTTGTTATCGGAGGATATTTCCTTTGGCCCTATAGTCTTCAAAGGGATCCGAAATATCTGTTCTCAGATTCCACAGAAATGAGGCTAGCAAAGAGATGCACGAAATACACATGTAACTCTGTGAGATGAATTAACAGAACACTATGCAGTTTCTCAGAGAGCTTCTTTGCAGATTTCATCTGAGGATATTTCCTTTTTCACCATAACCCTCTATGGGCTTTCAAATATCACTTTGCCAATTCCACAAGAACTGTCTTAGCGAAAGTCTTCTTGAGGGGAAAGCTGTAACTCTGTGAGATGATTTCACAGAACACAAAGAAGTTTCTCCGAAAGCTTCATTCTCTTTGTTATCGGAGGATATTTCCTTTGGCCCTAGAGTCTTCAAAGGGATCCGAAATATCTGTTCTCAGATTCCTCAGAAATAAGGCTAGAAAAGAGATATACGAAATACACATGTAACTCTGTGAGATGAATTAACAGAACACTAAGCAGTTTCTCAGAAAGCTTCTTTCCAGATTTCATCTGAGGATATTTCCTTTTTCACCATAGCCCTCTATGGGTTTCCAAATATCACTTTGCCGTTCCACAAGTACTGTCTTAGCGAAAGGGTTCCTGAGGGGAAAGTTGTAACTCTGTGAGATGATTTCACAGAACACAAAGAAGTTTCTCAGAAAGCTTCTTTCTCTTTGTTATCGGAGGATATTTCCTTTGGCCCTATAGTCTTCAAAGGGATCCGAAATATCTGTTCTCAGATTCCACAGAAATAAGTCTAGCAAAGAGATCCACGATATACACATGTAACTCTGTGAGATGAATTAACAGAACACTAAGCAGTTTCTCAGAAAGCTTCTTTCCAGGTTTCATCTGAGGATATTTCCTTTTTCACCATAGCCCTCTACTGGCTTCCAAATATCACTTTACCAATTCCACAGGAACAGTCTTAGCGAAAGGCTTCTTGAGGGGAAAGCTGTAACTCTGTGAGGTGATTTCACAGAACACAAAGAAGTTTCTCAGAAAGCTACTTTCTCTTTGTTATCGGAGGATATTTCCTTTGGCCATGTAGTCTTCAAAGGGATCCGATATATCTGTTCTCAGATTCCACAGAAATGAGATAGAAAGAGATCCACGAAATACACATGTAACTCTGTGAGATGAATTAACAGAACACTAAGCAGTTTCTCAGAAAGCTTCTTTCCAGATTTCATCTGAGGATATTTCGTTTTTCACCGTAGCCCTCTATGGGCTTCCAAATATCACTTTGCCAATTCCACAAGATCTGTCTTAGTGAAAGGCTTCTTGAGGGGAAAGTTGTAACTCTGTGAGATGATTTCACAGAACACAAAGAAGTTTCTCAGAAAGCTACTTTCTCTTTGTTATCGGAGGATATTTCCTTTGGCCCAATAGTCTTCAAAGGGATCTGAAATATTTGTTCTCAGATTCCACAGAAATGAGGCTAGCAAAGAGATCCACGAAATACACATGTACCTCTGTGAGATGAGTTAACAGAACACTAAGCAGTTTCTCAGAAAGCTTCTTTCCAGATTTCATTTGAGGATATTTCCTTTTTCACCATAGCCCTCTATGGGCTTCCAAATATCACTTTGCCAATTCCACAAGAACTGTCTTAGCGAAAGGCTTCTTGAAGGGAAAGCTGTAACTCTGTGAGATGATTTCACAGAACACAGAGAAGTTTCCGAGAAAGCTTCTCTCTCCTGGTTATCGGAGGATATTTCCTTTGGCCCTATGGTTTTCAAAGGGTCCGAAATACCTGTTCTCAGATTCCACAGAAATAAGGCTAGCAAAGAGATCCACGGAACACACATGTAACTCTGTGAGATGAATTAACGGAACACTAAGCAGTTTCTCAGAAAACTTCTTTCTCTTTGTTATCGGAGGATATTTCCTTTGGCCCTAAGTCTTCAATGCGATCCAAAATATCTGTTCTCAGATTCCACAGAAATAAGGCTAGCAAAAGATCCACGAAATAGAGATGTAACTCTGTGAGACGAATTCACAGAACACTAAGCAGTTTCTCAGAAAGCTTCTTTCCAGATTTCATCTGAGGATATTTCCTTTTTCACCATAGCCCTCTATGGGCTTCCAAATATCACTTTGCCAATTCCACAAGAACTCTCTGAGCGAAAGGCTTCTTGAAGGGAAAGCTGTAACTCTGTGAGATGATTTCACAGAACACAAAGAAGTTTCTCAGAAAGCTTCTTTCTCTTTGTTATCGGAGGATATTTCCTTTGGCCCAATAGTCTTCAAAGGGATCCGAAATATCTGTTCTCAGATTCCACAGAAATAAGGTTGGCAAAGAGATCCACGAAATACACATGTAACTCTGTGAGATGAATTAACAGAACACTAAGCAGTTTCTCACAAAGTTTCTTTCCAGATTTCATCTCAGGAGATTTCCTTTTCACCATAGCCCTCTATGGGCTTCCAAATATAACTTTGCCAATTCCACAAGAACTGTCTTAGCGAAAGGCTTCTTGAGGAGAAAGCTGTAACTCTGTGAGATGATTTCACAAAACACAAAGAAGTTTATCAGAAAGCTTCTTTCTCTTTGTTATCGGAGGATATTTCCTCTGGCCCTAGAGTCTTCAAAGGGATCCGAAATATCTGTTCTCAGATTCCTCAGAAATAAGGCTAGTAAATAGATCCACGAAATACAGATGTAACTCTGTGAGATGGATTAACAGAACACTAAGCAGTTTCTCAGAAAGCTTCTTTCCAGATTTCATCTGAGGATATTTCCTTTTTCACTATAGCCCTCTATGGGCTTCCAAATATCACTTTGCCAATTCCACAAGAACTGTGTTAGGGAAAGGTTCCTTGAGGGGAAAGCTGTAACTCTGTGAGATGATTTCACAGAACAGACAGAAGTTTCCCAGAAATCTTCTTTCTCTTTGTTATGGGAGGATATTTCCTTTGGCCCTGGAGTCTTCAAAGGGATCCGAAATATCTGTTCCCAGATTCCTCAGAAATAAGGCTAGAAAAGAGATCCACGAAATACACATGTAACTCTGTGAGATGAATTAACAGAACAGTAAGCAGTTTCTCAGAAAGCTTCTTTCCAGATTTCATCTGAGGATATTTCCTTTTTCACCATATCCTTCTAAGGGCTTCCAAATATCACTTTGCCAATTCCACAGGAACTGTCTTAGCGAAAGGCATCTTGAGGGGAAAGCTGTAACTCTGTGAGATGATTGCACAGAACACAAAGAAATTTCTCAGAAAGCTTCTTTCTCTTTGTTATCGGAGGATATTTCCTTTGGCCCTATAGTCTTCAAAGGGATCCGATATATCTCTTCTCAGATTCCACAGAAATAAGGCTAGCAAAGAGATCCACGAAATACACATGTAACTCTGTGAGATGAATTAACAGAACACTAAGCAGTTTCACAGAAAGCTTCTTTCCAGATTTCATCTGAGGATATTTCCTTTTTCACCGTAACCCTCTACGGGCTTTCAAATATCACTTTGCCAATTCCCCAAGAACTGTCTTAGCGAAAGGCTTCTTGAGGAGAAAGCTGTAACTCTGTGACATGATTTCACAGAACACAAACAGGTTTCTTAGGAAGCTTCTTTCTCATTGTTATCGGAGGATATTTCCTTTGGCCCCAGAGGCTTCAATGGGATCCGAAATATCTGTTCTCAGATTCCTCAGAAATAAGGCTAGAAAAGAGATCCACGAAATACAGATGTAACACTGTGAGATGAATTAACAGAACACTAAGCAGTTTCTCAGAAAGCTTCCTTCCAGATTTCATCTGAGGATATTTTCTTTTTCACCGTAACCCTCTATGGGCTTCCAAATATCACTTTGCCAATTCCACAGGAACTGTCTTAGCGAAAGGCTTCTTGAGGGGAAAGCTGTAACTCTGTGAGATGATTTCACAGAACACAAAGAAGATTATCAGAAAGCTTGTTTCTCTTTGTTATCGGAGGATATTTCCTTTGGCCCTATAGTCTTCAAAGGGATCCGAAATATCTGTTCTCAGATTCCACAGAAATTAGGCTAGCAAAGAGATCCACGAAATACACAGGTAACTCTGTGAGATGAATTAACAGAACACTAAGCAGTTTCTGAGAAAGCTTCTTTCCAGATTTCATCTCAGGATATTTCCTTTTTCACCATAGCCCTCTATGGGCTTCCAAATATCACCTTGCCAATTCCACAAGAACTGTCTTAGCGAAAGGCTTCTTGAGGGGAAAGCTGTAACTCTGTGAGATGATTTCACAGAACACAAAGAAGTTTCTCAGAAAGCTTCTTTCTCTTTGTTATCGGAGGATATTTCCTTTGGCCCTAGAGTCTTCAAAGGGATCCGAAATATCTGTTCTCAGATTCCTCAAAAATAAAGCTAGAAAAGAGATCCACGAAATACACATGTAACTCTGTGAGATGAATTAACAGAACACTAAGCAGTTTCTGAGAAAGCTTCTTTCCAGATTTCATCTGAGAATATTTCCTTTTTCACCATAGCCCTCTATGGGCTTCCAAATATCACTTTGCCAATTCCACAAGAACTGTCTTAGCGAAAGGCTTCTTGAGGGGAAAGCTGTAACTCTGTGACATGATTTCACCGAACACAAAGAAGTTTCTCTGAAAGCTTCTCTCTCTTTGTTATCGGAGGATATTTCCCTTGGCCCTAGAGTCTTCAAAGGGATCCGAAATATCTGTTCTCAGATTCCTCAGAAATAAGGCTAGAAAAGAGATCCACGACATACACATGTAAATCTATGAGATGAAATAACAGAACACTAAGCAGTTTCTCGGAAAGCTTCTTTCCAGATTTCATCTGAGGATATTTCTTGTTTCACCATAGCCCTCTACTGGCTTCCAAATATCACTTTGCCAATTCCACAGGAGCTGTCGTAGCGAAAGGCTACTTGAAGGGAAAGTAGTAACTCTGTGGGATGATTTCACAGAACACAAAGAATTTTCTCAGAAAGCTTCTTTCTCTTTGTATCGGAGGATATTTCCTTTGGCCCTAGAGTCTTCAAAGGGATCAGAATTATCTGTTCTCAGATTCCTCAGAAATAAGGCTAGCAAAGAGATCCACGAAATACACATGTAACTCTGTGAGATGAATTAACAGAACACTAAGCAGTTTCTCAGAAAGCTTCTTTCCAGATTTCATCTGAGGATATTTCCTTTTTCACCGTAGCCCTCTATGGGCTTCCAAATATCTCTTTGCCAATTCCACAGGAACTGTCTTAGCGAAAGGCTTCTTGAGGGGAAAGCTGTAACTGTGTGAGATGATTTCACAGAACACAAAGAAGTTTCTCAGAAAGCTTCTTTCTCTTTGTTTTCGGAGGATATTTCCTTTGGCCCTTTAGTCTTCAAAGGGATCCGAAATATCTGTTCTCAGATTCCACACAAATAAGGCTAGCAAAGAGATGCACGAAATACACATGTAACTCTGTGAGATGAATTAACAGAACACTAAGCAGTTTCTCAGAAAGCTTCTTTCCAGATTTCATCTGAGGATATTTCCTTTTTCACCATAGCCCTCTACTGGCTTCCAAATATCACTTTGCCAATTCCACAGGAACTGTCTTAGCGAAAGGCTTCTTGAGGGGAAAGCTGTAACTCTGTGAGATGATTTCACTGAACACAAAGAAGTTTCTCAGAAAGCTTCTGTCTCTTTGTTATCGGAGGATATTTCCTTTGGCCCTAGAGTCTTCAAAGGGATCCGAAATATCTGTTCTCAGATTCCTGAGAAATATGGCTAGAAATAAGATATACGAAATACACATGTAACTCTGTGAGATGAATTAACAGAACACTAAGCAGTTTCTCAGAAAGCTTCTTCCAGATTTCATCTTTGGATATTTCCTTTTTCACCATATCCCTCTATTGGCTTCCAAATATCACTTTACCAATTCCACAGGAACTGTCTTAGCGAAAGTCATCTTGAGGGGAAAGCTGTAACTCTGTGAGATGATTTCACAGAACACAAAGAAGTTTCTCAGAAAGCTTCTTTCTCTTTGTTATCGGAGGATATTTCTTTTGTTCCTATAGTCTTCAAAGGGATCCGAAATATCTGTTCTCAGATTCCACAGAAATAAGGCTAGCAAAGAGATCCACGATATACACATGTGACTCTGTGAGATGAATTAACAGAACACTAAGCAGTTTCTCAGAAAGCTTCTTTCCAGCTTTCATGTGAGGATATTTCCTTTTTCACCGTAGACCTTTACTGGCTTCCAAATATCACTTTACCAATTCCACAGGAACTGTCTTAGCGAAAGGCTTCTTGAGTGGAAAGCTGTAACTCTGTGAGATGATTGCACAGAACACAAAGAAGTTTCTCAGAAAGCTTCTTTCTCTTTGTTATCGTAGGATATTTCCTTTGGCCCTATAGTCTTCAAAGGGATCCGAAATATCTATTCTCAGATTCTACAGAAATAAGGCTAGCAAAGAGATCCACGAAATACACATGTAACTCTGTGAGATGAATTAACAGAACACATGGCAGTTTCTCAGAAAGCTTCTTTCCAGATTTCATCTGAGGATATTTCCTTTTTCACCATAGCCCTCTACGGGTTTCCAAATATCACTTTGCCATTCCACAAGAACTGTCTTAGCGAAAGGCTTCTTCAGGGGAAAGTTGTAACTCTGTGAGGTGATTTCACAGAACACAAAGAAGTTTCTCTGAAAGCTTCTTTCTCTTTGTTATCGGAGGATATTTCCTTTGGCCCTATAGTCTTCAAAGGGATCCGAAATATCTGTTCTCGGATTCCTCAGAAATAAGGCTAGAAAAGAGATCCATGAAATACAAATATAACTCTGTGAGATGAATTAACAAAACATTGAGCAGTTTCTCAGAAAGATTCTTTCCAGATTTCATCTGAGGATATTTCCTTCTTCACCATAGCCCTCTAAAGGCTTCCAAATATCACTTTGCCAATTACACAGGAACTGTCTTAGCGAAAGGCTTCTTGAAGGGAAAGCTGTAACTCTGTGAGATGATTTCACAAAACACAAAGAAGTTTATCAGAAAGCTTCTTTCTCTTTGTTATCGGAGGATATTTCCTTTGGCCCTATATTCTTCAAAGGGATCCGAAATATCTGCTCTCAGATTCCACACATATAAAGCTAGCAAAGAGATCCACGACATACACATGTTACTCTGTGAGATGAATTAACAGAACACTAAGCAGTTTCTCAGAAAGCTTCTTTCCAGATTTCATCTGAGGATATTTCCTTTTTCACCATAGCCCTCTATGGGCTTCAAATATCACTTTGCCAATTCCACAAGAACTGTCTTAGCGAAAGGCTTCTTAAAGGGAAAGCTGTAACTCTGTGAGATGATTTCACGGAACACAAAGAAGTTTCTCAGAAAGCTCCTTTCTCTTTGTTATCGGAGGATATTTCCTTTGGCCCTAGAGTCTTCAAAGGGATCCGAAGTATGTGTTCTCAGATTCCTCAGAAACAAGGCTAGAAAAGAGATCCACGAAATACACATGTAACTCTGTGAGATGAATTAACAGAACACTAAGTAGTTTCTCAGAAAGCTTCTTTCCAGATTTCATCTGAGGATATTTCCTTTTTCACCATAGCCCTCTACTGGCTTCCAAATATCAATTTGCCAATTCCACAGGAACTGTCTTAGCGAAAGGCTTCTTGAGGGGAAAGCTGTAACTCTGTGAGATGATTTCACTGAACACAAAAAAGTTTCTCAGAAAGCTTCTTTCTCTTTGTTATCGGAGGATATTTCCTTTCGCCCTAGAGTCTTCAAAGGGATCCGAAATATCTGTTCTCAGATTCCTGAGAAATAAAGCTAGAAAAGAGATATATGAAATACACATGTAACTCTGTGAGATGAATTAACAGAACACTAAGCAGTTTCTCAGAAAGCTTCTTCCAGATTTCATCTTTGGATATTTCCTTTTTCACCATATCCCTCTATTGGCTTCCAAATATCACTTTGCCAATTCCACAGGAACTGTCTTAGCGAAAGGCTTCTTCAGGGGAAAGCTGTAACTCTGTGAGATGATTTCACAGAACACAAAGAAGTTTCTCAGAAAGCTTCTTTCTCTTTCTTATCGGAGGATATTTCTTTTGGCCCTATAGTCTTCAAAGGGATCCGAAATATCTGTTCTCAGATTCCACAGAAATAAGGCTAGCAAAGAGATCCACGATATACACATGTAACTCTGGGAGATGAATTAACAGAACACTAAGCAGTTTCTCAGAAAGCTTTTTTCCTGATTTCATCTCAGGATATTTCCTTTTTCACCATAGCCCTCTATGGGCTTCCAAATATCACTTTGCCAATTCCACAGGAACTGTCTTAGCGAAAGGCTTCTTGAGGGGAAAGCTGTAACTCTCTGAGATGATTTCACAGAACACAAAGAAGATGCTCAGAAAGCCTCTTTCTCTTTGTTATCGGAGGATATTTCCTTTGACTCTACAGTCTTCTATGGGATCTGAAATATTTGTTCTCTGATTTCACAGAAATAAGGCTAGCCAAGAGATCCACGAAATACACATGTAACTCTGTGAGATGAATTAACAGAACACTAAGCAGTTTCTCAGAAAGCTTCTTTCCAGATTTCATCTGAGGATATTTCCTTTTTCACCATAGCCCTCTATGGGCTTCCAAATATCACTTTGCCAATTCCACAAGAACTGTCTTAGTGAAAGGCTTATTGAGGGGAAAGCTGTAACTCTGTGAGATGATTTCACAGAACACGAAGAAGTTTCTCAGAATGCTTCTTTCTCTTTGTTATCAGAGGATATTTCCTTTGGCCCTATAGTCTTCAAAGGGATCCGAAATATTTGTTCTCAGATTCCACAGAAATGCGGCTAGCAAAGAGATCCACGAAATACACATGTACCTCTGTGAGATGAGTTAACAGAACACTAAGCAGTTTCTCAGAAAGCTTCTTTCCAGATTTCATCTGAGGATATTTCCTTTTTCACCATAGCCCTCTATGGGCTTCCAAATATCACTTTGCCAATTCCACAAGAACTGTCTTAGCGAACGGCTTTTGAAGGGAAAGCTGTAACTCTGTGAGATGATTTCACAGAACACAAAGAAGTTTCTCAGAAAGCTTCTTTCTCTTTGTTATCGGAGGATATTTCCTTTGGCCCTGTAATCTTCAATGGGATCCGAAATACCTGTTCTCAGATTCCACAGAAATAAGGCTAGCAAAGAGATCCACGAAATACACATGTAACTCTGTGAGATGAATTAACAGAACACTAAGCAGTTTCTCAGAAAGCTTCTTTCCAGATTTCATCTGAGGATATTTCCTTTTTCACCATAGCCCTCTATGGGCTTCCAAATATCACTTTGCCAATTCCACAGGAACTGTCTTAGCGAAAGGCTTTTTGAGGGGAAAGCTGTAACTCTGTGAGATGATTGCACAGAACACAAAGAAGATTCTCAGAAAGCTTCTTTCTCTTTGTTATTGGAGGATATTTCCTTTGGCCCTATAGTCTTCATTGGGATCCGAAATATCTGTTCTCAAATTCCACAGAAATAAGGTAGCAAAGAGATCCACGAAATACACATGTAACTCTGTGAGATGAATTAACAGAACACTAAGCAGTTTCTCAGAAAGCTTCTTTCCAGATTTCATCTGAGGATATTTCCTTTTTCACCATAGCCCTCTACGGGCTTCCAAATACCACTTTGCCAATTCCACAAGAACTGTCTTAGCGAAAGGCTTCTTGAAGGGAAAGCTGTAACTCTGTGAGATGATTTCACAGAACACAAAGAAGTTTCTCAGAAAGGTTCTTTGTCATTGTTATCGGAGGATATCTCCTTTCCCCTATAGTCTTCAAAGGGATCCGAAATATCTGTTCTCAGATTCCACAGAAATAAGGCTAGCAAAGAGATCCAAGGAATACACATGTAACTCTGTGAGATGAATTAAAAGAACACTAAGCAGGTTCTCAGAAAGCTTCTTTCTCTTTGTTATCGGAGGATATTTCCTTTGGCCCTATAGTCTTCAATGCGATCCGAAATATCTGTTCTCAGATTCCACAGAAATAAGGTTAGCAAAGAGATCCACGAAATACACATATAACTCTGTGAGACGAATTAACAGAACACTAAGCAGTTTCTCAGAAAGCTTCTTTCCAGATTTCATCTGAGGATATTTCCTTTCTCACCATAGCCCTCTAAGGGCTTCCAAATATCACTTTGCCAATTCCACAAGTACGGTCTTAGCGAAAGGCTTCTTGAGGGGAAAGCTGTAACTCTGTGAGATGATTTCACAGAACACAAAGAAGTTTCTCAGAAAGCTTCTTTCTCTTTGTTATCGGAGGATATTTCCTTTGGCCCAATAGTCTTCAAAGGGATCCGAAATATCTGTTCTCAGATTCCACAGAAATAAGGCTAATAAAAAGATCGACGAAATACACATGTAACTCTGTGAAATGAATTAACAGAACACTAAGCAGTTTCTCAGAAAGCTTCTTTCCAGATTTCATCTGAGGATATTTCCTTTTTCACCGTAGCCCTCTATGGGCTACCAAATATCACTTTGCCAATTCCACAAGATCTGTCTTAGTGAAAGGCTTCTTGAGGGGAAAGTTGTAACTCTGTGAGATGATTTCACAGAACACAAAGAAGTTTCTCAGAAAGCTACTTTCTCTTTGTATCGGAGGATATTTCCTTTGGCCCTATAGTCTTCAAAGGGATCCGAAATATTTGTTCTCAGATTCCACAGAAATGAGGCTAGCAAAGAGATCCACGAAATACACATGTACCTCTGTGAGGTGAGTTAACAGAACACTAAGCAGTTCTCAGAAAGCTTCTTTCCAGATTTCATCTGAGGATATTTCCTTTTTCACCATAGCCCTCTATGGGCTTCCAAATATCACTTTGCCAATTCCACAAGAACTGTCATAGCGAAAGGCTTTTGAAGGGAAAGCTGTAACTCTGTGAGATGATTTCACAGAACACAAAGAAGTTTCTCAGAAAGCTTCTTTCTCTTTGTTATCGGAGGATATTTCCTTTGGCCCTGTAGTCTTCAATGGGATCCGAAATACCTGTTCTCAGATTCCACAGAAATAAGGCTAGCAAAGAGATCCACGAAATACACATGTAACTCTGTGAGATGAATTAACAGAACACTAAGCAGTTTCTTAGAAAGCTTCTTTCCAGATTTCATCTGAGGATATTTCCTTTTTCACCATAGCCCTCTATGGGCTTCCAAATATCACTTTGCCAATTCCACAGGAACTGTCTTAGCGAAAGGCTTCTTGAGGGGAAAGCTGTAACTCTGTGAGATGATTTCACACAACACAAAGAAGTTTCTCAGAAAGCTTCTTTCTCTTTGTTATTGGAGGATATTTCCTTTGGCCCTATAGTCTTCAATGGGATCCGAAATATCTCTTCTCAAATTCCACAGAAATAAGGTAGCAAAGAGATCCACGAAATACACATGTAACTCTGTGAGATGAATTAACAGAACACTAAGCAGTTTCTCAGGAAGTTTCTTTCCAGATTTCAACTCAGGAGATTTCCTTTTCACCATAGCCCTCTATGGGCTTCCAAATATCACTTTGCCAATTCCACAAGAACTGTCTTAGTGAAAGGCATCTTGAGGGGAAAGCTGTAACTCTGTGAGATGATTTCACAGAACACAAAGAAGTTTCTCAGAAAGCTTCTTTCTCTTTATTATAGGAGGATATTTCCTTTGGCCCTATAGTCTTCAATATGATCCGAAATATCTATTCTCAGATTCCTCAGAAATAAGGCTAGCAAAGAGATCCACGAAATACACATGTAACTCTGTGAGATGAATTAACAGAACACTAAGCAGTTTCTCAGAAAGCTTCTTTCCAGATTTCATCTGAGGATAATTCCTTTTTCATCATAGCCCTCTAAAGGCTTCCAAATATCACTTTGCCAATTCCACAAGAACTGTCTTAGTGAAAGGCTTGTTGAGGGGAAAGCTGTAACTCTGTGAGATGATTTCACAGAACACAAAGTACTTTCTCAGAAAGCTTCTTTCTCTTTGTTATCGGAGGATATTTCCTTTGGCACTATACTCTTCAAAGGGATCCGAAATATCTCTTATCAGATTCCACAGAAATAAGGCTAGCAAAGAGATACACGAAATACACATGTAACTCTGTGAGATGAATTAACAGAACACTAAGCAGTTTCTCAGAAAGCTTCTTTCCAGATTTCATCTGAGGATATTTCCTTTTTCACCATAGCCCTCTATGGGCTACCAAATATCACTTTGCCTATTCCACAAGAACTGTCTTAGCGAAAGGCTTCTTGAAGGGAATGCTGTAACTCTGTGAGATGATTTCACAGAACACAGAGAAGTTTTCGAGAAAGCTTCTCTCTCCTGGTTATCGGAGGATATTTCCTTTGGCCCTATGGTTTTCAAAAGGATCCGAAATACCTGTTCTCAGATTCCACAGAAATAAGGCTAGCAAAGAGATCCACGGAATACACATGTAACTCTGTGTGATGAATTATCGGAAGACTAAGCAGTTTCTCAGAAAGCTTCTCTCTCTTTGTTATCGGAGGATATTTCCTTTGGCCCTAAGTCTTCAATGCGATCCGAAATATCTGTTCTCAGATTCCACAGAAATAAGGCTAGCCAAGAGATCCACGAAATACACATGTAACTCTGTGAGATGAATTAACAGAACACTAAGCAGTTTCTCAGAAAGCTTCTTTCCAGATTTCATCTGAGGATATTTCCTTTTTCACCATAGCCCTCTACTGGCTTCCAAATATCACTTTACCAATTCCACAGGAACAGTCTTAGCGAAAGGCTTCTTGAGGGGAAAGCTGTAACTCTGTGAGGTGATTTCACAGAACACAAAGAAGTTTCTCAGAAAGCTACTTTCTCTTTGTTATCGGAGGATATTTCCTTTGGCCATATAGTCTTCAAAGGGATCCGATATATCTGTTCTCAGATTCCACAGAAATGAGATAGAAAGAGATCCACGAAATACAGATGTAATTCTGTGAGATGAATTAACAGAACACTAAGCAGTTTCTCAGAAAGCTTCCTTCCAGATCTCATCTGAGGATATTTCCTTTTTCACCAAAGCCCTCTAAGGGCTTCCAAATATCACTTTGCCAATGCCACAGGAACTGTCTTAGCGAAAGGCTTCTTGAGGAGAAAGCTGTAACTCTGTGAGATGATTTCACAGAACACAAAGAAGTTTATCAGAAAGGGTCTTTCCCTTGTTATCGGAGGATATTTCCTTTGCCCCGGTAGTCTTCAAAGGGATCCGAAATATCTGTTCTCAGATTCCACAGAAATGAGGCTAGCAAAGAGATGCACGAAATACACATGTAACTCTGTGAGATGAATTAACAGAACACTAAGCAGTTTCTCAGAAATCTTCTTTCCAGATTTCATCTGAGGATATTTCCTTTTTCACCATAGCCCTCTAGGGCTTCCAAATATCACTTTGCCAATTCCACAAGAACTGTCTTAGCGAAAGGCTTCTTGAGGGGAAAGCTGTAACTCTCTGAGATGATTTCACAGACCACAAAGAAGTTTCTCAGAAAGCTTGTTTCTTTGTTATCGGAGGATAATTCCTTTGGCCCAATAGTCTTCAAAGGGATACGAAATATCTGTTCTCAGATTCCTCAGAAATAAGGCTAGCAAAGAGATCCACGAAATACACATGTAACTCTGTGAGATGAATTAACAGAACACTAAGCAGTTTCTCAGAAAGCTTTTTTCCAGATTTCATCTGAGGATATTTCCTTTTTCACCATAGCCCTCTATGGGCTTCCAAATATCACTTTGTCAATTCCACTGGAACTGTCTTAGCGAAAGGCTTCTTGAGGGGAAAGCTGTAACTCTCTGAGATGATTTCACAGAACACAAAGAAGGTTCTCAGAAAGCCTCTTTCTCTTTGTTATCGGAGGATATTTCCTTTGACTCTACAGTCTTCAAAGGGATCTGAAATATTTGTTCTCTGATTCCACAGAAATAAGGCTAGCCAAGAGATCCACGAAATACACATGTAACTCTGTGAGATGAATTAACAGAACACTAAGCAGTTTCTCAGAAAGCTTCTTTCCAGATTTCATCGGAGGATATTTCCTTTTTCACCATAGCCCTCTATGGGCTTCCAAATATCACTTTGCCAATTCCACAAGAACTGTCTTAGCGAAAGGCTTCTTGAGGGGAAAGCTGTAACTCTGTGAGATGATTTCACAGAACACGAAGAAGTTTCTCAGAAAGCTTCTTTCTCTTTGTTATCAGAGGATATTTCCTTTGGCCCTATAGTCTTCAAAGGGATCCGAAATATCTGTTCTCAGATTCCACAGAAATAAGGCTAGTAAAAAGATCGACGAAATACACATGTAACTCTGTGAGATGAATTAACAGAACACTAAGCAGTTTCTCAGAAAGCTTCTTTCCAGATTTCATCTGAGGATATTTCGTTTTTCACCGTAGCCCTCTATGGGCTTCCAAATATCACTTTGCCAATTCCACAAGATCTGTCTTAGTGAAAGGCTTCTTGAGGGGAAAATTGTAACTCTGTGAGATGATTTCACAGAACACAAAGAAGTTTCTCAGAAAGCTACTTTCTCTTTGTTATCGGAGGATATTTCCTTTGGCCCAATAGTCTTCAAAGGGATCTGAAATATTTGTTCTCAGATTCCACAGAAATGAGGCTAGCAAAGAGATCCACGAAATACACATGTACCTCTGTGAGATGAGTTAACAGAACACTAAGCAGTTTCTCAGAAAGCTTCTTTCCAGATTTAATTTGAGGATATTTCCTTTTTCACCATAGCCCTCTATGGGCTTCCAAATATCACTTTGCCAATTCCACAAGAACTGTATTAGCGAAAGGCTTCTTGAAGGGAAAGCTGTAACTCTGTGAGATGATTTCACAGAACACAGAGAAGTTTCCGAGAAAGCTTCTCTCTCCTGGTTATCGGAGGATATTTCCTTTGGCCCTATGGTTTTCAAAAGGATCCGAAATACCTGTTCTCAGATTCCACAGAAATAAGGCTAGCAAAGAGATCCACGGAATACACATGTAACTCTGTGAGATGAATTAACGGAACACTAAGCAGTTTCTCAGAAAGGTTCTTTCTCTTTGTTATCGGAGGATATTTCCTTTGGCCCTAAGTCTTCAATGCGATCCAAAATATCTGTTCTCAGATTCCACAGAAATAAGGCTAGCAAAAGATCCACGAAATAGAGATGTAACTCTGTGAGACGAATTAACAGAACACTAAGCAGTTTCTCAGAAAGCTTCTTTCCAGATTTCATCTGAGGATATTTCCTTTTTCACCATAGCCCTCTATGGGCTTCCAAATATCACTTTGCCAATTCCACAAGAACAGTCTGAGCGAAAGGCTTCTTGAAGGGAAAGCTGTAACTCTGTGAGATGATTTCACAGAACACAAAGAAGTTTCTCAGAAAGCTTCTTTCTCTTTGTTATCGGAGGATATTTCCTTTGGCCCTATAGTCTTCAAAGGGATCCGAAATATCTGTTCTCAGATTCCACAGAAATAAGGTTGGCAAAGAGATCCACGAAATACACATGTAACTCTGTGAGATGAATTAACAGAACACTAAGCAGTTTCTCAGAAAGTTTCTCTCCAGATTTCATCTCAGGAGATTTCCTTTTCACCATAGCCCTCTATGGGCTTCCAAATATAACTTTGCCAATTCCACAAGAACTGTCTTAGCGAAAGGCTTCTTGAGGGGAAAGCTGAAACTCTGTGAGATGATTTCACAGAACCCAAAGAAGTTTCTCAGAAAGCTTCTTTGTCATTGTTATCGGAGGATATCTCCTTTCCCCTGTAGTCTTCAATGCGATCCGAAATATCTGTTCTCAGATTCCACAGAAATAAGGCTAGCAAAGAGATCCAAGGAATACACATGTAACTCTGTGAGATGAATTAAAAGAACACTAAGCAGGTTCTCAGAAAGCTTCTTTCTCTTTGTTATCGGAGGATATTTCCTTTGGCCCTATAGTCTTCAATGCGATCCGAAATATCTGTTCTCAGATTCCACAGAAATAAGGTTAGCAAAGAGATCCACGAAGTACATATATAACTCTGTGAGACGAATTAACAGAACACTAAGCAGTTTCTCAGAAAGCTTCTTTCCAGATTTCATCTGAGGATATTTCCTTTCTCACCATAGCCCTCTAAGGGCTTCCAAATATCACTTTGACAATTCCACAAGTACGGTCTTAGCGAAAGGCTTCTTGAGGGGAAAGCTGTAACTCTGTGAGATGATTTCACAGAACACAAAGAAGTTTCTCAGAAAGCTTCTTTCTCTTTGTTATCGGATTATATTTCTTTTGGAACTACAGTCTTCAATGGGATCCGAAATACGTGTTCTCTGATTCCACAGAAATAAGGCTGGCAAAGAGATCCACGAAATACACATGTAACTCTGTGAGATGAATTAACAGAACACTAAGCAGTTTCTCAGAAACCTTCTTTCCATATTTCATCTGAGGATATTTCCTTTTTCACCGTAACCCTCTATGGGCTTCCAAATATCACTTTGCCAATTCCACAAGAACTGTCTTAGCGAAAGGCTTATTGAGGAGAAAGCTGTAACTTTGTGAGATGATTTCAAAAAACACAAAGAAGTTTCTCAGAAAGTTTCTTTCTCTTTGTTATCGGAAGATATTACCTTGGGCCCTATAGTCTTCAATGGGATCCGAAATATCTGTTCTCAGATTCCAAAGAAACAAGGCTAGCAAAGAGATCCACGAAATACCCATGTAACTCTGTGAGATGAATTAACAGAACACTGAGCAGTTTCTCAGAAAGCTTCTTTCCAGATTTCATCTGAGGATATTTCCTTTTTCAACATAGCCCCCTATGGGCTTCCAAATATCACTTTGCCAATTCCACAAAAACTGTCTTAGCGTAAGGCTTCTTCAGGGGAAAGCTGTAACTCTGTGAGATGATTTCACAGAACACAAAGAAGTTTCTCAGAAAGCTTCTTTCTCTTTGTTATCGGAGGATATTTCCTTTGGCCCCATAGTCTTCAAAGTGATCCCAAATATCTGTTCTCAGATTCCAAAGAAATAAGGCTAGCAAAGAGATCCACGAAACACACATGTAAATCTGTGAGATGAATTAACAGAACACTAAGCAGTTTCTCAGAAAGCTTCTTTCCAGATTTCATCTGAGGATATTTCCTTTTTCACCATAGCCCTCTACGGGCTTCCAAATATCACTTTGCCAATTCCACAAGAACTGTCTTAGCGAATGGCTTGTTGAGGGGAAAGCTGTAACTCTGTGAGATGATTTCACAGAACACAAAGAGGTTTCTCAGGAAGCCTCTTTTTCTTTGTTATCGGAGGATATTCCATTGGCCCTATAGTCTTCAATGGGATCCGAAATACGTGTTCTCAGATTCCACAGAAATAAGGCTAGCAAAGAGATCCACGAAATACAAATGTAACTCTGTGAGATGAATTAACAGAACACTAAGCAGTTTCTCAGAAAGCTTCTTTCCAGATTTCATCTGAGGATATTTCCTTTTTCACCATAGCCCTCTATGGGCTTCCAAATATCACTTTGCCAATTCCACAAGAACTGTCTTAGCGAAAGGCTTCTTGAGGGGAAAGCTGTAACTCTGTGAGATGATTTCACAGAACACAAAGAAGTTTCTCAGAAAGCTTGTTTCTTTGTTATCGGAGGATATTTCCTTTGGCCCAATAGTCTTCAAAGGGATACGAAATATCTGTTCTCAGATTCCTCAGAAATAAGGCTAGCAAAGAGATCCACGACATACACATGTAACTCTGTGAGATGAATTAACAGAACACTAAGCAGTTTCTCAGAAAGCTTTTTTCCAGATTTCATCTCAGGATATTTCCTTTTTCACCATAGCCCTCTATGGGCTTCCAAATATCACTTTGCCAATTCCACAGGAACTGTCTTAGCGAAAGGCTTCTTGAGGGGAAAGCTGTAACTCTCTGAGATGATTTCACAGAACACAAAGAAGATTCTCAGAAAGCCTCTTTCTCTTTGTTATCGGAGGATATTTCCTTTGACTCTACAGTCTTCAATGGGATCTGAAATATTTGTTCTCTGATTTCACAGAAATAAGGCTAGCCAAGAGATCCACGAAATACACATGTAACTCTGTGAGATGAATTAACAGAACACTAAGCAGTTTCTCAGAAAGCTTCTTTCCAGATTTCATCTGAGGATATTTCCTTTTTCACCATAGCCCTCTATGGGCTTCCAAATATCACTTTGCCAATTCCACAAGAAGTGTCTTAGCGAAAGGCTTATTGAGGGGAAAGCTGTAACTCTGTGAGATGATTTCACAGAACACGAAGAAGTTTCTCAGAATGCTTCTTTCTCTTTGTTATCAGAGGATATTTCCTTTGGCCCTATAGTCTTCAAAGGGATCCGAAATATTTGTTCTCAGATTCCACAGAAATGCGGCTAGCAAAGATATCCACGAAATACACATGTACCTCTGTGAGATGAGTTAACAGAACACTAAGCAGTTTCTCAGAAAGCTTCTTTCCAGATTTCATCTGAGGATATTTCCTTTTTCACCATAGCCCTCTATGGGCTTCCAAATATCACTTTGCCAATTCCACAAGAACTGTCTTAGCGAACGGCTTTTGAAGGGAAAGCTGTAACTCTGTGAGATGATTTCACAGAACACAAAGAAGTTTCTCAGAAAGCTTCTTTCTCTTTGTTATCGGAGGATATTTCCTTTGGCCCTGTAATCTTCAATGGGATCCGAAATACCTGTTCTCAGATTCCACAGAAATAAGGCTAGCAAAGAGATCCACGAAATACACATGTAACTCTGTGAGATGAATTAACAGAACACTAAGCAGTTTCTCAGAAAGCTTCTTTCCAGATTTCATCTGAGGATATTTTCTTTTTCACCATAGCCCTCTATGGGCTTCCAAATATCACTTTGCCAATTCCACAGGAACTGTCTTAGCGAAAGGCTTTTTGAGGGGAAAGCTGTAACTCTGTGAGATGATTGCACAGAACACAAAGAAGATTCTCAGAAAGCTTCTTTCTCTTTGTTATTGGAGGATATTTCCTTTGGCCCTATAGTCTTCATTGGGATCCGAAATATCTGTTCTCAAATTCCACAGAAATAAGGTAGCAAAGAGATCCACGAAATACACATGTAACTCTGTGAGATGAATTAACAGAACACTAAGCAGTTTCTCAGAAAGCTTCTTTCCAGATTTCATCTGAGGATATTTCCTTTTTCACCATAGCCCTCTACGGGCTTCCAAATACCACTTTGCCAATTCCACAAGAACTGTCTTAGCGAAAGGCTTCTTGAAGGGAAAGCTGTAACTCTGTGAGATGATTTCACAGAACACAAAGAAGTTTCTCAGAAAGCTTCTTTGTCATTGTTATCGGAGGATATCTCCTTTCCCCTATAGTCTTCAAAGGGATCCGAAATATCTGTTCTCAGATTCCACAGTAATAAGGCTAGCAAAGAGATCCAAGGAATACACATGTAACTCTGTGAGATGAATTAAAAGAACACTAAGCAGGTTCTCAGAAAGCTACTTTCTCATTGTTATCGGAGGATATTTCCTTTGGCCCTATAGTCTTCAATGCGATCCGAAATATCTGTTCTCAGATTCCACAGAAATAAGGTTAGCAAAGAGATCCACGAAATACACATATAACTCTGTGAGACGAATTAACAGAACACTAAGCAGTTTCTCAGAAAGCTTCTTTCCAGATTTCATCTGAGGATATTTCCTTTCTCACCATAGCCCTCTAAGGGCTTCCAAATATCACTTTGCCAATTCCACAAGTACGGTCTTAGCGAAAGGCTTCTTGAGGGGAAAGCTGTAACTCTGTGAGATGATTTCACAGAACACAAAGAAGTTTCTCAGAAAGCTTCTTTCTCTTTGTTATCGGATTATATTTCTTTTGGAACTATAGTCTTCAATGGGATCCGAAATACGTGTTCTCTGATTCCACAGAAATAAGGCTAGCAAAGAGATCCACGAAATACACATGTAACTCTGTGAGATGAATTAACAGAACACTAAGCAGTTTCTCAGAAAGCTTCATTCCAGATTTCATCTGAGGATATTTCCTTTTTCACCATAGCCCTCTATGGGCTTCCAAATATCACTTTGCCAATTCCACAAGAACTGTCTTACCGAAAGGCTTATTGAGGGGAAAGCTGTAACTCTGTGAGATGATTTCACAGAACACGAAGAAGTTTCTCAGAAAGCTTCTTTCTCTTTGTTATCAGAGGATATTTCCTTTGGCCCTATAGTCTTCAAAGGGATCCGAAATATCTGTTCTCAGATTCCACAGAAATAAGGCTAATAAAAAGATCGACGAAATACACATGTAACTCTGTGAAATGAATTAACAGAACACTAAGCAGTTTCTCAGAAAGCTTCTTTCCAGATTTCATCTGAGGATATTTCCTTTTTCACCATAGCCCTCTATGGGCTTCCAAATATCACTTTGCCAATTCCACAAGAACTGTCTTAGCGAAAGGCTTCTTGAGGGGAAAGCTGTAACTCTGTGAGATGATTTCACAGAACACAAAGAAGTTTCTCAGAAAGCTTGTTTCTTTGTTATCGGAGGATATTTCCTTTGGCCCAATAGTCTTCAAAGGGATACGAAATATCTGTTCTCAGATTCCTCAGAAATAAGGCTAGCAAAGAGATCCACGACATACACATGTAACTCTGTGAGATGAATTAACAGAACACTAAGCAGTTTCTCAGAAAGCTTTTTTCCAGATTTCATCTCAGGATATTTCCTTTTTCACCATAGCCCTCTATGGGCTTCCAAATATCACTTTGCCAATTCCACAGGAACTGTCTTAGCGAAAGGCTTCTTGAGGGGAAAGCTGTAACTCTCTGAGATGATTTCACAGAACACAAAGAAGATTCTCAGAAAGCCTCTTTCTCTTTGTTATCGGAGGATATTTCCTTTGACTCTACAGTCTTCAATGGGATCTGAAATATTTGTTCTCTGATTTCACAGAAATAAGGCTAGCCAAGAGATCCACGAAATACACATGTAACTCTGTGAGATGAATTAACAGAACACTAAGCAGTTTCTCAGAAAGCTTCTTTCCAGATTTCATCTGAGGATATTTCCTTTTTCACCATAGCCCTCTATGGGCTTCCAAATATCACTTTGCCAATTCCACAAGAACTGTCTTAGCGAAAGGCTTATTGAGGGGAAAGCTGTAACTCTGTGAGATGATTTCACAGAACACGAAGAAGTTTCTCAGAATGCTTCTTTCTCTTTGTTATCAGAGGATATTTCCTTTGGCCCTATAGTCTTCAAAGGGATCCGAAATATTTGTTCTCAGATTCCACAGAAATGCGGCTAGCAAAGATATCCACGAAATACACATGTACCTCTGTGAGATGAGTTAACAGAACACTAAGCAGTTTCTCAGAAAGCTTCTTTCCAGATTTCATCTGAGGATATTTCCTTTTTCACCATAGCCCTCTATGGGCTTCCAAATATCACTTTGCCAATTCCACAAGAACTGTCTTAGCGAACGGCTTTTGAAGGGAAAGCTGTAACTCTGTGAGATGATTTCACAGAACACAAAGAAGTTTCTCAGAAAGCTTCTTTCTCTTTGTTATCGGAGGATATTTCCTTTGGCCCTGTAATCTTCAATGGGATCCGAAATACCTGTTCTCAGATTCCACAGAAATAAGGCTAGCAAAGAGATCCACGAAATACACATGTAACTCTGTGAGATGAATTAACAGAACACTAAGCAGTTTCTCAGAAAGCTTCTTTCCAGATTTCATCTGAGGATATTTTCTTTTTCACCATAGCCCTCTATGGGCTTCCAAATATCACTTTGCCAATTCCACAGGAACTGTCTTAGCGAAAGGCTTTTTGAGGGGAAAGCTGTAACTCTGTGAGATGATTGCACAGAACACAAAGAAGATTCTCAGAAAGCTTCTTTCTCTTTGTTATTGGAGGATATTTCCTTTGGCCCTATAGTCTTCATTGGGATCCGAAATATCTGTTCTCAAATTCCACAGAAATAAGGTAGCAAAGAGATCCACGAAATACACATGTAACTCTGTGAGATGAATTAACAGAACACTAAGCAGTTTCTCAGAAAGCTTCTTTCCAGATTTCATCTGAGGATATTTCCTTTTTCACCATAGCCCTCTACGGGCTTCCAAATACCACTTTGCCAATTCCACAAGAACTGTCTTAGCGAAAGGCTTCTTGAAGGGAAAGCTGTAACTCTGTGAGATGATTTCACAGAACACAAAGAAGTTTCTCAGAAAGCTTCTTTGTCATTGTTATCGGAGGATATCTCCTTTCCCCTATAGTCTTCAAAGGGATCCGAAATATCTGTTCTCAGATTCCACAGTAATAAGGCTAGCAAAGAGATCCAAGGAATACACATGTAACTCTGTGAGATGAATTAAAAGAACACTAAGCAGGTTCTCAGAAAGCTACTTTCTCATTGTTATCGGAGGATATTTCCTTTGGCCCTATAGTCTTCAATGCGATCCGAAATATCTGTTCTCAGATTCCACAGAAATAAGGTTAGCAAAGAGATCCACGAAATACACATATAACTCTGTGAGACGAATTAACAGAACACTAAGCAGTTTCTCAGAAAGCTTCTTTCCAGATTTCATCTGAGGATATTTCCTTTCTCACCATAGCCCTCTAAGGGCTTCCAAATATCACTTTGCCAATTCCACAAGTACGGTCTTAGCGAAAGGCTTCTTGAGGGGAAAGCTGTAACTCTGTGAGATGATTTCACAGAACACAAAGAAGTTTCTCAGAAAGCTTCTTTCTCTTTGTTATCGGATTATATTTCTTTTGGAACTATAGTCTTCAATGGGATCCGAAATACGTGTTCTCTGATTCCACAGAAATAAGGCTAGCAAAGAGATCCACGAAATACACATGTAACTCTGTGAGATGAATTAACAGAACACTAAGCAGTTTCTCAGAAAGCTTCATTCCAGATTTCATCTGAGGATATTTCCTTTTTCACCATAGCCCTCTATGGGCTTCCAAATATCACTTTGCCAATTCCACAAGAACTGTCTTACCGAAAGGCTTATTGAGGGGAAAGCTGTAACTCTGTGAGATGATTTCACAGAACACGAAGAAGTTTCTCAGAAAGCTTCTTTCTCTTTGTTATCAGAGGATATTTCCTTTGGCCCTATAGTCTTCAAAGGGATCCGAAATATCTGTTCTCAGATTCCACAGAAATAAGGCTAATAAAAAGATCGACGAAATACACATGTAACTCTGTGAAATGAATTAACAGAACACTAAGCAGTTTCTCAGAAAGCTTCTTTCCAGATTTCATCTGAGGATATTTCCTTTTTCACCGTAGCCCTCTATGGGCTACCAAATATCACTTTGCCAATTCCACAAGATCTGTCTTAGTGAAAGGCTTCTTGAGGGGAAAGTTGTAACTCTGTGAGATGATTTCACAGAACACAAAGAAGTTTCTCAGAAAGCTACTTTCTCTTTGTATCGGAGGATATTTCCTTTGGCCCTATAGTCTTCAAAGGGATCCGAAATATTTGTTCTCAGATTCCACAGAAATGAGGCTAGCAAAGAGATCCACGAAATACACATGTACCTCTGTGAGGTGAGTTAACAGAACACTAAGCAGTTCTCAGAAAGCTTCTTTCCAGATTTCATCTGAGGATATTTCCTTTTTCACCATAGCCCTCTATGGGCTTCCAAATATCACTTTGCCAATTCCACAAGAACTGTCATAGCGAAAGGCTTTTGAAGGGAAAGCTGTAACTCTGTGAGATGATTTCACAGAACACAAAGAAGTTTCTCAGAAAGCTTCTTTCTCTTTGTTATCGGAGGATATTTCCTTTGGCCCTGTAGTCTTCAATGGGATCCGAAATACCTGTTCTCAGATTCCACAGAAATAAGGCTAGCAAAGAGATCCACGAAATACAAATGTAACTCTGTGAGATGAATTAACAGAACACTAAGCAGTTTCTCAGAAAGCTTCTTTCCAGATTTCATCTGAGGATATTTCCTTTTTCACCATAGCCCTCTATGGGCTTCCAAATATCACTTTGCCAATTCCACAAGAACTGTCTTAGCGAAAGGCTTCTTGAGGGGAAAGCTGTAACTCTGTGAGATGATTTCACAGAACACAAAGAAGTTTCTCAGAAAGCTTGTTTCTTTGTTATCGGAGGATATTTCCTTTGGCCCAATAGTCTTCAAAGGGATACGAAATATCTGTTCTCAGATTCCTCAGAAATAAGGCTAGCAAAGAGATCCACGACATACACATGTAACTCTGTGAGATGAATTAACAGAACACTAAGCAGTTTCTCAGAAAGCTTTTTTCCAGATTTCATCTCAGGATATTTCCTTTTTCACCATAGCCCTCTATGGGCTTCCAAATATCACTTTGCCAATTCCACAGGAACTGTCTTAGCGAAAGGCTTCTTGAGGGGAAAGCTGTAACTCTCTGAGATGATTTCACAGAACACAAAGAAGATTCTCAGAAAGCCTCTTTCTCTTTGTTATCGGAGGATATTTCCTTTGACTCTACAGTCTTCAATGGGATCTGAAATATTTGTTCTCTGATTTCACAGAAATAAGGCTAGCCAAGAGATCCACGAAATACACATGTAACTCTGTGAGATGAATTAACAGAACACTAAGCAGTTTCTCAGAAAGCTTCTTTCCAGATTTCATCTGAGGATATTTCCTTTTTCACCATAGCCCTCTATGGGCTTCCAAATATCACTTTGCCAATTCCACAAGAACTGTCTTAGCGAAAGGCTTATTGAGGGGAAAGCTGTAACTCTGTGAGATGATTTCACAGAACACGAAGAAGTTTCTCAGAATGCTTCTTTCTCTTTGTTATCAGAGGATATTTCCTTTGGCCCTATAGTCTTCAAAGGGATCCGAAATATTTGTTCTCAGATTCCACAGAAATGCGGCTAGCAAAGATATCCACGAAATACACATGTACCTCTGTGAGATGAGTTAACAGAACACTAAGCAGTTTCTCAGAAAGCTTCTTTCCAGATTTCATCTGAGGATATTTCCTTTTTCACCATATCCCTCTATGGGCTTCCAAATATCACTTTGCCAATTCCACAAGAACTGTCTTAGCGAACGGCTTTTGAAGGGAAAGCTGTAACTCTGTGAGATGATTTCACAGAACACAAAGAAGTTTCTCAGAAAGCTTCTTTCTCTTTGTTATCGGAGGATATTTCCTTTGGCCCTGTAATCTTCAATGGGATCCGAAATACCTGTTCTCAGATTCCACAGAAATAAGGCTAGCAAAGAGATCCACGAAATACACATGTAACTCTGTGAGGTGAATTAACAGAACACTAAGCAGTTTCTCAGAAAGCTTCTTTCCAGATTTCATCTGAGGATATTTTCTTTTTCACCATAGCCCTCTATGGGCTTCCAAATATCACTTTGCCAATTCCACAGGAACTGTCTTAGCGAAAGGCTTTTTGAGGGGAAAGCTGTAACTCTGTGAGATGATTGCACAGAACACAAAGAAGATTCTCAGAAAGCTTCTTTCTCTTTGTTATTGGAGGATATTTCCTTTGGCCCTATAGTCTTCATTGGGATCCGAAATATCTGTTCTCAAATTCCACAGAAATAAGGTAGCAAAGAGATCCACGAAATACACATGTAACTCTGTGAGATGAATTAACAGAACACTAAGCAGTTTCTCAGAAAGCTTCTTTCCAGATTTCATCTGAGGATATTTCCTTTTTCACCATAGCCCTCTACGGGCTTCCAAATACCACTTTGCCAATTCCACAAGAACTGTCTTAGCGAAAGGCTTCTTGAAGGGAAAGCTGTAACTCTGTGAGATGATTTCACAGAACACAAAGAAGTTTCTCAGAAAGCTTCTTTGTCATTGTTATCGGAGGATATCTCCTTTCCCCTATAGTCTTCAAAGGGATCCGAAATATCTGTTCTCAGATTCCACAGTAATAAGGCTAGCAAAGAGATCCAAGGAATACACATGTAACTCTGTGAGATGAATTAAAAGAACACTAAGCAGGTTCTCAGAAAGCTACTTTCTCATTGTTATCGGAGGATATTTCCTTTGGCCCTATAGTCTTCAATGCGATCCGAAATATCTGTTCTCAGATTCCACAGAAATAAGGTTAGCAAAGAGATCCACGAAATACACATATAACTCTGTGAGACGAATTAACAGAACACTAAGCAGTTTCTCAGAAAGCTTCTTTCCAGATTTCATCTGAGGATATTTCCTTTCTCACCATAGCCCTCTAAGGGCTTCCAAATATCACTTTGCCAATTCCACAAGTACGGTCTTAGCGAAAGGCTTCTTGAGGGGAAAGCTGTAACTCTGTGAGATGATTTCACAGAACACAAAGAAGTTTCTCAGAAAGCTTCTTTCTCTTTGTTATCGGATTATATTTCTTTTGGAACTATAGTCTTCAATGGGATCCGAAATACGTGTTCTCTGATTCCACAGAAATAAGGCTAGCAAAGAGATCCACGAAATACACATGTAACTCTGTGAGATGAATTAACAGAACACTAAGCAGTTTCTCAGAAAGCTTCATTCCAGATTTCATCTGAGGATATTTCCTTTTTCACCATAGCCCTCTATGGGCTTCCAAATATCACTTTGCCAATTCCACAAGAACTGTCTTACCGAAAGGCTTATTGAGGGGAAAGCTGTAACTCTGTGAGATGATTTCACAGAACACGAAGAAGTTTCTCAGAAAGCTTCTTTCTCTTTGTTATCAGAGGATATTTCCTTTGGCCCTATAGTCTTCAAAGGGATCCGAAATATCTGTTCTCAGATTCCACAGAAATAAGGCTAATAAAAAGATCGACGAAATACACATGTAACTCTGTGAAATGAATTAACAGAACACTAAGCAGTTTCTCAGAAAGCTTCTTTCCAGATTTCATCTGAGGATATTTCCTTTTTCACCGTAGCCCTCTATGGGCTACCAAATATCACTTTGCCAATTCCACAAGATCTGTCTTAGTGAAAGGCTTCTTGATGGGAAAGTTGTAACTCTGTGAGATGATTTCACAGAACACAAAGAAGTTTCTCAGAAAGCTACTTTCTCTTTGTATCGGAGGATATTTCCTTTGGCCCTATAGTCTTCAAAGGGATCCGAAATATTTGTTCTCAGATTCCACAGAAATGAGGCTAGCAAAGAGATCCACGAAATACACATGTACCTCTGTGAGGTGAGTTAACAGAACACTAAGCAGTTCTCAGAAAGCTTCTTTCCAGATTTCATCTGAGGATATTTCCTTTTTCACCATAGCCCTCTATGGGCTTCCAAATATCACTTTGCCAATTCCACAAGAACTGTCATAGCGAAAGGCTTTTGAAGGGAAAGCTGTAACTCTGTGAGATGATTTCACAGAACACAAAGAAGTTTCTCAGAAAGCTTCTTTCTCTTTGTTATCGGAGGATATTTCCTTTGGCCCTGTAGTCTTCAATGGGATCCGAAATACCTGTTCTCAGATTCCACAGAAATAAGGCTAGCAAAGAGATCCACGAAATACACATGTAACTCTGTGCGATGAATTAACAGAACACTAAGCAGTTTCTCAGAAAGCTTCTTTCCAGATTTCATCTGAGGATATTTCCTTTTTCACCATAGCCCTCTATGGGCTTCCAAATATCACTTTGCCAATTCCACAGGAACTGTCTTAGCGAAAGGCTTCTTGAGGGGAAAGCTGTAACTCTGTGAGATGATTTCACACAACACAAAGAAGTTTCTCAGAAAGCTTCTTTCTCTTTGTTATTGGAGGATATTTCCTTTGGCCCTATAGTCTTCAATGGGATCCGAAATATCTCTTCTCAAATTCCACAGAAATAAGGTAGCAAAGAGATCCACGAAATACCCATGTAACTCTGTGAGATGAATTAACAGAACACTAAGCAGTTTCTCAGGAAGTTTCTTTCCAGATTTCAAATCAGGAGATTTCCTTTTCACCATAGCCCTCTATGGGCTTCCAAATATCACTTTGCCAATTCCACAAGAACTGTCTTAGTGAAAGGCATCTTGAGGGGAAAGCTGTAACTCTGTGAGATGATTTCACAGAACACAAAGAAGTTTCTCAGAAAGCTTCTTTCTCTTTATTATAGGAGGATATTTCCTTTGGCCCTATAGTCTTCAATATGATCCGAAATATCTATTCTCAGATTCCTCAGAAATAAGGCTAGCAAAGAGATCCACGAAATACACATGTAACTCTGTGAGATGAATTAACAGAACACTAAGCAGTTTCTCAGAAAGCTTCTTTCCAGATTTCATCTGAGGATAATTCCTTTTTCATCATAGCCCTCTAAAGGCTTCCAAATATCACTTTGCCAATTCCACAAGAACTGTCTTAGTGAAAGGCTTGTTGAGGGGAAAGCTGTAACTCTGTGAGATGATTTCACAGAACACAAAGTAGTTTCTCAGAAAGCTTCTTTCTCTTTGTTATCGGAGGATATTTCCTTTGGCCCTATACTCTTCAAAGGGATCCGAAATATCTCTTATCAGATTCCACAGAAATAAGGCTAGCAAAGAGATACACGAAATACACATGTAACTCTGTGAGATGAATTAACAGAACACTAAGCAGTTTCTCAGAAAGTTTCTTTCCAGATTTCATCTGAGGATATTTCCTTTTTCACCATAGCCCTCTAAGGGCTACCAAATATCACTTTGCCTATTCCACAAGAACTGTCTTAGCGAAAGGCTTCTTGAAGGGAATGCTGTAACTCTGTGGGATGATTTCACAGAACACAGAGAAGTTTTCGAGAAAGCTTCTCTCTCCTGGTTATCGGAGGATATTTCCTTTGGCCCTATGGTTTTCAAAAGGATCCGAAATACCTGTTCTCAGATTCCACAGAAATAAGGCTAGCAAAGAGATCCACGGAATACACATGTAACTCTGTGTGATGAATTAACGGAACACTAAGCAGTTTCTCAGAAAGCTTCTTTCTCTTTGTTATCGGAGGATATATCCTTTGGCCCTAAGTCTTCAATGCGATCCGAAATATCTGTTCTCAGATTCCACAGAAATAAGGCTAGCAAAAGATCCACGAAATAGAGATGTAACTCTGTGAGACCAATTAACAGAAAACTAAGCAGTTTCTCAGAAAGCTTCTTTCCAGATTTCATCTGAGGATATTTCCTTTTTCACCATAGCCCTCTATGGGCTTCCATATATCACTTTGCCAATTCCACAAGAACTGTCTGAGCGAAAGGCTTTTTGAGGGGAAAGCTGTAACTCTGTGAGATGATTTCACAGAACACAAAGAAGTTTCTCAGAAATCTTCTTTCTCTTTGTTATCGGAGGATATTTCCTTTGGCCCTATAGTCTTCAAAGGGATCCGAAATATCTGTTCTCAGATTCCCCAGAAATAAGGCTAGCAAAGAGATCCACGAAATACACATATAACTCTGTTGGATGAATTAACAGAACACTAAGCAGTTTCAAAGAAAGCTTCTTTCCAGATTTCATCTGATTATATTTCCTTTATCACCATAGCCGTCTATGGGCTTTCAAATATCACTTTGCCAATTCCACAGGAACTGTCTTAGCGAAAGGCTTCTTGAGGGGAAAGCTGTAACTCTGTGCGATGATTTCACAGAACACAAAGAAGTTTCTCAGAAAGCTTCTTTCTCTTTGTTATCGGAGGATATTTCCTTTGGCCCTATAGTCTTCAAAGAGATCCCAAATATCTGTTCTCAGACTCCAAAGAAATAAGGCTAGCAAAGAGATCCACGAAATACACATGTAACTCTGTGAGATGAATTAACAGAACTCTAAGCAGTTTCTCAGAAAGCTTCTTTCCAGATTTCATCTGAGGATATTTCCTTTTTCACAATAGCCCTCTATGGGCTTCCAAATATCACTTTGCCAATTCCACAAGAACTGTCTTAGCGAAAGGCTTCTTGAAGGGAAAGCTGTAACTCTGTGACATGATTTCACAGAACACAAAGAAGTTTCTCAGAAAGCTTCTTTCTCTTTGTTATCGGAGGATATTTCCTTTGGCCCTATAGTCTTCAAAGGGATCCGAAATATCTCTTCTGAGATTCCACAGAAATAAGGCTAGCAAAGAGATCCACGAAATACACATGTAACTCTGTGAGATGAATTAACAGAACACTAAGCAGTTTCTCAGAAAGCTTCTTTCCAGATTTCATCTGAGGATATTTCCTTTTTCACCATAGCCCTCTATGGGCTTCCAAATATCACTTTGCCTATTCCACAGGAACTGTCTTAGCGAAAGGCTTTTTGAGGCGAAAGCTGTAACTCTGTGAGATGATTTCACACAACACAAAGAAGTTTCTCAGAAAGCTTCTTTCTCTTTGTTATTGGAGGATATTTCCTTTGGCCCTATAGTCTTCAATGGGATCCGAAATATCTCTTCTCAAATTCCACAGAAATAAGGTAGCAAAGAGATCCACGAAATACACATGTAACTCTGTGAGATGAATTAACAGAACACTAAGCAGTTTCTCAGAAAGTTTCTTTCCAGATTTCAACTCAGGATATTTCCTTTTCACCATAGCCCTCTATGGGCTTCCAAATATCACTTTGCCAATTCCACAAGAACTGTCTTAGTGAAAGGCTTCTTGAGGGGAAAGCTGTAACTCTGTGAGATGATTTCACAGAACACAATGAAGTTTCTCAGGAAGCTTCTTTCTCTTTGTTATAGGAGGATATTTCCTTTCGCCCTATAGTCTTCAATGTGATCCGAAATATCTATTCTCAGATTCCTCAGAAATAAGGCTAGCAAAGAGATCCACGAAAAACACATGTAACTCTGTGAGATGAATTAACAGAACACTAAGCAGTTTCTCAGAAAGCTTCTTTCCAGATTTCATCTGAGGATATTTCCTTTTTCATCATAGCCCTCTAAAGGCTTCCAAATATCACTTTGCCAATTCCACAAGAACTGTCTTAATGAAAGGCTTGTTGAGGGGAAAGCTGTAACTCTGTGAGATGATTTCACAGAACACAAAGTAGTTTCTCAGAAAGCTTCTTTCTCTTTGTTATCGGAGGATATTTCCTTTGGCCCTATACTCTTCAAAGGGATCCGAAATATCTCTTATCAGATTCCACAGAAATAAGGCTAGCAAAGAGATACACGAAATACACATGTAACTCTGTGAGATGAATTAACAGAACACTAAGCAGTTTCTCTGAAAGCTTCTTTCCAGATTTCATCTGAGGATATTTCCTTTTTCACCATAGCCCTCTATGGGCTACCAAATATCACTTTGCCAATTCCACAAGAACTGTCTTAGCGAAAGGCTTCTTGAAGGGAATGCTGTAACTCTGTGAGATGATTTCACGGAACACAGAGAAGTTTCCGAGAAAGCTTCTCTCTCCTGGTTATCGGAGGATATTTCCTTTGGCCCTATGGTTTTCAAAAGGATCCGAAATACCTGTTCTCAGATTCCACAGAAATAAGGCCAGCAAAGAGATCCACGGAATACACATGTAACTCTGTGTGATGAATTAACGGAACACTAAGCAGTTTCTCAGAAAGCTTCTTTCTCTTTTTTATCGGAGGATATTTCCTTTGGCCCTAAGTCTTCAATGCGATCCGAAATATCTGTTCTCAGATTCCTCAGAAATAAGGCTAGCAAAGAGATCCACGAAATACACATGTAACTCTGTGAGATGAATTAACAGAACTCTAAGCAGTTTCTCAGAAAGCTTCTTTCCAGATTTCATCTGAGGATATTTCCTTTTTCACAATTGCCCTCTATGGGCTTCCAAATATCACTTTGCCAATTCCACAAGAACTGTCTTAGCGAAAGGCTTCTTGAAGGGAAAGCTGTAACTCTGTGACATGATTCCACAGAACACAAAGAAGTTTCTCAGAAAGCTTCTTTCTCTTTGTTATCGGAGGATATTTCCTTTGGCCCTATAGTCGTCAAAGGGATCCGAAATATCTGTTCTCAGATTCCACAGAAATAAGGCTAGCAAAGAGATCCACGAAATACACATGTAACTCTGTGAGATGAATTAACAGAACACTAAGCAGTTTCTCAGAAAGCTTTTTTCCAGATTTCATCTGAGGATATTTCCTTTTTCACCATAGCCCTCTATGGGCTTCCAAATATCACTTTGTCAATTCCACAGGAACTGTCTTAGCGAAAGGCTTCTTGAGGGGAAAGCTGTAACTCTCTGAGATGATTTCACAGAACACAAAGAAGGTTCTCAGAAAGCCTCTTTCTCTTTGTTATCGGAGGATATTTCCTTTGACTCTACAGTCTTCAATGGGATCTGAAATATTTGTTCTCTGATTCCACAGAAATAAGGCTAGCCAAGAGATCCACGAAATACACATGTAACTCTGTGAGATGAATTAACAGAACACTAAGCAGTTTGTCAGAAAGCTTCTTTCCAGATTTCATCGGAGGATATTTCCTTTTTCACCATAGCCCTCTATGGGCTTCCAAATATCACTTTGCCAATTCCACAAGAATTGTCTTAGCGAAAGGCTTCTTGAGGGGAAAGCTGTAACTCTGTGAGATGATTTCACAGAACACGAAGAAGTTTCTCAGAAAGCTTCTTTCTCTTTGTTATCAGAGGATATTTCCTTTGGCCCTATAGTCTTCAAAGGGATCCGAAATATCTGTTCTCAGATTCCACAGAAATAAGGCTAGTAAAAAGATCGACGAAATACACATGTAACTCTGTGAGATGAATTAACAGAACACTAAGCAGTTTCTCAGAAAGCTTCTTTCCAGATTTCATCTGAGGATATTTCGTTTTTCACCGTAGCCCTCTATGGGCTTCCAAATATCACTTTGCCAATTCCACAAGATCTGTCTTAGTGAAAGGCTTCTTGAGGGGAAAGTTGTAACTCTGTGAGATGATTTCACAGAACACAAAGAAGTTTCTCAGAAAGCTACTTTCTCTTTGTTATCGGAGGATATTTCCTTTGGCCCAATAGTCTTCAAAGGGATCTGAAATATTTGTTCTCAGATTCCACAGAAATGAGGCTAGCAAAGAGATCCACGAAATACACATGTACCTCTGTGAGATGAGTTAACAGAACACTAAGCAGTTTCTCAGAAAGCTTCTTTCCAGATTTCATTTGAGGATATTTCCTTTTTCACCATAGCCCTCTATGGGCTTCCAAATATCACTTTGCCAATTCCACAAGAACTGTATTAGCGAAAGGCTTCTTGAAGGGAAAGCTGTAACTCTGTGAGATGATTTCACAGAACACAGAGAAGTTTCCGAGAAAGCTTCTCTCTCCTGGTTATCGGAGGATATTTCCTTTGGCCCTATGGTTTTCAAAAGGATCCGAAATACCTGTTCTCAGATTCCACAGAAATAAGGCTAGCAAAGAGATCCACGGAATACACATGTAACTCTGTGAGATGAATTAACGGAACACTAAGCAGTTTCTCAGAAAGCTTCTTTCTCTTTGTTATCGGAGGATATTTCCTTTGGCCCTAAGTCTTCAATGCGATCCAAAATATCTGTTCTCAGATTCCACAGAAATAAGGCTAGCAAAAGATCCACGAAATAGAGATGTAACTCTGTGAGACGAATTAACAGAACACTAAGCAGTTTCTCAGAAAGCTTCTTTCCAGATTTCATCTGAGGATATTTCCTTTTTCACCATAGCCCTCTATGGGCTTCCAAATATCACTTTGCCAATTCCACAAGAACTGTCTGAGCGAAAGGCTTCTTGAAGGGAAAGCTGTAACTCTGTGAGATGATTTCACAGAACACAAAGAAGTTTCTCAGAAAGCTTCTTTCTCTTTGTTATCGGAGGATATTTCCTTTGGCCCTATAGTCTTCAAAGGGATCCGAAATATCTGTTCTCAGATTCCACAGAAATAAGGTTGGCAAAGAGATCCACGAAATACACATGTAACTCTGTGAGATGAATTAACAGAACACTAAGCAGTTTCTCAGAAAGTTTCTCTCCAGATTTCATCTCAGGAGATTTCCTTTTCACCATAGCCCTCTATGGGCTTCCAAATATAACTTTGCCAATTCCACAAGAACTGTCTTAGCGAAAGGCTTCTTGAGGGGAAAGCTGAAACTCTGTGAGATGATTTCACAGAACCCAAAGAAGTTTCTCAGAAAGCTTCTTTGTCATTGTTATCGGAGGATATCTCCTTTCCCCTATAGTCTTCAAAGGGATCCGAAATATCTGTTCTCAGATTCCACAGAAATAAGGCTAGCAAAGAGATCCAAGGAATACACATGTAACTCTGTGAGATGAATTAAAAGAACACTAAGCAGGTTCTCAGAAAGCTACTTTCTCTTTGTTATCGGAGGATATTTCCTTTGGCCCTATAGTCTTCAATGCGATCCGAAATATCTGTTCTCAGATTCCACAGAAATAAGGTTAGCAAAGAGATCCACGAAATACACATATAACTCTGTGAGACGAATTAACAGAACACTAAGCAGTTTCTCAGAAAGCTTCTTTCCAGATTTCATCTGAGGATATTTCCTTTCTCACCATAGCCCTCTAAGGGCTTCCAAATATCACTTTGCCAATTCCACAAGTACGGTCTTAGCGAAAGGCTTCTTGAGGGGAAAGCTGTAACTCTGTGAGATGATTTCACAGAACACAAAGAAGTTTCTCAGAAAGCTTCTTTCTCTTTGTTATCGGAGGATATTTCCTTTGGCCCTGTAGTCTTCAATGGGATCCGAAATACCTGTTCTCAGATTCCACAGAAATAAGGCTAGCAAAGAGATCCACGAAATACACATGTAACTCTGTGAGATGAATTAACAGAACACTAAGCAGTTTCTCAGAAAGCTTCTTTCCAGATTTCATCTGAGGATATTTCCTTTTTCACCATAGCCCTCTATGGGCTTCCAAATATCACTTTGCCAATTCCACAGGAACTGTCTTAGCGAAAGGCTTCTTGAGGGGAAAACTGTAACTCTGTGAGATGATTTCACACAACACAAAGAAGTTTCTCAGAAAGCTTCTTTCTCTTTGTTATTGGAGGATATTTCCTTTGGCCCTATAGTCTTCAAAGGGATCCGAAATATCTCTTCTCAAATTCCACAGAAATAAGTTAGCAAAGAGATCCACGAAATACACATGTAACTCTGTGAGATGAATTAACAGAACACTAAGCAGTTTCTCAGGAAGTTTCTTTCCAGATTTCAAATCAGGAGATTTCCTTTTCACCATAGCCCTCTATGGGCTTCCAAATATCACTTTGCCAATTCCACAAGAACTGTCTTAGTGAAAGGCATCTTGAGGGGAAAGCTGTAACTCTGTGAGATGATTTCACAGAACACAAAGAAGTTTCTCAGAAAGCTTCTTTCTCTTTATTATAGGAGAATATTTCCTTTGGCCCTATAGTCTTCAATATGATCCGAAATATCTATTCTCAGATTCCTCAGAAATAAGGCTAGCAAAGAGATCCACGAAATACACATGTAACTCTGTGAGATGAATTAACAGAACACTAAGCAGTTTCTCAGAAAGCTTCTTTCCACATTTCATCTGAGGATAATTCCTTTTTCATCATAGCCCTCTAAAGGCTTCCAAATATCACTTTGCCAATTCCACAAGAACTGTCTTAGTGAAAGGCTTGTTGAGGGGAAAGCTGTAACTCTGTGAGATGATTTCACAGAACACAAAGTAGTTTCTCAGAAAGCTTCTTTCTCTTTGTTATCGGAGGATATTTCCTTTGGCCCTATACTCTTCAAAGGGATCCGAAATATCTCTTATCAGATTCCACAGAAATAAGGCTAGCAAAGAGATACACGAAATACACATGTAACTCTGTGAGATGAATTAACAGAACACTAAGCAGTTTCTCAGAAAGTTTCTTTCCAGATTTCATCTGAGGATATTTCCTTTTTCACCATAGCCCTCTATGGGCTACCAAATATCACTTTGCCTATTCCACAAGAACTGTCTTAGCGAAAGGCTTCTTGAAGGGAATGCTGTAACTCTGTGAGATGATTTCACAGAACACAGAGAAGTTTTCGAGAAAGCTTCTCTCTCCTGGTTATCGGAGGATATTTCCTTTGGCCCTATGGTTTTCAAAAGGATCCGAAATACCTGTTCTCAGATTCCACAGAAATAAGGCTAGCAAAGAGATCCACGGAATACACATGTAACTCTGTGTGATGAATTAACGGAACACTAAGCAGTTTCTCAGAAAGCTTCTTTCTCTTTGTTATCGGAGGATATTTCCTTTGGCCCTTAGTCTTCAATGCGATCCGAAATATCTGTTCTCAGATTCCACAGAAATAAGGCTAGCAAAAGATCCACGAAATAGAGATGTAACTCTGTGAGACGAATTAACAGAACACTAAGCAGTTTCTCAGAAAGCTTCTTTCCAGATTTCATCTGAGGATATATCCTTTTTCACCATAGCCCTCTATGGGCTTCCAAATATCACTTTGCCAATTCCACAAGAACTGTCTGAGCGAAAGGCTTTTTGAGGGGAAAGCTGTAACTCTGTGAGATGATTTCACAGAACACAAAGAAGTTTCTCAGAAATCTTCTTTCTCTTTGTTATCGGAGGATATTTCCTTTGGCCCTATAGTCTTCAAAGGGATCCGAAATATCTGTTCTCAGATTCCCCAGAAATAAGGCTAGCAAAGAGATCCACGAAATACACATATAACTCTGTTGGATGAATTAACAGAACACTAAGCAGTTTCAAAGAAAGCTTCTTTCCAGATTTCATCTGATTATATTTCCTTTTTCACCATAGCCGTCTATGGGCTTTCAAATATCACTTTGCCAATTCCACAGGAACTGTCTTAGCGAAAGGCTTCTTGAGGGGAAAGCTGTAACTCTGTGCGATGATTTCACAGAACACAAAGAAGTTTCTCAGAAAGCTTCTTTCTCTTTGTTATCGGAGGATATTTCCTTTGGCCCTATAGTCTTCAAAGAGATCCCAAATATCTGTTCTCAGACTCCAAAGAAATAAGGCTAGCAAAGAGATCCACGAAATACACATGTAACTCTGTGAGATGAATTAACAGAACTCTAAGCAGTTTCTCAGAAAGCTTCTTTCCAGATTTCATCTGAGGATATTTCCTTTTTCACAATAGCCCTCTATGGGCTTCCAAATATCACTTTGCCAATTCCACAAGAACTGTCTTAGCGAAAGGCTTCTTGAAGGGAAAGCTGTAACTCTGTGACATGATTTCACAGAACACAAAGAAGTTTCTCAGAAAGCTTCTTTCTCTTTGTTATCGGAGGATATTTCCTTTGGCCCTATAGTCTTCAAAGGGATCCGAAATATCTCTTCTCAGATTCCACAGAAATAAGGCTAGCAAAGAGATCCACGAAATACACATGTAACTCTGTGAGATGAATTAACAGAACACTAAGCAGTTTCTCAGAAAGTTTCTTTCCAGATTTCATCTCAGGAGATTTCCTTTTCACCATAGCCCTCTATGGGCTTCCAAATATCACTTTGCCAATTCCACAAGAACTGTCTTAGCGAAAGGCTTCTTGAGGGGAAAGCTGTAACTCTGTGAGATGATTTCACAGAACCCAAAGAAGTTTCTCAGAAAGCTTCTTTCTCTTATTTATAGGAGGATATTTCCTTTGGCCTTATGGTCTTCAAAGGGATCCGTAATGTTTGTTCTCAGATTCCTCTGAAATAAGGCTAGCAAAGAGATCCACGAAATACACATGTAACTGTCTGAGATGAATTAACAGAACAATAAGCAGTTTCTCAGAAAGCTTCTTTCCAGATTTCATCTGAGGATATTTCCTTTTTCACCATAGCCCTCTACGGGCTTCCAAATACCACTTTGCCAATTCCACAAGAACTGTCTTAGCGAAAGGCTTCTTGAAGGGAAAGCTGTAACTCTGTGAGACGATTTCACAGAACACAAAGAAGTTTCTCAGAAAGCTTCTTTCTCATTGTTATCGGAGGATTTCTCCTTTCCCCTATAGTCTTCAATGCGATCCGAAATATCTGTTCTCAGATTTCACAGAAATAAGGCTAGCAAAGAGATCCAAGGAATACCCATGTAACTCTGTGAGATGAATTAAAAGAACACTAAGCAGGTTCTCAGAAAGCTTCTTTCTCTTTGTTATCGGAGGATATTTCCTTTGGCCGTATAGTCTTCAAAGCGATCCGAAATATCTGTTCTCAGATTCCACAGAAATAAGGTTAGCAAAGAGATCCACGAAATACACATATAACTCTGTGAGACGAATTAACAGAACACTAAGCAGTTTCTCAGAAAGCTTCTTTCCAGATTTCATCTGAGGATATTTCCTTTTTCAACGTAGCCCTCTATGGGCTTCCAAATATCACTTTGCAAATTCCACAAGAACTGTCTTAGCGAAAGGCTTCTTGAGGAGAAAGCTGTAACTTTGTGAGATGATTTCAAAGAACACAAAGAAGTTTCTCAGAAAGTTTCTTTCTCTTTGTTATCGGAATATATTACCTTGGGCCCTACAGTCTTCAATGGGATCCGAAATATCTGTTCTCAGATTCCAAAGAAACAAGGCTAGAAAAGAGATCCACGAGATACACATGTAACTCTGTGAGATGAGTTTACAGAACACTAAGCAGTTTCTCAGAAAGCTTCTATCCAGATTTCATCTGAGGATATTTCCTTTTTCACCATAGCCCTCTACGGGCTTCCAAATATCACTTTGCCTATTCCACAAGAACTGTCTTAGCGAATGGCTTGTTGAGGGGAAAGCTGTAACTCTGTGAGATGATTTCACAGAACACAAAGAGGTTTCTCAGAAAGCCTCTTTTTCTTTGTTATCGGAGGATATTCCTTTGGCCCTATAGTCTTCAATGGGATCCGAAATACGTGTTCTCAGATTCCACAGAAATAAGGCTAGCAAAGAGATCCACGAAATACAAATGTAACTCTGTGAGATGAATTAACAGAACACTAAGCAGTTTCTCAGAAAGCTTCTTTCCAGATTTCATCTGAGGATATTTCCTTTTTCACCATAGCCCTCTATGGGCTTCCAAATATCACTTTGCCAATTCCACAAGAACTGTCTTAGCGAAAGGCTTCTTGAGGGGAAAGCTGTAACTCTGTGAGATGATTTCACAGAACACAAAGAAGTTTCTCAGAAAGCTTGTTTCTTTGTTATCGGAGGATATTTCCTTTGGCCCAATAGTCTTCAAAGGGATATGAAATATCTGTTCTCAGATTACTCAGAAATAAGGCTAGCAAAGAGATCCACGACATACACATGTAACTCTGTGAGATGAATTAACAGAACACTAAGCAGTTTCTCAGAAAGCTTTTTTCCAGATTTCATCTCAGGATATTTCCTTTTTCACCGTAGCCCTCTATGGGCTTCCAAATATCACTTTGCAAATTCCACAGGAACTGTCTTAGCGAAAGGCTTCTTGAGGGGAAAGCTGTAACTCTCTGAGATGATTTCACAGAACACAAAGAAGGTTCTCAGAAAGCCTCTTTCTCTTTGTTATCGGAGGATATTTCCTTTGACTCTACAGTCTTCAATGGGATCTGAAATATTTGTTCTCTGATTCCACAGAAATAAGGCTAGCCAAGAGATCCACGAAATACACATGTAACTCTGTGAGATGAATTAACAGAACACTGAGCAGTTTCTCAGAAAGCTTCTTTCCAGATTTCATCTGAGGATATTTCCTTTTTCAACATAGCCCCCTATGGGCTTCCAAATATCACTTTGCCAATTCCACAAAAACTGTCTTAGCGTAAGGCTTCTTCAGGGGAAAGCTGTAACTCTGTGAGATGATTTCACAGAACACAAAGAAGTTTCTCAGAAAGCTTCTTTCTCTTTGTTATCGGAGGATATTTCCTTTGGCCCCATAGTCTTCAAAGTGATCCCAAATATCTGTTCTCAGATTCCAAAGAAATAAGGCTAGCAAAGAGATCCACGAAATACACATGTAAATCTGTGAGATGAATTAACAGAACACTAAGCAGTTTCTCAGAAAGCTTCTTTCCAGATTTCATCTGAGGATATTTCCTTTTTCACCATAGCCCTCTACGGGCTTCCAAATATCACTTTGCCAATTCCACAAGAACTGTCTTAGCGAATGGCTTGTTGAGGGGAAAGCTGTAACTCTGTGAGATGATTTCACAGAACACAAAGAGGTTTCTCAGGAAGCCTCTTTTTCTTTGTTATCGGAGGATATTCCATTGGCCCTATAGTCTTCAATGGGATCCGAAATACGTGTTCTCAGATTCCACAGAAATAAGGCTAGCAAAGAGATCCACGAAATACAAATGTAACTCTGTGAGATGAATTAACAGAACACTAAGCAGTTTCTCAGAAAGCTTCTTTCCAGATTTCATCTGAGGATATTTCCTTTTTCACCATAGCCCTCTATGGGCTTCCAAATATCACTTTGCCAATTCCACAAGAACTGTCTTAGCGAAAGGCTTCTTGAGGGAAAAGCTGTAACTCTGTGAGATGATTTCACAGAACACAAAGAAGTTTCTCAGAAAGCTTGTTTCTTTGTTATCGGAGGATATTTCCTTTGGCCCAATAGTCTTCAAAGGGATACGAAATATCTGTTCTCAGATTCCTCAGAAATAAGGCTAGCAAAGAGATCCACGACATACACATGTAACTCTGTGAGATGAATTAACAGAACCCTAAGCAGTTTCTCAGAAAGCTTTTTTCCAGATTTCATCTCAGGATATTTCCTTTTTCACCATAGCCCTCTATGGGCTTCCAAATATCACTTTGCCAATTCCACAGGAACTGTCTTAGCGAAAGGCTTCTTGAGGGGAAAGCTGTAACTCTCTGAGATGATTTCACAGAACACAAAGAAGATTCTCAGAAAGCCTCTTTCTCTTTGTTATCGGAGGATATTTCCTTTGACTCTACAGTCTTCAATGGGATCTGAAATATTTGTTCTCTGATTTCACAGAAATAAGGCTAGCCAAGAGATCCACGAAATACACATGTAACTCTGTGAGATGAATTAACAGAACACTAAGCAGTTTCTCAGAAAGCTTCTTTCCAGATTTCATCTGAGGATATTTCCTTTTTCACCATAGCCCTCTATGGGCTTCCAAATATCACTTTGCCAATTCCACAAGAACTGTCTTAGCGAAAGGCTTATTGAGGGGAAAGCTGTAACTCTGTGAGATGATTTCACAGAACACGAAGAAGTTTCTCAGAATGCTTCTTTCTCTTTGTTATCAGAGGATATTTCCTTTGGCCCTATAGTCTTCAAAGGGATCCGAAATATTTGTTCTCAGATTCCACAGAAATGCGGCTAGCAAAGATATCCACGAAATACGCATGTACCTCTGTGAGATGAGTTAACAGAACACTAAGCAGTTTCTCAGAAAGCTTCTTTCCAGATTTCATCTGAGGATATTTCCTTTTTCACCATAGCCCTCTATGGGCTTCCAAATATCACTTTGCCAATTCCACAAGAACTGTCTTAGCGAACGGCTTTTGAAGGGAAAGCTGTAACTCTGTGAGATGATTTCACAGAACACAAAGAAGTTTCTCAGAAAGCTTCTTTCTCTTTGTTATCGGACGATATTTCCTTTGGCCCTGTAATCTTCAATGGGATCCGAAATACCTGTTCTCAGATTCCACAGAAATAAGGCTAGCAAAGAGATCCACGAAATACACATGTAACTCTGTGAGATGAATTAACAGAACACTAAGCAGTTTCTCAGAAAGCTTCTTTCCAGATTTCATCTGAGGATATTTTCTTTTTCACCATAGCCCTCTATGGGCTTCCAAATATCACTTTGCCAATTCCACAGGAACTGTCTTAGCGAAAGGCTTTTTGAGGGGAAAGCTGTAACTCTGTGAGATGATTGCACAGAACACAAAGAAGATTCTCAGAAAGCTTCTTTCTCTTTGTTATTGGAGGATATTTCCTTTGGCCCTATAGTCTTCATTGGGATCCGAAATATCTGTTCTCAAATTCCACAGAAATAAGGTAGCAAAGAGATCCACGAAATACACATGTAACTCTGTGAGATGAATTAACAGAACACTAAGCAGTTTCTCAGAAAGCTTCTTTCCAGATTTCATCTGAGGATATTTCCTTTTTCACCATAGCCCTCTACGGGCTTCCAAATACCACTTTGCCAATTCCACAAGAACTGTCTTAGCGAAAGGCTTCTTGAAGGGAAAGCTGTAACTCTGTGAGATGATTTCACAGAACACAAAGAAGTTTCTCAGAAAGCTTCTTTGTCATTGTTATCGGAGGATATCTCCTTTCCCCTATAGTCTTCAAAGGGATCCGAAATATCTGTTCTCAGATTCCACAGTAATAAGGCTAGCAAAGAGATCCAAGGAATACACATGTAACTCTGTGAGATGAATTAAAAGAACACTAAGCAGGTTCTCAGAAAGCTACTTTCTCTTTGTTATCGGAGGATATTTCCTTTGGCCCTATAGTCTTCAATGCGATCCGAAATATCTGTTCTCAGATTCCACAGAAATAAGGTTAGCAAAGAGATCCACGAAATACACATATAACTCTGTGAGACGAATTAACAGAACACTAAGCAGTTTCTCAGAAAGCTTCTTTCCAGATTTCATCTGAGGATATTTCCTTTCTCACCATAGCCCTCTAAGGGCTTCCAAATATCACTTTGCCAATTCCACAAGTACGGTCTTAGCGAAAGGCTTCTTGAGGGGAAAGCTGTAACTCTGTGAGATGATTTCACAGAACACAAAGAAGTTTCTCAGAAAGCTTCTTTCTCTTTGTTATCGGAGGATATTTCCTTTGGCCCTGTAGTCTTCAATGGGATCCGAAATACCTGTTCTCAGATTCCACAGAAATAAGGCTAGCAAAGAGATCCACGAAATACACATGTAACTCTGTGAGATGAATTAACAGAACACTAAGCAGTTTCTCAGAAAGCTTCTTTCCAGATTTCATCTGAGGATATTTCCTTTTTCACCATAGCCCTCTATGGGCTTCCAAATATCACTTTGCCAATTCCACAGGAACTGTCTTAGCGAAAGGCTTCTTGAGGGGAAAACTGTAACTCTGTGAGATGATTTCACACAACACAAAGAAGTTTCTCAGAAAGCTTCTTTCTCTTTGTTATTGGAGGATATTTCCTTTGGCCCTATAGTCTTCAATGGGATCCGAAATATCTCTTCTCAAATTCCACAGAAATAAGGTAGCAAAGAGATCCACGAAATACACATGTAACTCTGTGAGATGAATTAACAGAACACTAAGCAGTTTCTCAGGAAGTTTCTTTCCAGATTTCAAATCAGGAGATTTCCTTTTCACCATAGCCCTCTATGGGCTTCCAAATATCACTTTGCCAATTCCACAAGAACTGTCTTAGTGAAAGGCATCTTGAGGGGAAAGCTGTAACTCTGTGAGATGATTTCACAGAACACAAAGAAGTTTCTCAGAAAGCTTCTTTCTCTTTATTATAGGAGAATATTTCCTTTGGCCCTATAGTCTTCAATATGATCCGAAATATCTATTCTCAGATTCCTCAGAAATAAGGCTAGCAAAGAGATCCACGAAATACACATGTAACTCTGTGAGATGAATTAACAGAACACTAAGCAGTTTCTCAGAAAGCTTCTTTCCACATTTCATCTGAGGATAATTCCTTTTTCATCATAGCCCTCTAAAGGCTTCCAAATATCACTTTGCCAATTCCACAAGAACTGTCTTAGTGAAAGGCTTGTTGAGGGGAAAGCTGTAACTCTGTGAGATGATTTCACAGAACACAAAGTAGTTTCTCAGAAAGCTTCTTTCTCTTTGTTATCGGAGGATATTTCCTTTGGCCCTATACTCTTCAAAGGGATCCGAAATATCTCTTATCAGATTCCACAGAAATAAGGCTAGCAAAGAGATACACGAAATACACATGTAACTCTGTGAGATGAATTAACAGAACACTAAGCAGTTTCTCAGAAAGTTTCTTTCCAGATTTCATCTGAGGATATTTCCTTTTTCACCATAGCCCTCTATGGGCTACCAAATATCACTTTGCCTATTCCACAAGAACTGTCTTAGCGAAAGGCTTCTTGAAGGGAATGCTGTAACTCTGTGAGATGATTTCACAGAACACAGAGAAGTTTTCGAGAAAGCTTCTCTCTCCTGGTTATCGGAGGATATTTCCTTTGGCCCTATGGTTTTCAAAAGGATCCGAAATACCTGTTCTCAGATTCCACAGAAATAAGGCTAGCAAAGAGATCCACGGAATACACATGTAACTCTGTGTGATGAATTAACGGAACACTAAGCAGTTTCTCAGAAAGCTTCTTTCTCTTTGTTATCGGAGGATATTTCCTTTGGCCCTTAGTCTTCAATGCGATCCGAAATATCTGTTCTCAGATTCCACAGAAATAAGGCTAGCAAAAGATCCACGAAATAGAGATGTAACTCTGTGAGACGAATTAACAGAACACTAAGCAGTTTCTCAGAAAGCTTCTTTCCAGATTTCATCTGAGGATATTTCCTTTTTCACCATAGCCCTCTATGGGCTTCCAAATATCACTTTGCCAATTCCACAAGAACTGTCTGAGCGAAAGGCTTTTTGAGGGGAAAGCTGTAACTCTGTGAGATGATTTCACAGAACACAAAGAAGTTTCTCAGAAATCTTCTTTCTCTTTGTTATCGGAGGATATTTCCTTTGGCCCTATAGTCTTCAAAGGGATCCGAAATATCTGTTCTCAGATTCCCCAGAAATAAGGCTAGCAAAGAGATCCACGAAATACACATATAACTCTGTTGGATGAATTAACAGAACACTAAGCAGTTTCAAAGAAAGCTTCTTTCCAGATTTCATCTGATTATATTTCCTTTTTCACCATAGCCGTCTATGGGCTTTCAAATATCACTTTGCCAATTCCACAGGAACTGTCTTAGCGAAAGGCTTCTTGAGGGGAAAGCTGTAACTCTGTGCGATGATTTCACAGAACACAAAGAAGTTTCTCAGAAAGCTTCTTTCTCTTTGTTATCGGAGGATATTTCCTTTGGCCCTATAGTCTTCAAAGAGATCCCAAATATCTGTTCTCAGACTCCAAAGAAATAAGGCTAGCAAAGAGATCCACGAAATACACATGTAACTCTGTGAGATGAATTAACAGAACTCTAAGCAGTTTCTCAGAAAGCTTCTTTCCAGATTTCATCTGAGGATATTTCCTTTTTCACAATAGCCCTCTATGGGCTTCCAAATATCACTTTGCCAATTCCACAAGAACTGTCTTAGCGAAAGGCTTCTTGAAGGGAAAGCTGTAACTCTGTGACATGATTTCACAGAACACAAAGAAGTTTCTCAGAAAGCTTCTTTCTCTTTGTTATCGGAGGATATTTCCTTTGGCCCTATAGTCTTCAAAGGGATCCGAAATATCTCTTCTCAGATTCCACAGAAATAAGGCTAGCAAAGAGATCCACGAAATACACATGTAACTCTGTGAGATGAATTAACAGAACACTAAGCAGTTTCTCAGAAAGTTTCTTTCCAGATTTCATCTCAGGAGATTTCCTTTTCACCATAGCCCTCTATGGGCTTCCAAATATCACTTTGCCAATTCCACAAGAACTGTCTTAGCGAAAGGCTTCTTGAGGGGAAAGCTGTAACTCTGTGAGATTATTTCACAGAACCCAAAGAAGTTTCTCAGAAAGCTTCTTTCTCTTATTTATAGGAGGATATTTCCTTTGGCCTTATGGTCTTCAAAGGGATCCGTAATGTTTGTTCTCAGATTCCTCTGAAATAAGGCTAGCAAAGAGATCCACGAAATACACATGTAACTGTCTGAGATGAATTAACAGAACAATAAGCAGTTTCTCAGAAAGCTTCTTTCCAGATTTCATCTGAGGATATTTCCTTTTTCACCATAGCCCTCTACGGGCTTCCAAATACCACTTTGCCAATTCCACAAGAACTGTCTTAGCGAAAGGCTTCTTGAAGGGAAAGCTGTAACTCTGTGAGACGATTTCACAGAACACAAAGAAGTTTCTCAGAAAGCTTCTTTCTCATTGTTATCGGAGGATTTCTCCTTTCCCCTATAGTCTTCAATGCGATCCGAAATATCTGTTCTCAGATTTCACAGAAATAAGGCTAGCAAAGAGATCCAAGGAATACCCATGTAACTCTGTGAGATGAATTAAAAGAACACTAAGCAGGTTCTCAGAAAGCTTCTTTCTCTTTGTTATCGGAGGATATTTCCTTTGGCCGTATAGTCTTCAAAGCGATCCGAAATATCTGTTCTCAGATTCCACAGAAATAAGGTTAGCAAAGAGATCCACGAAATACACATATAACTCTGTGAGACGAATTAACAGAACACTAAGCAGTTTCTCAGAAAGCTTCTTTCCAGATTTCATCTGAGGATATTTCCTTTTTCAACGTAGCCCTCTATGGGCTTCCAAATATCACTTTGCAAATTCCACAAGAACTGTCTTAGCGAAAGGCTTCTTGAGGAGAAAGCTGTAACTTTGTGAGATGATTTCAAAGAACACAAAGAAGTTTCTCAGAAAGTTTCTTTCTCTTTGTTATCGGAATATATTACCTTGGGCCCTACAGTCTTCAATGGGATCCGAAATATCTGTTCTCAGATTCCAAAGAAACAAGGCTAGAAAAGAGATCCACGAGATACACATGTAACTCTGTGAGATGAGTTTACAGAACACTAAGCAGTTTCTCAGAAAGCTTCTATCCAGATTTCATCTGAGGATATTTCCTTTTTCACCATAGCCCTCTACGGGCTTCCAAATATCACTTTGCCTATTCCACAAGAACTGTCTTAGCGAATGGCTTGTTGAGGGGAAAGCTGTAACTCTGTGAGATGATTTCACAGAACACAAAGAGGTTTCTCAGAAAGCCTCTTTTTCTTTGTTATCGGAGGATATTCCTTTGGCCCTATAGTCTTCAATGGGATCCGAAATACGTGTTCTCAGATTCCACAGAAATAAGGCTAGCAAAGAGATCCACGAAATACAAATGTAACTCTGTGAGATGAATTAACAGAACACTAAGCAGTTTCTCAGAAAGCTTCTTTCCAGATTTCATCTGAGGATATTTCCTTTTTCACCATAGCCCTCTATGGGCTTCCAAATATCACTTTGCCAATTCCACAAGAACTGTCTTAGCGAAAGGCTTCTTGAGGGGAAAGCTGTAACTCTGTGAGATGATTTCACAGAACACAAAGAAGTTTCTCAGAAAGCTTGTTTCTTTGTTATCGGAGGATATTTCCTTTGGCCCAATAGTCTTCAAAGGGATATGAAATATCTGTTCTCAGATTACTCAGAAATAAGGCTAGCAAAGAGATCCACGACATACACATGTAACTCTGTGAGATGAATTAACAGAACACTAAGCAGTTTCTCAGAAAGCTTTTTTCCAGATTTCATCTCAGGATATTTCCTTTTTCACCATAGCCCTCTATGGGCTTCCAAATATCACTTTGCAAATTCCACAGGAACTGTCTTAGCGAAAGGCTTCTTGAGGGGAAAGCTGTAACTCTCTGAGATGATTTCACAGAACACAAAGAAGGTTCTCAGAAAGCCTCTTTCTCTTTGTTATCGGAGGATATTTCCTTTGACTCTACAGTCTTCAATGGGATCTGAAATATTTGTTCTCTGATTCCACAGAAATAAGGCTAGCCAAGAGATCCACGAAATACACATGTAACTCTGTGAGATGAATTAATAGAACACTAAGCAGTTTCTCAGAAAGCTTCTTTCCAGATTTCATCTGAGGATATTTCCTTTTTCACCATAGCCCTCTATGGGCTTCCAAATATCACTTTGCCAATTCCACAAGAACTGTCTTAGCGAAAGGCTTATTGAGGGGAAAGCTGTAACTCTGTGAGATGATTTCACAGAACACGAAGAAGTTTCTCAGAAAGCTTCTTTCTCTTTGTTATCAGAGGATATTTCCTTTGGCCCTATAGTCTTCAAAGGGATCCGAAATATCTGTTCTCAGATTCCACAGAAATAAGGCTAATAAAAAGATCGACGAAATACACATGTAACTCTATGAGATGAATTAACCGAACACAAAGCAGTTTCTCAGAAAGCTTCTTTCCAGATTTCATCTGAGGATATTTCCTTTTTCACCGTAGCCCTCTATGGGCTTCCAAATATCACTTTGCCAATTCCACAAGATCTGTCTTAGTGAAAGGCTTCTTGAGGGGAAAGTTGTAACTCTGTGAGATGATTTCAGAGAACCCAAAGAAGTTTCTTAGAAAGCTTCTTTCTCTTTTTTATAGGAGGATATTTCCTTTGGCCCTATAGTCTTCAATGTGATCCGAAATGTCTGTTCTCAGATTCCTCAGAAATAAGGCTAGCATGGAGATCCACGAAATACACATGTAACACTGTGAGATGAATTAACAGAACACTAAGCAGTTTCTCAGAAAGCTTCTTTCCAGATTTCATCTGAGGATATTTCCTTTTTCACCATAGCCCTCTACGGGCTTCCAAATACCACCTTGCCAATTCCACAAGGACTGTCTTAGCGAAAGGCTTCTTGAAGGGAAAGCTGTAACTCTGTGAGATGATTTCACAGAACACAAAGAAGTTTCTCAGAAAGCTTATTTGTCATTGTTATCGGAGGATATCTCCTTTCCCCTATAGTCTTCAATGCGATCCGAAATATCTGTTCTCAGATTCCACAGAAATAAGGCTAGCAAAGAGATCCAAGGAATACACATGTAACTCTGTGAGATGAACTAAAAGAACACTAAGCAGGTTCTCAGAAAGCTTCTTTCTCTTTGTTATCGGAGGATATTTCCTTTGGCCCTATAGTCTTCAAGGCGATCCGAAATATCTGTTCTCAGATTCCACAGAAATAAGGTTAGCAAAGAGATCCACGAAATACACATATAACTCTGTGAGACGAATTAACAGAACACTAAGCAGTTTCTCAGAAAGCTTCTTTCCAGATTTCATCTGAGGATATTTCCTTTCTCACCATAGCCCTCTAAGGGCTACCAAAAATCACTTTGCCAATTCCACAAGTACGGTCTTAGCGAAATGCTTTTTGAGGGGAAAGCTGTAACTCTGTGAGATGATTTCACAGAACACAAAGAAGTTTCTCAGAAAGCTTCTTTCTCTTTGTTATCGGATTATATTTGTTTTGGAACAATAGTCTTCAATGGGATCCGAAATACGTGTTCTCTGATTCCACAGAAATAAGGCTAATAAAAAGATCGACGAAATACACATGTAACTCTGTGAGATGAATTAACAGAACACTAAGCAGTTTCTCAGAAAGCTTCTTTCCAGATTTCATCTGAGGATATTTCCTTTTTCACCGTAGCCCTCTATGGGCTACCAAATATCACTTTGCCAATTCCACAAGATCTGTCTTAGTGAAAGGCTTCTTGAGGGGAAAGTTGTAACTCTGTGAGATGATTTCACAGAACACAAAGAAGTTTCTCAAAAAGCTACTTTCTCTTTGTTATCGGAGGATATTTCCTTTGGCCCTATAGTCTTCAAAGGGATCCGAAATATTTGTTCTCAGATTCCACAGAAATGAGGCTAGCAAAGAGATCCACGAAATACACATGTACCTCTGTGAGGTGAGTTAACAGAACAGTAAGCAGTTTCTCAGAAAGCTTCTTTCCAGATTTCATCTGAGGATATTTCCTTTTTCACCATAGCCCTCTATAGGCTTACAAATATCACTTTGCCAATTCCACGAGAACTGTCTTAGCGAAAGACTTTTGAAGGGAAAGCTGTAACTCTGTGAGATGATTTCACAGAACACAAAGAAGTTTCTCAGAAAGCTTCTTTCTCTTTGTTATCGGAGGATATTTCCTTTGGCCATGTAGTCTTCAATGGGATCCGAAATACCTGTTCTCAGATTCCACAGAAATAAGGCTAGCAAAGAGATCCACGAAATACACTTGTAACTCTGTGAGATGAATTAACAGAACACTAAGCAGTTTCTCAGAAAGCTTCTTTCCAGATTTCATCTGAGGATATTTCCTTTTTCACCATAGCCCTCTATGGGCTTCCAAATATCACTTTGCCTATTCCACAGGAACTGTCTTAGCGAAAGGCTTTTTGAGGCGAAAGCTGTAACTCTGTGAGATGATTTCACACAACACAAAGAAGTTTCTCAGAAAGCTTCTTTCTCTTTGTTATTGGAGGATATTTCCTTTGGCCCTATAGTCTTCAATGGGATCCGAAATATCTCTTCTCAAATTCCACAGAAATAAGGTAGCAAAGAGATCCACGAAATACACATGTAACTCTGTGAGATGAATTAACAGAACACTAAGCAGTTTCTCAGAAAGTTTCTTTCCAGATTTCAACTCAGGATATTTCCTTTTCACCATAGCCCTCTATGGGCTTCCAAATATCACTTTGCCAATTCCACAAGAACTGTCTTAGTGAAAGGCTTCTTGAGGGGATAGCTGTAACTCTGTGAGATGATTTCACAGAACACAATGAAGTTTCTCAGGAAGCTTCTTTCTCTTTGTTATAGGAGGATATTTCCTTTCGCCCTATAGTCTTCAATGTGATCCGAAATATCTATTCTCAGATTCCTCAGAAATAAGGCTAGCAAAGAGATCCACGAAATACACATGTAACTCTGTGAGATGAATTAACAGAACACTAAGCAGTTTCTCAGAAAGCTTCTTTCCAGATTTCATCTGAGGATATTTCCTTTTTCATCATAGCCCTCTAAAGGCTTCCAAATATCACTTTGCCTATTCCACAGGAACTGTCTTAGCGAAAGGCTTTTTGAGGCGAAAGCTGTAACTCTGTGAGATGATTTCACACAACACAAAGAAGTTTCTCAGAAAGCTTCTTTCTCTTTGTTATTGGAGGATATTTCCTTTGGCCCTATAGTCTTCAATGGGATCCGAAATATCTCTTCTCAAATTCCACAGAAATAAGGTAGCAAAGAGATCCACGAAATACACATGTAACTCTGTGAGATGAATTAACAGAACACTAAGCAGTTTCTCAGAAAGTTTCTTTCCAGATTTCAACTCAGGATATTTCCTTTTCACCATAGCCCTCTATGGGCTTCCAAATATCACTTTGCCAATTCCACAAGAACTGTCTTAGTGAAAGGCTTCTTGAGGGGATAGCTGTAACTCTGTGAGATGATTTCACAGAACACAATGAAGTTTCTCAGGAAGCTTCTTTCTCTTTGTTATAGGAGGATATTTCCTTTCGCCCTATAGTCTTCAATGTGATCCGAAATATCTATTCTCAGATTCCTCAGAAATAAGGCTAGCAAAGAGATCCACGAAATACACATGTAACTCTGTGAGATGAATTAACAGAACACTAAGCAGTTTCTCAGAAAGCTTCTTTCCAGATTTCATCTGAGGATATTTCCTTTTTCATCATAGCCCTCTAAAGGCTTCCAAATATCACTTTGCCAATTCCACAAGAACTGTCTTAATGAAAGGCTTGTTGAGGGGAAAGCTGTAACTCTGTGAGATGATTTCACAGAACACAAAGTAGTTTCTCAGAAAGCTTCTTTCTCTTTGTTATCGGAGGATATTTCCTTTGGCCCTATACTCTTCAAAGGGATCCGAAATATCTCTTATCAGATTCCACAGAAATAAGGCTAGCAAAGAGATACACGAAATACACATGTAACTCTGTGAGATGAATTAACAGAACACTAAGCAGTTTCTCTGAAAGCTTCTTTCCAGATTTCATCTGAGGATATTTCCTTTTTCACCATAGCCCTCTATGGGCTACCAAATATCACTTTGCCAATTCCACAAGAACTGTCTTAGCGAAAGGCTTCTTGAAGGGAATGCTGTAACAATGTGAGATGATTTCACAGAACACAGAGAAGTTTCCGAGAAAGCTTCTCTCTCCTGGTTATCGGAGGATATTTCCTTTGGCCCTATGGTTTTCAAAAGGATCCGAAATACCTGTTCTCAGATTCCACAGAAATAAGGCCAGCAAAGAGATCCACGGAACACACATGTAACTCTGTGTGATGAATTAACGGAACACTAAGCAGTTTCTCAGAAAGCTTCTTTCTCTTTTTTATCGGAGGATATTTCCTTTGGCCCTAAGTCTTCAATGCGATCCGAAATATCTGTTCTCAGATTCCACAGAAATAAGGCTAGCAAAAGATCCACGAAATAGAAATGTAACTCTGTGAGACGAATTAACAGAACACTAAGCAGTTTCTCAGAAAGCTTCTTTCTCTTTGTTATCGGAGGATATTTCCTTTGGCCCTATAGTCTTCAATGTGATCCGAAATATCTATTCTCAGATTCCTCAGAAATAAGGCTAGCAAAGAGATCCACGAAATACACATGTAACTCTGTGAGATGAATTAACAGAACTCTAAGCAGTTTCTCAGAAAGCTTCTTTCCAGATTTCATCTGAGGATATTTCCTTTTTCACAATTGCCCTCTATGGGCTTCCAAATATCACTTTGCCAATTCCACAAGAACTGTCTTAGCGAAAGGCTTCTTGAAGGGAAAGCTGTAACTCTGTGACATGATTCCACAGAACACAAAGAAGTTTCTCAGAAAGCTTCTTTCTCTTTGTTATCGGAGGATATTTCCTTTGGCCCTATAGTCTTCAAAGGGATCCGAAATATCTGTTCTCAGATTCCACAGAAATAAGGTTAGCAAAGAGATCCACGAAATACACATGTAACTCTGTGAGATGAATTAACAGAACACTAAGCAGTTTCTCAGAGAGTTTCTTTCCAGATTTCATCTCAGGAGATTTCCTTTTCACCATAGCCCTCTATGGGCTTCCAAATATCACTTTACCAATTCCACAAGAACTGTCTTAGCGAAAGGCTTCTTGAGGGGAAAGCTGTAACTCTGTGAGTTGATTTCACAGAACCCAAAGAAGTTTCTCAGAAAGCTTCTTTCTCTTTTTTTATGGGAGGATATTTCCTTTGGCCCAATAGTCTTCAATGTGATCCGAAATGTTTGTTCTCAGATTCCTCTGAAATAAGGCTAGCAAAGAGATCCACGAAATACACATGTAACTCTGTGAGATGAATTAACAGAACAATAAGCAGTTTCTCAGAAAGCTTCTTTCCAGATTTCATCTGAGGATATTTCCTTTTTCACCATAGCCCTCTACGGGCTTCCAAATACCACTTTGCCAATTCCACAAGAACTGTCTTAGCGAAAGGCTTCTTGAAGGGAAATCTGTAACTCTGTGAGACGATTTCACAGAACACAAAGAAGTTTCTCAGAAAGCTTCTTTCTCATTGTTATCGGAGGATATCTCCTTTCCCCTATAGCCTTCAATGCGATCCGAAATATCTGTTCTCAGATTTCACAGAAATAATGCTAGCAAAGAGATCCAAGGAATACAGATGTAACTCTGTGAGATGAATTAAAAGAACACTAAGCAGGTTCTCAGAAAGCTTCTTTCTCTTTGTTATCGGAGGATATTTCCTTTGGCCCTATACTCTTCAAAGGGATCCGAAATATCTGTTCTCAGATTCCAGAGAAATAAGGTTAGCAAAGAGATCCACGAAATACACATATAACTCTGTGAGACGAATTAACAGAACACTAAGCAGTTTCTCACAAAGCTTCTTTCCAGATTTCATCTGAGGATATTTCCTTTTTCACCGTAGCCCTCTATGGGCTTCCAAATATCACTTTGCCAATTCCACAAGAACTGTCTTAGCGAAAGGCTTCTTGAGGAGAAAGCTGTAACTTTGTGAGATGATTTCAAAGAACACAAAGAAGTTTCTCAGAAAGTTTCTTTCTCTTTGTTATCGGATTATATTTCTTTTGGAACTATAGTCTTCAATGGGATCTGAAATATCTGTTCTCAGATTCCACAGAAATAACGCTAGCAAAGTGATCCACGAAATACACATGTAACTCTATGCGATGAATTAACAGAACACTAAGCAGTTTCTCAGAAAGCTTCTTTCCAGATTTCATCTGAGGATATTTCCTTTTTCACCATAGCCCTCTATGGGCTTCCAAATATCACTTTGCCAATTCCACAAGAACTGTCTTAGCGAAAGGCTTCTTGAGGGGAAAGCTGTAACTCTGTGAGGTGATTTCACAGAACACAAAGAAGTTTCTCAGAAAGACTCTTTCTCTTTGTTATCGGAGGATATTCCTTTGGCCCTATAGTCTTCAATGGGATCCGAAATACGTGTTCTCTGATTCCACAGAAATAAGGCTAGTAAAGAGATCCACGAAATACACATGTAACTCTGTGAGATGAATTAACAGAACACTAAGCAGTTTCTCAGAAAGCTTCTTTCCAGATTTCATCTGAGGATATTTCCTTTTTCACCGTAGCTCTCTATGGGCTTCCAAATATCACTTTGCGAATTCCACAAGAACTCTCTTAGCAAAAGGCTTCTTGAGGAGAAAGCTGTAACTTTGTGAGATGATTTCACAGAACACAAAGAAGTTTCTCAGAAAGTTTCTTTCTCTTTGTTATCGGAGGATATTACCTTGGGCCCTATAGTCTTCAAAGGGATTCGAAATATCTGTTCTCAGATTCCAAAGAAACAAGGCTAGCAAAGAGATCCCCGAAATACACATGTAACTCTGTGAGATGAATTAACAGAACACTAAGCAGTTTCTCAGAAAGCTTCTTTCCAGATTTCATTTGAGGATATTTCCTTTTTCACCATAGCCCTCTATGGGCTTCCAAATATCACTTTGCCAATTCCACAAGAACTGTCTTAGCGAATGGCTTGTTGAGGGGAAAGCTGTAACTCTGTGAGATGATTTCACAGAACACAAAGAGGTTTCTCAGAAAGCCTCTTTTTCTTTGTTATCGGAGGATATTCCTTTGGCCCTATAGTCTTCAATGGGTTCCGAAATACGTGTTCTCAGATTCCACAGAAATAAGGCTAGCAAAGAGATTCACGAAATACAAATGTAACTCTGTGAGATGAATTAACAGAACACTAAGCAGTTTCTCAGAAAGCTTCTTTCCAGATTTCATCTGAGGATATTTCCTTTTTCACCATAGCCCTCTATGGGCTTCCAAATATCACTTTGCCAATTCCACAAGAACTGTCTTAGCGAAAGGCTTCTTGAGGGGAAAGCTGTAACTCTGTGAGATGATTTCACAGAACACAAAGAAGTTTCTCAGAAAGCTTCTTTCTCTGTGATATTGGAGGATATTTCCTTTGGCCCTATAGTCTTCAATGGGATCCGAAATATCTGTTCTCAAATTCCACGGAAATAAGGTAGCAAAGAGATCCACGAAATACACATGTAACTCTGTGAGATGAATTAACAGAACACTAAGCAGTTTCTCAGAAAGTTTCTTTCCAGATTTCAACTCAGGAGATTTCCTTTTCACCATAGCCCTCTATGGGCTTCCAAATATCACTTTGCCAATTCCACAAGAACTGTCTTAGTGAAAGGCTTGTTGAGGGGAAAGCTGTAACTCTGTGAGATTATTTCACAGAACACAAAGAAGTTTCTCAGAAAGCTTCTTTCTCTTTGTTATCGGAGGATATTTCCTTTGGCCCTATACTCTTCAAAGGGATCCGAAATATCTCTTCTCAGATTCCACAGAAATAAGGCTAGCAAAGAGATACACGAAATACACATGTAACTCTGTGAGATGAATTAACAGAACACTAAGCAGTTTCTCAGAAAGCTTGTTTCCAGATTTCATCTGTGGATATTTCCTTTTTCACCATAGAACTCTAGGGGCTACCAAATATCACTTTGCCAATTCCACAAGAACTGTCTTAGCGAAAGGCTTCTTGAAGGGAAAGCTGTAACTCTGTGAGATGATTTCACAGAACACAGAGAAGTTTCCGAGAAAGCTTCTCTCTCCTGGTTATCGGAGGATATTTCCTTTGGCCCTATGGTTTTCAAAAGGATCCGAAATACCTGTTCTCAGATTCCACAGAAATAAGGCTAGCAAAGAGATCCACGGAATACACATGTAACTCTGTGAGATGAATTAACGGAACACTAAGCAGTTTCTCAGAAAGCTTCTTTCTCTTTGTTATCGGAGGATATTTCCTTTGGCCCTAAGTCTTCAATGCGATCCGAAATATCTGTTCTCAGATTCCACAGAAATAAGGCTAGCAAAAGATCCACGAAATAGAGATGTAACTCTGTGAGACGAATTAACAGAACACTATGCAGTTTCTCAGAAAGCTTCTTTCCAGATTTCATCTGAGGATATTTCCTTTTTCACCATAGCCCTCTATGGGCTTCCAAATATCACTTTGCCAATTCCACAGGAACTGTTGTAGCGAAAGTCTTCTTGAGGGGAAAGCTGTAACTCTGTGAGATGATTTCACAGAACCCAAAGAAGTTTCTCAGAAAGCTTCTTTCTCTTTTTTATAGGAGGATATTTCCTTTGGCCCAATAGTCTTCAATGTGATCCGAAATGTCTGTTCTCAGATTCCACAGAAATAAGGCTAGCAAAGAGATCCACGAAATACACATTGAACTCTGTGAGATGAATTTACAGAACACTAAGCAGTTTCTCAGAAAGTTTCTTTCCAGATTTCATCTCAGGAGATTTCCTTTTCACCATAGCCCTCTATGGGCTTCCAAATATCACTTTGCCAATTCCACAAGAACTGTCTTAGCGAAAGGCTTCTTGAGGGGAAAGCTGTAACTCTGTGAGATGATTTCACAGAACCCAAAGAAGTTTCTCAGAAAGCTTCTTTCTCTTTTTTATAGGAGGATATTTCCTTTGGCCCAATAGTCTTCAATGTGATCCGAAATGTCTGTTCTCAGATTCCTCAGAAATAAGGCTAGCAAAGAGATCCACGAAATACACATGTAACTCTGTGAGATGAATTAACAGAACACTAAGCAGTTTCTCAGAAAGCTTCTTTCCAGATTTCATCTGAGGATATTTCCTTTTTCACCAAAGCCCTCTACGGGCTTCCAAATACCACTTTGCCAATTCCACAAGAACTGTCTTACCGAAAGGCTTCTTGAAGGGAAAGCTGTAACTCTGTGAGATGATTTCACAGAACACAAAGAAGTTTCTCAGAAAGCTTCTTTCTCATTGTTATCGGAGGATATCTCCTTTCCCCTATAGTCTTCAATGCGATCCGAAATGTCTGTTCTCAGATTCCACAGAAATAAGGCTTGTAAAGAGATCCAAGGAATACACATGTAACTCTATGAGATGAATTAAAAGAACACTAAGCAGGTTCTCAGAAAGCTTCTTTCTCTTTGTTATTGGAGGATACTTCCTTTGGCCCTATAGTCTTCAATGCGATCCGAAATATCTGTTCTCAGATTCCTCAGAAATAAGGCTAGCAAAGAGATCCAAGAAATACAGATGTAACTCTGTGAGATGAATTAACGGAACACTAAGCAGTTTCTCAGAAAGCTACTTTCCAGATTTCATCTGAGGATATTTCCGTTTTCACCGTAGCCCTCTATGGGCTTCCAAACATCACTTTGCCAATTCCACAAGAACGGTCTTAGCGAAAGGCTTCTTGAGGGGAAAGCTGTAACTCTTTGAGATGATTTCACAGAACACAAAGAAGTTTCTCAGAAAGCCTCTTTTTCTTTGTTATCGGAGGATATTCCTTTGGCCCTATAGTCTTCAATGGGATCCGAAATACGTGTTCTCAGATTCCACAGAAATAAGGCTAGCAAAGAGATCCACGAAATACACATGTAACTCTGTGACATGAATTAACAGAACACTAAGCAGTTTCTCAGAAAGCTTCTTTCCAGATTTCATCTGAGGATATTTCCTTGTTCACAATAGCCCTCTGTGGGCTTCCAAATATCACTTTGCCAATTCCACAAGAACTGTCTTAGCGAAAGGCTTCTTGAGGGGAATGCTGTAACTCTGTGAGATGATTTCACAGAACACAAAGAAGTTTCTCAGAAAGCTTCTTTCTCTTTTTATCGGAGGATATTTCCTTTGGCCCTATAGTCTTCAAAGGGATCCGAAATATCTGTTCTCAGATTCCTCAGAAATAAGGCTAGCAAAGAGATCCAAGAAATACAGACGTAACTCTGGGAGATGAATTAACGGAACACTAAGCAGCTTCTCAGTAAGCTTCTTTCCAGATTTCATCTGAGGATATTTCCGTTTTCACCATAGCCCTCTATGGGCTTCCAAATATCACTTTGCCAGTTCCACAAGAACTGTCTTAGAGAAAGGCCTCTTGAGGGGAAAGCTGTAACTCTGTGAGATGATTTCACAGAACACAAAGAAGTTTCTCAGAAAGCTTCTTTCTCTTTGTTATCGGAGGATATTTCCTTTGGCCCGATAGTCATCAAAGGGATCCGAAATATCTGTTCTCAGATTCCACAGAAATAAGGCTAGCAAAGAGATCCACGAAATACACATGTAACTCTGTGAGATGAATTAACAGAACACTAAGCAGTTTCTCAGAAATCTTCTTACCGGAATTCTTCTGAGGATATTTCCTTTTTCACCGTAGCCCTCTATGGGCTTCCAAGTATCACTTTGCCAATTCCACAAGAACTGTCTTAGCGAAAGGCTTCTAGAGGCGAAAGGTGTAACTCTTTGAGATGATTTCACAGAACACAAAGAAGTTTCTCAGAAAGATTTTTTCTCTTTGTTATCGGAAGATATTTCCTTTGGCCCAATAGTCTTCAATGGAATCCGAAATATCTGTTCTCAGATTCCAAAGAAATAAGGCTAGCAAAGAGATCCAGGAAATACACATGTAACTCTGTGAGATGAATTAACACAACACTAAGCAGTTTCTCAGAAAGCTTCTTTTCAGATTTCATCTGAGGATATTTCCTTTTTCACCATAGCCCTCTAGGGGTTCCAAATATCACTTTGCCAATTACACAAGAACTGTCCTAGCGAAAGGCTTCTTGAGGGGAAAGCTGTAACTCAGTGAGATGATTTCACAGAACACAAAGAAGTTTCTCAGAAAGCTTCTTTCTCTTTGTTATCGGAGGATAGTTCCTTTGGCCTTATAGTATTCAAAGGGATCCGAAATATCTGTTCTCAGATTCCACAGCAATAAGGCTAGCAAAGAGATCCACGAAATACAGATGTAACTCTGTGAGTTGAATTAACAGAACACTAAGCAGTTTCTCAGAAAACTTCTTTCCAGATTTCATCTGAGGATATTTCCTTTTTCACCGTAGCTCTCTATGGGCTTCCAAATATCACTTTGTGAATTCCACAAGAACTGTCTTAGAAAAAGGCTTTTGAAGGGAAAGCTGTAACTCTGTGAGATGATTACACAGAACACAAAGAAGTTTCTCAGAAAGCTTCTTTCTCTTTGTTATCGGATTATATTTCTTTTGGAACTATAGTCTTCAATGGGATCTGAAATATCTGTTCTCAGATTCCACAGAAATAACGCTAGCAAAGTGATCCACGAAATACACATGTAACTCTATGCGATGAATTAACAGAACTCTAAGCAGTTTCTCAGAAAGCTTCTTTACAGATTTCATCTGAGGATATTTCCTTTTTCACCATAGCCCTCTATGGGCTTCCAAATATCACTTTGCCAATTCCACAAGAACTGTCTTAGCGAAAGGCTTCTTGAGGGGAAAGCTGTAACTCTGTGAGGTGATTTCACAGAACACAAAGAAGTTTCTCAGAAAGACTCTTTCTCTTTGTTATCGGAGGATATTCCTTTGGCCCTATAGTCTTCAATGGGATCCGAAATACGTGTTCTCTGATTCCACAGAAATAAGGCTAGTAAAGAGATCCACGAAATACACATGTAACTCTGTGAGATGAATTAACAGAACACTAAGCAGTTTCTCAGAAAGCTTCTTTCCAGATTTCATCTGAGGATATTTCCTTTTTCACCGTAGCTCTCTATGGGCTTCCAAATATCACTTTGCGAATTCCACAAGAACTCTCTTAGCAAAAGGCTTCTTGAGGAGAAAGCTGTAACTTTGTGAGATGATTTCACAGAACACAAAGAAGTTTCTCAGAAAGTTTCTTTCTCTTTGTTATCGGAGGATATTACCTTGGGCCCTATAGTCTTCAAAGGGATTCGAAATATCTGTTCTCAGATTCCAAAGAAACAAGGCTAGCAAAGAGATCCCCGAAATACACATGTAACTCTGTGAGATGAATTAACAGAACACTAAGCAGTTTCTCAGAAAGCTTCTTTCCAGATTTCATTTGAGGATATTTCCTTTTTCACCATAGCCCTCTATGGGCTTCCAAATATCACTTTGCCAATTCCACAAGAACTGTCTTAGCGAATGGCTTGTTGAGGGGAAAGCTGTAACTCTGTGAGATGATTTCACAGAACACAAAGAGGTTTCTCAGAAAGCCTCTTTTTCTTTGTTATCGGAGGATATTCCTTTGGCCCTATAGTCTTCAATGGGTTCCGAAATACGTGTTCTCAGATTCCACAGAAATAAGGCTAGCAAAGAGATTCACGAAATACAAATGTAACTCTGTGAGATGAATTAACAGAACACTAAGCAGTTTCTCAGGAAGCTTCTTTCCAGATTTCATCTGAGGATATTTCCTTTTTCACCATAGCCCTCTATGGGCTTCCAAATATCACTTTGCCAATTCCACAAGAACTGTCTTAGCGAAAGGCTTCTTGAGGGGAAAGCTGTAACTCTTTGAGATGATTTCACAGAACACAAAGAAGTTTCTCAGAAAGCTTCTTTCTCTGTGATATTGGAGGATATTTCCTTTGGCCCTATAGTCTTCAATGGGATCCGAAATATCTGTTCTCAAATTCCACGGAAATAAGGTAGCAAAGAGATCCACGAAATACACATGTAACTCTGTGAGATGAATTAACAGAACACTAAGCAGTTTCTCAGAAAGTTTCTTTCCAGATTTCAACTCAGGAGATTTCCTTTTCACCATAGCCCTCTATGGGCTTCCAAATATCACTTTGCCAATTCCACAAGAACTGTCTTAGTGAAAGGCTTGTTGAGGGGAAAGCTGTAACTCTGTGAGATTATTTCACAGAACACAAAGAAGTTTCTCAGAAAGCTTCTTTCTCTTTGTTATCGGAGGATATTTCCTTTGGCCCTATACTCTTCAAAGGGATCCGAAATATCTCTTCTCAGATTCCACAGAAATAAGGCTAGCAAAGAGATACACGAAATACACATGTAACTCTGTGAGATGAATTAACAGAACACTAAGCAGTTTCTCAGAAAGCTTGTTTCCAGATTTCATCTGTGGATATTTCCTTTTTCACCATAGAACTCTAGGGGCTACCAAATATCACTTTGCCAATTCCACAAGAACTGTCTTAGCGAAAGGCTTCTTGAAGGGAAAGCTGTAACTCTGTGAGATGATTTCACAGAACACAGAGAAGTTTCCGAGAAAGCTTCTCTCTCCTGGTTATCGGAGGATATTTCCTTTGGCCCTATGGTTTTCAAAAGGATCCGAAATACCTGTTCTCAGATTCCACAGAAATAAGGCTAGCAAAGAGATCCACGGAATACACATGTAACTCTGTGAGATGAATTAACGGAACACTAAGCAGTTTCTCAGAAAGCTTCTTTCTCTTTGTTATCGGAGGATATTTCCTTTGGCCCTAAGTCTTCAATGCGATCCGAAATATCTGTTCTCAGATTCCACAGAAATAAGGCTAGCAAAAGATCCACGAAATAGAGATGTAACTCTGTGAGACGAATTAACAGAACACTATGCAGTTTCTCAGAAAGCTTCTTTCCAGAGTTCATCTGAGGATATTTCCTTTTTCACCATAGCCCTCTATGGGCTTCCAAATATCACTTTGCCAATTCCACAGGAACTGTTGTAGCGAAAGTCTTCTTGAGGGGAAAGCTGTAACTCTGTGATATGATTTCACAGAACCCAAAGAAGTTTCTCAGAAAGCTTCTTTCTCTTTTTTATAGGAGGATATTTCCTTTGGCCCAATAGTGTTCAATGTGATCCGAAATGTCTGTTCTCAGATTCCACAGAAATAAGGCTAGCAAAGAGATCCACGAAATACACATTGAACTCTGTGAGATGAATTTACAGAACACTAAGCAGTTTCTCAGAAAGTTTCTTTCCAGATTTCATCTCAGGAGATTTCCTTTTCACCATAGCCCTCTATGGGCTTACAAATATCACTTTGCCAATTCCACAAGAACTGTCTTAGCGAAAGGCTTCTTGAGGGGAAAGCTGTAACTCTGTGAGATGATTTCACAGAACCCAAAGAAGTTTCTCAGAAAGCTTCTTTCTCTTTTTTATAGGAGGATATTTCCTTTGGCCCAATAGTCTTCAATGTGATCCGAAATGTCTGTTCTCAGATTCCTCAGAAATAAGGCTAGCAAAGAGATCCACGAAATACACATGTAACTCTGTGAGATGAATTAACAGAACACTAAGCAGTTTCTCAGAAAGCTTCTTTCCAGATTTCATCTGAGGATATTTCCTTTTTCACCAAAGCCCTCTACGGGCTTCCAAATACCACTTTGCCAATTCCACAAGAACTGTCTTACCGAAAGGCTTCTTGAAGGGAAAGCTGTAACTCTGTGAGATGATTTCACAGAACACAAAGAAGTTTCTCAGAAAGCTTCTTTCTCATTGTTATCGGAGGATATCTCCTTTCCCCTATAGTCTTCAATGCGATCCGAAATGTCTGTTCTCAGATTCCACAGAAATAAGGCTTGTAAAGAGATCCAAGGAATACACATGTAACTCTATGAGATGAATTAAAAGAACACTAAGCAGGTTCTCAGAAAGCTTCTTTCTCTTTGTTATTGGAGGATACTTCCTTTGGCCCTATAGTCTTCAATGCGATCCGAAATATCTGTTCTCAGATTCCTCAGAAATAAGGCTAGCAAAGAGATCCAAGAAATACAGATGTAACTCTGTGAGATGAATTAACGGAACACTAAGCAGTTTCTCAGAAAGCTTCTTTCCAGATTTCATCTGAGGATATTTCCGTTTTCACCGTAGCCCTCTATGGGCTTCCAAACATCACTTTGCCAATTCCACAAGAACGGTCTTAGCGAAAGGCTTCTTGAGGGGAAAGCTGTAACTCTTTGAGATGATTTCACAGAACACAAAGAAGTTTCTCAGAAAGCCTCTTTTTCTTTGTTATCGGAGGATATTCCTTTGGCCCTATAGTCTTCAATGGGATCCGAAATACGTGTTCTCAGATTCCACAGAAATAAGGCTAGCAAAGAGATCCACGAAATACACATGTAACTCTGTGACATGAATTAACAGAACACTAAGCAGTTTCTCAGAAAGCTTCTTTCCAGATTTCATCTGAGGATATTTCCTTGTTCACAATAGCCCTCTGTGGGCTTCCAAATATCACTTTGCCAATTCCACAAGAACTGTCTTAGCGAAAGGCTTCTTGAGGGGAATGCTGTAACTCTGTGAGATGATTTCACAGAACACAAAGAAGTTTCTCAGAAAGCTTCTTTCTCTTTTTATCGGAGGATATTTCCTTTGGCCCTATAGTCTTCAAAGGGATCCGAAATATCTGTTCTCAGATTCCTCAGAAATAAGGCTAGCAAAGAGATCCAAGAAATACAGACGTAACTCTGGGAGATGAATTAACGGAACACTAAGCAGCTTCTCAGTAAGCTTCTTTCCAGATTTCATCTGAGGATATTTCCGTTTTCACCATAGCCCTCTATGGGCTTCCAAATATCACTTTGCCAGTTCCACAAGAACTGTCTTAGAGAAAGGCCTCTTGAAGGGAAAGCTGTAACTCTGTGAGATGATTTCACAGAACACAAAGAAGTTTCTCAGAAAGCTTCTTTCTCTTTGTTATCGGAGGATATTTCCTTTGGCCCGATAGTCATCAAAGGGATCCGAAATATCTGTTCTCAGATTCCACAGAAATAAGGCTAGCAAAGAGATCCACGAAATACACATGTAACTCTGTGAGATGAATTAACAGAACACTAAGCAGTTTCTCAGAAATCTTCTTACCGGAATTCTTCTGAGGATATTTCCTTTTTCACCGTAGCCCTCTATGGGCTTCCAAGTATCACTTTGCCAATTCCACAAGAACTGTCTTAGCGAAAGGCTTCTAGAGGGGAAAGGTGTAACTCTTTGAGATGATTTCACAGAACACAAAGAAGTTTCTCAGAAAGATTTTTTCTCTTTGTTATCGGAAGATATTTCCTTTGGCCCAATAGTCTTCAATGGAATCCGAAATATCTGTTCTCAGATTCCAAAGAAATAAGGCTAGCAAAGAGATCCAGGAAATACACATGTAACTCTGTGAGATGAATTAACACAACACTAAGCAGTTTCTCAGAAAGCTTCTTTTCAGATTTCATCTGAGGATATTTCCTTTTTCACCATAGCCCTCTAGGGGTTCCAAATATCACTTTGCCAATTACACAAGAACTGTCCTAGCGAAAGGCTTCTTGAGGGGAAAGCTGTAACTCAGTGAGATGATTTCACAGAACACAAAGAAGTTTCTCAGAAAGCTTCTTTCTCTTTGTTATCGGAGGATAGTTCCTTTGGCCTTATAGTCTTCAAAGGGATCCGAAATATCTGTTCTCAGATTCCACAGCAATAAGGCTAGCAAAGAGATCCACGAAATACAGATGTAACTCTGTGAGTTGAATTAACAGAACACTAAGCAGTTTCTCAGAAAACTTCTTTCCAGATTTCATCTGAGGATATTTCCTTTTTCACCGTAGCTCTCTATGGGCTTCCAAATATCACTTTGTGAATTCCACAAGAACTGTCTTAGAAAAAGGCTTTTGAAGGGAAAGCTGTAACTCTGTGAGATGATTACACAGAACACAAAGAAGTTTCTCAGAAAGCTTCTTTCTCTTTGTTATCGGATTATATTTCTTTTGGAACTATAGTCTTCAATGGGATCTGAAATATCTGTTCTCAGATTCCACAGAAATAACGCTAGCAAAGTGATCCACGAAATACACATGTAACTCTATGCGATGAATTAACAGAACTCTAAGCAGTTTCTCAGAAAGCTTCTTTCCAGATTTCATCTGAGGATATTTCCTTTTTCACCATAGCCCTCTATGGGCTTCCAAATATCACTTTGCCAATTCCACAAGAACTGTCTTAGCGAAAGGCTTCTTGAGGGGAAAGCTGTAACTCTGTGAGGTGATTTCACAGAACACAAAGAAGTTTCTCAGAAAGACTCTTTCTCTTTGTTATCGGAGGATATTCCTTTGGCCCTATAGTCTTCAATGGGATCCGAAATACGTGTTCTCTGATTCCACAGAAATAAGGCTAGTAAAGAGATCCAGGAAATACACATGTAACTCTGTGAGATGAATTAACAGAACACTAAGCAGTTTCTCAGAAAGCTTCTTTCCAGATTTCATCTGAGGATATTTCCTTTTTCACCGTAGCTCTCTATGGGCTTCCAAATATCACTTTGCGAATTCCACAAGAACTGTCTTAGCAAAAGGCTTCTTGAGGAGAAAGCTGTAACTTTGTGAGATGATTTCACAGAACACAAAGAAGTTTCTCAGAAAGTTTCTTTCTCTTTGTTATCGGAGGATATTACCTTGGGCCCTATAGTCTTCAAAGGGATTCGAAATATCTGTTCTCAGATTCCAAAGAAACAAGGCTAGCAAAGAGATCCACGAAATACACATGTAACTCTGTGAGATGAATTAACAGAACACTAAGCAGTTTCTCAGAAAGCTTCTTTCCAGATTTCATTTGAGGATATTTCCTTTTTCACCATAGCCCTCTATGGGCTTCCAAATATCACTTTGCCAATTCCACAAGAACTGTCTTAGCGAATGGCTTGTTGAGGGGAAAGCTGTAACTCTGTGAGATGATTTCACAGAACACAAAGAGGTTTCTCAGAAAGCCTCTTTTTCTTTGTTATCGGAGGATATTCCTTTGGCCCTATAGTCTTCAATGGGTTCCGAAATACGTGTTCTCAGATTCCACAGAAATAAGGCAAGCAAAGAGATTCACGAAATACAAATGTAACTCTGTGAGATGAATTAACAGAACACTAAGCAGTTTCTCAGAAAGCTTCTTTCCAGATTTCATCTGAGGACATTTCCTTTTTCACCATAGCCCTCTATGGGCTTCCAATTATCACTTTGCCAATTCCACAAGAACTGTCTTAGCGAAAGGCTTCTTGAGGGGAAAGCTGTAACTCTGTGAGTTGATTTCACAGAACACAAAGAAGTTTCTCAGAAAGCTTCTTTCTCTGTGATATTGGAGGATATTTCCTTTGGCCCTATAGTCTTCAATGGGATCCGAAATATCTGTTCTCAAATTCCACGGAAATAAGGTAGCAAAGAGATCCACGAAATACACATGTAACTCTGTGAGATGAATTAACAGAACACTAAGCAGTTTCTCAGAAAGTTTCTTTCCAGATTTCAACTCAGGAGATTTCCTTTTCACCATAGCCCTCTATGGGCTTCCAAATATCACTTTGCCAATTCCACAAGAACTGTCTTAGTGAAAGGCTTCTTGAGGGGAAAGCTGTAACTCTGTGAGATGATTTCACAGAACACAAAGAAGTTTCTCAGAAAGCTTCTTTCTCTTTGTTATAGGAGGATATTTCCTTTGGCCCTATAGTCTTCAATGTGATCCGAAATATCTATTCTCAGATTCCTCAGAAATAAGGCTCGCAAAGAGATCCACGAAATACACATGTAACTCTGTTAGATGAATTAACAGAACACTAAGCAGTTTCTCAGAAAGCTTCTTTCCAGATTTCATCTGAGGATATTTCCTTTTTCATCATAGCCCTCTAAAGGCTTCCAAATATCACTTTGCCAATTCCACAAGAACTGTCTTAGGGAAAGGCTTGTTGAGGGGAAAGCTGTAACTCTGTGAGATTATTTCACAGAACACAAAGAAGTTTCTCAGAAAGCTTCTTTCTCTTTGTTATCGGAGGATATTTCCTTTGGCCCTATACTCTTCAAAGGGATCCGAAATATCTCTTCTCAGATTCCACAGAAATAAGGCTAGCAAAGAGATACACGAAATACACATGTAACTCTGTGAGATGAATTAACAGAACACTAAGCAGTTTCTCAGAAAGCTTCTTTCCAGATTTCATCTGAGGATATTTTCTTTTTCACCATAGAACTCTAGGGGCTACCAAATATCACTTTGCCAATTCCACAAGAACTGTCTTAGCGAAAGGCTTCTTGAAGGGAAAGCTGTAACTCTGTGAGATGATTTCACAGAACACAGAGAAGTTTCCGAGAAAGCTTCTCTCTCCTGGTTATCGGAGGATATTTCCTTTGGCCCTATGGTTTTCAAAAGGATCCGAAATACCTGTTCTCAGATTCCACAGAAAAAGGCTAGCAAAGAGATCCACGGAATACACATGTAACTCTGTGAGATGAATTAACGGAACACTAAGCAGTTTCTCAGAAAGCTTCTTTCTCTTTGTTATCGGAGGATATTTCCTTTGGCCCTAAGTCTTCAATGCGATCCGAAATATCTGTTCTCAGATTCCACAGAAATAAGGCTAGCAAAAGATCCACGAAATAGAGATGTAACTCTGTGAGACGAATTAACAGAACACTCTGCAGTTTCTCAGAAAGCTTCTTTCCAGATTTCATCTGAGGATATTTCCTTTTTCACCATAGCCCTCTATGGGCTTCCAAATATCACTTTGCCAATTCCACAAGAACTTTCTGAGCGAAAGGCTTCTTGAGGGGAAAGCTGTAACTCTGTGAGATGATTTCACAGAACACAAAGAAGTTTCTCAGAAAGCTTCTTTCTCTTTGTTATCGGAGGATATTTCCTTTGGACCCATAGTCTTCAAAGGGATCCGAAATATCTGTTCTCAGATTCAACAGAAATAAGGCTAGCGAAGAGATCCACGAAATACAGATGTAACTCTGTGAGTTGAATTAACAGAACACTAAGCAGTTTCTCAGAAAACTTCTTTCCAGATTTCATCTGAGGATATTTCATTTTTCACCATAGCCCTCTACGGGCTTCCAAATACCACTTTGCCAATTCCACAAGAACTGTCTTAGCGAAAGGCTTCTTGAGGGGAAAGCTGTAACTCTGTGAGATGATTTCACAGAACACAAAGAAGTTTCTCAGAAAGCTTCTTTCTCTTTGTTATCGGAGGATATTTCCTCTGGCCCTATAGTCTTCAAAGAGATCCCAAATATCTGTTCTCAGATTCCAAAGAAATAATGCTAGCAAAGAGATCCACGAAATACACATGTAACTCTCTGAGATGAATTAACAGAACTCTAAGCAGTTTCTCAGAAAGCTTCTTTCCAGATTTCATCTGAGGATAGTTCCTTTTTCACAATAGCCCTCTATGGGCTTCCAAATATCACTTTGCCAATTCCACAAGAACTGTCTTAGCGAAAGTTTTCTTGAAGGGAAAGCTGTAACTCTGTGAGATGATTTCACAGAACACAAAGAAGTTTCTCAGAAAGCTTCTTTCTCTTTGTTATCGGAGGATACTTTTTGGCCCTGTAGTCTTCAAAGGGATCCAAAATATCTGTTCTCAGATTCCACAGAAATAAGGCTAGCAAAGAGATCCACGAAATACACATTGAACTCTGTGAGATGAATTTACAGAACACTAAGCAGTTTCTCAGAATGTTTCTTTCCAGATTTCATCTCAGGAGATTTCCTTTTCACCATAGCCCTCTATGGGCTTCCAAATATCACTTTGCCAATTCCACAAGAACTGTCTTAGCGAAAGGCCTCTTGAGGGGAAAGCTGTAACTCTGTGAGATGATTTCACAGAACACAAAGAAGTTTCTCAGAAAGCTTCTTTCTCTTTGTTATCGGAGGATATTTCCTTTGGCCCGATAGTCATCAAAGGGATCCGAAATATCTGTTCTCAGATTCCACAGAAATAAGGCTAGCAAAGAGATCCACGAAATACACATGTAACTCCGTGAGATGAATTAACAGAACACTAAGCAGTTTCTCAGAAATCTTCTTACCGGAATTCTTCTGAGGATATTTCCTTTTTCACCGTAGCCCTCTATGGGCTTCCAAGTATCACTTTGCCAATTCCACAAGAACTGTCTTAGCGAAAGGCTTCTGGAGGGGAAAGGTGTAACTCTTTGAGATGATTTCACAGAACACAAAGAAGTTTCTCAGAAAGATTTTTTCTCTTTGTTATCGGAAGATATTTCCTTTGGCCCAATAGTCTTCAATGGAATCCGAAATATCTGTTCTCAGATTCCAAAGAAATAAGGCTAGAAAAGAGATCCAGGAAATACACATGTAACTCTGTGAGATGAATTAACACAACACTAAGCAGTTTCTCAGAAAGCCTCTTTTGAGATTTCATCTGAGGATATTTCCTTTTTCACCATAGCCCTCTAGGGGTTCCAAATATCACTTTGCCAATTACACAAGAACTGTCTTAGCGAAAGGCTTCTTGAGGGGAAAGCTGTAACTCAGTGAGATGATTTCACGGAACACAAAGAAGTTTCTCAGAAAGCTTCTTTCTCTTTGTTATCGGAGGATAGTTCCTTTGGCCTTATAGTCTTCTAAGGGATCCGAAATATCTGTTCTCAGATTCCACAGCAATAAGGCTAGAAAAGAGATCCACGAAATACACATGTACCTCTGTGAGATGAATTAACGGAACACCAAGCAGTTTCTCAGAAATCTTCTTACCGGATTTCTTCTGAGGATATTTCCTTTTTCGCCGTAGCCCTCTATGGGCTTCCAAGTATCACTTTGCCAATTCCACAAGAACTGTCTTACGAAAGGCTTCTAGAGGGGAAAGGTGTAACTCTTTGAAATGATTTCACAGAACACAAAGAAGTTTCTCAGAAAGCTTCTTTCTCTTTTTTATCGGAGGATATTTCCTTTGGCCCTATACTCGTCAGTAGAATCCGAAATATCTGTTCTCAGATTCCAAAGAAATAAGGCTAGCAAAGAGATCCAGGAAATACACATGTAACTCTGTGAGATTAATTAACACAACACTAAGCAGTTTCTCAGAAAGCTTCTTTCCAGATTTCATCTGAGGATATTTCCTTTTTCACCATAGCCCTCTAGGGGTTCCAAATATCACTTGGCCAATTCCACAAGAACTGTCTTAGCGAAAGGCTTCTTGAGGGGAAAGCTGTCACTCTGTGAGATGATTTCACAGAACACGAAGAAGTTTCTCAGAAAGCTTCTTTCTCTTTGTTATCGGAGGATATTTCCTTTGGCCCTATAGTCTTCAAAGGGATTCGAAATATCTTTTCTCAGATTCCACAGAAATAAGGGTAGCAAAGACATCAACTAAATACAGATGTAACTCTGTGAGTTGAAATAACAGAACACTAAGCAGATTCTGAGAAAGATTCTTTCCAGATTTCATCTGAGGATATTTCCTTTTTCACCATAGCCCTCTAGGGGTTCCAAATATCACTTTTCCAATTCCATAAGAACTGTCTTAGCGAAAGGCTTCTGGAGGGAAACGCTGTAACTCTGTGAGATGATTGCACAGAACACAAAGAAGTTTCTCAGAAAGCTTCTTTCTCTTTGTTATCGGGGGATATTTCCTTTAGCCCCATAGTCTTCAAAGGGATCTGAAATATCTGTTCTCAGAGTCCACAGAAATAAGGCTAGCAAAAGACCCACGAAATACAGATGTAACTCTGTGAGATGAATTAACACAACACTAAGCAGTTTCTCTGAAAGCTTCTTTCCAGATTTCATCTGAGGATATTTCCTTTTTCACCGTAGCCCTCTATGGGCTTCCAAATATCACTTTGCCAATTCCACAAGAACTGTCTTAGCGAAAGGCTACTTGAGGGGAAAGCTGTAACTCTGTGAGATGATTTCACTGAACACAAAGAAGTTTCTCAGAAAGCTTCTTTCTCTTTGTTATCGGAGGATATTTCCTTTTTCCCTATAGTCTTCAACGGGATCCGAAATATCTGTTCTCAGATTCCACAGAAATAAGGCTAGCAAAGAGATCCACGAAATACACATGTAACTCTGTGAGATGAATTAACAGAACACTAAGCAGTTTCTCAGAAACCTTCCTTCCAGATTTCATCTGATAATATTTCCTTTTTCACCATAGCCCTCTAGGGGTTCCAAATATCACTTTGCCCATTCCACAAGAACTGTCTTAGCGAAAGGCTTCTTGAGAGGAAAGCTGTAACTCCGTGAGATGATTTGACAGAACACGAAGAAGTTTCTCAGAAAGCTTCTTTCTCTTTGTTATCAGAGGATATTTCCTTTGGCCCTATAGTCTTCAATGGGATCCGAAATATCTTTTCTCAGATTCCACAGAAATAAGGCTAGCAAAGAGATCCACGAAGTACAGATGTAAGTCTGTGAGATGAATTAACAGAACACTAAGCAGTTTCTCAGAAAGCTTCTTTCCAGATTTCATCCGAGGATATTTCCTATTTCACCATAGCCCTCTATGGGCTTCCAAATATAACTTTGCCAATTCCACAAGAACTGTCTTAGCGAAAGGCTACTTGAGGGGAAAGCTGTAACTCTGTGAGATGATTTCACAGAACACAAAGAAGTTTCTCAGAAAGCTTCTTTCTCTTTGTTATCGGAGGATATTTCCTTTGGCCGTATAGTCTTCAAAGGGATCCGAAATATCTGTACTCAGATACCACAGAAATAAGGCTAGCAAAGAGATCCACGAAATACACATGTAACTCTGTGAGATGAATTAACAGAACACTAAGCAGTTTCTCAGAAAGCTTCTTTTCAGATTTCCTCTGAGGATATTTCCTTTTTCACCATAGACCTCTATGGGCTTCCAAATATCACTTTGCCAATTCCACAAGGACCGTCTTAGCGAAAGGCTTCTTGAGGGGAAAGCTGTAACTCTGTGAGATGATTTCAGAGAACACAAAGAAGTTTCTCAGAAAGCTTCTTTCTCTTTGTTATCGGAGGATATTTCATTTGGCTCTATAGTCTTCAAAGGGATCCGAAATATCTGTTCTCCGATTCCAGAGAAATAAGGCTAGCAAAGAGATCCACGAAATACACATGTAACTCTGTGAGATGAATTAACAGAACACTAAGCAGTTTCTCAGAAAGCTTCTTTCCAGATTTCATCTGAGGATATTTCCTTTTTCACCATAGCCCTCTATGTGCTTCCAAATATCACTTCGCCAATTCCACAAGAACTGTCTTAGCGAAAGGCTTCTTGAGGGGAAAGCTGTAATTCTGTGAGATGATTTCACAGAACACAAAGAAGTTTCTCAGAAAGCTTCTTTCTCTTTGTTATCGGAGGATATTTCCTTAGCCCCATAGTCCACAATGGGATCCAAATTATCTGTTCTCAGATTCCAAAGAAATAAGGCTAGCAAAGGGATCCAAGAAATACAGATGTAACTCTGTGAGATGAATTAACAGAACACTAAGCAGTTTCACAGAAAGCTTCTTTCCAGATTACATCGGAGGATATTTCCTTTTTCACCATAGCCCTCTATGTTCTTCCAAATATCACTTTGCCAATTCCACAAGAACTGTCTTAGCGAAAGGTTTCTTGAGGGGAAAGCTGTAACTCTGTGAGGTGATTTCACAGAACACAAGGAAGATTCTCAGAAAGCTTCTTTCTCTTTTTTATCGGAGGATATTCCGTTTGGCCCAATAGTCTTCAAAAGGATCCGAAATATCTGTTCTCAGATTCCACAGAAATAAGGCTAGCAAAGAGATCCACGAATTACAGATGTAACTCTCTGAGATGAATTAACAGAACACTAAGCAGTTTCTCAGAAAGCTTCTTTCCAGATTTCATCTGAGGATATTTCCTTTTTCACCATAGCCCTCTAGAGGTTCCAAATATCACTTTCCCAATTACACAAGAACTGTCTTAGCGAAAGGCTTCTTGAGGGGAAAGCTGTAACTCTGTGAGATGATTTCACAGAACACAAAGAAGTTTCTCAGAAAGCTTCTTTCTCTTTGTTATCGGAGGATATTTCCTTTGGCCCTATAGTCTTCAAAGGGAACCGAAATATCTGTTCTCAGATTCCACAGAAATAAGGCTAGCAAAGAGATCCACGAAATATACATGTACCTCTGTGAGATGAATTAACGGAACACCAAGCAGTTTCTCAGAAAGCTTCTTTCCAGATTTCATCTGAGGATATTGCCTTTTTCACCAGAGCCCTCTATGGGCTTCCAAGTATCACTTTACCAATTCCACAAGAACTGTCTTAGCGAAAGGCTTCTTGAGGGGAAAGCTGTAACTCTGTGAGATGATTTGACAGAACCCAAAGAAGTTTCTCAGAAAGCTTCTTTCTCTTTTTTATAGGAGGATATTTCCTTTGGCCCAATATTCTTCAATGTCATCCGAAATGTCTGTTCTCAGATTCCTCAGAAATAAGGCTAGCAAAGAGATCCACGAAATACACATGTATCTCTGTGAGATGAATTAACAGAACACTAAGCAGTTTCTCAGAAAGCTTCTTTCCAGATTTCATCTGAGGATATTTCCTTTTTCACCAAAGCCCTCTACGGGCTACCAAATTCCACTTTGCCAATTCCACAAGAACTGTCTTACCGAAAGGCTTCTTGAAGGGAAAGCTGTAACTCTGTGAGATGATTTCACAGAACACAAAGAAGTTTCTCAGAAAGCTTCTTTCTCATTGTTATCGGAGGATATCTCCTTTCCCCTATAGTCTTCTATGCGATCCGAAATATCTGTTCTCAGATTCCACAGAAATAAGGCTTGCAAAGAGATCCAAGGAACACACATGTAACTCTGTGAGATGAATTAAAAAAACACTAAGCAGGTTCTCAGAAAGCTTCTTTCTCTTTGTTATTGGAGGATACTTCCTTTGGCCCGATAGTCTTCAATGCGATCCGAAATATCTGTTCTCAGATTCCTCAGAAATAAGGCTAGCAAAGAGATCCAAGAAATACAGATGTAACTCTGTGAGATGAATTAACGGAACACTAAGCAGTTTCTCAGAAAGCTTCTTTCCAGATTTCATCTGAGGATATTTCCGTTTTCACCGTAGCCCTCTACGGGCTTCCAAATATCACTTTGCCAATTCCAGAAAACCTGTCTTAGCGAAAGGCTTCTTCAGGGGAAAGCTGTAACTCTGTGAGATGGTTTCACAGAACACAAAGAAGTTTCTCAGAAAGCTTCTTTCTCTTTGTTATCGGAGGAAATTTCCTTTGTCCCCATAATCTTCAAAGTGATCCCAAATATCTGTTCTCAGATTCCAAAGAAATAAGGCTAGCAAAGAGATCCACGAAATACACATGTAAATCTGTGAGATGAATTAACAGAACACTAAGCAGTTTCTCAGAAAGTTTCTTCCCAGATTTCATCTGAGGATATTTCCTTTTTCACCATAGCCCTCTATGGGCTTCCAAATATCACTTTGCCAATTCCACAAGAACTGTCTTAGCGAATGGCTTGTTGAGGGGAAAGCTGTAACTCTGTGAGATGATTTCACAGAACACAAAGAGGTTTCTCAGAAAGCCTCTTTTTCTTTGTTATCGGAGGATATTCCTTTGGCCCTATAGTCTTCATTGGGATTCGAAATACGTGTTCTCAGATTCCACAGAAATAAGGCTAGCAAAGTGATCCACGAAATACACATGTAACTCTGTGACATGAATTAACAGAACACTAAGCAGTTTCTCAGAAAGCTTCTTTCCAGATTTCATCTGAGGATATTTCCTTGTTCACAATAGCCCTCTATGGGCTTCCAAATATCACTTTGCCAATTCCACAAGAACTGTCTTAGCGAAAGGCTTCTTGAGGGGAAAGCTGTAACTCTGTGAGATGATTTCACAGAACCCAAAGATGTTTCTCAGAAAGCATCTTTCTCTTTGTTATCGGCGGATATTTCCTTTGGCCCTATAGTCTTCAAAGGGATCCGAAATATCTGTTCTCAGATTCCACAGAAATAAGGCTAGCAAAGAGATCCACGAAATACCCATGTAACTCTGTGAGATGAATTTACAGATCCCTAAGAAGTTTCTCAGAAAGCTTCTTTCCAGATTTCATCGGAGGATATTTCCTTTTTCACCATAGCCCTCTATGGGCTACCAAATATCACTTTGCCAATTCCAGAAGAACTGTCTTAGCGAAAGGCTTCTTGAGAGGAAAGCTGTAACTCTTTGAGACGATTTCACAGAACACAAAGAAGTTTCTCAGAAAGCTTCTTTCTCTTTTTATCGGAGGATATTTCCTTTGGCCCTATAGTCTTCAAAGGGATCCGAAATATCTGTTCTCAGATTCCTCAGAAATAAGGCTAGCAAAGAGATCCAAGAAATACAGACGTAACTCTGTGAGATGAATTAACGCAACACTAAGCAGCTTCTCAGTAAGCTTCTTTCCAGATTTCATCTGAGGATATTTCCGTTTTCACCATAGCCCTCTATGGGCTTCCAAATATCACTTTGCCAGTTCCACAAGAACTGTCTTAGAGAAAGGCCTCTTGAGGGGAAAGCTGTAACTCTGTGAGATGATTTCACAGAACACAAAGAAGTTTCTCAGAAAGCTTCTTTCTCTTTGTTATCGGAGGATATTTCCTTTGGCCCGATAGTCATCAAAGGGATCCGAAATATCTGTTCTCAGATTCCACAGAAATAAGGCTAGCAAAGAGATCCACGAAATACACATGTAACTCTGTGAGATGAATAAACAGAACACTAAGCAGTTTCTCAGAAATCTTCTTACCGGAATTCTTCTGAGGATATTTCCTTTTTCACCGTAGCCCTCTATGGGCTTCCAAGTATCACTTTGCCAATTCCACAAGAACTGTCTTAGCGAAAGGCTTCTAGAGGCGAAAGGTGTAACTCTTTGAGATGATTTCACAGAACACAAAGAAGTTTCTCAGAAAGATTTTTTCTCTTTGTTATCGGAAGATATTTCCTTTGGCCCAATAGTCTTCAATGCAATCCGAAATATCTGTTCTCAGATTCCAAAGAAATAAGGCTAGCAAAGAGATCCAGGAAATACACATGTAACTCTGTGAGATGAATTAACACAACACTAAGCAGTTTCTCAGAAAGCTTCTTTCCAGATTTCATCTGAGGATATTTCCTTTTTCACCGTAGCCCTCTATGGGCTTCCAAATATAACTTTGTCAATTCCACAAGAACTGTCTTAGCGAAAGGCTTCTTGACGGGAAAGCTGTAAGTCTGTGAGATGATTTCACAGAACAAAAAGAAGTTTCTCAGAAAGCTTCTTTCTCTTTGTTATCGGAGGATATTTCCTTTGGCCCTATAGTCTTCAAAGGGATCCGAAATATCTGTTCTCAGATTCCACAGAAATAAGGCTAGCAAAGAGATCCACGAAATACAGATGTAACTCTGTGAGATGAATTAACGGAACACTAAGCAGTTTCTCAGAAAGCTTCTTTCCAGATTTCATCTGAGGATATTTCCTTTTTCACCATAGTCCTCTATGGGCTTCCAAATATCACTTTGCCAATTCCACAAGAACTGTTTTAGCGAAAGGCTTCTTGAGGGGAAAGCTGTAACTCTGTGAGAAAATTTGACGGAACACAAAGAAGTTTCTCAGAAAGTTTCTTTCTCTTTGTTATCGGAGGATATTTCCTTTGGCCCTATAGACTTCAAAGGGATCCGAAACATCTGTTCTCAGATTCCACAGAAATAAGGCTAGCAAAGAGATCCACGAAATACCCATGTAACTCTGTGAGATGAATTTACAGATCCCTAAGAAGTTTCTCAGAAAGCTTCTTTCCAGATTTCATCTGAGGATATTTCCTTGTTCACAATAGCCCTCTATGGGCTTCCAAATATCACTTTGCCAATTCCACAAGAACTGTCTTAGCGAAAGGCTTCTTTAGGGGAAAGCTGTAACTCTGTGAGATGATTTCACAGAACCCAAAGATGTTTCTCAGAAAGCATCTTTCTCTTTGTTATCGGAGGATATTTCCTTTGGCCCTATAGTCTTCAAAGGGATCCGAAATATCTGTTCTCAGATTCCACAGAAATAAGGCTAGCAAAGAGATCCACGAAATACCCATGTAACTCTGTGAGATGAATTTACAGATCCCTAAGAAGTTTCTCAGAAAGCTTCTTTCCAGATTTCATCGGAGGATATTTCCTTTTTCACCATAGCCCTCTATGGGCTACCAAATATCACTTTGCCAATTCCAGAAGAACTGTCTTAGCGAAAGGCTTCTTGAGAGGAAAGCTGTAACTCTTTGAGACGATTTCACAGAACACAAAGAAGTTTCTCAGAAAGCTTCTTTCTCTTTTTATCGGAGGATATTTCCTTTGGCCCTATAGTCTTCAAAGGGATCCGAAATATCTGTTCTCAGATTCCTCAGAAATAAGGCTAGCAAAGAGATCCAAGAAATACAGACGTAACTCTGTGAGATGAATTAACGCAACACTAAGCAGCTTCTCAGTAAGCTTCTTTCCAGATTTCATCTGAGGATATTTCCGTTTTCACCATAGCCCTCTATGGGCTTCCAAATATCACTTTGCCAGTTCCACAAGAACTGTCTTAGAGAAAGGCCTCTTGAGGGGAAAGCTGTAACTCTGTGAGATGATTTCACAGAACACAAAGAAGTTTCTCAGAAAGCTTCTTTCTCTTTGTTATCGGAGGATATTTCCTTTGGCCCGATAGTCATCAAAGGGATCCGAAATATCTGTTCTCAGATTCCACAGAAATAAGGCTAGCAAAGAGATCCACGAAATACACATGTAACTCTGTGAGATGAATAAACAGAACACTAAGCAGTTTCTCAGAAATCTTCTTACCGGAATTCTTCTGAGGATATTTCCTTTTTCACCGTAGCCCTCTATGGGCTTCCAAGTATCACTTTGCCAATTCCACAAGAACTGTCTTAGCGAAAGGCTTCTAGAGGCGAAAGGTGTAACTCTTTGAGATGATTTCACAGAACACAAAGAAGTTTCTCAGAAAGATTTTTTCTCTTTGTTATCGGAAGATATTTCCTTTGGCCCAATAGTCTTCAATGCAATCCGAAATATCTGTTCTCAGATTCCAAAGAAATAAGGCTAGCAAAGAGATCCAGGAAATACACATGTAACTCTGTGAGATGAATTAACACAACACTAAGCAGTTTCTCAGAAAGCTTCTTTCCAGATTTCATCTGAGGATATTTCCTTTTTCACCGTAGCCCTCTATGGGCTTCCAAATATAACTTTGTCAATTCCACAAGAACTGTCTTAGCGAAAGGCTTCTTGACGGGAAAGCTGTAAGTCTGTGAGATGATTTCACAGAACAAAAAGAAGTTTCTCAGAAAGCTTCTTTCTCTTTGTTATCGGAGGATATTTCCTTTGGCCCTATAGTCTTCAAAGGGATCCGAAATATCTGTTCTCAGATTCCACAGAAATAAGGCTAGCAAAGAGATCCACGAAATACAGATGTAACTCTGTGAGATGAATTAACGGAACACTAAGCAGTTTCTCAGAAAGCTTCTTTCCAGATTTCATCTGAGGATATTTCCTTTTTCACCATAGTCCTCTATGGGCTTCCAAATATCAGTTTGCCAATTCCACAAGAACTGTCTTAGCGAAAGGCTTCTTGAGGGGAAAGCTGTAACTCTGTGAGAAAATTTGACGGAACACAAAGAAGTTTCTCAGAAAGTTTCTTTCTCTTTGTTATCGGAGGATATTTCCTTTGGCCCTATAGACTTCAAAGGGATCCGAAACATCTGTTCTCAGATTCCACAGAAATAAGGCTAGCAAAGAGATCCACGAAATATCCATGTAACTCTGTGAGATGAATTTACAGATCCCTAAGAAGTTTCTCAGAAAGCTTCTTTCCAGATTTCATCGGAGGATATTTCCTTTTTCACCATTGCCCTCTATGGGCTTCCAAATATCACTTTGCCAGTTGCACAAGATCTGTCTTAGCGAAAGGCGTCTTGAGGGGAAAGCTGTAACTCTGTGAGGTGATTTCACAGAACACAAGGAAGATTCTCAGAAAGCTTCTTTCTCTTTGTTATCGGAGGATAGTTCCTTTGGCCCTATAGTCTTCTAAGGGATCCGAAATATCTGTTCTCAGATTCCACAGCAATAAGGCTACCAAAGAGATCCACGAAATACACATGTACCTCTGTGATATGAATTAACGGAACACCAAACAGTTTCTCAGCAAGCTTCTTTCCAGATTTCATCTGAGGATATTTCCTTTTTCACCAGAGCCCTCTATGGGCTTCCAAATATCACTTTGCCAATTCCACAAGAACTGCCTTAGCGAAAGGCTTCCTGAGGGGAAAGCTGTAACACTGTGAGTTGATTTCACAGAATACAAAGAAGTTTCTCAGAAAGCTTCTTTCTCTTTGTTATCGGAGGATATTTCCTTTGGCCCTCAGTCTTCAAAGGGATCCGAAATATCTGTTCTCAGATTCCTCAGAAATAAGGCTAGCAAAGAGATCCACGAAATACACAAGTAACTCTCTGAGATGAATTAACAGAACACTAAGCAGTTTCTCACAAACTTCTTTCCAGATTTCATCTGAGGATATTTCCTTTTTCACCGTAGCCCTCTATGGGCTTCCAAATATCACTTTGCCAATTCCACAAGAACTGTCTTAGCGAAAGGCTTTTTTAGGGGAAAGCTGTAACTCTGGGAGATGATTTCCCAGAACACAAGGAAGTTTCTCAGAAAGCTTCTTTCTCTTTGTTATCGGAGGATATTTCCTTTGGCCCTTAGTCTTCAATGGGATCCGAAATATCTGTTCTCAGATTCCACAGAAATAAGGCTAGCAAAAAGATCCACGAAATACACATCTACCTCTGTGAGATGAATTAACAGAACAGTAACCAGTTTCTCAGAATGCTTCTTTCCAGATTTCATCTGAAGATATTTCCTTTTTCACCATAGCCCTCTATGGGCTTCCAAATATCACTTTGCCAATTACACAAGAAATGTCTTAGCGAAAGGCTTCCTGAGGGGAAAGGTGTAACTCTGTGAGATGATTTCACAGAAGACAAAGAAGTTTCTCAGAAAGCTTCTTTCTCTTTGGTATCGAAGAATATTTCCTTTGGCCCTCTAGTCTTCAATGGGATCCGAAATGTCTGTTCTCAGATTCCACAGAAATAAGGCTACCAAAGAGAGCCTCGAAATACCCATGTAACTCTGTGAGATGAATTAACAGAACACTAAGCAGTTTCTCAGAAAGCTTCTTTCCAGATTTCATCTGAGGATATTTCCTTTTTCACCATAGCCCTCTATGGGCTTCCAAATATCACTTTGCCCATTCCACAAGAACTGTCTTAGCGAAAGGCTTCTTGAGAGGAAAGCTGTAACTCCGTGAGATGATTGGACAGAACACAAAGAAGTTTCTAAGAAAGCTTCTTTCTCTTTATTATCAGAGGATATTTCCTTTGGCCCTATAGTCTTCAATGGGATCCGAAATATCTGTTCTCAGATTCCACAGAAATAAGGCAAGCAAAGAGATCCACGAAATACAGATGTAACTCTGTGAGATGAATTAACAGAATACTACGCAGTTTCTCAGAAAGCTTCTTTCCAGATTTCATCGGAGGATATTTCCTTTTTCACCATTGCCCTCTATGGGCTTCCAAATATCACTTTGCCAATTCCACAAGATCTGTCTTAGCGAAAGGCGTCTTGAGGGTAAAGCTGTAACTCTGTGAGGTGATTTCACAGAACACAAGGAAGATTCTCAGAAAGCTTCTTTCTCTTTGTTATCGGAGGATATTTCGTTTGGCCCTATAGTCCTCAAAGGGTTCCGAAATATCTGTTCTCAGATTCCACAGAAATAAGGCTAGCAAAGAGATCCACGAATTACAGATGTAACTCTGTGAGATGAATTAACAGAACACTAAGCAGTTTCTCAGAAAGCTTCTTTCCAGATTTCATCTGAGGATATTTCCTTTTTCACCATTGCCCTCTAGGGGTTCCAAATATCACTTTGCCAATTACACAAGAACTGTCTTAGCGAAAGGCTTCTTGAGGGGGAAGCTGTAACTCTGTGAGATGATTTCACAGAACACAAAGAAGTTTCTCAGAAAGCTTCTTTCTCTTTATTATCGGAGGATAGTTCCTTTGACCCTATAGTCTTCTAAGGGATCCGAAATATCTGTTCTCAGATTCCACAGGAATAAGGCTACCAAAGAGATCCACGAAATACACATGTACCTCTGTGAGATGAATTAACGGAACACCAAGCAGTTTCTCAGAAAGCTTCTTTCCAGATTTCATCTGAGGATATTTCCTTTTTCACCATAGCCCTCTATTGGCTTCCAAATATCACTTTGCCAATTCCACAAGAACTGCCTTAGCGAAAGGCTTCCAGAGGGGAAAGCTGTAACACTGTGAGATGATTTCACAGAACACAAAGAAGTTTCTCAGAAAGCTTCTTTCTCTTTGTTATCGGAGGATATTTCCTTTGGCCCTCAGTCTTCAATGGCATCCGAAATATCTGTTCTCAGATTCCTCAGAAATAAGGCTAGCAAAGAGATCCACGAAATACACAAGTAACTCTGTGAGATGAATTAACAGAACACTAAGCAGTTTCTCACAAACTTCTTTCCAGATTTCATCTGAGGATATTTCCTTTTTCACCGTAGCCCTCTATGGGCTTCCAAATATCACTTTGCCAATTCCACAAGAACTGTCTTAGCGAAAGGCTTTTTGAGGGGAAAGCTGTAACTCTGGGAGATGATTTCCCAGAACACAAGGAAGTTTCTCAGAAAGCTTCTTTCTCTTTGTTATCGGAGGATATTTCCTTTGGCCCTTAGTCTTCAATGGGATCCGAAATATCTGTTCTCAGATTCCACAGAAATAAGGCTAGCAAAAAGATCCACGAAATACACATCTACCTCTGTGAGATGAATTAACAGAACAGTAACCAGTTTCTCAGAATGCTTCTTTCCAGATTTCATCTGAAGATATTTCCTTTTTCACCATAGCCCTCTATGGGCTTCCAAATATCACTTTGCCAATTACACAAAAAATGTCTTAGCGAAAGGCTTCCTGAGGGGAAAGCTGTAACTCTGTGAGGTGATTTCACAGAACACAAAGAAGTTTCTCAGAAAGCTTCTTTCTCTTTGGTATCGGAGAATATTTCCTTTGGCCCTCTAGTCTTCAATGGGATCCGAAATGTCTGTTCTCAGATTCCACAGAAATAAGGCGAGCAAAGAGATCCTCGAAATACCCATGTAACTCTGTGAGATGAATTAACAGAACACTAAGCAGTTTCTCAGAAAGCTTCTTTCCAGATTTCATCTGAGGATATTTCCTTTTTCACCATAGCACTCTAGGGGTTCCAAATATCACTTTTCCAATTCCATAAGAACTGTCTTAGCGAAAGACTTCTTTAGGGGAACGCTGTAACTCTGTGAGATGATTGCACAGAACACAAAGAGGTTTCTCAGAAAGCTTCTTTCTCTTTGTTATCGGGGGATATTTCCTTTGGCCCTATAGTCTTCAAAGGGATCTGAAATATCTGTTCTCAGATTCCACAGAAATAAGGCTAGCAAAGAGATCCACGAAATACAGATGTAACTCTGTGAGATGAATTAACACAACACTAAGGAGTTTCTCTGAAAGCTTCTTTCCAGATTTCATTTGAGGATATTTCCTTTTTCACCATAGCCGTCTATGGGCTTCCAAATATCACTTTGCCAATTCCACAAGAAATGTCTAAGCGAAAGGCTTCTTGAGGACAAAGCTGTAACTCTGTGAGATGATTTCACAGAACACAAAGAAGTTTCTCAGAAAGCTTCTTTCTCTTTGTTATCGGAGGATATTTCCTTTGGCCCTATAGTCTTCAAAGGGATCCGAAATATCTGTTCTCAGATTCCACAGAAATAAGGCTACCAAAGAGATCCACGAAATACACTTGTAACTCTGTGAGATGAATTAACAGAACACTAAGCAGTTTCTCAGAAACCTTCTTTCCAGATTTCATCTGAGGATATTTCCTTTTTCACCATAGCCCTCTATGGGCTTCCCAATATCACTTTGCCAATTCCACAAGAACTGTCTTAGCGAAAGGCTTCTTGAGGGGAAAGCTGTAACTCTGTGAGATGATTTCATAGAACACATAGAAGTTTCTCAGAAAGCTTCTTTCTCTTTGTTATCGGAGGATATTTCCTTTGGCCCTCTAGGCTTCAATGGGATCCGAAATATCTGTTCTCAGATTCCACAGAAATTAGGCTAGCAAAGAGATCCACGAAATACACATGTAACTCTGTGAGATGAATTAACAGAACACCAAGCAGTTTCTCAGAAAGCTTCTTTCCAGATTTCATCCGAGGATATTTCCTTTTTCACCGTATCCCTCTATGGGCTTCCAAATATCACCTTGCCAATTCCACAAGAACTGTCTTAGCGAAAGGCTTCTTGAGGGGAAAGCTGTAACTCTGTGAGATGATTTCATAGAACACAAAGAAGTTTCTCAGAAAGCTTCTTTCTCTTTGTTTTCGGAGGATATTTCCTTTGGCCCTATAGTCTTCAAAGGGATCCGAAATATCCGTTCTCAGATTCCACAGAAATAAGGCAAGCAAAGAGATCCACGAAATACACATGTAACTCTGTGAGATGAATTAACAGAACACTAAGCCGTTTCTCAGAAAGCTTCTTTCCAGATTTCATCTGAGGATATTTCCTTATTCACCATAGCCCTCTAAAGTATTCCAAATATCACTTTGCCAATTCCACAAGAAAAGTCTTTGCGAAAGGCTTCTTGAGGGAAAAGCTGTAACTCTGTGAGATGATTTCACAGAACACCAAGAAGTTTCTCAGAAAGCTTCTTTCTCTTTGTTATCGGAGGATATTTCCTTTGGCCTTATATTCTTCAAAGGCATCCGAAATATCTGTTCTCAGATTCCAAAGAAATAAGGCTAGCAAAGAGATCCACGAAATACACATGTACCTCTGTGAGATGAATTAACAGAACACTAAGCAGTTTCTCAGAAAACTTCTTTCCAGATTTTATCTGAGGATATTTCCTTTTTCACCATAGCCCTCTATGGGCTTCCAAATATCACTTTGCCAATTCCACAAGAACTGTCTTAGCGAAAGGTGTCTTGAGGGGAAAGCTGTAACTCTGTGACATGATTTCACAGAACACAAAGAAGTTTCTCAGAAAGCTTCTTTCTCTTTGTTATCGGAGGATATTTCCTTTGGCCCTATAGTCTTCAAAGGGATCCGAAATATCTGTTCTCAGATTCCACATAAATAAGGCTAGCAAAGAGATCCACGAAATACACATGTAACTCTGTGAGATGAATTAACGGAACACTAAGCAGTTTCTCAGAAAGGTTCTTTCCAGATTTCATCTGAGGATATTTCCTTTTTCACCATAGCCCTCTATGGGCTTCCAAATATCACTTTGCCAATTCCACAAGAACTGTCTTAGCGAAAGGCTTCTTGAGGGGAAAGCTGTAACTCTGTGAGATGATTTCTCTGAACACAAAGAAGTTTCTCAGAAATCTTCTTTCTCTTTGTTATCGGAGGATATTTCCTTTGGCCCTATAATCTTCATCGGTATCCGAAATATCTGTTCTCAGATTCCACAGAAATAAGGCTAGCAAAGAGATCAACTAAATACAGATGGAACTCTGTGAGTTGAAATAACAGAACACTAAGCAGATACTGAGAAAGCTTCTTTCCAGATTTCATCTGAGGATATTTCCTTTTTCACCATAGCCCTCCAGGGGTTCCAAATATCACTTTGCCCATTCCACAACAACTGTCTTAGCGAAAGGCTTCTTGAGAGGATAGCTGTAACCCTGTGAGATAATATCCCAGAACACAAGGAAGTTTCTCAGAAAGCTTCTTTCTCTTTGTTATCGGAGGATATTTCCTTTGGCCCTTATTCTTCAATGGGATCCGAAATATCTGTTCTCAGATTCCACAGAAATAAGGCTAGCAAAGAGATTAACGAAATACAGATGAATCTCTGTGAGATGAATTAACAGAACACTAAGCAGTTTCTCAGAAATCTTCTTTCCAGATTTCATCTGAGGATATTTCCTTTTTCACCATATCTCTCTATTGGCATCCAAATATCACTTTGCCAATTCCACGAGAACTGTCTTAGCGAAAGGATTCTTGAGGGGAAAGCTGTAACTCTGTGAGATGATTTCACAGAACACAAAGAAGTTTCTCAGAAAGCTTCTTTCTCTTTGTTATCCGAGGACATTTCCTTTGGCCCTAGAGTCTTCAAAGGGATCTGAAATATCTGTTCTGAGATTCCACAGAAATAAGGCTAGCAAAGTGATCCACGAAATACACATGTAACTCTGTGAGATGAATTAACAGAACACTAAGCAGTTTCTCAGAAAGCTTCTTTCCAGATTTCATCTGAGGATATTTCCTTTTTCACCATGGCCCTCTATGGGCTTCCAAATATCACTTTGCCAATACCACAAGAACTCTCTTAGCGAAAGGCTTCTGGAGGCGAAAGCTGTAACACTGTGAGATGATTTCACAGAACACAAAGAAGTTTCTCAGAAAGCTTCTTTCTCTTTGTTATCGGAGGATATTTGTTTGGCCCTTAGTCTTCAATGGGTTCCGAAATATCTGTTCTCAGATTCCACAGAAATAAGGCTAGCAAAGAGATCCACGAAATACACATGTAACTCTGTGAGATGAGTTAACAGAACACTAAGCAGTTTCTCAGAAAGCTTCTTTCCAGATTTCATCTGAGGATATTTCCTTTTTCACCATAGTCGTCTATGGGCTTCCAAATATCACTTTGCTAATTCCACAAGAACTGTCTTAGTGAAAGGCTTCTTGAGGGGAAAGCTGTAACTCTGTGAGATGATTTCACAGAACACAAAGAAGTTTCTCAGAAAGCTTCTTTCTCTTTGTTATTGGAGGATATTTCCTTCGGCCCTATAGTCTTCAATGGGTTCCGAAATATGTGTTCTCAGATTCCACAGAAATAAGAATAGTAAAGAGATCCCCGAAATACACATGTAACTCTGTGAGATGAATTAACAGAACACTAAGCAGTTTCTCAGAAAGCTTCTTTCCACATTTCTTATGAGGATATTTCCTTTTTCAACATTGCCCTCTAGGGGCTTCCAAATATCACCTTGCAAATTCCACAAGAACTGTCTTAGCGAAAGGCTTCTTGAGGGGAATGCTGTAACTCTGTGAGATGATTTCACAGAACACAAAGAAGTTCCTCAGAAAGCTTCTTTCTCTTTGTTATCAGAGGATATTTCCTTTGGCCCTACAGTCTTCAAAGGGATCTGAAATATCTGTTCTCAGATTCCACAGAAATAAGGCTAGCAAAGAGATCCACGAAATACACATGTAACTCTGTGAGATGAATTAACAGAACACTAAGCAGTTTCTAAGAAAGCTTCTTTCCAGATTTCAACTGAGGATATTTCCTTTTTCACCATAGCCCTCTATGGGCTTCGAAATATCACTTTGCCAATTCCACAAGAACTGTCCTAGCGAAAGGCTTCTTGAGGGCAAAGCTGTGACTCTGTGAGATGATTTCCTGGAACACAAAGAGGTTTCTCAGAAAGCTTCTTTCTCTTTGTTATCGGAGGATATTCCCACTGGTCCTATAGTCTTCAAAGGGATCCGAAATAATGGTTCTCAAATTCCAAGAAATAAGGCTAGCAAAGAGATCCACGAAATACACATGTAACTCTGTGAGATGAATTATCAGAACACTAAGCAGTTTCTCAGAAAGCTTCTTTCCAGATTTCATCTGAGGATATTTCCCTTTTCACCATAGCCCTCTATGGGCTACCAAATATCACTTTGCCAATTCCACAAGAACTGTCTTAGCGAAAGGCTTCTGGAGGGGAAAGCTGTAACTCTGTGAGATGATTTCACAGAACACAAAGAAGTTTCTCAGAAAGCTTCTTTCTCTTTGTTATCGGAGGATATTTCCTTTGGCCCTCTATTCTTCAAAGGGATCCGAAATATCTGTTCTCAGATTCCACAGAAATAAGGCTAGCAAAGAGATCCACGAAATACGCATGTAACTCTGTGAGATGAATTAACAAAACACTAAGCAGTTTCTCAGAAAGCTTCTTTCCAGATTTCATCTGAGGATATTTCCTTTTTCACCATAGCCCTCTAAGGGCTTCCAAATATCACTTTGCCAATTCCACAAGAACTGTCTTAGCGAAAGGCTTCTTGAGGGGAAAGCTGTAACTCTGTGAGATGATTTCACAGAACACAAAGAAGTTTCTCAGAAAGCTTCTTTCTCTTTGTTATCGGAGGATATTTCCTTTGGCTCTATAGTCTTCAAAGGGATCCGAAACATCTGTTCTCAGATTCCACAGAAATAAGGCTAGCAAAGAGATCCAGGAAATACACATGAAACTCTGTGAGATGAATTAACAGAACACTAAGCAGTTTCTCAGAAAGCTTCTTTCCAGTTTTCATCTCAGGATATTTCCTTTTTCACCATAGCCCTCTATGGGCTTCCAAATATCACTTTGCCAATTCCACAAGAAGTGTCTTAGAAAAAGGCTTCTTGAGAGGAAAGCTGTAACTCTGTGAGATGATTTCACAGAACACAAGGAAGATTCTCAGAAAGCTTCTCTTTCTTTGTTATTGGAGGATATTTCCTTTGGCCCTTTAGTCTTCATAGGGATCCGAAATATCTGTTCTCAGATTCCACAGAAATAAGGCTAGCACAGAGATCCACGAAATACAGATGTGACTCTGTGAGATGAATTAACAGAACACTAAGGAGTTTCTCAGAAAGCTTCTTTCCAGATTTTATCTGAGGATATTTCCTTTTTCACCATAGCCCTCTATGGGCTTCCAAATATAACTTTGCCAAATCCACAAGAACTTTCTTAGCGAAAGGCTTCTTGAGGGGAAAGCTGTAACTCTGTGAGGTGATTTCACAAAACACAAAGAAGTTTCTCAGAAAGCTTGTTTCTCTTTGTTATCGGAGGATATTTCCTTTGGCCCTATAGTCTTCAAAGGGATCCGAATTATCTGTTCTCAGATTCCACAGAAATAAGGCTAGCAAAGAGATCCACGAAATACACATGAAACTCTGTGAGATGAATTAACAGAACACTAAGCAGTTTCTCAGAAAGCTTCTTTCCAGATTTCATCTGAGGATATTTCCTTTTTCACCATAGCCCTCTAAGGGCTTCCAAATATCACTTTGCCAATTCCACAAGAACTGTCTTAGCGAAAGGCTTCTTGAGGGGAAAGCTGTAACTCTGTGAGATGATTTCACAGAACACGAAGAAGTTTCTCAGAAAGCTTCTTTCTCTTTGTTATCGGAGGATATATCCTTTGGCCCTATAGTCTTCAAGGGGATCCGAATTATCTGTTCTTAGATTCCACAGAAATAAGGCTAGCAAAGAGATACACGAAATACACATGTAACTCTGTGAGATGAATTAAGAGAACACTAAGCAGTTTCTCAGAAAGCTTCTTTCCAGATTTCATCTGAGGATATTTCCTTTTTCACCATAGCCGTCTATGAGCTTCCAAATATCACTTTGCTAATTCCACAAGAAATGTCTTAGCGAAAGGCTTCTTGAGGAAAAAGCTGTAACTCTGTGAGATCATTTCACAGAACACAAAGAAGTTTCTCAGAAAGCTTCTTTCTCTTTGTTATCGGAAGATATTTCCTTTGGCCCTATAGTCTTCAAAGGGATCCGAAATATCTCTTCTCAGATTCCACAGAAATAAGGCTAGCAAGGAGATCCACGAAATACACATGTAACTCTGTGAGATGAATTAACAGAACACTAAGCAGTTTCTCAGAAAGCTTCTTTCCAGATTTCATCTGAGGATATTTCCTTTTTCACCATAGCCCTCTATGGGCTTCCAAATATCACTTTGCCAATTCCACAAGAACTGTCTTAGCGAAAGGATTCTTGAGGGGAAAGCTGTAACTCTGTGAGATGATTTCACAGAACACAAAGAAGTTTCTCAGAAAGCCTCTTTCTCTTTGTTATCGGAGGATATTCCTTTGGCCCTGTAGTCTTCAAAGGGATCCGAAATACGTGTTCTCTGATTCCACAGAAATAAGGCTAGCAAAGAGATGCACGAAATACACATGTAACTCTGTGAGATGAATTAACAGAACACTAAGCAGTTTCTCAGAAAGCTTTTTTCCAGATTTCATCTGAGGATATTTCCTTTTTCATCATAGCCCTCTATGGGCTTCCAAATATCACTTTGCCAATTTCACAAGAACTGTCTTAGCGAAAGGCTTCTTGAGGGAAAAGCTGTAACTCTGTGAGATGATTTCACAGAACACAAAGAAGTTTCTCAGAAAGCTTCTTTCTCTTTGTTATCGGAGGATATTTCCTTTGGCCTTATAATCTTCAATGGGATCCGAAATATCTGTTCTCAGATACCACAGAAATAAGGCTACCAAAGAGATCCAGGAAATACACATGTAACTCTGTGAGATGAATTAACAGAACACTAAGCAGTTTCTCAGAAAGCTTCTTTCCAGATTTCATCTGAGGATATTTCCTTTTTCACCATAGCCCTCTATGGGCTTCCAAATATCACTTTGCCAATTCCACAAGAACTGTCTTAGCGAAAGGCTTCTTTAGGGGAAAGCTGTAACTCTGTGAGATGATTTCACAGAACACAAAGAAGTTTCTCAGAAAACTTCTTTCTCTTTGTTATCGGAGTCTATTTCCTTTGGCCCTATAGTCTTCAAAGGTATCCGACATGTCTGTTGTCAGATTCCACAGAAATGAGGCTAGCAAAGAGATCCACGAAATACACATGTATCTCTGTGAGATGAATTAACAGAACACTAAGCAGTTTCTCAGAAAGCTTCTTTCCAGATTTTATCTGAGGATATTTCCTTTTTCACCATAGCCCTCTAGGTGTTCCAAATATCACTTTGCCAATTCCACAGGAACTGTCTTAGCGAAAGGCTTCTTGAGGGGAAAGCTGTAACTCTGTGAGATGATTTCACAGAACACAAAGAAGTTTCTCAGAAAGCTTCTTTCTCTTTGTTATCCGAGGACATTTCCTTTGGCCCTATAGTCTTCAAAGGGATCCGAAATATCTGTTCTCCGATTCCACAGAAATAAGGCTAGCAAAGAGATCCACGAAATACACATGTAACTCTGTGAGATGAATTAACAGAACACTAAGCAGTTTCTCAGAAAGCTTCTTTCCAGATTTCATCTGAGGATATTTCCTTTTTCACCATAGCCCTCTATGGTCTTCCAAAATAACTTTGCCAATTCCACAAGAACAGACTTAGCGAAAGGCTTCTTGAGGGGAAAGCTGTACCTCTGTGAGATGATTTCACAGAACACAAAGAAGTTTCTCAGAAAGCTTCTTTCTCTTTGTTATCGGAGGATATTTCCTTTGGCCCTATAGTCTTCAATGGGATCCGAAATATCTGTTCTCAGATTCCACAGAATTAAGACTAGCACAGAGATCCACGAAATACAGATGTGCCTCTGTGAGATGAATTAACAGAACACTAAGCAGGTTCTCAGAAAGCTTCTTTCCAGATTTCATCTCAGGATATTTCCCTTTTCACCATAGCCCTCTATGGGCTTCCAAATATCACTTTGCCAATTCCACAAGAACTGTCTTAGCGGAAGGCTTCTTGAGGGGCAAGCTGTAACTCTGTGAGATGATTTCACAGAACACAAAGAAGTTTCTCAGAAAGCTTCTTTCTCTTTGTTATCGGAGGATATTTCCTTTGGCCCTATAGTCTTCAATGGGATCCGAAATATCTGTTCTCAGATTCCACAGAAATGAGGCTAGCAAGGAGATCCAGGAAATACACATGTAATTCTGTGAAATGAATTAACAGAACACTAAGCAGTTTCTCAGAAAGCTTCTTTCCAGATTTCATCTGAGGAGATTTCCTTATTCACCATAGCCCTCAGTGGGCTTGCAAATATCACTTTGCCAATTCCACAAGAACTGTCTTAGCGGAAGGCTTCTTGAGGGGCAAGCTGTAACTCTGTGAGATCATTTCACAGAACACAAAGAAGTTTCTCAGAAAGCTTCTTTCTCTTTGTTATCGGAGGATATTTCCTTTGGCCCTATAGTGTTCAAATGGATCCGAAATATCTGTTCTCAGATTCCACAGAAATAAAGCTAGCAAAAAGATCCAGGAAATACACATGTAATTCTGTGAAATGAATTAACAGAACACTAAGCAGTTTCTCAGAAAGCTTCTTTCCAGATTTCATCTGAGGAGATTTCCTTATTCACCATAGCCCTCAATGGGCTTGCAAATATCACTTTGCCAATTCCACAATAACTGTCTTAGCGAAAGGCTTCTTGAAGGGAAAGCTGTAACTCTGTCAGATGATTTCACAGAACACAAAGAAGTTTCTCTGAAAGCTTCTTTCTCTTTGTTATCGGAGGATATTTCCTTTGGCCCTATTGTCTTCAAAGGGATCCGAAATATCTCTTCTCAGATTCCACAGAAATAAGGCTAGCAAAGAGATCCACGAAATACACATGTAACTCTGTGAGATGAATTAACAGAACACTAAGCAGTTTCTCAGAAAGCTTCTTTCCAGATTTCATCTGAGGATATTTCCTTTTTCACCATAGCCCTCTACGGGCTTCCAAAGATCACTTTGCCAATTCCACAAGAACTGTCTTAGCGAAAGGCTTCTTGAGGGGAAAGCTGTAACTCTGTGAGATGATTTCACAGAACACAAAGAAGTTTCTTAGAAAGCTTCTTTCTCTTTGTTATCGGAGGATATTTCCTTTGGCCCTGTAGTCTTCAAAGGGATCCGAAATATCTGTTCTCAGATTGCACAGAAATAAGGCTAGCAAAGAGATCCACGAAATACACATGTAACTCTGTGAGATGAATTAACGGAACACTAAGCAGTTTCTCAGAAAGCTTCTATCCAGATTTCATCTGAGGAAATTTCCTTTTTCACCTTAGCCCTTTATGGGCTTCCAAAGATCACTTTGCCAATTCCACAAGAACTGTCTTAGCGAAAGTCTTCTTGATGGGAAAGCTGTAACTCTGTGAGATGATTTCACAGAACACAAAGAAGTTTCTCAGAAAGTTTCTTTCTCTTTGTTATCAGAGGATATTTTGTTTGGCCCTATAGTGTTCAAAGGGTTCCGAAATATCTGTTCTCAGATTCCACAGAAATAAGGCTAGCAAAGAGATCCACGAAATACACATGTAACTCTGTGAGATGAATTAACAGAACACTAAGCAGTTTCTGAGAAGTCTTCTTTCCATATTTCATCTGAGGATATCTCCTTTTTCACCGTTGCCCTCTAAGGGCTTCCAAATATCACTTAGCCAAACACAAGAACTGTCGTAGCGAAAGGCTTCTTGAGGGGAAAGCTGTAACTCTGTGAGATGATTTCACAGAACACAAAGAAGTTTCTCAGAAAGCTTCTTTCTCTTTGTTATCGGAGGATATTTCCTTTGGCCCTATAGTCTTCAAAGGGATCCGAATTATCTGTTCTCAGATTCCACAGAAATAAGGCTAACAAAGAGATCCACAAATTACACATGTAACTCTGTGAGATGAATTAACAGAACACTAAGCAGTTTCTCAGAAAGCCTCTTTCCAGATTTCATCTGAGGATATTTCCTTTTTCACCATATCCCTCTAAGGGCTTCCAAATATCACTTTGCCAATTCCACAAGAACTGTCTTAGCGAAAGGCTTCTTGAGGGGAAAGCTGTAACTCTGTGAGATGATTTCACAGAACACAAAGATGTTTCTTAGAAAGATTCTTTCTCTTTGTTATCAGAGGATATTTCCTTTGGCCCTATATTCTTCAAAGGGATCTGAAATATCTATTCTCAGATTGCACAGAAATAAGGCTAGCAAAGAGATCCTCGAAATACACATGTAACTCTGTGAGATGAATTAACAGAACACTAAGAAGTTTCTGAGAAGACTTCTTTCCATATTTCATCTGAGGATATCTCCTTTTTCACCGTTGCCCTCTATGGGCTTCCAAATATCACTTTGCCAATTCCACAAGAACTGTCTTAGCGAAAGGCTTCTTGAGGGGCAAGCTGTAACTCTGTGAGATGATTTCACAGAACACAAAGAAGTTTCTCAGAAAGCTTCTTTCTCTTTGTTATCGGAGGATATTTCCTTTGGCCCTATAGTGTTCAAATGGATCCGAAATATCTGTTCTCAGATTCCACAGAAATAAGGCTAGCAAAGAGATCCAGGAAATACACATGTAATTCTGTGAAATGAATTAACAGAACACTAAGCAGTTTCTCAGAAAGCTTCTTTCCAGATTTCATCTGAGAAGATTTCCTTATTCACCATAGCCCTCAAAGGGCTTGCAAATATCACTTTGCCAATTCCACAATAACTGTCTTAGCGAAAGGCTTCTTGAAGGGAAAGCTGTAACTCTGTGAGATGATTTCACAGAACACAAAGAAGTTTCTCAGAAAGCTTCTTTCTCTTTGTTATCGGAGGATATTTCCTTTGGCCCTATAGTCTTCGAAGGGATCCGAAATATCTCTTCTCAGATTCCACAGAAATAAGGCTAGCAAAGAGATCCACGAAATACACATGTAACTCTGTGAGATGCATTAACAGAACACTAAGCAGTTTCTCAGAAAGCTTCTTTCCAGATTTCATCTGAGGATATTTCCTTTTTCACCATAGCCCTCTACGGGCTTCCTAAGATCACTTTGCCAATTCCACAAGAACTGTCTTAGCGAAAGGCTTCTTGAGGGGAAAGCTGTAACTCTGTGAGATGATTTCACAGAACACAAAGAAGTTTCTTAGAAAGCTTCTTTCTCTTTGTTATCGGAGGATATTTCCTTTGGCCCTATAGTCTTCAAAGGGATCCGAAATATCTGTTCTCAGATTGCACAGAAATAAGGCTAGCAAAGAGATCCACGAAATACACATGTAACTCTGTGAGATGAATTAACGGAACACTAAGCAGTTTCTCAGAAAGCTTCTATCCAGATTTCATCTGAGGATATTTCCTTTTTCACCTTAGCCATTTATGGGCTTCCAAAGATCACTTTGCCAATTCCACAAGAACTGTCTTAGCGAAAGTCTTCTTGATGGGAAACCTGTAACTCTGTGAGGTGATTTCACAGAACACAAAGAAGTTTCTCAGAAAGTTTCTTTCTCTTTGTTATCAGAGGATATTTTGTTTGGCCCTATAGTGTTCAAAGGGTTCCGAAATATCTGTTCTCAGATTCCACAGAAATAAGGCTAGCAAAGAGATCCAGGAAATACACATGTAACTCTGTGAGATGAATTAACAGAACACTAAGCAGTTTCTGAGAAGACTTCTTTCCATATTTCATCTGAGGATATCTCCTTTTTCACCGTTGCCCTCTATGGGCTTCCAAATATCTCTTAGCCAATTACACAAGAACTGTCGTAGCGAAAGGCTTCTTGAGGGGAAAGCTGTAACTCTGTGAGACGATTTCACAGAACACAAAGAAGTTTCTCAGAAAGCTTCTTTCTCTTTGTTATCGGAGGATATTTCCTTTGGCCCTATAGTCTTCAAAGGGATCCGAAATATCTGTTCTCAGATTCCACAGAAATAAGGCTAGCAAAGAGATCCACGAAATACACATGTAACTCTGTGAGATGAATTAACAGAACACTAAGCAGTTTCTCAGAAAGCTTCTTTCCAGATTTCTTCTGAGGATATTTCCTTTTTCACCATAGCCCTCTACGGGCTTCCAATATCACTTTGCCAATTCCACAAGAGCTGTGTTAGTGAAAGGCTTCTTGAGGGGAAAGCTGTAACTCTGAGAGATGATTTCTCAGAACACAAAGAAGTTTCTCAGAAATCTTCTTTCTCTTTGTTATCGGAGGATATTTCCTTTGGCCCTATAGTCTTCAAAGCGATCCGAAATATCTGTTCTCAGATTCCACAGAAATAAGGCTAGCAAAGAGATCCACCAAATACACATGTAACCCTGTGAGATGAATTAACAGAACACTAAGCAGTTTCTCAGAAAGCTTGTTTCCAGATTTCATCTGAGGAGATTTCCTTTTTCACCGTAGCCCTCTATGGGCTTCCAAATATCACTTTGCCCATTCCACAAGAACTGTCTTCCCGAAAGGCTTCTTAAGGGGAAAGATGTAACTCTGTGAGCTTATTTCACAGAACACAAAGAAATTTCTCAGAAAGCTTCTTTCTCTTTGTTATCGGAGGATATTTCCTTTGGCCCTATAGTCTTCAAAGGGATCCGAAATATCTGTTCTCAGATTCCACAAAAATAAGGCTAGCAAAGAGATCCACGAAATACACATGTAACTCATGAGATGAATTAACAGAACACTAAGAAGTTTCTCAGAAAGCTTCTTTCCAGATTTCATCTGAGGATATTTCCTTTTTCACCATAGCCCTTTTTGCTTCCAAATATCACTTTGCCAATTCCACAAGAACTGTCTTAGCGAAAGGCTTCTTGAGGGGAAAGCTGTAACTCTGTGAGATGATTTCACAGAACACAAAGGAGTTTCTCAGAAAGCTTCTTTCTCTTTGTTATCAGAGGATATTTCCTTCGGCCCTATAGTCTTCAATGGGATCCGAAATATCTGTTCTCAGATCCCTCAGAAATAAGGCTAGCAAAGAGATCCACGAAATACACATGTAAATCTGTGAGACGAAATAACAGAACACTAAGCAGTTTCTCAGAAAGCTTCTTTCCAGATTTCATCTGAGGAGATTTCCTTTTTCAACATAGCGCTCTATGGGCTTCCAAATATCACTTTGCCAATTCCACAAGAACTGTCTTCGCGAAAGGCTTCTTGAGGGGAAAGCTGTAACTCTGTGAGATGATTTCTCAGAACACAAAGATGTTTCTCAGAAAGCTTCTTTCTCTTTGTTATCGGAGGATATTTCATTTGGCCCTATAGTCTTCAAAGCGATCCGAAATATCTGTTCTCAGATTCCACAGAAATAAGGCTAGCAAAGAGATCCATCAAATACACATGTAACTCTGTGAGATGAATTAACAGAACACTAAGCAGTTTCTCAGAAAGCTTGTTTCCAGATTTCATCTGAGGAGATTTCCTTTTTCACCGTAGCCCTTTATGGGCTTCCAAATATCACTTTGCCCATTCCACAAGAACTCTCTTCCCGAAAGGCTTCTTAAGGGGAAAGATGTAACTCTGTGAGATGATTTCACAGAACACAAAGAAATTTCTCAGAAAGCTTCTTTCCTTTGGCCCTATAGTCTTCAATGGGATCCGAAATATCTGTTCTCAGATTCCACAGAAATAAGGCTAGCAAAGAGATCCACGAAATACACATGTAACTCATGAGATGAATTAACAGAACACTAAGCAGTTTCTCAGAAAGCTTCTTTCCAGATTTCATCTGAGGATATTTCCTTTTTCACCATAGCACTCTTTGCTTCCAAGTATCACTTTGCCAATTCCACAAGAACTGTCTTCGCGAAAGGCTTCTTGAGGGGAAAGCTATAACTCTGTGAGATGATTTCACAGAAAACAAAGAAGTTTCTCAGAAAGGTTCTTTCTCTTTGTTATCGGAGAATATTTCCTTTGGCCCTATAGTCTTCAATGGGTTCCGAAATACGTGTTCTCAGATTCCACAGAAATAAGGCTAGCAAAGAGATTCACGAAATACAAATGTAACTCTGTGAGATGAATTAACAGAACACTAAGCAGTTTCTCAGGAAGCTTCTTTCCAGATTTCATCTGAGGATATTTCCTTTTTCACCATAGCCCTCTATGGGCTTCCAAATATCACTTTGCCAATTCCACAAGAACTGTCTTAGCGAAAGGCTTCTTGAGGGGAAAGCTGTAACTCTTTGAGATGATTTCACAGAACACAAAGAAGTTTCTCAGAAAGCTTCTTTCTCTGTGATATTGGAGGATATTTCCTTTGGCCCTATAGTCTTCAATGGGATCCGAAATATCTGTTCTCAAATTCCACGGAAATAAGGTAGCAAAGAGATCCACGAAATACACATGTAACTCTGTGAGATGAATTAACAGAACACTAAGCAGTTTCTCAGAAAGTTTCTTTCCAGATTTCAACTCAGGAGATTTCCTTTTCACCATAGCCCTCTATGGGCTTCCAAATATCACTTTGCCAATTCCACAAGAACTGTCTTAGTGAAAGGCTTGTTGAGGGGAAAGCTGTAACTCTGTGAGATTATTTCACAGAACACAAAGAAGTTTCTCAGAAAGCTTCTTTCTCTTTGTTATCGGAGGATATTTCCTTTGGCCCTATACTCTTCAAAGGGATCCGAAATATCTCTTCTCAGATTCCACAGAAATAAGGCTAGCAAAGAGATACACGAAATACACATGTAACTCTGTGAGATGAATTAACAGAACACTAAGCAGTTTCTCAGAAAGCTTGTTTCCAGATTTCATCTGTGGATATTTCCTTTTTCACCATAGAACTCTAGGGGCTACCAAATATCACTTTGCCAATTCCACAAGAACTGTCTTAGCGAAAGGCTTCTTGAAGGGAAAGCTGTAACTCTGTGAGATGATTTCACAGAACACAGAGAAGTTTCCGAGAAAGCTTCTCTCTCCTGGTTATCGGAGGATATTTCCTTTGGCCCTATGGTTTTCAAAAGGATCCGAAATACCTGTTCTCAGATTCCACAGAAATAAGGCTAGCAAAGAGATCCACGGAATACACATGTAACTCTGTGAGATGAATTAACGGAACACTAAGCAGTTTCTCAGAAAGCTTCTTTCTCTTTGTTATCGGAGGATATTTCCTTTGGCCCTAAGTCTTCAATGCGATCCGAAATATCTGTTCTCAGATTCCACAGAAATAAGGCTAGCAAAAGATCCACGAAATAGAGATGTAACTCTGTGAGACGAATTAACAGAACACTATGCAGTTTCTCAGAAAGCTTCTTTCCAGAGTTCATCTGAGGATATTTCCTTTTTCACCATAGCCCTCTATGGGCTTCCAAATATCACTTTGCCAATTCCACAGGAACTGTTGTAGCGAAAGTCTTCTTGAGGGGAAAGCTGTAACTCTGTGATATGATTTCACAGAACCCAAAGAAGTTTCTCAGAAAGCTTCTTTCTCTTTTTTATAGGAGGATATTTCCTTTGGCCCAATAGTGTTCAATGTGATCCGAAATGTCTGTTCTCAGATTCCACAGAAATAAGGCTAGCAAAGAGATCCACGAAATACACATTGAACTCTGTGAGATGAATTTACAGAACACTAAGCAGTTTCTCAGAAAGTTTCTTTCCAGATTTCATCTCAGGAGATTTCCTTTTCACCATAGCCCTCTATGGGCTTACAAATATCACTTTGCCAATTCCACAAGAACTGTCTTAGCGAAAGGCTTCTTGAGGGGAAAGCTGTAACTCTGTGAGATGATTTCACAGAACCCAAAGAAGTTTCTCAGAAAGCTTCTTTCTCTTTTTTATAGGAGGATATTTCCTTTGGCCCAATAGTCTTCAATGTGATCCGAAATGTCTGTTCTCAGATTCCTCAGAAATAAGGCTAGCAAAGAGATCCACGAAATACACATGTAACTCTGTGAGATGAATTAACAGAACACTAAGCAGTTTCTCAGAAAGCTTCTTTCCAGATTTCATCTGAGGATATTTCCTTTTTCACCAAAGCCCTCTACGGGCTTCCAAATACCACTTTGCCAATTCCACAAGAACTGTCTTACCGAAAGGCTTCTTGAAGGGAAAGCTGTAACTCTGTGAGATGATTTCACAGAACACAAAGAAGTTTCTCAGAAAGCTTCTTTCTCATTGTTATCGGAGGATATCTCCTTTCCCCTATAGTCTTCAATGCGATCCGAAATGTCTGTTCTCAGATTCCACAGAAATAAGGCTTGTAAAGAGATCCAAGGAATACACATGTAACTCTATGAGATGAATTAAAAGAACACTAAGCAGGTTCTCAGAAAGCTTCTTTCTCTTTGTTATTGGAGGATACTTCCTTTGGCCCTATAGTCTTCAATGCGATCCGAAATATCTGTTCTCAGATTCCTCAGAAATAAGGCTAGCAAAGAGATCCAAGAAATACAGATGTAACTCTGTGAGATGAATTAACGGAACACTAAGCAGTTTCTCAGAAAGCTTCTTTCCAGATTTCATCTGAGGATATTTCCGTTTTCACCGTAGCCCTCTATGGGCTTCCAAACATCACTTTGCCAATTCCACAAGAACGGTCTTAGCGAAAGGCTTCTTGAGGGGAAAGCTGTAACTCTTTGAGATGATTTCACAGAACACAAAGAAGTTTCTCAGAAAGCCTCTTTTTCTTTGTTATCGGAGGATATTCCTTTGGCCCTATAGTCTTCAATGGGATCCGAAATACGTGTTCTCAGATTCCACAGAAATAAGGCTAGCAAAGAGATCCACGAAATACACATGTAACTCTGTGACATGAATTAACAGAACACTAAGCAGTTTCTCAGAAAGCTTCTTTCCAGATTTCATCTGAGGATATTTCCTTGTTCACAATAGCCCTCTGTGGGCTTCCAAATATCACTTTGCCAATTCCACAAGAACTGTCTTAGCGAAAGGCTTCTTGAGGGGAATGCTGTAACTCTGTGAGATGATTTCACAGAACACAAAGAAGTTTCTCAGAAAGCTTCTTTCTCTTTTTATCGGAGGATATTTCCTTTGGCCCTATAGTCTTCAAAGGGATCCGAAATATCTGTTCTCAGATTCCTCAGAAATAAGGCTAGCAAAGAGATCCAAGAAATACAGACGTAACTCTGGGAGATGAATTAACGGAACACTAAGCAGCTTCTCAGTAAGCTTCTTTCCAGATTTCATCTGAGGATATTTCCGTTTTCACCATAGCCCTCTATGGGCTTCCAAATATCACTTTGCCAGTTCCACAAGAACTGTCTTAGAGAAAGGCCTCTTGAAGGGAAAGCTGTAACTCTGTGAGATGATTTCACAGAACACAAAGAAGTTTCTCAGAAAGCTTCTTTCTCTTTGTTATCGGAGGATATTTCCTTTGGCCCGATAGTCATCAAAGGGATCCGAAATATCTGTTCTCAGATTCCACAGAAATAAGGCTAGCAAAGAGATCCACGAAATACACATGTAACTCTGTGAGATGAATTAACAGAACACTAAGCAGTTTCTCAGAAATCTTCTTACCGGAATTCTTCTGAGGATATTTCCTTTTTCACCGTAGCCCTCTATGGGCTTCCAAGTATCACTTTGCCAATTCCACAAGAACTGTCTTAGCGAAAGGCTTCTAGAGGGGAAAGGTGTAACTCTTTGAGATGATTTCACAGAACACAAAGAAGTTTCTCAGAAAGATTTTTTCTCTTTGTTATCGGAAGATATTTCCTTTGGCCCAATAGTCTTCAATGGAATCCGAAATATCTGTTCTCAGATTCCAAAGAAATAAGGCTAGCAAAGAGATCCAGGAAATACACATGTAACTCTGTGAGATGAATTAACACAACACTAAGCAGTTTCTCAGAAAGCTTCTTTTCAGATTTCATCTGAGGATATTTCCTTTTTCACCATAGCCCTCTAGGGGTTCCAAATATCACTTTGCCAATTACACAAGAACTGTCCTAGCGAAAGGCTTCTTGAGGGGAAAGCTGTAACTCAGTGAGATGATTTCACAGAACACAAAGAAGTTTCTCAGAAAGCTTCTTTCTCTTTGTTATCGGAGGATAGTTCCTTTGGCCTTATAGTCTTCAAAGGGATCCGAAATATCTGTTCTCAGATTCCACAGCAATAAGGCTAGCAAAGAGATCCACGAAATACAGATGTAACTCTGTGAGTTGAATTAACAGAACACTAAGCAGTTTCTCAGAAAACTTCTTTCCAGATTTCATCTGAGGATATTTCCTTTTTCACCGTAGCTCTCTATGGGCTTCCAAATATCACTTTGTGAATTCCACAAGAACTGTCTTAGAAAAAGGCTTTTGAAGGGAAAGCTGTAACTCTGTGAGATGATTACACAGAACACAAAGAAGTTTCTCAGAAAGCTTCTTTCTCTTTGTTATCGGATTATATTTCTTTTGGAACTATAGTCTTCAATGGGATCTGAAATATCTGTTCTCAGATTCCACAGAAATAACGCTAGCAAAGTGATCCACGAAATACACATGTAACTCTATGCGATGAATTAACAGAACTCTAAGCAGTTTCTCAGAAAGCTTCTTTCCAGATTTCATCTGAGGATATTTCCTTTTTCACCATAGCCCTCTATGGGCTTCCAAATATCACTTTGCCAATTCCACAAGAACTGTCTTAGCGAAAGGCTTCTTGAGGGGAAAGCTGTAACTCTGTGAGGTGATTTCACAGAACACAAAGAAGTTTCTCAGAAAGACTCTTTCTCTTTGTTATCGGAGGATATTCCTTTGGCCCTATAGTCTTCAATGGGATCCGAAATACGTGTTCTCTGATTCCACAGAAATAAGGCTAGTAAAGAGATCCAGGAAATACACATGTAACTCTGTGAGATGAATTAACAGAACACTAAGCAGTTTCTCAGAAAGCTTCTTTCCAGATTTCATCTGAGGATATTTCCTTTTTCACCGTAGCTCTCTATGGGCTTCCAAATATCACTTTGCGAATTCCACAAGAACTGTCTTAGCAAAAGGCTTCTTGAGGAGAAAGCTGTAACTTTGTGAGATGATTTCACAGAACACAAAGAAGTTTCTCAGAAAGTTTCTTTCTCTTTGTTATCGGAGGATATTACCTTGGGCCCTATAGTCTTCAAAGGGATTCGAAATATCTGTTCTCAGATTCCAAAGAAACAAGGCTAGCAAAGAGATCCACGAAATACACATGTAACTCTGTGAGATGAATTAACAGAACACTAAGCAGTTTCTCAGAAAGCTTCTTTCCAGATTTCATTTGAGGATATTTCCTTTTTCACCATAGCCCTCTATGGGCTTCCAAATATCACTTTGCCAATTCCACAAGAACTGTCTTAGCGAATGGCTTGTTGAGGGGAAAGCTGTAACTCTGTGAGATGATTTCACAGAACACAAAGAGGTTTCTCAGAAAGCCTCTTTTTCTTTGTTATCGGAGGATATTCCTTTGGCCCTATAGTCTTCAATGGGTTCCGAAATACGTGTTCTCAGATTCCACAGAAATAAGGCAAGCAAAGAGATTCACGAAATACAAATGTAACTCTGTGAGATGAATTAACAGAACACTAAGCAGTTTCTCAGAAAGCTTCTTTCCAGATTTCATCTGAGGACATTTCCTTTTTCACCATAGCCCTCTATGGGCTTCCAATTATCACTTTGCCAATTCCACAAGAACTGTCTTAGCGAAAGGCTTCTTGAGGGGAAAGCTGTAACTCTGTGAGTTGATTTCACAGAACACAAAGAAGTTTCTCAGAAAGCTTCTTTCTCTGTGATATTGGAGGATATTTCCTTTGGCCCTATAGTCTTCAATGGGATCCGAAATATCTGTTCTCAAATTCCACGGAAATAAGGTAGCAAAGAGATCCACGAAATACACATGTAACTCTGTGAGATGAATTAACAGAACACTAAGCAGTTTCTCAGAAAGTTTCTTTCCAGATTTCAACTCAGGAGATTTCCTTTTCACCATAGCCCTCTATGGGCTTCCAAATATCACTTTGCCAATTCCACAAGAACTGTCTTAGTGAAAGGCTTCTTGAGGGGAAAGCTGTAACTCTGTGAGATGATTTCACAGAACACAAAGAAGTTTCTCAGAAAGCTTCTTTCTCTTTGTTATAGGAGGATATTTCCTTTGGCCCTATAGTCTTCAATGTGATCCGAAATATCTATTCTCAGATTCCTCAGAAATAAGGCTCGCAAAGAGATCCACGAAATACACATGTAACTCTGTTAGATGAATTAACAGAACACTAAGCAGTTTCTCAGAAAGCTTCTTTCCAGATTTCATCTGAGGATATTTCCTTTTTCATCATAGCCCTCTAAAGGCTTCCAAATATCACTTTGCCAATTCCACAAGAACTGTCTTAGGGAAAGGCTTGTTGAGGGGAAAGCTGTAACTCTGTGAGATTATTTCACAGAACACAAAGAAGTTTCTCAGAAAGCTTCTTTCTCTTTGTTATCGGAGGATATTTCCTTTGGCCCTATACTCTTCAAAGGGATCCGAAATATCTCTTCTCAGATTCCACAGAAATAAGGCTAGCAAAGAGATACACGAAATACACATGTAACTCTGTGAGATGAATTAACAGAACACTAAGCAGTTTCTCAGAAAGCTTCTTTCCAGATTTCATCTGAGGATATTTTCTTTTTCACCATAGAACTCTAGGGGCTACCAAATATCACTTTGCCAATTCCACAAGAACTGTCTTAGCGAAAGGCTTCTTGAAGGGAAAGCTGTAACTCTGTGAGATGATTTCACAGAACACAGAGAAGTTTCCGAGAAAGCTTCTCTCTCCTGGTTATCGGAGGATATTTCCTTTGGCCCTATGGTTTTCAAAAGGATCCGAAATACCTGTTCTCAGATTCCACAGAAAAAGGCTAGCAAAGAGATCCACGGAATACACATGTAACTCTGTGAGATGAATTAACGGAACACTAAGCAGTTTCTCAGAAAGCTTCTTTCTCTTTGTTATCGGAGGATATTTCCTTTGGCCCTAAGTCTTCAATGCGATCCGAAATATCTGTTCTCAGATTCCACAGAAATAAGGCTAGCAAAAGATCCACGAAATAGAGATGTAACTCTGTGAGACGAATTAACAGAACACTCTGCAGTTTCTCAGAAAGCTTCTTTCCAGATTTCATCTGAGCATATTTCCTTTTTCACCATAGCCCTCTATGGGCTTCCAAATATCACTTTGCCAATTCCACAAGAACTGTCTTAGCGAAAGGCTTCTTGAGGGGAAAGCTGTAACTCTGTGAGATGATTTCACAGAACACAAAGAAGTTTCTCAGAAAGCTTCTTTCTCTTTGTTATCGGAGGATATTTCCTTTGGCCCTATAGTCTTCAATGGGATCCGAAATATCTGTTCTGAGATTCCACAGAAATAGGGCTAGCAAAGAGATCCACGACATACAGATGTAACTCTGTGAGTGGAAGTCACACATCACAAAGCAGATTCTCAGAAAGCTTCTTTCCAGTTTTTATCTGAGGATATTTTCTTTTTCACCATAGCCCTCTATGGGCTTCCAAATATCACTTTGTGAATTCGACAAGAACAGGCTTAGCGAGGGGTTTTCTGAGGGGAAAGCTGTAACTCTGTGACATGAATTAACAGAACACTAAGCAGTTTATCCAAAAGCTTCTTTCCAGATTTCATCTGAGGATATTTCCTTTTTCACCATAGCCCTCAATGGGCTTCCAAATATCACTTTGCCAATTCCACAAGAAGTGTCTTAGAGAAAGGCTTCTTGAGCGGAAAGCTGTACCTCTGTGAGGTGATTTCACAGAACACAAAGAAGTTTCTCAGAAAGTTTCTTTCTCTTTGTTATCGGAGGATATTTCCTTTGGCCCTACAGTCTTCAAAGGGATCCGAAATATCAGTTCTCAGATTCCACAGAAGTAAGGCTAGCAAAGAGATCCACGAAATACAGATGTAACTCTGTGAGTGGAAGTCACACATCACAAAGCAGTTTCTCAGAAAGCTTCTTTCCAGTTTTTCTCTGAGGATACTTTCTTTTTCACCCTAGCCCTCTATAGGCTTCCAAATATCACTTTGCGAATTCCCCAGGAACTGTCTTAGCAAAAGGTTTCTGGAGGGGAAAGTTGTACCACTGTGAGATGATTTCACAGAACACAAAGAAGTTTCTCAGAAAGCTTCTTTCTCTTTGTTATAGGAGGATATTTCCTTTAGCCCTATAGTCTACATAGGGATCCGAAATATCAGTTGTCAGATTCCACAGAAATAAGGCTAACAAAGAGATCCACGAAATACAGATGCAACTCTGTGAGTGGAAGTCACACATCACAAAGCAGTTTCTCAGAAATCTTCTTTCCAGTTTTTCTCTGAGGATATTTTCTTTTTCACCATAGCCCTCTAGGGGCTTCCAAATATCACTTTGCGAATTCCAGAAGAATAGGCTTAGCGAGGGGCTTTTTGAGGGGAAAGCTGTAACTCTGTGAGATGAATTAACAGAACACTAAGCAGTTTCTCAGAAAGCTTCTTTCCAGGTTTCATCTGAGTATATTTCCTTTTTCACCATAGACCTCTCTGGGCTTCCAAATATCACTTTGCAAATTCCACAAGAACTGCCTTAGTGAAAGTCTTCTTGAGGGGAAAGCTGTAACTCTGTGTGATGATTTCACAGAACACAAAGAAGATTCTCAGAAAGCTTCTTTCTCTTTGTTATCGGAGGTTATTTCTTTTGGCCCTCTAGTCTTCAAAGGGATCCGAAATATCTGTTCTCAGATTCCACAAAAATAAGACTAGCAAAGAGAGCCAAGAAATACTGATGTAACTCTGTGAGTGGAAGTCACACATCACAAAGCAGTTTCTCCGAAAGCTTCTTTCCAGTTTTTCTCTGAGGATTTTTTCTTTTTCACCGTAGCCCTCTATGGTCTACCAAATATCACTTTGCGAATTCCACAAGAACAGGCTTAGCGAACCTTTTCTTGAGGGGAAAGCTGTATCTCTGTGAGATGAATTCACAGAACACTAAGCAGTTTCAAAGAAAGCTTCTTTCCAGATTTCATCTGAGGATATTTACTTTTTCACCGTAGCCTTCTATGGGCTTCCAAATATCACTTTGCAAATTCCACAAGAACAGGCTTAGTGAGCGGCTTATGGAGAGAAAAGCTGCAACTCTGTGTGATGAATTAACACAACACTAAGCAGTTTATCAGAAAGCTTCTTTCCAGATTTCATCTGGGGATATTTCTTTTTTCACCATAGCCCTTTATGGGCTTCCAAATATCACTTTGCGAATTCCAGAAGAACAGGCTTAGCAAGGGGTTACTAAAGGGAAAGCTGTAACTCTGTGTGATGAATTTACAGAACGCTAAGCAGTTTCTCATAAAGCTTCATTCCAGATTTAATCTGAGGATATTTCCTTTTTCACCACAGCCCTCTAGGGGCTTCCAAATATCCCTTTGGAAATTCCACAATAACAGGCTTAGCGAGCGACTTCTTGAGGGGAAAGCTGTAACTCTGTGAAACGAATTTACACACAAAGAAGTTTCCCAGAAAGCTTCTTTCTCTTTGTTATCGGAGGATATTTCCTTTGGCCCTATAGTCTTCAAAGGGATCCGAAATATCTGTTTCCAGATTCTACAGAAATAAGGCTAGCAAAGAGATCCACCAAATACAGATGTAACTCTGTGAGTGGAAGGCACACATCACAAAGCAGTTTCTCAGAAAGCTTCTTTCCAGTTTTTCTCTGAGTATATTTTCTTTTTCACCATAGCCCTCTATGGGCTTCCAAATCTCACTTTGCGAATTCCACAAGAACAGGCTTAGTGAGCGGCTTCTTGAGGGGAAAGCTGTAACTCTGTGAGATGAATTAACGGAACCCTAAGCAGTTTCTCAGAAAGCTTCTTACCAGATTTAATCTGAGGATATTTCCTTTTTCACCATAGCCCTCTATTGGCTTCCAAATATCACTTGGCAAATTCCACAAGAACTGTCTTATTGAAAGGCATATAGAGGGGAAAGCTGTAACTCTGTGAGATGATTTCACAGAACACAAAGAAGTTTGTCACAAAGCTTCTTTCTCTTTGTTATCGGAGGATATTTCCTTTGGCCCTATAGTCTTCAAAGGGTTCCGAAATATTTGTTCTCAGATTCCACAGAAATAAGGCTAGCAAAGAGATCCACGAAATACAGATGTAACTCTGTTAGTGGAAGTCACGCATCACAAAGCAGTTTCTCCGAAAGCTTCTTTCCAGTTTTTCTCTGAGGATATTTTCTTTTTCACCATAGCCCTCTATGGGCTTCCAAATATCACTTTACGAATTCCACAAGAACAGGCTTAGCGAGAGGCTTTTTGTGGGCAAAGCTGTTACTCTGTGAGATGAATTAACAGAACACTAAGCAGTTTGTCCAAAAGCTTCTTTCCAGACTTCATCTGAGGATATTTCCTTTTTTACCATAGCCCTCTATGGGCTTCCAAATATCACGTTGCAAATTCCACAGGAACTGTCTTAGCGAAAGGCTTCTTGAGGGGAGAGCTGTAACTCTGTGAGGTGATTTCACAGAACAGAAAGAAGTTTCACAGAAAACTTCTTTCTGTTTGTTATCGGAGGATATTTCCTTCGGTCTTATACTCTTCAAAGGGATCCGAAATATCTGTTCTCAGATTCCACAGATAAGGAGAGCAAAGAGATCCACGAAATACAGATGTAACTCTCTGAATGGAAGTCACACATCACAAAGCAGTTTCTCAGAAAGCTTCTTTCCAGTTTTTCTCTGAGGATATTTTCTTTATCACCATGGCCCTCTGTGGCCTACCAAATATCACTTCGCGAATTCCACAAGAACAGGCTTAGCGAACGGCTTCTTGAGGGGAAAGCTGTAACTCTGTGAGATGAATTAACAGAACAGTAAGCAGTTTCTTAGAAAGCTTCTTTCAAGTTTTCATCTGAGGATATTTCCTTTCTCACCATAGTCCTCTATGGGCTTCCCAATATCACTTTGCAAATTCCACAAGAACTGTCTTAGCAAAAGGCCTCTTGAGGGGAAAGCTGTAACTCTGTGAGATGATTTCACAGAACAGAAAGAAGTTCCTCAGAAAGTTTCTTTCTCTTTGTTATTTGAGGATATTTCCTTTGGCCCTATAGTATTCAAAGGTATCCGAAATATTTGTTCTCAGATTCCACAGAAATAAGGCTAGCAAAGAGATCCACGAAGTATAGATGTAACTCTGTGAGTGGAAGTCACACATCGCAAAGCAGTTTCTCAGAAAGCTTCTTTCCAGTTTTTCTCTGAGTATAGTTTCATTTGCACCATAGACCTCTATGGGCTTCCAAATATCACTTTGCGAATTCCACAAGAACAGGCTTAGCGAACCTTTTCTTGAGGGGAAAGCTGGATGTCTGTGAGATGAATTCACAGAACACTAAGCAGTTTCTCAGGAAACTTCTTTCCAGATTTCATCTGAGGATATTTCCTTTTTCACCGTAGCCTTCTAGGGGCTTCCAAATATCACTTTGCCAATTCCACAAGAACTGTCTTAGCGAAAGGCTTCTTGAGGGGAAAGCTGTACCTCTGTGAGATGATTTCACAGAACACAAAGAAGTTTCTCAGAAAGTTTCTTTCTATTTGTTATCGGAGGATATTGCCTTTGGCCCTACAGTCTTCAAAGGGATCCGAAATATCAGTTCTCAGATTCCAGAGAAGTAAGGCTAGCAAACAGATCCACGAAATACATATGTAACTCTGAGTGGAAGTCACATATCACAAAGCAGTTTCTCAGAAAGCTTCTTTCCAGTTTTTCTCTGAGGATACTTTCTTTTTCACCCTAGCCCTCTACGGGCTTCCAAATATCACTTTGCGAATTCCCCAAGAACTGTCTTAGCAAAAGGTTTCTAGAGGGGAAAGCTGTAACTCTGTGAGATGATTTCACAGAACACAAAGAAGTTTCTCAGAAAGATTCTTTCTCTTTGTTATAGGAGGATATTACCTTTTGCCCTATAGTCTACATAGGGATTCGAAATATCAGTTGTCAGATTCCATAGAAATAAGGCTAACAAAGAGATCCACGACATACAGATGCAACTCTGTGAGTGGAAGTCACACATCACAAAGCAGTTTCTCAGAAATCTTCTTTCCAGTTTTTCTCTGAGGATATTTTCTTTTTTACCATAGCCCTCTATGGGCTTCCAAATATCACTTTGCGAATTCCACAAGAACAGGCTTAGCGAGGGGATTTCTGAGGGGAATGCTGTAACTCTGTGAGATGAATTAACAGAACACTAAGCAGTTTCTCAGAAAGCTTCTTTCCAGGTTTCATCTGAGGATATTTCCTTTTTCACCATAGCCCTCTCTGGGCTTCCAAATATCACTTTGCAAATTCCACAAGAACTGCCTTATCGAAAGTCTTCTTGAGCGGAAAGCTGTAACTCTGTGAGATGATTTCACAGAACACAAAGAAGATTCTCAGAAAGCTTCTTTCTCTTTGTTATCGGAGGTTATTTCTTTTGGCCCTCTAGTCTTCAAAGGGATCCGAAATATCTGTTCTCAGATTCCACAGAAATAAGGCTAGCAAAAAGAGCCACGAAATACTGATGTAACTCTGTGAGTGGAAGTCACACATCACAAAGCAGTTTCTCCGAAAGCTTCTTTCCAGTTTTTCTCTGAGGATTTTTTCTTTTTCACCGTAGCCCTCTATGGGCTACCAAATATCACTTTGCGAATTCCACAAGAACAGGCTTAGCGAACCTTTTCTTGAGGGGAAAGCTGTATCTCTGTGAGATGAATTCACAGAACACTAAGCAGTGTCTCAGAAAGCATCTTTCCAGATTTCATCTGAGGATATTTCCTTTTTCACCATAGCCCTCTATGGGCTTCCAAATATCACTTTGCGAATTCCAGAACAGGCTTAGCGAGGAGTTTCTAAAGGGAAAGCTGTAACTCTGTGAGATGAATTTACAGAACGCTAAGCAGTTTCTCATAAAGCTTCATTACAGATTTAATCTGAGGATATTTCCTTTTTCACCATAGCCCTCTAGGGGCTTCCAAATATCACTTTGGAAATTCCACAATAACAGGCTTAGCGAGCGGCTTCTTGAGGGGAAAGCAGTAACTCTGTGAAATGAATTTAGACACAAAGAAGTTTCCCAGAAAGCTTCTTTCTCTTTGTTATCGGAGGATATTTCTTTTGGCCCTGTTGTCTTCAAAGGGATCCGAAATATCTGTTCCCCGATTCTACAGAAATAAGGCTAGCAAAGAGATCCACTAAATACAGATGTAACTCTGTGAGTGGAAGGCACACATCACAAAGCAGTTTCTCAGAAAGCTTCTTTCCAGTTTTTCTATGAGTATATTTTCTTTTTCACCGTAGCCCTCTACGGGCTTCCGAATCTCACTTTGCGAATTACAGAAGAACAGGCTTAGCGAGCGGCTTCTTGAGGGGAAAGCTGTAACTCTGTGTGGTGAATTAACAGAACACTAAGCAGTTTCTCAGAGAGCTTCTTTCCAGATTTCATTTGAGGATATTTCGTTTTTCACCATAGCCCTCCATGGGCTTCCAAATATCACTTGGCAAATTCCACAAGAACTGTCTTATTGAAAGGCATATAGAGGGGAAAGCTGTAACTCTGTGAGATGATTTCACAGAACACAAAGAAGTTTGTCAGAAAGCTTCTTTCTCTTTGTTATCGGAACATATTTCCTTTCGCCCTATAGTCTTCAAAGAGTTACGAAATATCTGTTCTCAGATTCCACAGAAATAAGGCTAGCCAAGAGACCCACGAAATACAGATGTAACTCTGTGAGTGGAAGTCACGCATCACAAAGCAGTTTCTCCGAAAGCTTCTTTCCAGTTTTTCTCTGAGGATATTTTCTTTTTCACCATAGCCCTCTATGGGCTTCCAAATATCACTTTACGAATTCCACAAGAACAGGCTTAGCGAGAGGCTTTTTGTGGGCAAAGCTGTTACTCTGTGAGATGAATTAACAGAACACTAAGCAGTTTCTCCAAAAACTTCTTTCCAGACTTCATCTGAGGATATTTCCTTTTTCACCATAGCCCTCTATGGGCTTCCAAATATCACGTTGCAAATTCCACAGGAACTGTCTTAGCGAAAGGCTTCTTGAAGGGAGAGCTGTAACTCTGCGAGGTGATTTCATGGAACACCAAGAAGTTTCTCAGAAAGCTTCCTTGGCTTTGTTATCGGAGGATATTTCCTTTGGCCCTATAGTCTTCAAAGGGATCCGAAATATCAGCTCTCAGATTCCACAGAAATAAGGCTAGCAAAGAGATCTACAAAATAGAGATGTAATTCTCTGAGTGGAAATCACACATCACAAAGCAGTTTCTCAGAAAGCTTCTTTCCAGATTTCATCTCAGGATATTTCCTTTTTCACCGTAGCCCTCTTTGGGCTTCCAAATATCACTTTGCAAATTCCACAAGAACTGTCTTAGCGAAAGGCTTCTTGAGGGGAAAGCTCTAACACTGTGAGATGATTTCACAGAATACAAAGAAGTTTCTCAGGAAGCTTCTTTCTCTTTGTTATCGGAGGATATTTCCTTTGGCCCTAGAGTCTTCAAAGGGATCCGAAATATCTGTTCTCAGATTCCACAGAAATAAGGCTAGCAAAGAGATCCACGAAATACAGATGTAACTCTGTGAGTGGAAGTCACACATCACAAAGCAGTTTCTCAGAAAGCTTCTTTCCATTTTTTCTCTGAGGGTATTTTCTTTTTTAACCATAGCCCTCTATGGACTTCCAAATATCATTTTGCGAATTACACAAGAAGAGGCTTAGCGACGGGCTTTCTGAGGGGAAAGCAGTAACTCTGTAAGATGAATTAACAGAACACTAAGCAGTTTCTCAGAAAGCTTCTTTCCAGATTTCATCTGAGGATATTTCCTTTTTCACCATAGCTCTCTAGGGGCTTCCAAATATCACTTTGCGAATTCTAGAAGAACAGGCTTAGCGAGGAGCTTTCTGAGGGGAAAGCAGTAACTCTGTGAGATGAATTAACAGAACACTAAGCAGTTTCTCAGAAAGCTTCTTTCCAGATTTAATCTGAGGATATTTCCTTTTTCACCATAGCCCTCTATGGGCTTAGAAATATCACTTTGCAAATTCCACAAGAACTGTCTTAGCAAAAGGCATCTTAAGGGGAAAGCTGTAACTCTGTGAGGTGATTTCACAGAACACAAAGAAGATTCTCAGAAAGCTTCTTTCTCTTTGTTATCGGAGGATATTTCCTTTGGCCCTATAGTCTTCAAAGGGATCCGAAATATCTGTTCTCAGATTCCACAGAAATAAGGCTAGCAAAGAGATCCACGAAATACAGATGTAACTCTGTGAGTGGAAGTCACACATCACAAAGAAATTTCTCAGAAAGCTTCTTTCCATTTTTTCTCTGAGGATATTTTCTTTTTCACCAAAGCCCTCTATGGGCTTCCAAATATCACTTTGCAAATACCACAAGAACAGGCTTAACGAGCGGCTTCTTGAGGGGAAAGCTGTAACGATGTGAAATGAATTAACATGAAAAGAAGTTTCTCAGGAAACTGCTTTCTCTTTGTTATCGGAGGATGTTTCCTTTGACCCTATAGTCTTCAAAGTGATCCCACATATCTGTTCCCAGATTCTAAAGAAATAAGGCTAGCAAAGAGATCCAAGAAATACAGACGTAAGTCTGTGAATGGAAGTCACACATCACAAAGCAGTTTCTCGGAAAGCTTCTTTCCAGTTTTTCTCTGAGGATATTTTCTTTTTCACCACAGCCCTCTAGGGGCTTCCAAATATCACTTTGGAAATTCCACAATAACAGGCTTAGCGAGCGAATTCTTGAGGGGAAAGCTGTAACTATGTGAAATGAATTAACAGAGCACTAAGCAGTTTGTCAGAAAGCTTCTTTCCAGATTTCCTCTGAAGATATTTCCTTTTTCACCATAGCCCTCTCTGGGCTTTAAAATATCACTTTGCAAATTCCACAAGAACTGTCTTACCGAAAGGCTCCTTGAGGGGAAAGCTGTAACTCTGTGAGATGATTTCACAGAACACAAAGAAGTTTCTCAGGAAGCTTCTTTCTCTTTGTTATCGGAGGATATTTAATTTGGCCCTGTAGTCTTCAAAGGGATCCGAAATATCTGTTCTCAGATTCCACAGAAATAAGGCTAGCAAAGGGATCCATGAAATACAGATGTAACTCTGTAAGTGGAAGTCACACATCACAAAGCAGTTTCTCAGAAAGCTTCTTTCTAGTTTTTCTCGGAGGATATTTTCTTTTTCACCTTAGCCCTCTATGGGCTTCCAAATATCACTTTAGGAATTCCACAAGAACAGGGTTAGCGAACGGCTTTTTGTGGGGAAAGCTGAAACTCTGTGAGATGAAATAACAGAACACTAAGCAGTTTGTCCAAAAGCTTCTTTCCAGATTTCATCTGAGGATATTTCCTTTTTCACCATAGCCCTCTATGGGCTTCCAAATATCACTTTGCAAATTCCACAAGAACAGGCTTAGCGAGCGGCTTATTCATGGGAAAGCTGTAACTCTGAAATGAATTACCACACAAAGAAGTTTCTCAGAGAGCTTCTTTCTCTTTGTTATCGGAGGATATTTCCTTCGATCCCATAGTCTTCAAAGTGATCCGAAATATCTGTTCCCAGACTCTACAGAAATAAGCCTAGCAGAGAGATTCACGAAATACGGATGTAACTCTGAGAGTGTAAGTCACACATCAAAAGCAGTTTCTCAGAAAGCTTCTTTCCAGTTTTTATTTGAGGATATTTTCTTTTTAACCATAGCCCTCTATGGGCTTCCAAATATCAGTTTGCGAATTCCACAAGAACAGGCTTAGCGAGCTGCTTCTTGAGGGGAAAGCTGTAACTCTGTGATATGAATTAACAGAACACTAAGCAGTTTGTCAGAAAGCGTCTTTCCAGATTTCATCTGAGGATATTTCCTTTTTCACCGTAGCCCTCTATGGGCTTCCAAATATCACTTTGCAAATTCCACAAGAACTGTCTTAGTGAAAAGCTTCTTGAGAGGAAAGCTCTAACACTGTGAGATGATTTCACAGAACACAAAGAAGTTTCTCAGGAAGCTTCTTTCTCTTTGTTATCCGAGGATATTTGCTTTGGTCCTATAGTCTTCAAAGAGATCCGAAATATCTGTTCTCAGATTCCAGAGAAATAAGGCTAGCAAAGAGATCCACGAAATACAGATGTAACTCTGCGAGTGGAAGTCACACATCACAAAGCAGTTTCTCAGAAAGTTTCTTTCCAGTTTTTCTCTAAGGATATTTTCTTTTTCACCATAGCAGTCTACGGGCTTCCAAATATCACTTTGCGAATTCATCAAGAATAGGCTTAGCGAGCGGCCTCTTGAGGGGAATGCTTTAACTCCGTGAGATGAATTTACAGAACACTAAGCAGTTTCTCAGAAAGCTTCTTTCCAGATTTCATCTGAGGATATTTCCTTTTTCACCATAGCCCTCTACGGGCTTCCAAATATCACTTTGCCAATTCCACAAGAACTGTCTTACCGAAAGGCTTCTTGAGGGGAAAGCTGTAACTCTGTGAGGTGATTTCACAGAACACAAAGAAGATTCTCAGAAAGCTTCTTTCTCTTTGTTATCAAAGGATATTTGCTTTGGCCCTATCGTCTTCAAAGGGATCCGAAATATCTGTTCTCAGATTCCACAGAAATAAGGCTAGTAAAGAGATCCACGAAATACAGATGTAATTCTGTGAGTGGAAGTCACACATCACAAAGCAGTTTCTCAGAAAGCTTCTTTCCAGTTATTCTCTGAGGATATTTTCTTTTTCACCATAGCCCTCTATGGGCTTCCAAATATCACTTTGCAAATTCCACAAGAACAGGCTTAGCGAACGGCTTATTCACGGGAAAGCTGTAACTCTGTGAAATGAATTACCAAACAAAGAAGTTTCTCAGAGAGCTTCTTTCTCTTTGTTATCGGAGGATATTTCCTTTGGCCCTATTGTCTTCAAAGGGATCCGAAATATCTGTTCTCAGATTCCAGAGAAATAAGGCTAGCAAAGAGATCCACGAAAGACAGATGTAACTCTGTGAGTGTAAGTCACATCACAAAGCAGTTTCTCAGAAAGCTTCTTTCCAGTTTTTTCTCTGAGGATATTTTCTGTTTCACCATAGCCCTCTATGGGCTTCCAAATATCACTTTGCGAATTCAACAAGAACAGGCCTAGGGAGGGGTTTTCTGAGGGGAAAGCTGTAACTCTTTGAGATGAATTAACAGAACACTAAGCAGTTTCTCAGAAAGCTTCTTTCAAGATTTCATCTGAGGACATTTCCTTTTTCACCATAGCCCTCAATGGGCTTCCAAATATCACTTTGCATATTCCACAAGAACTGTCTTAGCGAAAGGCTTCTTGAGTGGAAAGCTGTACCTCTGTGAGGTGATTTCCCAGAACACAAAGAACTTTCTCAGAAAGCATCTTTCTCTTTGTTATCGGAGGATATTTCCTTTGGCCCTACAGTCTTCAAAGGGATCCGAAATATCTGTTCTCAGATTCCACAGAAATAAGGCTAGCAGGAGATCCACGAAATACAGATGTAACTCTGTGAGTGGAAGTCACACATCACAAAGCAGTTTCTCAGAAAGGTTCTTTCCATTTTTTCTCTGAGGATATTTTCTTTTTCACCATAGCCCTATATGGGCTTCCGAATATCACTTTGCAAAGTCCACAAGAACAGGCTTAGCGAGCGGCTTCTTGAGGGGAAAGTTGTAACTCGGTGAAATGAATTAAAATGCAAAGAAGTTTCTCAGAAAACTTCTTTCTCTTTGTTATTGGAGGATATTTCCTTTGACCCTATAGTCTTCAACGGGATCCGAAATATCTGTTTTCAGATTCCACAGAAATAAGGCTAGCGAAGAGATCCACGAAATACAGATATAACTCTGTGAGTGGAAGTCACACATCACAAAGCAGTTTCTCAGAAAGCTTCTTTCCAGTTTTCCTCTGACAATAACTCCTTTGTGTTCTATGAAATCATCTCACAGAGTTACAGTTTTCCCCTCAAGAAGTCTTTCGCTAAGACTGTTCTTGTGGAATTTGCAAAGTGATATTTGGAAGCCCATGGAGGGCGCTGGTGAAAAAGGAAATATCGTCATGGAAACTGGAAAGAAGCTTTCTGAGAAACTGCTTAGTGTTCTGTTAATTCATCTCACAGAGTTACAGCTTTCCCCTCAAGAAGTCGTTCGATAAGCGAGTTCTTGTGAAGTTTGCAAGATGATATTTGGAAGCCCATACACGGCTATGTTGAAAAAGAAAATATCCTCAGAGAAAAACTGGAAAGAAGCTTTCTGAGAAACTGCTTTGTGATGTGTGACTTCCACTTACAGAGTTACAGCTGTATTTCGTCGATCTGTTTGCTATCCTTCTTTCTGTCGAATCTGAGAACGGATATTTTTGATCCCTTTGAAGACTATAGGGTCAAAGGAAATATCCTGTGACAACAAAGAGAAAGAAGCATTCAGAGTAACTCCTTTGTGTTCTGTGAAATCATCTCACAGAGTTACAGCTTTCTCTCAAGAATCCTTTCGCTAAGACTGTTCTTGTGGAATTTGCAAAGTGATATTTGGAAGCCCATGGAGGGCTCTGGTAAAAAAGGGAATATCCTCAGATGAAAACTGGAAAGAAGCTTTGTGAGAAACTGCTTAGTGTTCTCTTACTTCATCTCACACAGTTACAGCTTTCCCCTAAAGAAGCCGTTCGCTAAGCCTGTTCCTGTGGAATTTCAAAGTGATATTGGGAGCCCATTGAGAACTATTGTGAAAAAGAAAATATCCTCAGAGAAAAACTGGAAAGAAGCTTTTTGAGAAACTCCTTTGTGATGTGTGACTTCCACTCACAGAGTTACAGCTGTATTTCGTGGAACTGTTTGCTAGCCTTATTTCTGTGGAATCTGAGAACGGATATTTCGGATCCCTTTGAAGACTATAGGGCCGAAGTGAATATCCTCCCATAACAAAGGGAAAGAAGCTTTCTGAGAAACTGCTTTGTGGTCTGTTAAATCATCTAACATAGTTACAGCTTACCCCTAAAGAAGCCTTTTGCTAAGACTGTTCTTTTGGAATTTGCATAGTGATATTTGGAAGCCCATGGAGGGTTATGGTGAAAAAGGAAAAATCCTCAGATGAAAACTGGAAAGAAGCTTTCTGAGAAACTGCTTTGTGTTCTGTTAATTCATCTCACAGAGTTACAGCTTTCCCCTCAAGAAGGCCCTCGCTAAGCCTGTTCTTATGGAATTCGGAAAGTGATATTTGGAAGCCCTTAGAGGGCTATGTTGAAAAAGAAAATATCCTCAGAGAAAAACTGCAAAGAAGCTTTCTGAGAAACTGCTTTGTGATGTGTGACTTCCACTCACAGAGTTACCTCTGTATTTCGTGGATCTCTTTGCTTGCCATATTTCTGTGGAATCTGAGAACGGATATTTTAGATCCCTTTGAAGACTATAGGGCCAAAGGAAATAACCTCCAATAACAAAGAGAAAGAAGCTTTGGAGAAACTCCTTTGTGTTCTATGAAATCATCTCACAGAGTTACAGCTTTCCCCTCAAGAAGCCTTTCGCTAAGACTGTTCTTGTGGAATTTGCAAAGTGATATTTGGAAGCCCATGGAGGGCGCTGGTGAAAAAGGAAATATCCTCATGTAATCTGGACAGAAGCTTTCTGAGAAACTGCTTATTGTTCTGTTAATTCATCTCACAGAGTTACAGCTTTCCCCTCAAGAAGCCGTTCGATAAGCGTGTTCTTGTGGAATTTGCAAAGTGATATTTGGAAGACCATACACGGCTGTGTTGAAAAAGAAAATATCCTTAGAGAAAAACTGGAGAGAAGCTTTCTGAGAAACCTCTTTGTGATGTGTGAGTTCCACTCACAGAGTTACAGCTGTATTTCGTGGATCAGTTTGCTAGCCTTCTTTCTGTCGAATCTGAGAACGGATATTTTTGATCCCTTTGAAGACTATAGGGTCAAAGGAAATATCCTGCGATAGCAAAGAGAAAGAAGCATTCAGAGTAACTCCTTTGTGTTCTATGAAATCATCTCACAGAGATACAGCTTTCCCCTCAAGAAGCCTTTCGCAAATACTGTTCTTGTGGAATTTGCAAAGCGATATTTGGAAGCCCATGGAGGGCTATGGTGAAAAAGGAAATATCCTCATGGAAACTGGAAAGAAGCTTTCGGAGAAACTGCTTATTTTTCTCTTAATTCATCTCACAGAGTTACAGCTTTCCCCTCAAGAAGCCGTTCTCTAAGCCTGTTCTTGTGGAATTTGCAAAGTGATATTTGGAAGCCCATAGAGGGTTATGGTGAAAAAGAAAATATCCTCAGTGAAAAACTGGATAGAAGTTTTCTGAGAAACTGCTTTGTGATGTGTGACTTCCACTCAGAGAGTTACAGCTGTATTTCGTCAATCTGTTTGCTAACCTTATTTCTGTGGAATCTGAGAACCGATATTTCGGATCCCTTTGAAGACTATAGGGCCAAATGAAATATCCTGCGATAACAAAGAGAAAAAAGCATTCGGAGAAACTCCTTTGTGTTCTTTGAAATCATCTCACAGAGTAACAGATTTCCCTCAAGAATCCTTTCACTAAGACTTTTCTTGTGGAATTTTCAAAGTGATATTTGGAAGCCCATGGAGGACTATGGTAAAAAAGGGAATATCCTCAGATGAAAACTGGAAAGAAGCTTTGTGAGAAACTGCTTAGTGTTCTCTTACTTCATCTCATAGAGTGACAGCTTTACCATAAAGAAGCCGTTCGCTAAGCCTGTTCCTGTGGAATTTCAAAGTGATATTTTGAAGCCCATAGAGGGCTGTGGTGAAAAACAAAATATCCTCAGAGTAAAACTGCAAAGAATTTTTCTGAGAAACTGCTTTGTGATGTGTGACTTCCACCCACAGAACTGCAGCTGATTTTCGTGGATCTGTTTGCTAGCCTTATTTCTGTGCAATCTGAGAACGGATATTTCTGATCCCTTTTGAAGAATATAGTTCTAAAAGAAATATCCTTGGATAACAAAGAGAAAGAAGCTTTCCGAGAAACTTCTTTGTGTTTTGTGAAATCATCTCACAGAGTAACAGCTTTCCCCTCAAGAAGCCTTTCGCTAAGACTGCTTTCCTTGAATATGCAAAGTGATATTTTGAAGCCCTTGGTGGGCTATGGTGAAAAAGGAAAAATCCTCAGATGGAAACTGGAAAGAAACTTTCTGAGAAACTGCTTTGTGTTCTGTGAAATCATCTCACAGAGTTACAGCTTTCCCCTCAAGAAGCCTTTCGCTAAGACTGTTCTTGTGGAATTTGCAAAGTGATATTTGGAAGCCCATGGATGGCTATGGTGAAAAAGGAAATATCCTCATGGAAACAGGAAAGAAGCTTTCTGAGAAACTGCTTATTGTTCTGTTAATTCATCTCATAGAGTTACAGCTGTATTTCGTGGATCTGTTTGGTAGCCTTATTTCTGTGGAATCTGAGAACGTATATTTCGGATCCCTTAGAAGACTATAGGGCCAATGGTAATATCCTCCGATAACAGAGAGAAAGAAGGTTTCTGAGAAACTTCTTTGTGTTCTGGGAAATCATCTCAGAGTTACAGCCTTCCCCTCAAGAAGCCTTTCGCTAAGTCTGTTCTTGTGGAATATGCAAAGTGATATTTTGAAGCCCATGGTGGGCTATGTTGAAAAAGGAAATGTCCTCAGATGAAAACTGGAAAGAAGCTTTCTGAGAAACTGTTTTGTGTTCTGTTAATTCATCTCACAGAGTTTCAGCTTTCCCCTCAAGAAGACATTCACTAAGCCTGTTCTTGTGGAATTTGCAAAGTGATATTTGGAAGTTCAGAGAGGGCTATGTTGAAAAAGAAGATATCCTCAGAGTAAAACTGGAAAGAAGTTTTCTGAGAAACTGCTTTGTGATGTGTGACTTCCACTCACAGAGTTACAGCTGTATTTCGTGGATCTGTTTGCTAGCCTTATTTCTGTGGAATCTGAGAACGGATATTTCGGATCCCTTAGAATACTATAGGGCCAATGGTAATATCCGCTAATAACAAAGAGAAAGAAGCTTTCTGAGAAACTCCTTTGTGTTCTGTGAAATAATCTCAAAGAGTTACAGCTTTGCCCTCAAGAACCCTTTCGCTAAGACTGTTCTTGTGCAATTTGCAAAGTAATATTTGGAAGCCCATGGAGGGCTATGCTGATAAACTAACTATAATGAGATGAAAACTGGAAAGAAGCTTTGTGAAAATCTGCTAGGTGTTCTGTTAATTCATCTCACAGAATTACAGCTTTCCCCTCAAGAAGTCGTTCGCTGAGACTGTTTTTGTGGAATTTGCAAGTGATATTTGGAAACCCATGGAGGGCTATGGTGAAAAAGGAAATATCCTCCGATGCATAATGGAAAGAAGCTTTCTCAGAAACTGCTTAGTGTTCTGTTAATTGGTCTCACAGTGTTACAGCTTTCCCCTCAAGAAGTCGATCGCTAAGCCTGTTCTTGTGGAGTTTGCAAAGTGATATTTGGAAGCACTTAGATGGCTATGATGAAAAAGGAAATATCCTCAGATGAAAACTTCAAAGAAGATTTCTGAGAAACTGCTTAGTGTTCTGTTAATTCATCTCTCAGAGTTACAGCTTTCCCCTCAAGAAGCCATTCTCTAAGCCCATTCTTGTGGAATTTGCAAAGTGATATTTGGAATCCCATAGAGGGCTATGGTTAAAAAGAAAATATCCTCAGAGAAAAACTGGAAAGAAGCTTTCTGAAAAACTGCTTTGAGATGTGTGACTTCCACTCTCAGAGTTACAGCTGTATTTCGTGGATCTGTTTGCTAGACTTATTTCTGTGGAATCTGAGAACGGATATTTCAGATCCCTTTGAATACTATAGGTCCAAAGGAAATATCCTCCCATAACAAAAAGGAAGAAGGTTTCTGAGCAATTCCTTTGTGTTCTGTGAGATCATCTCACAGAGTTACAGCTCTCTCCTCAAGAAGCCTTTCAATACGACGGTTTTTGTGGAATTTGCAAAGTGATACTTGCAAGAACATGGAGGGCTATGGAGAAAAAGGGAACATCCTCAGATGAAAACTGGAAAGAAGCTATCTGAGTAACTGCTTAGAGTTCTGTTAATTCTTCTCACAGAGTTACAGCTTTCCCCTCAAGAAGCCGTTCGATAAGCCTGTTCTAGTGGAATTTGCAAAGTGATATTTGGAAGCCCATAGAGGGCTATGGTGAAAAAGAAAATATCCTCAGAGAAAAATTGGAAAGAAGCTTTCTGAGAAACTGCTTTGAGATGTGTGACTTCCACTCACAGAGTTACAGCTGTATTTCGTGGATCTGTTTGCTAGCCTTATTTCTGTGGAATCTGAGAACGGATATTTCAGTTCACTTTGAAGTCTATAGGGGCAAAGGAAATATCCTCCCATAACAAAGAGAAAGAATCTTTCTGAGAAACTCCTTTGTGTTCTGTGAAATCATCTCACAGAGTTACAGCTTTCCCCTCAAGAAGCCTTTCGCTAAGACTGTTTTTGTGGAATTTGCAAAGTGATACTTGGAAGCCCATGGAGGGCTATGCTGAAAAAGGAAATATCCTCCGATGAATAATGGAAAGAAGCTTTCTCAGAAACTGCTTAGTGTTCGGTTAATTGGTCTCACAGTGTTACAGCTTTCCCCTCAAGAGGTCGTTCGCTAAGCCTCTTCTTGTGGAGTTTGCAAAGTGATATTTGGAAGCACTTAGATGGCTATGGTGAAAAAGGAAATATCCTCAGATGAAAACTTCAAAGAAGATTTCTGAGAAACTGCTTAGTGTTCTGTTAATTTATCTCACAGAGTTACAGCTTTCCCCTTAAGAAGCCGCTCTCTAAGGCTATTCTTGTGGAATTTGCAAAGTGATATTTGGAAGCCCATAGAGGGCTATGGTGAAAAAGAATATATCCTCAGAGGAAAACTGGAAAGAAGCTTTCTGAGAAACTGCTTTGAGATGTGTGACTTCCACTCTCAGAGTTACAGCTGTATTTCGTGGATCTGTTTGCTAGCCTTATTTTTGTGGAATCTGTGAACGGATATTTCAGATCCCTTTGAATACTATAGGTCCAAAGGAAATATCCTCCCATAACAAAAAGAAAGAAGGTTTCTGAGAAACTCCTTTGTGTTCTGTGAGATCATCTCACAGAGTTACAGCTTTCCCCTGAAGAAGCCTTTCGCTAAGAGTGTTCTTGTGGAATTTGCAAAGTGATATTTGGAAGCCCATGGAGGGCTAAGGTGAAAAAGGAAATATCCTCAGAATGCATACTGGAAAGAAGCTTTCTGAGAAACAGCTTAGTGTTGTGTTAATTCATCTCACAGATTTACAGCGTTCCCCTCAAAGAGTCGTTCGCTAAGCCTGTTCTTGTGGAATTTGTCAAGTGATATTTGGAAGCCCATTGAGGGCTATATTGAAAAAGTATATATCAGATGAGTAGATTGCAAAAATTTTCTCCCATTCTGTAGGTTGCCTGTTCACTCTGATGGTAGTTTCTTTTCCTGTGCAGAAGCTCTTTAGTTTAATGAGATCCCATTTGTCAATTTTGGCTTTTGCTGCCGTTGCTTTTGGTGTTTTAGACATGAAGTCTTTGCCCATGCCTATGTCCTGAATGGTACTACCTAGGTTTTCCTCTAGGATTTTTATGGTATTAGGTCTAACATTTAAGTCTCTAATCCATCTTGAATTAATTTTCGTATAAGGAGTAAGGAAAGGATCCAGTTTCAGCTTTCTACTTATGGCTAGCCAATTTTCCCAACACCATTTATTAAATAGGGAATCCTTTCCCCATTTCTTGTTTCTCTCAGATTTGTCAAAGATCAAATGGCTGTCGATGTGTGGTATTATTTCTGAGGACTCTGTTCTGTTCCATTGGTCTATATCTCTGTTTTGGTACCAGTACCATGCTGTTTTGGTTACTGTAGCCTTGTAGTATAGTTTGAAGTCAGGTAGCGTGATGCCTCCAGCTTTGTTCTTTTGACTTAGGATTGTCTTGGAGATGCAGGCTCTTTTTTGGTTCATCTGACAAAGGGCTAATATCCAGAACCTACAAAGAACTCAAACAAATTTACAAGAAAAAAACAAACAACCCCATCAAAAAGTGGGCAAAGGATATGAACAGACATTTCTCAAAAGAAGACATTCATACTGCCAACAGACACATGAAAAAATGCTCATCATCACTGGCCATCAGAGAAATGCAAATCAAAACCACAATGAGATACCATCTCACACCAGTTAGAATGGCAATCATTAAAAAGTCAGGAAACAACAGGTGCTGGAGAGGATGTGGAGAAATAGGAACACTTTTACACTGTTGGTGGGATTGTAAACTAGTTCAACCATTATGGAAAACAGTATGGCGATTCCTCAAGGATCTAGAACTAGATGTACCATATTACCCAGCCATCCCATTACTGGGTATATACCCAAAGGATTATAAATTATGCTGCTATAAAGACACATGCACACGTTTGTTTATTGCAGCACTATTCACAATAGCAAAGACTTGGAATCAACCCAAATGTCCATCAGTGACAGATTGGATTAAGAAAATGTGGCACATATACACCATGGAATACTATGCAGCCATAAAAAAGGATGAGTTTGAGTCCTTTGTAGGGACTTGGATGCAGCTGGAATCCATCATTCTTAGCAAACTATCACAAGAACAGAAAACCAAACACCGCATGTTCTCACTCATAGGTGGGAACTGAACAATGAGATCACTCGGACTCAGGAAGGGGAACATCACACACCGGGGCCTATCATGGGGAGGGGGGAGGGAGGAGGGGGGAGGGATTGCATTGGGAGTTATACCTGATGTAAATGACGAGTTGATGGGTGCAGCACACCAACATGGCACAAGTATACATATGTAACAAACCTGCACGTTATGCACGTGTACCCTACAACTTGAAGTATAATAATAATCAATAAATTTAAAAAAAAAAGAAAAAGAAAAAGTATATATCCTCAGAGAAAAACTGGAAGACCCTTTCTGAGAAACTGCTTAGTGTTCTGTTAATTCATCTCACAGAATTTCAGCTTTCCCCTCAAGAAGCCTTTCGCTAAGTCAGTTCTTGAAGAATTTGCAAAGTGATATTTGGAAACCCATAGAGGGCTATGGCGAAAAAAAAAATATCCTCAGAGAAAAACTGGAAAGAAGCTTTCTGAGAAACTGTTTTGTGATGTGTGACGTCCACTCAAAGAGTAACAGTTATATTTCGTGGATCTGCTAGCTTTATTTCTATGGAATCTGAGAATGGATATTTCGGAACCCTTTGAAGACTATAGGGTGAAAGGAAATATCCTTCGATAACAAAGAGAAAAAAGATTCCTGAGAAACTCGTTTGTGTTCTGTGAAATCATCTCACAGAGTTACAGCTTTCCCCTTAAGAAGCCTTTCGCTAAGACTCTTCTTGTGGAATTTGCAAAGTGATATTGGGAAGCCCATGGAGGGCTATGGGGAAAAAGGAAATATCCTCACATGAAAAGTGGAAAGAAGCTTTCTGAGAAACTGCTTAGTGTTCTGTTAGTTTATCTCACAGGGTTACAGCTTTCCTCTCAAGAAGCCGTTAGCTAAGCCTGTTCTTGTGGAAATTGCAAAGTGATATTGCGAAGCCCATAGAGGGCTATGGTAAAAAAGGAAATATCCTCAGAGAAAACCTGCAAAGAAGCTTTCTAAGAAACTGCTTTGTGATGTGTGACTTCCCCTCACAGCATTACAGCTGTATTTCGTGGATCTGTTTCCTACCCTTATTTCTGTGGAATCTGAGAACGGATATTTCGGATATCTTTGAAGACTATAGGCCAATGGTAATAATCTTCGGTAACAAAGAGAAAGAAGCTTTCTGAGAAACTCCTTTGTGTTCTGTGAAATCATCTCACAGAATTACAGCCGTCCCCTCAAGAAGCCTTTCACTGAGACGGTTCTTGTGGAATTTGCAAAGTGATATTTGGAAGCCCATGGAGGGCTATGGTGAAAAAGGTAATATCCTCAGATGAAAACTGGAAATAAGCTTTCTGAGAAACTGCTTAGTGTTCTGTTAATTCATCTCACAGAGATACAGCTTTCCCCTCAAGAAGCCGTTCGCTAAGCCTGTTCCTGTGGAATTTGCAGAGTGATATTTGGAAGCCCATTGAGGGCTACGGTGAAAAAGAAAATATCCTCAGAGAAAAATTGGAAAGAAGATTTCTGAGAAACTGCTTTGTGATGTGTTACTTCTACTCACAGAGTTACAGCAGTATTTCGTGGATCTGTTTGCTAGCCTTGTTTCTGTGGAATCTGAGAACGGATATTTCGGATCCCTTTGAAGACTATAGGGCCAAAGGTAATATCCTCCCATAACAAAGAGGAAGAATCTTTCTGAGAAACTCCTTTGTGTTCTGTGAAATCATCTAAAAGACTAACAGCTTTCCCCTCAAGAAGCCTTTTGCTAAGACTGTTCTTGTGGAATTTGCAAAGTGATATTTGAAAGCCCTTGGAGAGCTATGGTGAAAAAGGAAATATCCTCAGATGAAAACTGGAAAGAAGCTTTCTGAGAAACTGCTTTGTGTTCTGTGAAATCATCTCACAGAGTTACAGCTATCCCCTCAAGAAGGCGTTCGCTAAGCCTGTTCCTGTGGAATTTGCAAAGTGATATTTGGAAGCCCTTTGATGGCTATGGTGAAAAAGAAAATGTCCTCAGAGAAAAACTGGAAAGAAGATTTCTGAGAAACTGCTTCGTGATGTGTGACTTCCACGCACAGAGTTACAGCAGTATTTCGTGGGTCTGTTTGCGAGCCTTATTTCTGTGGAATCTGAGAACGATATTTCGGATTCCTTTGAAAACTATAGGGCCAAAGGAAATATCCTTCGATAACAAAGAGAAAGAAGTTTTCTGAGAAACTCCTTTGTGTTCTGTGATATCATCTCACAGAGTTAGAGCTTTCCCCTCAAGAAGCCTTTCGCGAAGACTGTTCTTGTTGAGTTTGCAAAGTAGTATTTTGAAGCCCATAGAAGGCTATGGTGAAAAAGGAAATATCCTCAGATGAAAACTGGAAAGAAGCTTTCTGAGAAACTGCTTAGTGTTCTGTTAATTCATCTCGCAGAATTACAGCTTTCCCCTCAAGAAGGTGTTAGCTAAGCCTGTTCTTGTTGAATTTGCAAATTGATATTTGGAAACCCATAGAGGGCTATGGCGAAAAAAAAAATATCCTCAGAGAAAAACTGGAAAGAAGCTTTCTGAGAAACTGTTTTGTGATGTGTGACGTCCACTCAAAGAGTAACAGTTGTTTTTCGTGGATCTGTTTGCTAACTTTATTTCTGTGGAATCTGAGAATGGATACTTCGGAACCCTTTGAAGACTATAGGGCGAAAGGAAATATCCTTCAATAAAAAAGAGAAAGTAGCTTCCTGAGAAACTCGTTTGTGTTCTGTGAAATCATCTCACAGAGTTACAGCTTTCCCCTTAAGAAGCCTGTCGCTAAGACTCTTCTTGTGCAATTTGCAAAGTGATATTGGGAAGCCCATGGAGGGCTATGGGGAAAAAGGAAATATCCTCACATGAAAAGTGAAAAGAAGCTTTCTGAGAAACTGCTTAGTGTTCTGTTAGTTCATCTCACAGAGTTACAGCTTTCCTCTCAAGAAGCCGTAAGCTAAGCCTGTTCTTGTGGAAATTGCAAAGTGATATTGCGAAGCCCTTAGAGGGCTATGGTGAAAAAGAAAATATCCTCAGAGAAAAACTGCAAAGAAGCTTTCTAAGAAACTGCTTTGTGATGTGTGACTTCCCCTCACCGCGTTACAGCTGTATTTCGTGGATCTGTTTCCTAGCCTTATTTCTGTGGAATCTGAGAACGGATATTTCGGATCCCTTTGAAGACTATAGGCCAATGGTAATATCCTTTGATAACAAAGAGAAAGAAGCTTTCTGTGAAACTCCTTTGTGTTCTGTGAAATCGTCTCACAGAGTTACAGCTTTCCCCTGAAGAAGCCTTTCGCTAAGACTATTCTTGTTTAATTTGCAAAGTAGTATTTGGAAGACCTTGTAGGGCTATGGTGAAAAAGGAAGTGTTCTCAGATGAAAAATGTAAAGAACCTTTCTGAGAAACAGCTTAGTGTTCTCTTAATTCATCTCACAGTGTTACAGCTGTCCCCTAAAGGAAATGTTCTCAAATTAAAAATGTAAAGAAGCTTTCTGAGAAACAGATTAGTGTTCTCTTAATAAATCTCACAGTGTTACAGCTTTCCCCTCAAGAAGCCGTCCTCCATGAATGTTCTTGTGGAATTTGCAAAGTGATATTTGGAAGCCCGTAGAGGCCTTGGAAAAAAAGAAAATATCCTCAGAGAAAAACTGGAAAGAATCTTTCTGAGAAACTGCTTTGTGATGTGTGACTTCCATTCACAGAGTTACAGCTGTATTTCATGGATTTTTGTGCTAGCCTTATTTCTGTGGAATCTGAGAACGGATATTTCGGATCCCTTTGAAGACTATAGGGCCAAAGGAAATATCCTCCGATAACAAAGAGAAAGAAGCTTTCTGAGAAACTGCTTTGTGGTCTGTGAAATCATCGCACAGAGTTACAGCTTTCCCCTCAAGAAGGCTTTCGCTAAGACTGTTCTTGTGGAATTTGCAAAGTGATATTTGGAAGCCCATGGAGGGCTATGGTGAAAAAGGAAATATCGTCAGAGAAAAACTGGAAAGAAGCTTTCTGAGAAACTGTTTTGTGATGTATGACTTCCACTCAAAGAGTTACAGTTGTATTTCGTGGATCTGTTTGCTAGCTTTATTTCTGTGGAATCTGAGAATGGATATTTCGGATCCCTTTGAAGACTATAGGGCCAAAGGAAATATCCTTCGATAACAAAGAGAAAGAAGCTTTCTGAGAAACTTCTTTGTGTTCTGTGAAATCATCTCAGAGTTTCAGCTTTCCCCTCAGGAAGCCTTTCGCTAAGACTGCTTTTGTTGAATATGCAAAGTGATATTTTGAAGCCCATGGTGGGCTATGGTGAAAAAGGAAAAATTCTCAGATGGAAACTGGAAAGAAATTTACTGAGAGACTGCTTTGTGTTCTGTTAATTCAGAGTTACAGCTTTCCCCCCAAGAAAACGTTGGCTAAGCCTGTTCTTCTGGAATTTGCAAAGTGAATATTCGAAGTTCAGAGAGGGCTACGGTGAAAAAGAGGATATCCTCACAGAAAAACTGGAAAGAAGTTTTCAGAGAAACTGCTTTGTGATGTGAGACTTCCACTCACAGGGTTACAGCTGTATTTCGTGGATCTGTTTGCTGGCCTTATTTCTGGGGAATCTGAGAACGGATATTTCGTATGCCTTTGAAGACTATAGGGCCAAAGGAAATATCCTCCGATAACAAAGAGAAGGAAGCTTCTGAGAAACTCCTTTGTGTTCTGTGAAATCATCTCACAGAGTTACAGCTTTCCCCTCAAGAAGCCTTTCGCTAAGACTGTTCTTGTGGAATTTGCAAAGGGATATTTGGAAGCCCATGGAGGGCTACGGTCTAAAAGGAAATATCCTCAGATGAAAACTGGAAAGAAGCTTTGTGAGAAACTGGTTAGTGTTCTGTTAATTCATCTCACAGAGTTACAGCTTTCTCCTCAAAAAGCCTTTCGCTAAGCCTGTTCTTGTGGAATTTGCAAAGTGATATTTGGAAGTCCATAGAGGGCTATGGTGAAAAAAAATTACCCTCAGAGAAAATCTGGAAAGAAGCTTTCTGAGAAACTTTTTTGTGATATTTGACTTCCACTTACAGAGTTACATCTGTATTTGGTGGATCTGTTGGCTAGCCTTATTTCTGTGGAATCTGAGAACGGATATTTCAGATCCCTTTGAAGACTATAGGGCCAAAGGAAATATCCTTCGATAAGAAAGAGAAAGAAGCTTTCTGAGAAACTTCTTTGTATTCTGTGAAATCATCTCACAGAGTTACTTCTTTTCCGTCAAGAAGCCTTTCGCTAAGACTGTTCTTCTTGAATTTGCAAAGTGATATTTGGAAGCCCATGGAGGGCTATGGTGAAAAAGGAAATATCCTCAGATGAATAACGGAAAGAAGCTTTCTGAGAAACTGCTTAGTGTTCTGTTAATTCATCTCACAGAGTTATAGCTTTCCCCTCAAGAAGTCGTTCGCTAAGCCTGTTCCTGTGGAATATGCAAAGTGATATTTGGAAGCCCTTAGATGGCTATGGTGAAAAAGGAAATAACTCAGATGAAAATTGGAAAGAAGCTTTCTGAGAAACTGATTAGTGTTCTGTTAATTCTTCTCACAAAGTTAAAGCTTTCCCTTCAAAAATCCGTTCGCTAAACCCATTCTTGTGGAATTTGCAAAGTGATATTTGGAAGCCCAGAGAGGGCTATGGTGAAAAACAAAATACCCTCAGAGAAAAACTAGAAAAAAGCTTTCTGAGAAACTGTTTTGTGATTTGTGACTTCCACTCACAGAGTTTCAGCTCTATTTCGTGGATCTGTTTGCTAGCCTTATTTCTGCGGAATCTGAGAACGGATATTTCGGATCCCTCTGAAGACTACACGGAAAAAGGAAATGTCCTCCGATAACAAAGAGGAAGAAACTTTCTGAAAAACTCCTTGGTGTTCTGTGAAATCATCTCACAGACTTACAGCTTCCTCTCAAGAACCCTTTCGCTAAGATTGTTCTTGTGGAATTTTCAAAGTAATATTTGGAAGCCCATGGAGCGCTATTGTGAAAAAGGAAATATCCTCAGATGAAAAATGTAAAGAAGCTTTCTGAGAAACTGCTTAGTGTTCTCTTAATTCATCTCACAGTGTTTCAGCTTTCCCTTCAAGAAGCCGCTCGCTAAGACTGTTCTTGTGGAATTTGGAAAGTGATATTTGGAAGCCCATGGAGGGCTATGGTGAAAAAGAAAATATCCTCAGAAAAAACTGGAAAGAAGCTTTCTGAGAAACTGCTTTGTGATGTGTGACTTCCACTCACAGAGTTAAAGCTGTATTTCATGGATATGTTTGCTAGTCTTATTTCTGTGGAATCTGAGAACGGATATTTCGGATCCCTTTGAAGACTAAGGGGCCAAAGGAAATATCCTCCGATAACAAACAGAATGAAGCTTTCGGAGAAACTCCTTCGTGTTCTGTGAAATCATCTCACAGAGTTACAGCTTTCCCCTCAAGAAGCCTTTCGCTAACACTGTTCTTGTGGAATTTGCAAAGTGGTATTTTGAAGCAGATGGTGGGCTATCGTGAAAAAGAAATTGTCTTCAGATAGAAACTGGAAAGCAGCTTTCTGAGAAACTGCTTTGTGTTCTCTTAATTCATCTCACAGAGTTACAGCTTTCCCCTCAAGAAGCCGTTCGCTGAGAATGTTCTTGTGGAATTTGAAAAGCGATATTTGGAAGCCCATAGAGGTCTATGGTGAAAAATAAAATATCCTCCGAGAAAAACTGGAAAGAGGCTTTCTGAGAAACTGTTTTGTGATGTGTGACTTCGACTCACAGTGTTACAGCTGTATTTCATTGATCTGTTTGCTAGCCTTATTTCTGTGGAATCTGAGAACGGATATTTTGGATCCCTTTGAAGACTATAGGGCCAAAGGAAATATCCTCCAATAACAAAGAGAAAGAAGCTTTCGGAGAAACTCCTTTGTGTTCTATGAAATCATCTCACAGAGGTACAGCTTTCCCCTCAAGAAGCCTTTCGCTAAGACTGTTCTTGTGGAATTTGCAAAGTGATATTTGGAAGCCCATGGAGGGCTATGGTGAAAAAGGAAATATCCTCATGAAAACTGGAAAGAAGCTTTCTGAGAAACTGCTTATTGTTCTGTTAATTCATCTCACAGAATTACAGCTTTCCCCTCAAGAAGCCGTTCGATAAGCGTGTTCTTGTGGAATTTGCAAAGTGATATTTGGAAGTCCATACACGGCTATGTTGAAAAAGAAAATATCCTCAGAGTAAAACTGGAGAGAAGCTATCTGAGAAACTGCTTTGTGATGTGTGACTTCCACTCACGGAGTTACAGCTGTATTTCGTGGATCAGTTTGCTAGCCTTCTTTCTGTCGAATCTGAGAACGGATATTTTTGATCCCTTTGAAGACTATAGGGTCAAAGGAAATATCCTGCGATAACAAAGAGAAAGAAGCATTCAGAGTAACTCCTTTGTGTTCTGTGAAATCATCTCACAGAGTTACAGCTTTCTCTCAAGAATCCTTTCGCTAAGTCTGTTCTTGTGGAATTTGCAAAGTGATATTTGGAAGCCCATGGAGGACTACGGTAAAAAAGGGAATATTCTCAGATGAAAACTGGAAAGAAGCTTTGTGAGAAACTGCTTAGTGTTCTCTTACTTCATCAAACACAGTAACATTTTTCCCCTAAAGAAGCCGTTCTCTAAGCCTGTTCCTGTGGAATTTCAAAGTGATATTTGGAAGCCCATTGAGAGCTATTGTGAAAAAGAAAATATCCTCAGAGAAAAACTGGAAAGAAGCTTTTTGAGAAACTCCTTTGTGATGTGTGGCTTCCACTCACAGAGTTACAGCTGTATTTCGTGGATCTGTTTGCTAGCCTTATTTCTGTGGAATCTGAGAACGGATAATTCGGATCCCTTTGAAGACCATAGGTCCGAAGGGAATATCCTCCCATAACAAAGAGAAAGAAGTTTTCTGAGAATCTCCTTTGTGTTCTCTTAAATCATCTCACAGAGTTACAGCTTACCCCTCAAGAAGCCTTTTTCTAAGACTGTTCTTGTGGAATTTGCAAAGTGATATTTGGAAACCCATGGAGGGATATGGTGAAAAAGGAAAAATCCTCAGATGAAAACTGGAAAGAAGCTTTCTGAGAAACTGCTTTGTGTTCTGTTAATTCATCTCACAGAGTTACAGCTTTCCCCTCAAGAAGCCGTTCGCTAAGAGTGTTCTTGTGGAATTTGGAAAGTGATATTTGGAAGCCCATGGAGGGCTATGGTGAAAAAGAAAATATCCTCAGAGAAAAACCGGGAAGACGCTTTCTGAGAATCTGCTTTGTGATCTGTGACTTCCACTCACAGAAATACAGCTGTATTTCGTGGTGCTGTTTGCTAGCCTTATTTCTGTGGATTCTGAGAATGGATATTTCGGATCCCTTGGAAGACTAGAGGGCCAAAGGAAGCATCCTCCGATAACAAAGAGAAAGAAGCTTTCTGAGAAACTTCTTCGTGTTTTGTGAAATCGTCTCACAGAGTTACAGCTTTCCCCTCAAGAAGCCTTTCGCTAACACTGTTCTTGTGGAATTTGCAAAGTGGTATTGTGAAGCCCTTGGAGGGCTATGGTGAAAAAGAAAATGTCTTCAGATGAAAACAGGGAAGAAGCTTTCTGAGAAACTGCTTAGTGTTCTCTTAATTCATCTCACAGTGTTACAGCTTTCCCCTCAAGAAGCCGTTCGCTAAGAATGTTCTTGTGGAATTTGCAAAGCGATATTTGGAATCAAATAGAGGTCTATGGTGAAAAATAAAATATCCTCAGAGAAAAACTGGAAAGAAGCTTTGTGAGAAACTGCTTTGTGATGTGTGACTTCCACTCACAGTGTTACAGCTGTATTTCATGGATCTGTTTGCTAGCCTTATTTCTGTGGAATCTGAGAATGGATATTTCGGATCCCTTTGAAGACTATAGGGCCAAAGGAAATAACCTCCAATAACAAAGAGAAAGAAGCTTTCGGAGAAACTCCTTTGTGTTCTATGAAATCATCTCACAGAGTTACAGCTTTCCCCTCAAGAAGCCTTTCGTTAAGACTGTTCTTGTGGAATTTGCAAAGTGATATTTGTAAGCCCATGGAGCACTATGGTAAAAAAGGGAATATCCTGAGATGAAAACTGGAAAGAAGCTTTGTGAGAAACTGCTTAGTGTTCTCTTACTTCATCTCATAGACTTACAGCTTTACCATCAAGAAGCCGTTCGCTAAACCTGTTCCTGTGGAATTTCAAAGTGATATTTTGAAGCCCATAGAGGGCTGTGGTGAAAAACAAAATATCCTCAGAGTAAAACTGCAAAGAATTTTTCTGAGAAACTGCTTTGTGATGTGTAACTTCCACTCACAGAGCTGCAGCTGATTTTGTGGGTCTGTTTGCTAGCCTTATTTCTGTGGAATCTGAGAACGGATATTTCGGATCCCTTTGAAGACTATAGGGCCAAAGGAAATATCCTTGGATAACAAAGAGAAAGAAGCTTTCCGAGAAACTTCTTTGTGTTTTGTGAAATCATCTCACAGAGTAACAGCTTTCCCCTCAAGAAGCCTTTCGCTAAGACTGTTCTTGTGGAATTTGCAAAGTGGTATTTGGAAGACCTTATAGGGCTATGGTGAAAAAGGAAATGTCCTCAGATGAAAAATGTAAAGAAGCTTTATGAGATACTGATTAGTGTTCTCTTAATTCATCTCACAGTGTTACAGCTTTCCACTCAAGAAGCCGTTCGCTAAGAATGTTCTTGTGGAATTTGCAAAGTGACATTTTGAAGCCCATAGAGGGCTATGGTGAAAAAGAAAATATCCTCAGAGAAAAACTGGAAAGAAGTTTTCTGAGAAACTGATTTGTGATGTGTGACTTCTACTCACAGAGTTACAGCTGTATTTCATGGATCTGTTTCCTAGCCTTATTTCTGTGGAATCTAAGAACGGATATTTCGGATCCCTTTGAAGACTATAGGGCCAAAGGAATTATCCTCTGATAACAAAGAGAAAGAAGCTTTCTGAGAAACTCCTTTGTGTTCTGTGAAATCATCTCACAGAGTTACAGCTTTCCCCTCAAGAAGCCTTTCGCTAAGACTGTTCTTGTGGAATTTGCAAAGGGATATTTGGAAGCCCATGGAGGGCTACGGTCTAAAAGGAAATATCCTCAGATGAAAACTGGAAAGATGCTTTCTGAGAAACTGGTTAGTGTTCTGTTAATTCATCTCACAGAGTTACAGCTTTCTCCTCAAAAAGCCTTTCGCTAAGCCTGTTCTTGTGGAATTTGCAAAGTGATATTTGGAAGTCCATAGAGGGCTATGGTGAAAAAAAATTACCCTCAGAGAAAATCTGGAAAGAAACTTACTGAGAAACTTTTTTGTGATATTTGACTTCCACTTAAAGAGTTACATCTGTATTTGGTGGATCTGTTGGCTAGCCTTATTTCTGTGGAATCTGAGAACGGATATTTCAGATCCCTTTGAAGACTATAGGGCCAAAGGAAATATCATTCGATAAGAAAGAGAAAGAAGCTTTCTGAGAAACTTCTTTGTATTCTGTGAAATCATCTCACAGAGTTACTTCTTTTCCGTCAAGAAGCCTTTCGCTAAGACTGTTCTTCTTGAATTTGCAAAGTGATATTTGGAAGCCCATGGAGGGCTATGGTGAAAAAGGAAATATCCTCAGATGCATAACAGAAAGAAGCTTTCTGAGAAACTGCTTAGTGTTCTGTTAATTCATCTCACAGAGTTATAGCTTTCCCCTCAAGAAGTCGTTCGCTAAGCCTGTTCCTGTGGAATATGCAAAGTGATATTTGGAAGCCCTTAGATGGCTATGGTGAAAAAGGAAATAACTCAGATGAAAATTGGAAAGAAGCTTTCTGAGAAACTGATTAGTGTTCTCTTAATTCATCTCACAGTGTTACAGCTTTCCACTCAAGAAGCCGTTCGCTAAGAATGTTCTTGTGGAATTTGCAAAGTGACATTTTGAAGCCCATAGAGGTCTATGGTGAAAAAGAAAATATCCTCAGAGAAAAACTGGAAAGAAGTTTTCTGAGAAACTGATTTGTGATGTGTGACTTCTACTCACAGAGTTACAGCTGTATTTCATGGATCTGTTTGCTAGCCTTATTTCTCTGGAATCTGAGAACGGATATTTCGGATCCCTTTGAAGACTATAGGGCCAAAGGAAATATCCTCCAATAACAAAGAGAAAGAAGCTTTCGGAGAAACTCCTTTGTGTTCTATGAAATCATCCGAGAGAGTTACAGCTTTCCCCTCAAGAAGCCTTTCGCTACGACTGTTTTTGTGGAATTTGCAAAATGATATTTGGAAGCCCATAGAGGGCTATGGTGAAAAAAGAAATATCCTCAGGGAAAAACTGGAAGGAAGCTTTCTGAGAAACTGCTTATTGTTCTGTTAATTCATCTCACAGAGTTATAGCTGTATTTCGTGGATCTGTTTGCTAGCCTTATTTCTGTGCAATCTGAGAACGGATATTTCGGATCCCTTTGAAGACTATAGGGCCAATGATAATATCCTCCGATAACAGAGAGAAAGAAGCTTTCTGAGAAACTTCTTTGTGTTCTGGGAAATCATCTCAGAGTTACACCCTTCCCCTCAAGAAGCCTTTCGCTAAGTCTGTTCTTGTGGAATATGCAAAGTGATATTTGGAAGCCCATGGTGGGCTATGTTGAAAAAGGAAATGTCCTCAGATGAAAACTGGAAAGAAGTTTTCTGAGAAACTGCTTTATGTTCTGTTAATTCATCTCACAGAGTTTCAGCTTTCCCCTCAAGAAGACGTTCGCTAAGCCTGTTCTTGTGGAATTTGCAAAGTGATATTTGGAAGTTCAGAGAGGGCTATGTTGAAAAAGAAGATATCCTCAGAGAAAAACTGGTAAGAAGTTTTCTGAGAAACTGCTTTGTGATGTGTGACTTCCACTCACAGAGTTACAGCTGTATTTCGTGGATCTGTTTGCTAGCCTTATTTCTGTGGAATCTGAGAACGGATATTTCAGATCCCTTTGAAGACTATAGGGACAAAGGAAATATCCTCCCATAACAAAGAGAAAGAGGCTTTCTGAGAAACTCCTTTGTGTTCTGTGAAATCATCTCACAGAGTTACAGCTTTGCCCTCAAGAACCCTTTCGCTAAGACTGTTCTTGTGGAATTTGCAAAGTAATATTTGGAAGCCCATGGAGGGCTATGCTGAAAAAGGAAATATCCTGAGATGAAAACTGGAAAGAAGTTTTGTGAAAAACGGCTAGGTGTTCTGTTAATTCATCTCACAGAGTTACAGCTCTCCCCTAAGAAGCCTTTAGCTAAGCCTGTTCTTGTGGAATTTGCAAAGTGATATTTGGAAGCCCCAGAGGGCTCTGGTGAAAAAGAAAATATCCTCAGAGAAAAATTGGAAAGAAGCTTTCTGAGAAACTGCTTTGTGATGTGTGACTTCCTCTCACAGAGTAACAGCTGTATTTCGTGGATCTGTTTGCTAGCCTTATTTCTGTGGAATCTGAGAACGGATATTTCAGATCCCTTTGAAGACTATAGGGCCAAAGGAAATATCCTCTCATAACAAAGAGAAAGAAGCTTTCTGAGAAACTCCTTTGTGTTCTGTGAAATCATCTCACAGAGTTACAGCTTTCCCCTCAAGAAGCCTTTCGCTGAGACTGTTTTTGTGGAATTTGCAAAGTGATATTTGGAAACCCATGGAGGGCTATGGTGAAAAAGGAAATATCCTCAGATGAAAACTGGAAAGAAGCTTTCTCCGAAACTGGTTAGTGTTCTGTTAATTGGTCTCACAATGTTACATCTTTTCCCCTCAAGAAGTCTTTCGCTAAGCCAGTTCTTGTGGAGTTTGCAAAGTGATATTTGGAAGCCCATAGAGGGCTATGGTGAAAAAGAAAATATCTTCAGAGAAAAACTGGAAAGAAGCTTTCTGAGAAACTGCTTTGAGATGTGTGACTTCCACTCTCAGAATTACAGCTGTATTTCGTGGATCTGTTTGCTAGCCTTATTTCTGTGGAATCTGAAAACGGATATTTCAGATCCCTTTGAATACTATAGGTCCAAAGGAAATATCCTCCCATAACAAAAAGGAAGAAAGTTTCTGAGAAATTCCTTTGTATTCTGTGAGATCATCTCACAGAGATACAGCTTTCTCCTCAAGAAGCCTTTCAATAAGACGGTTTTTGTGTAATTTGCAAAGTGATACTTGCAAGCCCATGGAATGCTATGGAGAAAAAGGGAATATCCTCAGATGAAAACTGGAAAGAAGCTATCTGAGAAACTGCTTAGTGTTCTGTTAATTCATCTCACAGAGTTACAGCTTTTCCATCAAGAAGCCGTTCGATAAGCCTGTTCTAGTGGAATTTGCAAAGTGATATTTGGAAGCCCCTAGAGGGCTATGGTGAAAAAGAAAATATCCTCAGTGAAAAACTGGAAAGAAGCTTTCTGAGAAACTGCTTTGTGATGTGTGACTTCCACTCACAGAGTTACAGCTGTATTTCGTGGATCTGTTTGCTAGCCTTATTTCTGTGGAATCTGAGAACGGATATTTCAGATCACTTTGAAGACTATAGGGCCAAAGGAAATATCCTCCCGTAACAAAGAGAAAGAATCTTTCTGAGAAACTCCTTTGTGTTCTGTGAAATCATCTCACAGAGTTACAGCTTTCCCCTGAAGAAGCCTTTCGCTAAGACTGTTTTTGTGGAATTTGCAAAGCGATATTTGGAAAACCGTGGAGGGCTATGGTGAAAAAGGAAATATCCTCCGATGAATAATGGAAAGAAGCTTTCTCAGAAACTGCTTAGTGTTCGGTTAATTGGTCTCACAATGTTACAGCTTTCCCCTCAAGAGGTCGTTCGCTAAGCCTCTTCTTGTGGAGTTTGCAAAGGGATATTTCAAGCACTTAGCTGGCTATGGTGTAAAAGGAAATATCCTCAGATGAAAACTTCAAAGAAGATTTCTGAGAAACTGCTTAGTGTTCTGTTAATTTATCTCACAGAGTTACAGCTTTCCCCGCAAGAAGCCGTTCGCTAAGCCTGTTCTTGTGGAATTCGCAAAGTGATATTTGGAAGCCCATAGAGGGTTATGGTGAAAAGGAAAATATCCTCAGAGAAAAACTGGAAAGAAGCGTTCTGAGAAACTGCTTTGTAATGTGTGCCTTCCACTCAAAGAGTTACATCTGTATTTCGTGGATCTGTTTGCTAGCCTTATTTCTGTGGAATCTGTGAACGGATATTTCAGATCCCTTTGAATACTATAGGTCCAAAGGAAATATCCTCCCATAACAAAAAGAAAGAAGTTTTCTGAGAAACTCCTTTGTGTTCTCTGAGATCATCTCACAGAGTTACAGCTTTCTCCTGAAGAAGCCTTTCGCTAAGAGTGTTCTTGTGGAATTTGTAAAGTGATATTTGGAAGCCCATGGAGGGCTAAGGTGAAAAAGGAAATATCCTCAGATGAAAACTGGAATGAAGATATCTGAGAAACTGCTTAGTGTTCTGTTAATTCATCTCACAGAGTTACAACTTTCCCCTAAAGAAGCCGTTTGCTAAGCCTGTTCTTGTTGGAATATGCAAAGTGATATTTGGAAGCCCATAGAGGGCTATGGTAAAAAGAAATTATCCTCAGAGAAAAACTGGAAAGAAGCTTTCTGAGAAACTTCTTTGTGATGTGTGACTTCCACTCACAGAGTTACAGCTGTATTTCGTGGATCTGTTTGCTAACCTTATCTCTGTAGAATCTGAGAATGGATATTTCAGATCCCTTTGAAGACTATAGGGCCAAGTGAAATATCCTACGATAACAAAGAGAAAGAAGCTTTCTGAGAAACTCCTTTGTGTTCTGTGAAACCATCTCCCAGAGTTACAGATTTCCCCTCAAGAAGTCTGTCGCTGAGACTGTTCTTGTGTAATTTGCAAAGTGATATTTAGAAGCCCATGGAGGGCCAAGGTGACAAAGGAAATATCCTCAGAATGCAAACTGGAAAGACGCTTTCTGAGAAACAGCTTAGTGTTGTGTTAATTCATCTCACAGATTTACAGCGTTCCCCTCAAAGAGTCGTTCGCCAAGCCTGTTCCTGTGGAATTTGTCAACTGATATTTGGAAGCCCTTAGAGGGCTATATTGAAAAAGTATATATCCTCAGAGAAAAACTGGAAAGACGCTTTCTGAGAAACTGCTTTGTGATGTGTGACTTCCACTCACTGAGTTACAGCTGTATTTCTTGGATCTGTTTGCTAGTCTTATTTCTGTGGAATCTGAGAACGGATATTTCAGATCCCTATGAAGACTATAAGGACAAAGCAAATATCCTCTGATAACAAAGAGAAAGAAGCTTTCTGAGAAACTCCTTTGTGTTCTGTGAAATCATCTCACAGAGTTACAGCTTTGCCCTCAAGAATCATTTCACTAAGAGAGTTCTTGTTGTATTTGTAAAGTGATATTTGAAGCCCATGGAGGGCTATGGTGAAAAAAGAAATATCCTCAGATGAAAACTCGAAAGAAGCTTTCTGAGAAACTGCTTAGTGTTCTGTTAATTCATCTCTCAGAGTTATACCTTTCCCCTCAAGAAGCCGTTTGCTAAGCCTGTTCTTGTGCAAAATGAAAAGAGATATTTGGAAGCACCTTGAAGGCTATGGTGAAAAGGAAAATATCCTTAGAGAAAAATTGGAAAGAAGCTTTCTGAGAAACAGCTTTGTGATGTGTGAGTTCCACTCTCAGAGTTACAGCTGTATTTCGGGGATCTGTTTGCTAGCCTTATTTCTGTGGAATCTAAGAACGGTATTTCGGATCCATTTGAAGACTACAGAGCCAAAGGAAATAACCTCCGATAACAAAGAGAAAGAAGCTTTCTGAGAAACTCCTTTCTGTTCTGTGAAATCATCTCACAGAGTTACAGCTTTTCCCTCAAGAAGCCTTTCGCTAAGACTGCTCTTGAGGAATTTGCAAAGTGATATTTAGAAGCCCATTGAGGAATATTGTGGAAAAAGAAATATCCTCAATTGAAAACTGTAAAGAAGCTTTCGGAGAAACTGCTTAGTGTTCTGTTAATTCATCTCGCAGAGTTACAGCTTTCCCCACAAAGAGTCGTTCGCTAAGCCTGTTCTTGTGGAATTTGCAAAGTGATATTTGGAAGTCCCTAGAGGGCTATGGTGAAAAGGAAAATATCCTCAGAGAAAAACTGGAAAGAAGCTTTCTGAGAAAATGCTTTGTGATGTGTGACTTCCACTCACAGAGTTACAGCTGTATTTCGTGGATGTGTTTGCTAGCTTTATTTCTGTGGAGTCTGAGAACTGATATTTCGGATCCCTTTGAACACTATAGGGCCAAAGGAAATATCCTCTGATAACAAAGAGAAAGAAGCTTTCTGAGAAACTTCTTTGTGTTCTGTGAAATCATCTCACAGAGTTACAGCTTTCCCCTCAAGAAGCCATTTGCTAAGCCTTTTCTTGTTGAATTTGCAAAGTTTAATTTGGAAGCCCATAGAGGGCTGTGGTGAAAAAGAAAATATCCTCAGAGGAAAACTGGAAAGAAGCTTTCTGAGAAACTGCTTTGTGATGTGTGACTTCTACTAACAGAGTTCCAGCTGAATTTCGTGGATCTCTTTGCTAGGTTATTTCTGTGGAATCTGAGAACGGATACTTCTTATCCCTTTGAAGACTATAGGGCCAAAGGAAATATCCTCCGACAACAAACAGAAAGAAACTTTCTGAGAAACTTCTTTGTGTTCTGTGAAATCTTTTCACGGAGGTACAGCTTTCCCCTCAAGAAGCCTTTCACTAAGACTGTTCTTGTGGAATTTGAAAAGTGATATTTGGAAGCCCATGGAGGGGTTGGTGAAAAAGGAAATATCCTCAGATGAAAACAGGAAAGAAGGTTTCCTAGAAACTGCTTAGTGTTCTGTTAATTCATCTCACAGAGTTACAGCTTTCCCCTCAAGAAGCCGTTCACTAAGCCTGTTCTTGTGGAATTTGCAAAGTGATATTTGGAAGCCCATAAAGGGCAATGGTGAAAAAGAAAATATCCTCAAAGAATAACTGGAAAGAAACTTTCTGAGAAAATGCTTTGTGATATGTGACTTCCACTCACAGAGTTACAGCTGTATTTCCTGGATCTGTTTGCTAGGCTTAATTCTGTGGAATCTGAGAACGGATATTTCGGATACATCTGAAGACTATAGGGCCAAAGGAAATATGCTCGGATAACAAAGAGAAAGAAGCTTTCTGAGAAACTCCTTTGTGTTCTGTGAAATCATCTCAGAGAGTAAAAGCCTTCCCTTCAAGAAGCCTCTCGCTAAGACTGTTCTTGTGCAATTTGCAAGGTGATATTTGGAAGCCCATGAAGGGCTATGGTGCAAAAGGAACTATCCTCAAATGAAAACTGGAAAGAAGCTTTTTGAGAAACTGCTCAGTGTTCTGTTAATTCATCTCACAGAGTTACAGTTTTCCACTCAAGAAGCCATTCGCTAAGCCTGTTCTTGTGGAATTTCAAAGTGATATTTGGAAGCCCATTGAGAGCTATTGTGAAAAAGAAAATATCCTCAGAGAAAAACTGGAAAGAAGCTTTCTGAGAAACTGCTTTGTGATGTGTGACTTTCACTCACAGAATTACATCTGTATTTCATGGGTCTGTTAGCTAGCCTTATTTCTGTGGAATCTGAGAACGGATATTTCCTTTGAAGGCACTAGGGCCAAAGGAATTATCCTCCGATAAGAAAGAAGCTTTCTGAGAAACTCCTTTGTGTTCTGTGAAATCATGTCACAGAGTTACAGCTTGCCCCTCAAGAAGCCTTTCGCTAAGACTGTTCTTGTGGAATTTGTAAAGTGATATTTGGAAGTCAATAGAGGGCTATGCTGAAAAAGAAAATATCCTCAGAGAAAAACTGGAAAGAAGCTTTCTGAGAAACTGCTTTGTGATGTGTGACTTCCACTCACAGAGTTAGAGCTCTTTTCCGTGGATCTGTTTTCTAGCCTTATTTCTGTGGAATCAGAGAACTGATATTTCGGATCCCTTTCTATACTATAGGGCCAAAGGAAATATCCTACGATAACAAAGAGAGAGAAGCTTTCTGAGAAACTCCTTTCTGTTCTGTGAAATCATCTCACAGAGTTACAGACTTCCCCTCAAGAAGCCTCTCGCTAAGACTGTTCTTGTGGAATTTGCAAAGTGATATTTGGAAGCCCATGGAGGGCTATGGTGAAAAAGAAAATATCCTCAGATGAAAACTGGAAGGAAGCTTTTTGGGAAACTGCTCAGTGTTCTGTTAATTCATCTCACAGAGTTACAGCTTTCCTCTCAAGAAGCCGTTCGCTAAGCCTGTTCTTTTGGAATTTGCAAAGTGATATTTGGAAGCCCTTAGAGGGCTGTGTTGACAAAGAAAATATCCTCAGAGAAAAACTGGAAAGAAGATTTCTGAGAAACTGCTTTGTGATGTGTGACTTCCACTCACAGAATTACAGCTGTATTTCGTGGATCTGTTTGCTAGCCTTATTTCTGTGGAATCTGAGAACGGATATTTCGGACCACTTTAAAGACTATAGGGCGAAGGAAATATCCTCCGATAACAAAGAGAAAGAAGCTTTCTGAGAAACTTCTTCGTGTTCTGTAAAATCATTTACAGATTTACAGCTTTCCCCTCAAGAAGCCTTTCGCTAAGCCTGTTCTTGTGGAATTTGCAAAGTGATATTTGGAAGCCCATAGAGGGCTATGGTGAAAAAGAACATATCCTCAGAGAAAAAAGGAAAGAAGCTTTCTGAGGAACTTCTTTGTGATGTGTGACTTCCACTCAGAGAGTTACAGCTTTCCCATGAAGAAGCCTTTCGCTAAGCCTGTTTTTCTGGAATATGCAAAGTGATATTTGATAGACCAAAGAGGGCTGTGGTGAAAAAGAAAATATCCTCAGAGAAAAACTGGTAAGAAACTTTCTGAGAAACTGCTTTGTGATGTGTGTCTTCCACGCACAGAGTTACAGCTGTGTTTCGTGGATCTGTTTGCTAGCTTTATTTCTTTGGAATCTGAGAATAGATATTTCGGATCCCTCTGCAGACTATAGGGCCAAAGAAAATATCCTCCGATAACAAAGAGAAAGAATCTTTCTGAGAAACTCCTTTGTGTTCTGTGAAATCATCTCACAGACTTACAGCTCTCCCCTCAAGAAGCCTTTCGCTAAGACTGTTCTTGTGGAATTTGCAAAGTGGTATTTGGAAGCCCATGGAGGGCTCGTTGTAAAAGGAAATATCCTCTCAAGAAAACTGGAAAGCAGCTTTCTGAGAAACTGCTTAGTGTTCTCTTGATTCATCTCAGAGATTTAAAGCTTTCCCCTCAAGAAGGCGTTCACTAAGCCTGTTCTTGTGGAATTTGTTAAGGGTTATTTGGAACCCCTAGATGGCTAAGGTGAAAAAGAAAATATCCTCAGAGAAAATCTGGAAAAAGCTTTCTCAGAAACTGCTTTGTGATGAGTGACTTCCACTCACACAGTTACAGCTGTATTTCGTGGATCTGTTTGCTAGCCTTATTTCTGTGGAATCTGAGAACGGATATTTCGGATCCCTTTGAAGACTATAGGACCAAAGGAAATATCCTCTGATAACAAAGAGAAAAAAGCTTTCTGAGAAACTCCTTTGTGTTCTGTGAAATCATCTCACACAGTTACAGCCTTCCCCTCAAGAAGCCTTTCACTAAGACTGTTCTTGTGGAAATTTCAGAATGGTGTTTAGTAAACCATGGAGTTCTATGTTGAAAAAGGAAATATCCTCAGATGAAAATTGGAAAGAAGCTTTCTGAGAAACTGTTTAGTGTTCTTTTAATTCATCTCACAGAGTTACAGCTTTCCCCTCAAGAAGCCGCTCGCTAAGCCTGTTCCTGTGGAATTCGCAATGTGATATTTGGAAGCCCATAGTGGGCTATCGTGAAAAACAAAATACCCTTAGAGAAAAATTCAGAGAAAAATACCCTCAGAGAAAAAATTCCACAAGAACAGTCTTAGTGAAAGGCTTCTTGAAGGATAAGCTGTTACTGTGTGAAATGAATTCACAGATCACAAAGAAGTTTCTCAGAAAGCGTCTTTCTCTTTTTTATCAGAGGATATTTCCTTTGGCCCTATACCTCTCAATGGGATCCGAAATATTAGTTCTCAGATTCCACAGATATAAGGCTACCAAACGGCTCCACGAAATTCAGCTGTAACTCAATGATTGGAAGTCACATATCACAAAGCAGTTTCTCATGAAGTTTCCTTCCAGTTTTTATGTGAGGATATTTTCTTTTTCACCATGGGGCTCCATGGGTTTCAAAATATCACTTTGCAAATTCCACAAGAACAGTCTTAGTGAACGGTTTCTTGAGGGAAATATGTAACTCTGTGAGATGAATTAACAGTACACTAAGCAGTTTCTCAGAAAGCTTCTTTCCAGATTTTATCTCAGGATATTTCCTTTTTCACCATAGCCCTCCATGGGCTTCCAAATATCACTTTGCAAATTCCACAAGTACAGGCTTAGCGAAAGGCTTCTTGAGTTGAAAGCTGTAACTGTGTGAGATGATTTCACAGAACACAAAGTAGTTTCTCAGAAAGCCTCTTTCTCTTTGTCATCGGAGGATATTTCCTTTGGCACCATAGTCTTCAAAGGCATTCTAAATATCAGTTCTCAGATTCCACAGAAATAAGGCTAGCAAACAGATCCACGAAATACAGTTGTAACTCTGTGAGTGGAAGTCACCCATTACAAAGCAGTTTCTCAGAAAGCTTTTTTCCAGTTTTTCTCTGAGGATATTTTCTTTTTCACCATAGCCCTCTATGGTCTTCCAAATATCCCTTTTCATATTCCACAAGAACAGGCTTAGCGAACGGCTTCTTGAGGAGAAAGCTGTAACTCTGTGAGATGAATTAAGAGAACACAAAGCAGTTAATAAAAAAGCTTCTTTCCAGTTTTTATCTGAGGATGTTTTCTCATTCACCATATCCCTTCATGGGCTTCAAGTATCTCTTTGCAAATTCCACAGGACAGTTTTACCGAAAGGCTTATTGAGAGTAAAGCTGTAACTCTGTGAGATGAATTAACAGAACAGAAAGCGGTTTCTCAGAAAGCTTCTTTCCAGATTTCATCTGAGGATATTTTGTTTTCACCGTAGCTCTCCATGGGCCTCCAAATATCACTTTGCAAATTCCACAAGAACAGTCTTACCGAAAGGCTTCCTGAGGGAAAAGCTGTAACTCTGTGAGATGCATTCACGGATCACAAAGCAGTTTCTCCGAAAGCTTCTTTCTCATTTTTATCGGAGGATATTTTCTTTGGCCCAATTGCCTTCAAAGGGATCTGAAATATCAGTTCTCAGATTTCACAGAAATAAGACTAGCAAACAGATCCACGAAATACAGCTGTAACTCAGTGAGTGGAAGTCACACATCACAAAGCAGATTCTCAGAAAACTTCTTTCCTGTTTTTATCTGAGGATATTTTCTTTTTCACCATAGCCCTCTAAGGGCTTCCAAATATCACTCTGCAAATTCCACAAGAAGAGTCTTAGCGAACGGCTTCTGGAGGGGAAAGCTGTAACTCTGTGAGATGAATTAACAGAACACAAAGCAGTTTCTCAGAAAGCTTCTTTCCAGTTTTTATCTGAGGATATTTTCTTTTTCACCATAGGCCTCTAGGGGATTCCATATATCAGTTTGCAAATTCCACAAGAACTGTCATAGCGAATGGCTTCTTGAGGTAAAACTGTTTCTTTGCGTATTGAATTAGCAGAACACAAAGCAGTTTCTCAGAAAGCTTCTTTCTAGTTTTTGTCTGAGGATATTTTCTTTTTCACCATTGCCATCCACGGGCTTCCAAATAACACTTTGCAAATTCCACAAGAAAAGTCTCAGCAAAAGGCTTCTTGAGGGAAAATCTGTAACTCTGTGCGATGAATTCATGGATCACAAAGAAGTTTCTCAATAAGCTTCCTTCCATTTTTATCGGAGGATATTTCCTTTGGCCCTATAGCCTTCAAAGGGATCCGCAATATCAGTTCTCAGACTCCAGAGAAAAAAGGTTGGCAAACAGCTCCACGAATTACAGCTGTAACTCAGTGAGTGGAAGTCACTCATCACAGAGCAGTTTCTCAGAAAGCTTCTTTCCTCTTTTTCTCTGAGGATATTTTATCTTTCACCATAGCCCTCCATGGGCTTCAAAGTATCTCTTTGTAAATTCCACAAAAACAGTTTTAGCGAAAGGCTTCTTGAGTGGAAAGCTGTAACTCTGTGAGGTGAGTTAACAGAACACAAAGTGGTTTCTCAGAAAGCTTCTTTCCAGTTTTTATCTGAGGATATTTTCTTTTTCACCATAGCCCTCCATGGGCTTCCAAATATTACTTTGCAAATTCCACAGGAAAAGACTTAGCAAACGGCTTCTTGACGGTAAAGTTGTAACTCTGTGAAATGAATTAAAAGAACACAAGGCAGTTTCTCAGAAAGCTTCTTTCCAGTTTTTCTCTAGGGATATTTTCTTTTTCCCCATAGACCAAATATCACTTTGCCAATTCCACAAGAACAGTCTTAGCGAACGACTTCTATTGGAAAAGTTGTAACTCTGTGAGATGTATTTACAGAACACAAAGCCGTTTCTCAGAAATTGCTTTCAATTTTTTATCTGAGGGTATTTTCATTTTCACCATAGCCCTCCATGGGCTTCCAAATATCACGCTGCAAATTCTACAAGAATAGTATTAGCGAAAGGCGTCTTGAAGGAAAAGCTGTAACTCTTTGTGATGTATTCGCTGATCACAAAAAAGTTTCTCGGAAAGCCTCCTCTCTCATTTTTATCGGAGGATATTTCCTTTGGTCCTATGGCCTTCAGAGGGATCCGAAATATCAGTTCTCAGATTCCACAGAAATAAGGCTAGCAAACAGCTCCACGAAATACAGCTGTAACTCAGTGAGTGGAAGTCACACATTACAAAGCAATTTCTCAGAAAGTTTCTTTCCAGTTTTTATCTGAGCATATTTTCTTTTTCCCCGTAGCCCTCCATGGCCTTCCTCATATCACTTTGCAAATTACACAACAACAGTCTTGGCGAAAGCCTTCTTGAGTGAAAAGCTGTAACTCTGTGAGATGAATTCACAGATCACAAAGAAGTTTCTCAGAAAGCTTCTTTCTGATTTCTATCGGAGAATATTTCCTTTGGCCCTACAGCCTTCAAAGTGATTTGAAATATCTGTTCTCAGATTCCACAGAAATAAGGCTAGCAAACAGCTCCACGAAATACAGCTGTAACTCAATGAGTGGAAGTCACACATCAAAAAGTAGTTTTTCGGAAAGCTTCTTTCCAGTTTTTATCTGAGGATATTTTCCTTTTCACCATAGACCTCTATGGGCTTCCAAATATCGCTTTGCATATTCCACAAGAACAGTCTTAGTGCAAGGCTTCTTGAGTGAAAAACTGTAACTCTGTGAGATGAATTCACTGATCACAAAGAAGTTTCTCAGAAAGCTTCTTTCTCTTTTTTATCAGAGGATATTTCCTTTTGGCCTATAGACTTCAAAGGGTTGCAAAATATCAGTTCTCAGATTCCATAGAAATACGGCAAGCAAATAGCTGGAGGAAATGCAGCTGTAACTCAGTGAGTGGTAGTCACATACCACAAAGCAGTTTCTGAGAAAATTTCTTTCCAGTTTTAATCTTAGCATATTTTCTTTTTCACCATAGGTCACTAGGGGCTTCCAAATATCACTTTGCAAATTCCACAAGAACAGTCTTAGCGAACGACTTCTTGAAGGGATATTTGTAACTTTGTGAGATGAATTAACAGAACACAGAACAGTTTGTCAGAAAGCTTCTTTCCATTTTTTATCCCAGGTGATTTCTTTTTCACCATAGCCTTCAATGGGCTTCCAAGTATCTCTTTGCAAATTCCATAAGAACAGTCTTAACAAAAGGCTTCCTGAGAGAAAACCTGTAACTCTGTGAGATGAATTTACAGAACACAAAGAAGTTTCTCAGAAAGTTCTTTCTCATTTTTATCAGAGAATATTTCCTTTGGCCCTATAGCCTTCAAAGGGATCCGAAATATCAGTTCTCAGATTCCACAGAAATAAGGTTAGCAAATAGCTCCATGAAATTCAGCTGTAACTCAGTGAGTAGAACCCACATATCACAAAGCAGTTTCTCAGAAAGCTTCTTTCCATTTTTTGTCTGAGGATATTTTCTTTTTCACCCTAGGCCTCTATGGGCTTCCAAATTTCACATTGCAAATTCCCCAAGAACAGTTTTAGCGAACGGCTTCTTCAGAGGAAACCTGTAAATCTCTGAGAGTAATTAAAAGAATAGAAAGCAGTTTCTCAGAAAGCTTCTTTCCAGTTTTTATCTGAGGATATTTTCTTTTTCACCATAGGCCTCCATAGGCTTCCAAATACCGTTTTACAAATTCCACAGGAACAGTCTTGGTGAAAGGCTTCCTCAGGGAAAAGCTGTAACTCTGAGATGAATTCACTGATCCCAAAGAAATTTCTCAGAACGCTTCTTTCTCATTTTTATCGGAGGATATTTCCTTTGGCCCTACAGATTTCAAAGGGATCCGAAATATCAGTTCTCAGATTACACAGAAATAAAGCTAAAAAGCAGCTCCACGAAATACAGTTGTAACTCAGTGAGGGGAAGTCACACATAACAAAGCAGTTTTTCAGAAAGCTTCTTTCCAGTTTTTATCTAAGGATATTTTCTTTTTCACCATAGGACTCTAAGGGCTTCCAGATATCACCTTGCAAATTCCACAAGAACAGTCTTAGCGAACGGATTCTTGAGGGGAAAGCTGTAACTCTGTGAGAGGAATTTACAGAACACAAATCAGGTTCTCAGAAAGCTTCTTTCCAGTTTTTATTGGAAGATATTTTCTCAATATAGCCCTCCATGTTATTCCAAATATCACTTTGCAAATTTACAACAGTCGTAGCGAACGGCTTCCTGAGAGGAAAGCTGTAACTCTTTGAGATGAATTAAGAGAACACAAAGCAGTTTCTCAGAAAACTTCTTTCCAGTTGTAACCTGAGGATATTTTCTTTATCATCATTCCCTTCCATAGGCTTCCAAATATCACTTTGCAAATTCCACAAGAACAGTCTTAGCGTAAGTCTTCTTGAGGGAAAAGCTGTAACTCTCTGAGGTGAATTCACAGATCACAAAGAATTTTCTCAGAAAGCTTCATTCTCATACATATCGGAGGATATTTCCTTTGGCCCTATAGCCTTCAAAGGGATCAGAAGTATCAGTTCTCAGATTCCACAGAATTAAGGCTAGCAAACAGCTCCATGAAATATAGCTGTAACTCAGTGAGTGGATGTCACATATCACGAAGCAGTTTCTCAGAAAGCTTCCTTCCAGTTTTTTTCTGAGTATATTTTCTTTTTCACCATACTCCTCTATGAGCTTCCAAATATCACTTTGCAAATTCCACAAGAACAGTCTTAGCGAACTTCTTGAGGTGAACGCTGTAACTCTGTGAGATGAATTAACAGAACACAAAGCAGTTTCTCAGGAAGCTTCTTTCCATTTTTTATCTGAGGATATTTTCTTTCTCACCATAGCCCTCCATGGGCATCCAAATATCACTTTGCAAATTTCACAAGAACAGACTTAACGAAAGGCTTCTTGAGAGAAAAGCTATAACTCTGTGAGATGAATTCACAGATCACAAAGAAGTTTCACAGAAAGCTTCTTTCTCATTTTTATTGGAGGATATTCCCTTTGGCCATATAGCCTTCAAGGGGATTCAAAATATCAGTTTCAGATTCCACAGAAATAAGACTAGCCAATAGCTCCATGAAATACAGCTATAACTAAGTGAGTGGTAGTCACATATCACAAAGCATTTTCTCAGAAACCTTCTTTCCAGGTTTTATCTGAGGATATTTTCCCTTTCACCATAGGCCTCTATGGGCTTTCAAATATCACTTTGAAAATTCCACAAGACTAGTCTTAACGAACGGCTTCTTGAAGGGAAAGCTGTAATACTGTGAAATGAATTAACAGAACACAAAGTAGTTTGTCAGGAACCTTCTTTCCACTTTTTATCTGAGGATATTTTCTTTTTCACCAGAGCCTACAATGGGCTTCCATGTATCTCTTTGCAAATTCCACAAGAACAGTCCTAGCAAAAGGGTACTTGAGGGAAAAGCTGTAACACTGTGAGATGAATTCACAGATCACAAAGTAGTTTCTCAGAAAGTTCTTTCTCATTTTTATCGGAGGATAATTCCTTTGGTCCTATATCCTTCAAGGGGATCCGAAATATCAGTTCTCATATTCCATACAAATAAGGCTAGCCAAAGCTTCTTTCCAGATTTTATCTGAGGATATTTTCTTTTTCACCACAGGGCTCTATGGGCTTACAAATATCACTTTGCAAATTTCACAAGAACAGTCTTAGCGAACAGCTTCTTCTTGGGAAAGCTTTAACTCTCTGACATGAATTAACAGAACACAAAGCAGTTTCTTAAAAAGCTTCCTTCCAGTTTTTATCTGAGGATATTTTCTTTTTCACCATAGGCCTCTATGGACTTTCAAATATCACTTTGCAAATTCCACAAGAACAGTCTTAGTGAACTGCTTCTTGAGGGGAAAGCTGTAACTCTGTGAGATGAAATAACAGAACACTAAGCAAATTGTCAGAAAGCTTCTTTCCAGTTTTTATCTGAGGATAATTTCTTTTTCACCATAGCCTGCCATGGGCTTACAAGTATCACTTTGCAAATTCCACAAGAACAGGCTTAGCGAACGGCTTCCTGAGAGAAAACCTGTAACTCTGTGAGATGAAATCACAGATCACAGAGAAGTTTCTCAGGAAGCTTCTTTCTCATTTTTATCAGAGGATATTCCCTTTGGCCCTATAGACTTCAACGTGATCCGAAATATCAGTTCTCAGATTCCACAGAAATAAGGCTATCAAACAGATCCACGAAATACAGCTGTAACTCAGTGAGTGGAAGTCACACACCACAAAGCAGTTTCTGAAAGCTTCTTTCCAGTTTTCATATTAAGATATTTTCTTTTTCCCCATAGTCCTCTAAGGGTTTCCAAATATCGCTTTGCAAATTCCACAACAACACTCTTTGCGAACGGCTTCTTGAGGAGAAAGCTGTAACTCTGTGAGATGAATTAACAGAACACAAACAGATTCCCCGAAAGCTTCTTTCCAGTTTTTATCTGAGGATATTTTGTTTTTCTTCATAGCCCTCTATGGGCTTCCAAATTTCACTTTGGAAATTCCACAAGAACACTCTTAGCGAGAGGCTTCTTGAGGTGAAAGCTGTAACACTGTGAGATGAATTCACAGATCACAAAGAAGTTTCTCAGAAAGCTTCTATCTCATTTTCATCAGAGGATATTTCCTTTGGCCCCTAGTCTTCAAAGGGATGCGAATTATCAGTCCTCAGAATCCACAGACATAAGGCTAGCAAACAGCTCCATGAAATACAGCTGTAACTCAGTGGGTGGAAGTCACCTATCACAAAGCTGTTTCTCAGAAAGCTTCTTTACAGTTTTTATCTGAGGATATTTTCTTTTTCACCATAGGCCTCTATGGGCTTCCAAATATCACTTTGCAAATTCAACAAGAACAGTCGTAGCGAACGGCTTCTGGAGGGGAAAGCTGTAACTCTGTGAAATGAATTAACAGAACACAAAGCAGTTTCTCAGAAAGCTTCTTTCGAGTTTTTATATGAGGATATTTTCTTTTTCACCATAGCCCTCCTTGGGCTTCCAAGTATCTCTTTGCAAATTCCACAAGAACAGTGTTAGCGAAAGCCTTCTTGAGGGAAAGGCTCTAACTCTGTGAAATGAATTAACAGAACACAAAGCTGTTTCTCAGAAAGGTTCTTTTCAGTTTTTATCTGAGGATACTTTCTTTCTCACTGTACCACTCCATGGGCTTCCAAATATCACTTTCCAAATTCCACAAGAACAGTCTTAGCAAAAGGCTTCTTGAGGGTAAAGCTGTAACTCGGTGAGATGAATTCACAGATCACAAAGAAGTTTCTCAGAGAGCTTCTATCTCATTTTCATTGGAGGATATTTCCTTTGGCCCCTAGCCTTCAAAGGGATGCGAAATATCAGTTCTCAGAATCCACAGAAATAAGGCTAGCAAACAGCTCCATGAAATACAGCTGTAACTCAGTGGGTGGAAGTCACCTATCACAAAGCTGTTTCTCAGAAAGCTTCTTTCAAGTTTTTATCTGAGGATAATTTCTTTTTCACCATAGGCCTCTATGGGCTTCCAAATATCACTTTGCATTAACAGAACACAAAGCAGTTTCTCAGAAAGCTTCTTTCCAGTTTTTATCTGAGGATATTTTCTTTTTCTCCATAGCCCTCCATGGGCTTCCAAGTATCTCTTTACAAATTCCACAAGAACAGTCTTAGCGAAAGCCTTATTGAGGGAAAGGCTGTAACCCTGTGAGATGAATTAACAGAACACAAAGCAGTTTCTCAGAAAGGTTCTTTTCAGTTTTTATCTGAGGATACTTTCTTTCTCACTGTACCACTCCATGGGCTTCCAAATATCACTTTCCAAATTCCACAAGAACAGTCTTAGCAAAAGGCTTCTTGAGGGTAAAGCTGTAACTCGGTGAGATGAATTCACAGATCACAAAGAAGTTTCTCAGAGAGCTTCTATCTCATTTTCATTGGAGGATATTTCCTTTGGCCCCTAGCCTTCAAAGGGATGCGAAATATCAGTTCTCAGAATCCACAGAAATAAGGCTAGCAAACAGCTCCATGAAATACAGCTGTAACTCAGTGGGTGGAAGTCACCTATCACAAAGCTGTTTCTCAGAAAGCTTCTTTCAAGTTTTTATCTGAGGATAATTTCTTTTTCACCATAGGCCTCTATGGGTTTCCAAATATCACTTTGCATTAACAGAACACAAAGCAGTTTCTCAGAAAGCTTCTTTCCAGTTTTTCTCTGAGGATATTTTCTTTTTCTCCATAGCCCTCCATGGGCTTCCAAGTATCTCTTTACAAATTCCACAAGAACAGTCTTAGCGAAAGCCTTATTGAGGGAAAGGCTGTAACCCTGTGAGATGAATTAACAGAACACAAAGCAGTTTCTCAGAAAGGTTCTTTTCTGTTTTTATCTGAAGATAATTACTTTCTCACCATACCCCTCCATGGTCTTCCAAATATCACTTTCCAAATTCCACAAAAACAGTCTTAGTGAAAGGCTTCTTGAGGGAAAAGCTGTAACTCCATGAGATGAATTCACAGATCACAAAGTAGTGTTTCAGAAAGATTCTTTCTCGTTTTTTTCGGAGGATATTTCCTTTGGCCCTATAGCCTTCAAAGGGATCTGAAATATCAGTTCTCAGATTCCACAGAAATAAGGCCAGCAAAAAGCTCCACGATATACAGCTGTAGCTAAATGAGTGGAAGTCACACATAACAAAGAACATTCTCAGAAATCTTCTTTCCAGTTTTTATCTGAGTATACTTTCTTTTTCACCATAGGCCTCTAGGAGCTTCCAAATATCACTTTGCAAATTGCACAAGAACAGTCTTAGCAAAAGGCTTCTTGAGGGAAAAGCTGTAACTCTGTGAGATGATTTGACAGAACACAAATCAGATTCTCTGAAAGCTTCTTTCCAATTTTTAATCTCAGGTATTTTCTTTCTGACCATAGCCCTCCGTGGGCTTCCAAGTATCTCTTTGCAAATTCCACAAGAACAAGTTTAGCGAAATGCTTCTGAGGGAAATGCTGTAACTCTGTGAGATGAATTCACAGATCAAAAAGATGTTTCTTAGAAAGCTTTCTCATTTTTACCGGAAGATATTTCCTTTGGCCCTATAGCCTTCAAGGGAATCCGAAATATCAGTTTTCAGATTCCACAGAAAAAAGGCTTGAAAACATCTCCACGAAATACAGCTGTAGCTAAATGAGTGGAAGTAACACATAACAAAGAAGTTTCTCAGAAATCTTCTTTCCAGTTTTTATCAGAGGATACTTTCTTTTTCACAATAGGCCTCTATGGGCTTCCAATTATCACTTTGCAAAATGCACAAGAACAGTATTAGCGAACGGCATCTTGAGGGGAAAGCTGTAACTCTGTGAGATGAATTAACAGAACACAAAGCAGTTTCTCAGAAAGGTCCTTTCCAATTTTTAATCTGTGGATATTTTCTTTCTTACCATAGCTCTCCATGGGCTTCCAAGTATCTCTTTGCAAATTCCACACTAACACTCTTAGCGAAAGGCTACTTGAAGGAAAAGCTGTAACTCGGTGAGATGAATTCACAGAACACAAAGAAGTTTCTGAGAAAGCTTCTTTCTCATTTTTATCAGAGGGTATTTCCTTTAGCCCTATAGCCTCTAAAGGGATCCGAAATATTAGTTCTGAGATTCCACAAAAATGAGGCTAGCCAACAGCTTCACGAAAAACAGCTGTAACTCAGTGAGTGGAAGTCACACATCACAAAGCAGTTTCTCAGAAAGCTTCTTTCCATTTGTTATCTGAGGATATTTTCTTTTTCACCATAGCCGTCAATGGGCTTCCTAGTATCTCTTTGAAAATTAAACATGAACAGTCTTAGCGAAAGGCTTCTTCAGACAAAAGCTGTAACTCTGTGAGATTAATTAACCGTACACAAAGCAATTTCTCAGAAAGCTTCTTTCCAGTTTTTATCTGAGTATATTTTCTTTTTCACCATAGGCCTCTATGGGCTTCCAAATATCACTTTGCAAATTCCATGATAATAGCCTGAGCGAACTGTTTCTTGAGGGGAAAGCTATAACTCTGTGGGATGAATTATCAAAACACAAATCAGTTTCTCAGAAAGCTTCTTTCCAGTTTTTATCTGAGGATATTTTCTTTTTGACCGTAGCCCGCCATGGGCTTCCAAGTATCTCTTTGCAAATTCCACAAGAACAGTCTCAGCGAAAGGCTTCTTGTGGGAAAAGCTGTAACTCTGTGAGGGGAATTTACAGTTTACAAAGAAGTTTCTGAGGAAACTTCTTTCCACGTTTTATCTGAGGATATTTTCTCTTTCATCATAGGCCTCTATGGGCTTCCAAATATGACTTGGCAAATTGCACAACAGCAGTCTTAGCGAACGGCTTCTTGAGGGGAAAAGATGTAACTTTGTGAGATGAATTAAGAGAACACAAAGCATTTCCTCAGAAAGCTTCTTTCCAGTATTTATCTGAGGATATTTTCTTTCTCACCACAGCCCTCCTTGGGCTTCCAAGTATCTCTTTGCAAATTCCACAAGAACCGTCTTAGTGAATGGCTTCTTGAGAGGAAAGCCGTAACTGTGAGATGGATTCACAGATAACAAAGAAGTTTCTCAGAAAGCTTCATTCTCATTTTTTTGGATGATATTTCCTTTGGCCCTATAGCCTTCAAGGGATCCGAAATATCAGTTCTCAGATTCCACAGATATAAGGCTAGCAAACAGCTCCATGAAATGTAGCTGTAACTCAGTGAGTGGAAGTCACATATCAAAAAGAAGTTTCTCAGAAAGCTTCTTTCCAGCTTTTATCTGAAGATAATTTCTTTTTCACCATAGGCCTCTATGGGCTTCCAAATATTACTTTGCAAATCTAAATGAATAGTCTAAGCGAACGGCTTCTTGAGGGGAAAGCTGGAACTCTGTGAGATGAATTCACAGAACACAAAGCAGTTTCTCAAAAATCTTCTTTCCAGTTTTAACCTGAGGATATTTTCTTTTTCACCATAGCCCTCCATGGTCTTCCAAGTATCTCTTTGCAAATTCCACAAGAACAGTAGAAGCGAAAGTCTTCTTCAGGGGAAAGCTGTAATTCTGTGAGAAGAATTAACAGAACACAAAGCAGTTTCTCAGAAAGCTTCTTTCCTGTTTTTATCTGAGGATATTTTCTCACCCTAGCCCTCCATGGGCTTCCAAATATCACTTTGCAAATTCCACAAGAACGGTCTTAGTAAAAGGCTTCCTGAGGGAAAAACTCTAACTCTGTGAGATGAATTCACAGACAACAAGGAAGTCTCTCAGAAAGATTCTGTCTCATTTTTATTGGAGGATATTTTCTTTTTCACCATAGACCTCCAACGGCTTCCAAATATCACTTGAAAAATTCCACAAGGACAGTCTTTGGAAAAGGCTTCTTGAGGGGATAGCTGTAACTCTGTGAGATGAATTAACAGAGCACAAAGGAGTTTCTCAGAAAGCTTCTTTCTAATTTCTATCGGAAGATATTTCCTTTGGCCCTATAGTCTTCCAAGGGATCGTAAATATCACTTCTCAGATTCCACAGACATAACGCTAGCGAACAGCTCCACTAAATACCGCTGTAACTCAGTGAGTGGAAGTCACATATCACAAAGCAGTTCCTCAGAATGCTTCTTTTTAATTTTTATCTGAGGATATTTTCTTTTTCACCATAGGCCTCTATAGTCTTCCAAATATCATTGTGCAAATTCCACAAGAAGAGTCTTAGCGAATGGCTTCTTCAGGGAAAATCTGTAACTCTGTGAGATGAATTATCAGAACACAAAGCAGTTTGTCAGAAAGCTTCTTTCCAGTTGTTATATGACGATATATTTTTTTTCACCATAGACCTCCATGGGCTTCCAAATATCACTTTGCAAATTCCACAAAAACAGTCTTAGCGAAAGGCTTCTTGAGGGGAACGCTGTAACTCTGTCAGATGAATTCACAGATCACAGAAAGTTTCTGAGAAAGCTTCTTTCTCTTTTCTATTGAATGATATTTCCTTTGACTCTATAGTTTTCCAGGGGATAGGAATTATCAGTTCTCAGATTCCACAGAAACAAGGCTAGCTAACAGCTTCATGAAATACAGCTGTAATTCAGTGTGTGAAAGTCACACGTCAGAAAGCAGTTTCTCAGAAATCTTCTTCCACTTTTTATCTCAGAATATGTTATTTTTCACCGTAGCCCTCACTGGGCTTCCAAATATCACTTTGCAAATTCCACATGAACAGTCTTAGCGAAAGACTTCTTGAGGGGAGAGCTGTAACTTTGAGGTGAATTCACAGATCACAAGGAAGTTTCTCAGAAAGCTTCTTTCCAGTTTTTATCTGAGAATATTTTATTTTTCACCGTAGCCCTCCATGGGCTTTCAAATATCACTTTGCAAATTCCACAAAAACAGTCTTAGCGAAAGGCTTCTTGAAGGGAAAGCTGTAACTTTGTCAGATGAATTCACAGATCACAGGAAGTTTTTGAGAAAGCTTCTTTCTCTTTTCTATTAAATGATATTCCTTTTGACCCTAAAGTCTTCCAGGGGATACTAATTTTCACTTCTCAGATTCCACAGAAATAAATCTAGCATACAGCTTCACGAAAGACAGCTGTAACTCAGTATGTGGAAATCACACATCACAAAGCAGTTTCTCAGAAATCTTCTTTCCAATTTTTATCTGAGGATATTTACTTTTTCACAGTAGCCCTCATTGGGCTTCCAAATATCACTTTGAAAATTCCACAAGAGCAGTCTTAGCGAAAGACTTCTTGAGGGTAAAGCTGTAACTCTGTGAGATGAATTCAGAGATCACAAGGAAGTTTCTCAGAAAGCTTTTCTCTCATTTCTATCGGAGGATATTTTCTTTGGCTCCATAGTCTTCCAAGGGATCCGAAATATCAGTTCTCAAATTCCACAAAAATAAGGCTAGCAAAGAGCTCCACGAAATACAGCTGTAACTCAGTGAGTGGAAGTCCGACATCACAAAGCAGTTTCTCAGAAAGCTTCTTTCCAGTTTGTATCTGAGGACATTTTCTTTTTCACCGTAGCCCTCCATGGGCTTCCAAATATCACTTAGCAAATTCTACAAGAACAGTCTTAGCAAAAGGCTTCTTGAGGGAAAAGCTGTAACTCTGTGAGCTGAATTCACAGATCACAAAGAAGTTTCTCAGAAAGCTTCTTTCTCATATTTATCGGAGGATATTTCCTTTGGTCCTATATCCTTCATATGGATCCGAAATATCAGTTCTCAGATTCCACAGAAATCAGACTAGCAAACACCTCCACGAAATACAGCTGTAACTCAGTGACTGGAAGTCACACATCACAAAGCAGTTTTTCAGAAAGCTTCTTTCCAGTTTTTATCTGAGTATATTTTCTTTTTCACCATAGACCTCTATGGGCTTCCAAATATCACTTTGCAAATTCCACAAGAACAGTCTTAGCGAACGGCTTCTTGAGGGCAAAGCTATAACTTCGTGAGATGAGTTAGAAGAAAACAAAGCAGTTTCTCAGAAAGCTTCTTTCCAGTTTTTGTCTGAGGATATTTTCTTTTTCCTCATACCTCTCCATGGGCTTCCAAATATCTCTTTGCAAATTCCACAAGAACAGTCTTAGTGAAAGGCTTCTTGATTTGAAAGCTGTAACTCTGTCATATGAATTAACAGAGCTCAAAGCAGTTTCTCAGAAAGCTTCTTTCCAGTTTTTATCTGAGGATATTTTCTTTTTCACCATAGACCTCCATGGGCTTCCAAATATCACTTTGCAAATTCGACAAGAGCATTCTTAGGGAAAGGCTTCTTGATGGAAAAGCTGTAACTCTGTGAGATGAATTCTCAGATCACAAAGAAGTTTCTCAGAAAGCTTGTTTCTCATTTTTATCGGAGGATATTTCCTTTGGCCCCATAGCCTTCAAAGGGATCAGAAATATCAGTTCTCAGATTTCATAGAAATAAGGCTAGCAAACAGCTCCACAAAATACAGCTGTAACTCAGTGACTGGAAGTCTCACATCACACAGCAGTTCCTCAGAAAGCTTCTTTCCAGTTTTTATCTGAGGATATTTTCTTTCTCACCATAGCCCTGCATGGGCTTCCAAATATCACTTTGCAAATTCCAGAAGAACAGTCTTATCAAAAAGCTTCTTGAGGGGAAAGCTGTAACTCTGTGAGATGAATTCGTAGATCACAAGGATGTTTCTGAGCAAGCTTCTTTCTCTTTTCTATCGTAGGATATTTCCTTTGGCCCTATAATCTTCCAAGTGATCCAATATATCAGTGTTCAGGTTCCACAGAAATAAGGCCAGAAAACCCCTCCACCAAATACAGCTATAATTCAGTGATTGGAAGTCACACATCACAAAACAGTTTCTCAGAAAGCTTCTTTCCAATTTTTATCTGAGAATATTTTCTTTGTCACCATAGCCCTCTATTGGCTTCCAAATATCACTTTGCAAATTCCAAAAGAACAGTTTTAGCAAACGGCTTCTTGACGGGAAGCTCTACCTCTATGAGATGAATTCACAGAACACAAAACAGTTTCTCAGAAAGCTTCTTTCCACTTTTTATCTGAGGATATTTTCTTTTTCCCCATAGCCCTCCATGAGCTTCCATATATCACTTTGCAAATTCCACAAGAACAGTCTTAGCCAAAGGCTTCTTGAGTGGAAAGCTGTAGCTCTGTGAGATGAACTCACAGATCACAAAGAAGTTTCTCAGAAAGCTTCTTTCTAATTTCTATCAGAAGATATTTCCTTTGGCCCTATAGTCTTTCAAGGGATCGGAAATTTCAGTTCTCAGATTCCACAGACATAACCCTAGCGAATAGCTCCACTAAATACCGCTGTAACTCAGTGAGTGGAAGTCACATATCACAAAGCAGTTCCTCAGAAAGCTTCTTTCCACTTTTTATCTGAGGATATTTTCTTTTTCACCATAGGCCTCTATGGGCTTCCAAATATCACTTTGCAAATTCTCAAGAATAGTCTTAACGAAAGGCTTCATGAGAATAAAGCTCTAACATTTTGAGATGAATTAACAGAACACTAAGCAGTTTCTCAGAAAGCTTCTTTCCAGTTTTTATCTGAGGATATTTTCTTTTTACCCATTGTAGGGGTGGCCTGCCCCTCCACACCTGTGGGTGTTTCTCGTTAGGTGGAACGAGAGACTTGAGAAAAGAAATAAGACACAGAGACAAAGTATAGAGAAAGAAAAGCGGGAGCCCAGGGGACCGGCGCTCAGCTTACAGAGGACCCACGCCGGCACGGGCCTCTGAGTTCCCTTAGTATTTATAGATAATTATCTTTACCATCTTAAAGATAAGGGAGTGGCAGGACAATACGATCGTTTTCAGGGAGGAAATTAGCAGTAAGACATAAGAACAAGGATCTCTGTGACATGAATAAGTTTAAAGGAAAATCCTGTGCCTTGAGATAAACCTTTTAGCAACATTGTTTCATCCTATCACATGGGGATAAACCTTGGACAATACCTAGCTTTTCTAGGAACAAAGACACACCCTGCACGCCCAAAATCCATTAAACCTTGAGTTACCACAGCACATGTCGCTTGCAAGGACAAGGTTGGGGGTAGGGTCACAGATTAACAGCATCTCAAATACAGAACACAATGGAGTCTCTTCTGTCTACTTCTTTCTATATAGACACAGTAACAGGCTGATCTCTTTCTTTTCCCCACATTTCCCCCTTTTCTTTTCAACAAAACCACCATTGTCATCATGACACCGAGATTACATACTTCACAAAGTAATAGAATATCACAAAACAATGGAGGCAGGATGAGATCACAGGATGGTGTTAAAAATAAAATTTTTGGGCATGCATAGTCATGGATAACATCTTATCAGAAAACAGGGTTTGAAAGCAGACAACCTGTCTGACCAAAATTTATTAGGTGGGAATTTCCTCGTCCTAGTAAGCCTGGGAGCACTACAGGAGGCCGGGACTTATTTCATCCCTTTGGCTTCAACCGTAAAAGGAGGCACGCCTCCAAGGGGGTCGTTTATAGGCCTACCCTCAGAGCACATTCTCTTTCTCAGGGATGTTCCTTGCTGAGAAAAAGAATTCAGCGATATTTCTCCAATTTGCATAATGAAAAGAGAAGAAATATGGCTCTGTTCCGTCTGGCTCACCGGCGGCCAGTTCAAGGTTGCCTCCCTTTTTCCCTGAACATTGCTGTTATCTTATTCTTTCTTCAAGATGCCAAGATTTCATATTGTTCAAACACACATGCTCCACAAACAATTTGTGCAGTTAAGGCAATCATCACAGGGTCCTGAGGTGACATATATCCTCCTCAGTTTACAAAGAAGATGATAGAATTAAGAGATTAAAGTAAAGACAGACATAAGAAATTACAAAAGTATTAATTTTGGAGAACTAATGAATGTCCATGAAATCTTCACATTTTATGTTTTTCTGTCGTGGCTTCAGCCAGTCCCTACGTTCAAGGTCCCTGACTTCCCGCAACGTTCTCCCTCCCTTTTCCTCTATATAAATGTGCCATGGTGATGAAGGCTTGTTCGTTAGTCAATGGTGCTCGATTGTGATGTTTCTGTCTCCGTGGAGGCGCTTTTCTTTGCATCTCCGATGGGTTCATTGTAGAACTTCAAATGTTTAGTGGGTATCCAAACAGGAAGCTTATTTTCTCCTGGTGAAACACAAGGAAAACCTCTTCCCCAGGTTATCACCTTCCCTATTTCCCATGTCTTATTTTTGTTTTCTTTCCACCAAATCAGTTTTCCTTCATGTGGACTGTTCTTTTTACCAGTAAGATGTTGTTCTGCAGAAGTAGTAGTCTGATTTCTATAAATGTTTAAAAAATTTAAAGTATAGAGTGCTAGATTAAGCTGCATCTGAGGAGTGGTACACTCCTTACTGTCTCCCCCTTTTTTTTGTTTAACTAACTGAGTTTTGAGTGTTCTATTAGTTCTTTCAACTATGGCCTGTCCTTGCGAATTATAAGGAATTCCTGTTGTATGTGTAATATTACACTGATTTAAGAATTTTTGGAAAGCTTTACTACAATAACCTGGTCCATTGTCAGTTTTAATTTTTTCTGGAACTCCCATTACAGCAAAACAAGATAATAAATGTTTTTTAACATGGGAAGTACTTTCTCCTGTCTGGCATGTTGCCCATATGAAATGTGAATAAGTATCAACTGTTACATGAATATATGATAATTTTCCAAACGAAGGTACATGGGTAACATCCATTTGCCATAATGCATTAGTACACAGACCTCTGGGATTAACTCCTGCCTCTTGGGTGGGCAGGTGTAGTACTTGACATTGGGTGCAATGTTGTACAATATCTTTTGCCTGTTTCCATGTGACATCAAATTTGTTTTTTAACCCTACTGCATTTACATGAGTCAAAGCAGGAAGTTCTTGTGCTTTTATGAATGCAGAGGATACCAGTAAGTCAGCTTGTTCATTTGCTATAGTTAAAGGTCCTGGTAAATTAGTGTGTGCTCTAATATGAGTAATATAAAATGGGAAATTCCTTTTTCTTAGAGTTTGTTGTAATAAATTGAACAACTGGTTTAACTGATCATCCATGGTATATTTAATTAGAGCTGTCTCAACATCCCTTGTAGCCTGTACTACATATGCAGAATCTGATATAATATTAACAAGTTGATCAAAATCTTGTAGCACTGTAATGACTGCAACCAACTCTGCCCTTTGAGCTGATTGATATTGAGTTTTGATTACTCGCTCTTTTGGTCCTGTGTAAGCCGCTTTTCCATTGCTGGAACCATCAGTAAATATTGTCAGAGCATTTTTTAAAGGTTCATGTCTGGTAATTTTAGGTAAAATCCAAGTAGTCAATTTTAAAAACTGGAAGATTTTTGTTTTTGGGTAATGATTATCAATGATTCCCACAAAATCAGCAAGGCCAATCTGCCATGCACCAGAATTGATAAAGGCTTGTCTAACTTGTTCCTTGGTTAAAGGAATAACTATTTTGTCTTGGTCATTACCACACAATTTTATTATTCGTAATCTTGCCTGACCAATTAATGTAGCTATTTGATCCAAGTACAATGTAAAAGTCTTAACTGTACTGTGAGGAAGAAATGACCACTCCACAAGATCAGTGTTTTGAATAATGATGCCTGTTGGAGAATGTGCAGTAGTAAAAATCAAAAGTTGGAGTGGGGCTAAGGGATCTATTCTACTTATTTGCGCTGACTGAATTTTTTCTTCCACTAATTTAATTTATTTTGTTGCCTCTGGGGTTAATATTCTTTTACTATTTAAGTCTGGTTCTCCTCTTAGGATAGAGAACAAATTTAACATGGCATAAGTAGGAATGCCTAGAGTTGGCCGAATCCAATTAATATCTCCCAACAATTTTTGAAAGTCATTTAATGTTTTTAAAGTATCTTTTCTTATTTCTATTTTTTGTGGCTTAATTTTTCTATTTTCTATCTGCATCCCTAAATAATGAAAAGGAGCAGAGGTTTGGATCTTATCAGATGCTATTGTTAGTCCAGCGTTGGCAACCTCTGCTTGCAGAAATGTGTAACAGTCAATTAATTTGTCTCTTGTTTCTGCAGCACATAAAATATCATCAATATAGTGAATGATATAACAATCTGAAAATTTGTCTCTAACTGGTTGAAGGACTTGACCTATGAAAGTTTGACAAATAGTTGGACTATTAAGCATTCCCTGAGGTAGTACTTTCCACTGAAACCTGGTGGCTGGTTCTTTATTATTTATGGCTGGTATAGTAAAGGCAAATTTTTCACAATCTTGCTCTGCCAGAGGAATGGTAAAAAAGCAATCCTTAAGATCAATTATAATTAAAGGCCAGTCTTTTGGGATCATGGCCGGAGAGGGCAATCCGGGTTGAAGAGGCCCCATGGGTTGAATTACAGCATTTACGGCTCTTAAGTCCATTAACATATGCCATTTGCCTGATTTTTTCTGAATTACAAATACAGGAGAATTCCAGGGTGAGAATGAAGGCTCAATGTGTCGCTATTTTAATTGTTCCTTTGCCAATAAATGTAAAGCCTCCAGTTTTTGCTTCGGTAGCGGCCACTGAGTTACCCATACCGGTTTTTCTGTTTTCCAAGTTAATGGAATGGGTTTAGGAGGCTCTACAGCGGCCGCCCCTAAAAATGATATCCTATTCCTTTTCTTTCTTGATTTTTCTCAGTCTCAATTGGGACTTTAATGCCATTTTTATTATTTCCTAACCCCTTTCCTGGTATATATCCCATCTTAGTCATGATTTTTTGACTCGTGGGGCTGTATAATGGAGCGGACATAATGATTTCCGCACCCCATTGTTGTAATAAATCTCGACCCCATAGATTAACAGGAATTGAAGTAATCATTGGCTGAACAGTATTTTCTTGATTATCTGGTCCTAAACAATGTAAAATCATTGTACTTTCGTACACTTCTGAAGCTGTGCCTACACCGACAAGTCTTGTAACATCCTTTTGTTTAGGCCAATTTTTTGGCCATTGATTTAAAGCAATGACAGAGATATCTGCTCCAGTGTCTACCAACCCTTCAAACTGTTTTCCTTGAATAATGGCCTTACACACAGGTCTGCTCTCAGAGACCAGATTTGCCCAATATGCAGCCTTTCCTGTCTGATCAGTGCTTCCGAACCCTCCTGTTCTTTTTATCTCACTGTTTCCAACTTTAATATAAGGTAGGAGTAATAATTGAGCAATCCTGTCTCCTGGACTGGCACTCCAAGGAACTGAGGAACTGATAACCAATTGAATTTCGCCTTTATAGTCTGAATCAACCACACCAGTATGAATTTGAACTCCTTTTAGATTTAAACTTGATCTTCCTAAAATTAGTCCTACAGTCCCCTCAGGCAATGGGCCATATACCCCTGTGGGGATTTTTTGTGGAGGCTCCACTGGGAGCAGAGAGACTGCTTGTATGGTGCATAAATCTACTGCTGCACTGCCGTTTGTGGCGGGGGATAATTGCTGTATTGTGATAACTGGCTTATTCCCTGAGACACTTGTGGCAGTGGGGGTTGTTGTTCCTGAAAACCCGGAGGAACAAAGGGCTGAATTTGGAATGCCCCAGTTTGTTGCGGGGCCTGAGGCTGGCCCCTCCTCTCGTTTCCCGACAGTGGTTGCCCATTTTTTATCAAATTTAGAACGACATTGATTACCCCAATGTTTTCCCTTTTTACATCTTGGACATAGGCCAGGTGGCTCTTTACCTGTTGTTGTAGTAGCTTGAGTAGATACATTTTGTTTATTTGAGACTAGGCAATTCTTTTTTAGATGACCAATTTGACCATAATTATAACATCTTCCCCCAAATGTTCTAACCTGTCCTCCTAAAGCAACTCCTGTGATGGCTTGAGCCATAAACATAGTTTTATGTATAGCTCCTCCAATTCCATCGCAGGCTTTAACGTACTCTGAGATTACATCTGATCCTGCGGGAATCCTTCCTTTTAATGGCTTAATGGCTGATTGACAATCAGGATTGGCATTTTCATATGCCATCAACTCCACTATGACCCTACGGGCATTCTCATCGGTAATTGACTTTTGAGCAGCATCTTGAAGTCTTGCTACAAAATCAGGGTAGGGCTCTTTAGAGCCTTATCTTATTGTATTAAAGGAGGGGCAGGCGGTTCCTGGGTCTTGGATTTTCTCCCAGGCCCTAAGGCAGATAGCCCTGATTTGCTCAATGGCTTCATTTGGCATTATTACTTGTTGGTCAACAGTGCTCCAATTTTGACCTATTCCTAATAGTTGATCTGCATCTATGTTAATTGGAGGATTAGCAGTCCTATTTTTTCGGACCTGTACTTGTGCCCCATCCATCCACCAAGTCTTAAATTGTAAAAATTGAGAGGGTGAGAGTGAGGATTTTGCCAGAATCTCCCAATCATAAGGAATGAGTCTATGTCCATGAGCAATGGAATCTAATAATGTTCTCATGTAAGGAGAGTTGGGTCCATACTGTTTTACTCCTTCTTTCATTTCTTTTAGCATTTTTATAGAAAAGGACTTATATCTGGCTTCAGCTACGGGAAGCTCTCCCTCTTGGGCCCCTTCTCCAGGTGGTCTTGCTTCTAATATTACTGGGAATTGCCACGCCTCAATATCTCCTTGTTTTCTTGCCTCATCAATAATTTTATGTAATGCACTACCCTGTGTACTAGGCAGTGCTGTAGGATTAAGTCTCATGGTGGGCGGCTGAGGATATGGCACCCTGCCCTGTGGCACTGGAAATGTTCCTGGCTGTCCATACGGATTTTCTGGGGGCAGCCGATACCACAGTTTGGCTGGCAGCCAGTATTGATAGGCTACTGGCGGCTGGGTCTTATCTTCTACCGGCTGATATTGTGGACACTGCATTTGGAATGGCATTGCCATGACAGAGACTCTATCTTTGTCTATTTGATCTTCTTTTGGAGTTTGTACTTGTTTAACCTGCATTTGAGGTTGTAAAGTTACAGGCATCTGAGCTGCTGGAAGAGCAGTTGGCCATCGTGGTTTAGACTCTGATGGCTCTGCTAATTCTGGATTTTTTTCTTCTAATTTTAACGTGTCAGGATATACTACCTCCTGTAATTGATTATTGTCAACATTTTGCGTTGACCGAGCCATAGCCAGCTTTGATACACATTCACAGTGTGAACTTTCCTTTCCTTTCCGGGATTCTAACCCTGCCTCTTTTTCACAATCTACTGCACAGCTTTTAGGGACATCAGAAATTGGAACGCTATCTTCTTCTGTTTGCAACGGTTCTAAAGCTACTTTAATAATGACCCAATCATTCCATACTGTGAGCGGAATGATTTTACCTTCCCTACTTGCTTGTTTTAATTCTTTGCCAATTTTTTCCCAATCTTTCAGATCTCAAGTTCCCTGTTCTGGAAACCATGGACAAAACTGCTGTATTGTTTGAAATAACGTAATTAGATTTTTGGTAGAGACTTTAACTCCCCCTCTTTTTAAGAGAATTTTAATAAAGCTGCGATAAGAGGCATATTTACTTTTAGTTTGCCCCATTGTTACCCTAGGTTCTTACGAGCGCACAAGTTACCGCAAGGCTGACTGTAGACGTACTCGGGAGTCTCCCGTCGACTTGTCCTCAATGACAACGCTCCAGCGTACCTTCACCTTAGAGAAAAGCTTCGACGTTGGTCACCAGATGAAGGGGTGGCCTGCCCCTCCACACCTGTGGGTGTTTCCCGTTAGGTGGAACGAGAGACTTGAGAAAAGAAATAAGACACAGAGACAAAGTATAGAGAAAGAAAAGCGGGAGCCCAGGGGACCAGCGCTCAGCTTACAGAGGACCCACGCCGGTACCGGCCTCTGAGTTCCCTTAGTATTTATAGATAATTATCTTTACCATCTTAAAGATAAGGGAGTGGCAGGACAATACGATCGTTTTTAGGGAGGAAATTAGCAGTAAGACATAAGAACAAGGATCTCTGTGACATGAATAAGTTTAAAGGAAAATCCTGTGCCTTGAGATAAAACTTTTAGCAACATTGCTTCATCCTATCACATGGGGATAAACCTTGGACAATACCTAGCTTTTCTAGGAACAAAGACACACCCTGCACGCCCAAAATCCATTAAACCTTGAGTTACCACAGCACATGTCGCTTGCAAGGACAAGGTTGGGGGTAGGGTCACAGATTAACAGCATCTCAAATACAGAACACAATGGAGTCTCTTCTGTCTACTTCTTTCTATATAGACACAGTAACAGGCTGATCTCTTTCTTTTCCCCACATTCATAGCTCTCCATGGGCTTCCAAATATCACTTTGCAAATTCCACAAGAACAGTCATAGCGAAAGGCTTCTTGAAGGGAAAGCTAAAACTCCGTGAGACGAATTCACAGATCACAAAGAAGTTTCTCAGAAAGCTTCTATCCAGTTTTTATCTGAGGATATTTTCTTTTTACCCATAGCCCTCCATGGGCATCAAAATATCACTTTGAAAATTCCACAAAAACAGTCTTAGTGAAAGGCTTCTTGAGGGAAAAGCTGTAACTCAGTGAGTGAAAGTCACACATCACAAAGCAGTTTCTCAGAAAACTTCTTTCCAGTTTTTATCTGAGGATATATTCTTTTTCACCGAGCCCTCCATAGGCTTCCAAATATCACTTTGCAAATTCCAGAAGAACAGTCTTAGCGAAAGGCTTCTTGAAGGAAAAACTGTAACTTTGTGAGATGAATTCACAGATCACAAAGAAGTTTCTCAGAAGGCTTCTTTCTCACTTTTATCGGAGGATATTTCCTTTGGCCCTTTAGCCTTCAAAGGGATCCGAAATATCAGTTCTCAGATTCCACAGACATAAGGCTAGCAAACAGCTCCACGAAATACAGCTGTAACTCAGTGAGTGAAAGTCACACATCACAAAGCATTTTCTCAGAAAACTTCTTTCCAGTTTTTATATGAGGATATTCTCTTTTTCACCATAGGCCCCTATGGGCTTCAAAATATCACATTGCAAATTCCACAAGAACAATCTTAGTGAAGGGCTTCTTGAGGTTCAAACTCTAACTTTCTGAGATGAATTAACAGAACACAAAGCAGTTTCTCAGAAAGCTTCTTTCCAGTTTTTATCTGAGGATAATTTCTTTCTCACCATAGCCCTCCATGGGCTTCCAAGGTTCTCTTTGCAAATTCCACAAGAACAGACTTAGTGAATGGCTTCATGAGGGGAAAGCTGTAACTCTGTGAGATGAGTTAACAGAACAGAAAGCAGTTTCTCAGAAAGCTTCTTTCCAGTTTTTTTCTGAGGATATTTTCTTTTACACCATAGACTTCTATGGGCTTCCATATATCACTTTGCAAATTCCACAGGAACAATCTTAGCAAACGACTTCTTGAGGGGAAAGCTGTCACTCTGTGAGATGAATTAAGAGAACACAAAGCAGCTTCTCAGAAAGCTTCTTTCAAGTTTTTATCTGAGGATATTTTCTTTTTCACAGTAGGCCTCCATGGGCTTCCAAATATCACTTTGCAATTCCAAAAGAACAGTCTTAGCGAAAGACTTCTTGAGGGGAAAGTTGTAACTCTGTGAGATGAATTCACAGATCACAGTGAAGTTTCTCATAAAGTTTCTTTCTCATTTTTATCAGAGGATATTTCCTTTGGCCCTATGATGTTCAAAGGGATCCGAAATATTACTTCTGAGATTCCACAGAAATAAGACTAGGGAACAGCTTCACGAAATACAGCTGTATCTCAGTGAGTGGAAGTCACACATCACAAAGCAGTTTCTCAGAAAACTTCTTTCCAGTTTTTATCTGAGAATAGTTTCTTTTTACCATAGTCCCCTACGGGCTTCGAAATATCATTTTGCAAATTCCACAAGAAAAAAAATTAGTGAGCGGCTTCTGGAGGTTAAAGCTCTAACTTTCTGAGATAAATTTACAGAACAGAAAGCAGTTTCTCAGAAAGATTCTTTTCAGATTTTATCTGAGGATATTTTCTTTTTCACCATAGACCTCCATGGTCTTCCAAATACCACTTTGCAAATTCCATCAGAACAGGCTTAGCAAAACGCTTATTGAGGGAAAAGCTGTAACTCTGTGAGATGAATAAACAGAACATAAAGCAGTTTCTCAGAAAGCTTCTTTCCAGTTTTTATCTGAGGATATTTTCTTTTTTACCATAGGACTCTATGGGCTTCAAAGTATCACTTTGCAATTCCACAAGAACACTCTTAGCGAAAGGCTTCTTGAGGGAAAAGCTGTAACTCTGTGAAACGAATTCACAGATCACAAAGAAGTTTCTCAGAAAGCTTCTTTCTCATTTTTATTGGAGGATATTTCCTTTGTCCTTATGGATTTCAAAGGGATCCGATACATCAGTTCTCAGATTCCACAGAAATAAGGCCAGCAAACAGCTCCAGGAAACACAGCTGTTACTCAGTGAGTGGAAGTCACACGTCTCAAAGCAGTTTCTCAGAAAACTTCTTTCTAGTTTTTATCTGAGGATATTTTCTTTTTCACCATAGGCCCCTATGGGCTTCCACATATCACTTTCCAAATTGCACAAGAAAAATCTTAGCGAACGAAATCTTGAGGTTAAAGCTCTAACTTTGTGAGATGAATTAACAGAACACAAAGCAGTTTCTCAGAAAGCTTCTTTCCAGTTTTTATCTGAGAATATTTTCTTTTTCAAGAAAGGCCTCTATGGGCTTCCAAATATCACTTTGCAAATTCCACAAGAACAGTCTTAGTGAATGGCTTATTGAGGGGAAAGCTGTAACTCTGGGAGATGAATTAAGAGAACACTAAGCAGTTTCTCAGAAAGCTTCTTTCCAGTATTCATCTGAGTATATTTCCTTTTTCACCATGGGCCTCCATGGGCTTCCGAATATCACTTTGCAAATTCCACAAGAACAGTATTAGCGAAAGGCTTCTTGAGGGAAAAACTGTAACACTGTGAGATAAATTCACAGATGACAAAGAAGTTTCTCAGAAAGCTTCTTTCTCATTTTTATCGGAAGATAATTCCTTTGGCCCTATACACTTCCAAGGGATCCGAAATATCAGTTTCCGATTCCACAGAAATAAGGCTAGCAAACAGCTCCACGAAATACAACTGTAACTCAGTGAATGGAAGTCACATATCACAAAACAGTTTCTCAGAAAGCTTCTTTCCAGTTTTTACCTGAGGATATTTTCTTTTTCATCAAAGGCCTCTACGGGCTTCCAAATATCACTTTGCAAATTCCACAGGAACTGTCTAGCGAATGACTTCTTTAAGGGAAAGCTGTAACTCTTTGAGATGAATGAATAGATCACAAAGCAGTTTCTTAGAAAGCTTCTTTCCAGTTTTTATCTGAGGATATTTTCTTTCTCACCATAGCCCTCCATGGGCTTAAAACATCACTTTGCAAATTCCACTAGAAGAGACTTAGCGAAAGGCTTCTTGACCGAAAAGCTGTAACTCTCTGAGATGAATTCACAGATCATAAAGGAGGTTCTCAGAAAGCTTCTTACCCTTTTTTTTGTGAGGATATTTTCTTGGGCCCTATAGCATTCAAAGGGATCCGAATTAAAAGTTCTCAGATTCCACAGAAATAAGGTGAGCAATCATCTCCACGAAATAAAACTGAAACTCAGTCACTGGAAGTCACACATCATAAAGCAGTTTCTCAGAAACCATCTTTCCAGTTTTTATCTGAGGATATTTTCTTTTTCACCAAAGGCCTCTATGGGCTTCCAAATATCACTTTGCAAATTCCACAAGAACAGTCTTAGCGAACGGCTTCTTCAGGGGAAAGCTGTAACCCTGTGAGATGAAGTAAAAGAACACAAAGCAGTTTCTCAAAAAGCTTCTTTCCAGTTTTTATCTGAGGATATTTTCTATTTCACCATAGGCCTCCATGGGCTTCCAAGTATCTCTTGGAAAATTACACAAGAACAGTCTTAGCAAAAGGCTTCTTGAGGGGAATGCTGAAACTCTGTGAGATGAATTCACAGATCAAAAAGAAGTTTCTCAGAAGGCTTCTTTCTCATTTTTATCAGAGGATATTTCCTTTGGCCATATAGCCTTCAATGGGATCCGAAATATCAGTTCGAAGATTCCACAGAAATAAGGCTAGCAAAGAGCTCCATTTAATACAGCTGGAACTCTGTGAGAGGAAGTCACATATCACAAAGGAGTTTCTCAGAAAGCTTCTTTCCAGTTTTTATCTGAGGTTATTTTCTTTTTCCCCATAGGCCTCTAAGCGCTTCCGAATATCACTTTGCAAATTCCACAGGAACAGTCTTAGCGGATGGCTTCTTGAGGGAAAAGCTGTAACTCCGTGAGATGAATTACAGAACACAAAGCAGTCTCTCAGAAAGCTTCATTCCAGTTTTTATCTGAGGATATTTTCTTTACCACCATAGCCCTCCATGGTCTTCCAAATATCACTTCGCAAATTCCACAAGAACGGTCTTAGCGAAAGGTTTCTTGAGGGGAAAGCTGTAACAGTGTGAGATGAATTAACAGAACACTAAGCAGTTTCTCAGAAAGCTTCTTTCCAGTTTTTATCTGAGGATAATTTCTTTTCCTCATAGTCGTTATTGGGCTTCCAAGAATCTCTTTGTAAATTCCACAAGAACAGACTTAGTGAAAGGCTTATTGAGGGGAAAGCTGTAACTCTGTGAGATGAGTTAAGAGAACACAAAGCAGTTTCTACGAAAACTTCTTTCCAGTTTTTTTCAGAGGATATATTCTCACTGTAGACTTCCAGGTGCTTCCAAATATCACTTTGCAAATTCCACAATAACAGTCTTATCGAAAGGCTTATTGAGGGAAAAGCTGTAACACTGTGAGATGAATTCACAGATAACAAAGAAGTGTCTCAGAAAGCTTCTTTCTCATTTTTATCGGAGGATATATCCTTTGGCTCTATACCCTTCAAAGGATCCAAAATATCATTTCTCAGATTCCTCAGAAATAAGGCTAGCAAACAGCTCCACGAAATACAGCTGTAACTCAGTGAGTGGAAGTCACACATAACAAAGTCATTTCTCAGAAAGCTTCTTTCCAGTTTTTATTTGAGGATATTTTCCTTTTCACCATAGGCCTCTAGGTGCTTCCAAATATCACTTTGGAAATTGCACAAGAACAGTCTCAGCGAAAGGCTTCTTGAGGGGAAAGCTATAACTCTGTGAGATGATTTCACAGAACATAAAGAAGTTTCTCAGAAAGCTTCTTTCTCTTTGTTATCGGAGGATATTTCCTTTGGTCCTATAGTCTTCAAAGGGATCCGAAATATCTGTTCTCAGATTCCACAGAAATAAGGCTAGCAAACAGATCCACGAAATAGAGATGTAACTCTGTGAGATGAATTAACAGAACACAAAGCAGTTTCTCAGAAAGCTTCTTTCCAGTTTGTATCTGAGGATAATTTCTTTCCCAGCTTAGCCCTCCATGGGTTTCCAAATATCACTTTGCAAATTCCACAAGAACAATCTTAGCAAAAGTCTTCTTGAGGGAAAAGCTGTATTTCCGAGAAATGAATTCACAGATAACAAAGAAGTTTCTCAGAAAGCTTCTTTCTCATTTTTATCGGAGGATATTTCGTTTGGTCCTATAGCCTTCACAGGGATAAAAAATATCAGTTCTCAGATTCCGCAGAAATAAGGCTTGCAAATAGCTCCACGAAATACAGCTGTAACTCAGTGAGTGGAAGTCACATATCAAAAAGTAGTTTCTCAGAAAGCTCTTTCCAGTTTTTACCTGACGATATTTTATTTTTCACCATAGGCCTCTAGGGGCTTCCACCTGTCACTTTGCAAATTCCTCAAGAAGAGTCGTAGCGAACGTCTTCTTGAGCAGAAAGCTGTAACTCTGTGAGATGAACTAACAGAACACAAAGCAGTTTCTCAGGAAGTTTCTTTCCAGTTTTTATCTGAGGATATTTTCTTTTTCACCATAGCCCTACATGGGCTTCCAAATATCATTTTGCAAATACCCCAAGAACATTCTTAGCGAAAGTCTTCTAGACGGAAAAGCTGTAACTCTGTGAGATGAATTCACAGATCCCAAAGAAGTTTCTCAGAAAGCTTCTTTCTCATTTTTATCGGAGGATATTTCCTTTGGCCTTATAGCCTTCAAAGGGATCCGAAATATCAGTTCTCAGATTCCACAGAAATAAGGCTAGCAAACAGATCCACGAAATACTGCTGTAACTCTGAGAGTGGAAGTCACATATCACAAAGCAGTTTCTCAGAAAGCTTCTTTCCAGTTTTCATCTGAGGATATTTTCTTTTTCACCATAGGCCTCTATGGACTTCCAAATATCACTTTGCAAGTTCCACAAGAATAGTCTTAGCGAACGGCGTCTTGAGGGAAAAGCTGTAACTCTGTGAGATGAATTAACAGAACACAAAGCAGTCTCTCAGAAAGCTTCTTTCCAATTTTTATCTGAGAATATTTTATTTTTCACCATAGCCCTCCAAGGGCTTCCAAATATCAGGTCGCAAATTCCACAAGAACAGTCTTAGCAAAAGGCTTCTTGAGGGAAAAGCTGTAACTCTGTGAGATGAATTCGCAGATCACAAAGAAGTTTCTCAGAAAGCTTCTTTCTCATTTTTATCGTAGGATATTTCCTTTGGCCCTATAGCCTTCAAAGGGATCCGAAATATTAGTTTTCAGATTCCACAGAATTAAGGCTAGCAAACAACTCCAAGAAATACAGTTGTAACTCAGTGAGTGGAAGTCACATATCACAAAGCAGTTTCACAGAAAGCTTCTTTCCATTTTTTATCTGAGGGTATTTCCTTTTTCACCATAGGCCTCCATTGGCTTCAAAATATCACTTTGCAAATTCCAAAAGAAGAGGCTTAGCGAAAGACTTACTAAGGGAAAATCTGTAACTCTGTGAGATGAATTCACAGATCACAAAGAAGTTTCTCCGAAAGCTTCTTTCTCATTTTATTCGGAGGATATTTACTTTGGCTCTATGGCCTTCAAAGGGATCCAAAATATCATTTATCAAATTCCTCAGAAATAAGTCTAGCAAACAGTCCCATGAAATACAATTGTAACTGAATGAACGGAAGTCACACATCACAAGGAAGTTTCTCAAAAAGCTTCTTTCCAGTTTTTATTTGGGGCTAATTTCTTCTTCACCATAGGCCTCTACGGGCTTCCAAATAACACTTTGAAAATTCCACAACAACATTCTTGGCGAACGGCTTCTTGAGGGAAAAGCTGTAACTCCATGAGATGAATTCACGGATCACAAAGAAGTTTCTCAAAGCATCTTTCTCATTTTTATCGGAGGATATACCCTTTGAACCTATAGCCTTCAAAGGGTTCCGAAATATCAGTTCTCAGATTCCATAGAAATAAGGCAGGCAAACAGCTCCATGAAAAACAGCTGTAACTCAGTGAGTGCAAGTCACATATGACAAAGCAGTATATAAGAAAGCTTCTTTCCAGTTTTTATCTGAGGACATTTTCTTTTTCACCATAGCCCTCCATTGGCTTCAAAATATCACTTTGCAAATTCCAAAAGAACAGGCTTAGCGATAGACTTACTGAGGAAAAAGCTGTAACTGTGTGAGATGAATTCACAGATCACAAAGAAGTTTCTCTGAAAACTTCTTTCTCATTCTTATCAAAGTATATTTCCTTAGGCCCTATGCCTTCAAAGGGATCCGAAATATCAGTTCTCAGATTCCACAGAAAAAAGGCTAGGAAACAGCTTCACGAAATACAGCTCTAACTCAGTGAGGGGACGTCACATATCACAAAGCAGCTTCTCAGAAAGCTTCTTTCCAGTTATTATCTGAGGATATTTTCTTTTTCACCATTGGGCTCTATGGGCTGCCAAATATCACTTTGCAATTTCCACAAGAACAGTCTTAGCGAAAGGCTTCTAGAGGGGGAAGCTGTAACACAGTGAGATGATTTCACAAAACACAAAAAGTTTCTCAGAAGTCTTCTTTCTCTTTTTTGTCATAGGATATTTCCTTTGGTTGTATAGTCTTGAAAAGAATCCGAAATATCAGTTCTCAGACTCCACAGAAAGAAGGCTAGAAACAGGTCCATGAAATACAGCTATAACTCTGTGAGTGGAAGTCACACATTACGAAGCAGTTTCTCAGAAAGCTTCTGTCCAGTTCTTCTGTGAGTATATTTTCTTTTTCACCATAGCCCTCTATGGGCTTCCAAATATCACTTTCCCAATTCCACAAGAACAGTCTTAGCGAACGGCTTCTTGAGGGGAAAGCTTTAACCCTGTGAGATGAATTTAAAGAAGAATAAGTAGTTACTCAGAAAGCTTCTTTAGAATTTTTATCTGAGGATATTTTCTTTTTCACCATAGCCCTCTAATGGGCTTCCAAATATCACTTTGCAAATTTCACAAGAACAGTCTTAGCGATCGACTTCTTGAAGTTAAAACTGTAACACTGTGAGATGAATTAACAGAACACTAAGCCGTTTCTCAGAAAGCTTATTTCTAATTTTTATCTTAGGATATTTTCTTTTTCACTGAAGCCCATTATGGGCTTTCAAATATCACGTTGAAAATTCCACAAGAACAGTCTTAGCGAATGGCTTCTTGAGGAGAAAGCTGCAACTCTGTGACATGATTTCAGAGAACACAAAGAAGTTTCTCAGAAAGCTTCTTTCTCTTTTTTATCGGAAGATATTTCCTTTGGCCCTATTATCTTGAAAGGGATCCGAAGTATGAGTTCTCAGATTCCATAAAAATAAGGCTAGCAAACATCTCAACGACATACAGCTGTAACTCTGTGAGTGGAAGTCACACATCACAAAGCATTTTCTCAGAAAGCTTCTTTCCAGTTTTTCAGTGAGGATATTTTCTTTTTCACCATAGCCCTCTATGGGCTTCCAAATATCACTTTGCCAGTTCCACAAGAACAGTCTTAGCAAACGGCTTCTTGAGGGGAAAGCTGTAACTGTGTGAGATGAATTAACAGAACACTAAGCAGTTTCTCAGAAAGCTTCCTTCAGTTACTATCAGAGGATATTTTCTTTTTCACCGTAGGCCTCCATGGGCTTCCAAATATCACTTTTCAAATTCCACAAGAAGTCTTAGCAAACGGCTTCTTGAAGTTAAAGCTGTAACTCTGTGAGAAGAATTAACAGAACACTAAGCAGTTTCTCAGAAAGCTTCTTTCAAGTTTTTATCTGAGGATATTTTCTTTTTCAACATAGCCCTCTATGGGCTTCCAAATATCACTTTGCCAATTCCACAAGAATAGTCTTAGTGAAAGGCTTCTTGAAGGGAAAGCTGTAACTCTGTGAGATGAATTAACAGAACACAAAGCAGTTTCTCAGAAAGCTTCTTTCCAGTTTCTATCTGAGGATATATTCTTTTTCACCATAGCTCTCCATGGGCTTCCAAATGTCACTTTGCAAGTTCCACAAGAACAGCCTTAGCGAACGGTTTCTTGAGGTTAAAACTGTAACTCTGTGAGATTAATTAACAGAACACTACGTACTTTCTCAGAAAGCTTCTTTCCAGTTTTTATCTGAGGTATTTTTCTTTTTCACCATAGCCCACCATGGGCTTCCAAATATCACTTTGCAAATTCCACAAGAACAGTCTTAGCGCAAGGCTTCTTGAGGGGAAAGCTTTACCTCTGAGAGATGATTTCACAGAACACAAAGGAGTTTCTCACAAAGTGTCTCTCTCCTTTTATCGGAGGATATTTTCTTTAGCCCTATATTCTTCAAAGGGATCCGAAATATCAGTTCTCAGACTTCACACAAATATGGCTAGCAAACAGCTCCACGAAAAACAGCTGTAACTCTGTAAGTGGAATTCACACATCACAAAGCAGTTTCTCAGAAAGCTTCTTTCCTGTTTTTCTCTGAGGATATATTCTTTTTCACCATACTCTCTATGGGCTTCCAAATATCACTTTGCAAATTCCATAAGAACAGTCCCAGTGAAAGGTTTCTTGAGGGGAAAGGTGTAACTCCGTGAAATGAATTAACAGAACACTAAGCAGTTTCTCAGAAAGCTTCTTTCCAGTTTCTATCTGAGGATATTTTATTTTTCACCATATCCATCCATATTCTTCCAAATATCACTGTGAAAATTCCACAAGAACAGTCTTAGCGAAAGGCTTCTTGAGGGAAAAGTAGTTCCTCAGTGAGATGAAATAACACAACACTAAGCAGTGTCTCAGAAACCTTGTTTCCAGTATTTATCTGAAGATATTTTCTTTTTCACCATAGCCCTCTCTGGGCTTCCAAATACCACTTTGCAAATTACACAAGAAAATCTTAGCGAACAGATTCTTGAGGGAAAAGCTGTAACTCTGTGAGATTAATTAAGAAAACACTAAGCAGTTTCTCAGAAAGCTTCTTTCCAGTTTTTCTCAGAGGATAATTTCTTTTTCACCTTTGCCCTCTATGGGCTTCCAAATATCACTTTGCCAATTCCACAAGAGCAGTCTTAGCAAACAGCTTCTTGAGTTTAAAGCTGTAACTCTGTGAGATGAATTAACAGAAAACTAAGCAGTTTCTCAGAAAGCTTCTTTCCAGTTTTTATCTGAGGATATTTTCTTTTTCACCATAGCCCTCTATTGGCTTCCAAATATCACTTTGCAAATTACACAAGAACAGTCTTAGCGAACAGATTCTTTAAGGAAAAGCTGTAACTCTGTGAGATTAAATAACAGAACAGTAAGTAATTTCTCAGAGGGCTTCTTTTCAGTTTTTATCTGAGGTATTTTTCATTTTCACAGTAGCCCACCATGGGCATCCAAATATCACTTTGCAAATTCCACAAAAACAGTCTTAGCGAAAGGCTTCTTGAGGGGAAAGCTGTAACTCTGTGTGATGATTTCACAGAACACTAAGAAGTTTCTCAGAAAGCTTCTTTCTCTTTTTATCGTAGGATATTTCCTTTGGCCGTATAGTCTTCAAAGGGATCTGATATATGAGTTCTCAGAAACCACAGAAAGAAAGCTAGAAAACAGCTGCACGAAATACAGCTGTAACACTGTGAGTGGAAGTCACACATAATAAAGCAGTTTCTCAGAAAGCTTTTTTTCTCTTTTTCTCTGAGGATATATTCTTTTTCACCATACTCTCTATGGGCTTCCAAATATCACTTTGCAAATTCCATAAGAAGAGTCTCAGCGAAAGGCTTCTTAAGGGGAAAGCTGTAACTCTGTGAAATGAATTAACAGAACACTAAGCAGTTTCTCAGAAAGCTTCTTTCCAGTTTCTATCTGAGGATATTTGCTTTTTCACCATATCCATCCATGGTTTTCCAAACATCACTTTGAAAATTCCACAAGAACAGTCTTAGCGAAAGGCTTCTTGAGGGAAAAGCTGTAACTCAGTGAGATGAAATAACACAACACTAAGCAGTGTCTCAGAAACCTTGTTTCCAGTATTTATCTGAAGATATTTTCTTTTTCACCTTAGCCCTCTCTGGGCTCCCAAATACTACTTTGCAAATTACACAAGAACAGTCTTAGCGAACAGATTCCTGAGGGAAAAGCTGTAACTCTGTGAGATTAATTAAGAAAACACTAAGCAGTTTCTCAGAAAGCTTCTTTCCAGTTTTTCTTTGAGGATATATTCTTTTTCACCTTACTCTCTATGGGCTTCCAAATATGACTTTGCAAATTCCACAAGAACAGGCTTAGGGAACGGCTTCCGGAGGGGAAAGCTGTAACTCTGTGAGATGAAATAACAGGACACTAAGCAGTTTCTCAGAAAGATTCTTTCCAGTTTTCGTCTGAGGATATTTCCTTTTCACCATAGCCCTCCATTGGCTTCCAAGTATCACTTTGCAAATTCCATAAGAACAGTCTCACCGAAAGCCTTACAGGAAAGCTGTAACTCTGTGAGATGATTTCACAGAACACGAAGAAGTTTTTCAGAAAGTTTCTTTCTCTTTTCTATCGTAGGATATTTCCCTTGTGCCTATAGTCTTCAAAGGGATCCGAAATATCAGTTCTCAGATTCCACAGAAATAAGACTAGCACACAGCTCCATGAAAAACCGCTGTAATTCTGTGACTGGAAGTCACACATCACAAAGCAGTTTCTCATAAAGCTTCTTTCCAGTTTTTCTCGGAGAATATTTTCTTTTTCATCGTAGCCCTCCAGGGGCCTTCAAATATCACTTTGCAAATTCCACAAGAACAGTCTTAGCAAACGCTTCTGGAGGGCAAAGCTGTAACTTTTTGAGATGAATTCAGAGATCACAAAGAAGTTACTCAGAAAGCTTCTTTCTCATTTCTATCCGAGGATATTTCCTATGGCCCTGTAGTCTTCCAAGGGATCTGAAATATCAATTCTCAGATTCCACCTAAATAAGACAAGCAAACAGCTCCACGAAATGCAGCTGTAACTCAGTGAGTGGAAGTCACACATGACAAAGCAGTTTCTCAGAAACCTTCCTTCCAGTTTTTATCTGAAGATATTTTCTTTTTCACCATAGCCCTCGATGGGCTTCCAATAATCGCTTTGCAAATTCCACAGCAACAGTCTTGGCCAACGGCTTCTTTAGCAGAAAGCTGATATTACAGAAAAAAAGTAGTTTCTCAGAAAGCTTCCTTCCAGTTTTTATCTGAGGATATTTTCTTTTTCCCCATAGCCCTCCATGAGCTTCCAAATATCACTTTGCAAATTCCACAACAACAGTCTTAGCGAAAGACTTCTTGTGAGCAAAGTTGAAACTCTATGAGATGAATTCACAGATCACAAAGAAGTTTCTCAGCAGGCTTCTTTCTCATTTCATTAGGAGGATACTTCCTTTGGCCCAATAGTCTTCCAAGGGATCCGAAATACAAATACTGAGATTCCACAGAAATAAGGCTAGCAAACATACAGCTGTAACTCAGTGAGTGGAAGTCACAAATCACAAAGAAATTTCTCAGAAATCTTTCCAGTTTTTGTCTGAGGATATTTTCTTTTTCACCATAGCCCTCTATGGCCTTCCAAGTATCACTTTGCAAATTCCACAAGAACAGTCTTAGCGAACACCTTCTTGAGTGGAAAGCTGTAACTCTGTGAGGCGAATTAAAAGAACACAAGCTCTTTCTCAGAAAGCTTCTTTCCAGATTTTATCTGAGGATATTTTCTTTTTCCCTATAGCTCTCCCTGGGCTTCGAAATATTACTTTGCAAATTCCACAAGAACAATCTTAACGAAAGGCTTCTTGAGGGCATAGCTGTATCTCTGTGTGATGAATTCACAGGTCACAAAGGATTTTCTCAAAAAGCTTCTTTCTCATATCTATCGGAGGATATTTCCTTTGGCCCTATGGTCTTCGAAGGGATTCGAAATATCTGTTCTCAGATTTCACAAAAAGAAGGCTAGTAAACAGCTCCACGAAATACAGCTTTAACTCTGTGAGTGGAAGTCACACATCACAAAGCAGTTTCTATGAAATCTTCCTTGCCTTTTTTATCTGAGGATATTTTCTTTTTCACCTTAGCCTTCTAGGGGCTTCCAAATATAACTTTGAAAATTCCAAAAGAACAGTCTTAGCAAGCGGCTTCTTGAGTGAAAAGCTGTAACTCTGTGAGATGAATTCACAGAACACAAAGCAGTTTCTCAGAAAGCTTCTTTCCAGTTTTTATCTGAAGTTATTTTCTTTTTCCCCATAGCCCTCCATGGGCTTCCAAATATCACTTGGCAAATTCCAAAGAACAGTCTTAGCGAAAGCCTTCTTGTGGGCAAAGCTGTAAATCTGTGAGATGAATTCACAGATCACAAAGAATTTTCTCACAAAGCTTCTCTCTCCTTTTATTGGAGGATATTTTCTTTGGCCCTATAGTCTTCCAAGGGATCTGAAATATCAGTTCTCAGGTTCCACAGAAATAAGGCTAGCAAGCAGCTCCACGAAATACAGCTGTAACTCAGTGAGTGGAAGTCACACATCACAAAGCAGTTTCTCAGAAAGTTCTTTCCAATTTTTATCTAACGATATTTTCTTCTTCACCATAGCCCTCTATGGGCTTCTAAATATCACTTTGCAAATTCTACAAGAACAGTCTTAGCGAACGGCTTCTTGAGGGGAAAGCTGTAACTCTGTGAGATGAATTCACAGAACACAAAGCAGTTTCTCAGAAAACTTCTTTCAACTTTTTATTTGAGGACATTTTCTTTTTCCCCATAACCCTCCATGGGCTACCAAGTATCACTGCGTTTTCCACAAAAACAGTCTTAGTGAACGGCTTCTTAAGGGGAAGCTGTAACTCTGTGAGAAGAATTCACAGAACAAATAGCAGTTTCTCAGAAAGCTTCTTTCCAGTTTTTATCTGAGGATATTTTCTTTTTCCACATAACCCACCATGGGCTTCCGAATATCTCTTTACAGATTCCAGAAGAACAGTCTTAGCTAAATCCTTCTTGAGGGGAAAACTGTAACTCTGTAGATGAATTCACAGATCACAAAGAAGTTTCTCAGAAAGCTTCTTTCTCATTTCTATCGGACGATATTTCCTTTGGCCCTGTAGTCTTCCAAAGGATCTGAAAGAAAAGTTCCCAGATTCCACAGAAATAAGGCTAGCAAACACACTGCTGTAACTCAGTGAGTGGAAGTCACACATCACAAAGCAGTTTCTCAGAAACCTTCTTTCCAGTTTCTATCTGAGGATATTTTCTTTTTACTATAGCCCTCTATGGGCTTCCAAATATCACTTTGCAAACTTCACAAGAACAGTCTCAGCGAGCTGCTTCCTGAGGGGAAAGCTGTAACTCTGTGAGATGAATTCACAGAACACAAAGCAGTTTCTCAGAGAGCTTCTTTCCAGTTTTCATCTGAGGATATTTTGTTTTTTCCCATAGCCCTCCATGGGCTTCCAAATATCACTTTGCAAGTTCCCCAATAACAGTCTTAGCGAAAGTCTTCTTGAGGGCAAACCTGTAACTCTGTGAGATGAATTCACAGATCACAAAGCAGTTTCTCAGAGAGCTTCTTTCCAGTTTTCATTTGAGGATATTTTGTTTTTCCCCATAGCCCTCCATGGGCTTCCAAGTATCACTTTGCAAGTTCCCCAATAACAGTCTTAGCGAAAGTCTTCTTGAGGGCAAACCTGTAAATCTGTGAGATGAATTCACAGATCACAAAGAAGTTTCTCAGAAAGCTTCTTTCTCATTTCTATCCAAGGATATTTCCTTGTGCCCTATAGTCTTCCAGGGGATCCGAAATATCAGTTGTCAGATTCCAGTTTTTATTTGAGGATATTTTCTTTTTCCAGATAACCCTCCATGGGCTTCCAAATATCTCTTTACAGATTCCAGAAGAACATTCTTAGTGAAAGTCTTCTTGAGGAGAAAGCTGTAACTCTGAGATGAATTCACAGATCACAAAGAAGTTTCTCAGAAAGCTTGTTTCTCATTTCTATCGGAGGATATTTCCTTTGGCCCTATAGTCTTCCAAGGGATCCAAAAGTTAAGTTCTCAGATTCCACAGAAATAAGGCTAGCAAACAGATCCACGAAATACAGCTGTAGTTCAGTGAGTGGAAGACGCACATCACAAAGTTCTTTCTCAGAAAAGTTCTTTCCAGTTTTTCTCTGAGGATATTTTCTTTTTCTCTGTAGCCCCCTTTGGGCTTCCAAATATCACTTTGCAAATTCCACAAGAACAGTCTCCGTGAACGGCTTCCTGAGGGGAAAGCTGTAACTCTGTGAGATGAATTCACAGAACTCAAAGCAGTTTCTCAGAAAGGTTCTTTCCAGTTTTTATCTGAGGATATTTTCTTCTTCCCCAAAGCCCTTCATGGGCTTCCAAATATCACCTTCCAAATACAACAAGAACAGTCTTAGCGAAAGGATTCTTGAGGGGAAAGCTGTAACACTGTGAGATGATTTCACAGATCACAAAGAAGTTTCTCAGAAAGCTTCTTTCTTATTTCTATCCGAAGATATTTTCTTTGGCCCTATAGTCTTCCAAGGGATCCGAAATATCAGTTCTCAGATTCCACAGAAATAAGGATAGTAAACAGTTCCACGACATACAACTGTAGCTCAGTGAGTGGAAGTCAAACAGCACAAAGCGGTTTCTCAGAAAGCTTCTTTCCAGTTTTTATCTGAGGGTATTTTCTTTTTCACCATAGCCCTCTATGGGCTTCCAAATAACACTTTGCCAATTCCACAAGAATAGTCTTAGCGAATGGCTTCTTGAAGGGAAAGCTGTAACTCTGTGAGATGAATTCAGAGAACACAAAACAGTTTCTCAGAAAGCTTCTTTCCACTTTTTATCTGAGGATATTTTCTTTTTCCCTTAGCACTCCATGGGGTTCCAAATATCACTTTGCAAATTCCACAAGAACAGTCTTAGCTAAAGGCTTCTTGAGGGGAAAGCTGTAACTCGGTGAGATGAATTCACAGATGACAAAGAAATTTCACAGAAAGCTTCTCTCCTATTTCTATCAGAGGACATTTCCTTTGGCCCTATAGTCTTCCAAGAGATCCGAAATATCAGGTCTCAGATTCCAGAGAAATAAGGCTAGCAAACAGCTGTACGAGATACAGCTGTAACTCTGTGAGTGGAAGTCACACATCACAAAGCAGTTTTTCTGAAAGCTTCTTTCCAGTTTTTATCTGAGGATATTTTCTTTTTCTCCATAGCCCTCAAAGGGCTTCCAAATATCACTTTGCAAGTTCCACAAGAACGGTCTTAGCGAAAAACTTCTGGATCGGAAAGCTATAGCTCTGTGAGATGATTTCACAGAACACGAAGAAAATTCTCAGAAAGCTTCTTTCTCATACCTATCGGAGGATATTTCCTTTGACTCTATAGTCTTCAATGGGATCTGAAATATCAGTTCTCCGATTCCACAGAAATAAGGCTAGCAAACAGCTATACGAAATACAGCTGTAACTCAGTGAGTGGAAGTCACATATCACCAAGCAGTTTCTCAGAAAGCTTCTTTCCAGTGTTTATCTGAGGATATTTTCTTTTTCAACTAACCATCTATGGGCTTCCAAATATTACTTTGCCGATTCACAAGAACGGTCTTAGCAAAAGGCTTCCTGAGAGGAAAGCTGTAACTCTGTGAGACTAATTCACAGAACACCGAGCAGTGCTCAGAAACCTTCTTTACAGTTTTGTGGGGTTTTTTTGTTTTGTTGTTTTTTTTTTTTTTTTTTTTTTTTTGAGACGGAGTCTCGCTCTGTCACCAGGCTGGAGTGCAGTGGCCGGATCTCAGCTCACTGCAAGCTCCGCCTCCCGGGTTTACGCCATTCTCCTGCCTCAGCCTCCCGAGTAGCTGGGACTACAGGCGCCTGCCACCTCGCCCGGCTAAGTTTTTGTATTTTTAGTAGAGACGGGGTTTCACTGTGTTAGCCAGGATGGTCTCGATCTCCTGATCTCGTGATCCGCCCGTCTCGGCCTCCCAAAGTGCTGGGATTACAGGCTTGAGCCACCGCGCCCGGCCCTTTACAGTTATTATCTGAGGACATTTTCTTTTTCCCTTAGCCCTCCATGGGCTTCCAAATATCACCTTCCAAATACAACAAGAACAGTCTTAGCGAAAGGATTCTTGAGGGTAAAGCTGTAACACTGTGAGATAATTTCACAGATCACAAAGAAGTTTCTCAGAAAGCTTCTTTCTTATTTCTATCCGAGGATATTTCCTTTGGCCCTATAGTCTTCCAAGGGATGCGAAATATCAGTTCTCAGATTCCACAGAAATAAGGATAGTACACAGCTCCACGACATACAACTGTAGCTCAGTGAGTGGAAGTCACACAGTACAAAGCGGTTTCTCAGAAAGCTTCTTTCCAGTTTTTATCTGAGGATATTTTCTTTTTCACCATAGCCCTCTTTGGGCTTGCAAATAACACTTTCCCAATTCCACAAGAACAGTCTTAGCGAATGGCTTCTTGAAGGGAAAGCTGTAACTCTGTGAGATGAATTCAGAGAACACCAAACATTTTCTCAGAAAGCTTCTTTCCACTTTTTATCTGAGGATATTTTCTTTTTCCCTTAGCACTTCATGGGGTTCCAAATATCACTTTGCAAATTCCACAAGAACAGTCTTAGCGAAAGGCTTCTTCACGGGAAAGCTGTAACTCGGTGAGATGTATTCACAGATCACAAAGAAGTTTCACAGAAAGCTTCTTGCCTATTTCTATCAGAGGAATTTTCCTTTGGCCTTATAGTCTTCCAAGAGATCCGAAATATCAGTTCTCAGATTCCAGAGAAATAAGGCTAGCAAACAGCTGTACGAGATACAGCTGTAACCCTGTGAGTGGAAGTCACACATCACAAAGCAGTTTCTCTGAAAAATTCTTTCCAGTTTTTATCTGAGGATATTTTCTTTTTCTCCATAGCCTTCAAAGGGCTTCCAAATATCACTTTGCAAGTTCCACAAGAACGGTCTTAGCGAAAAGCTTCTGGATCGGAAGCTGTAGCTCTGTGAGATGAATTCACAGAACACGAAGAAAATTCTCAGAAAGCTTCTTTCTCATATCTATCAGAGGATATTTCCTTTGACCCTATACTCTTCAATGGGATCTGAAATATCACTTCTCAGATTCCACAGAAATAAGGTTAGCAAACAGCTATACGAAATACAGCTGTAACTCAGTGAGTGGAAGTCACATATCACAAAGCAGTTTCTCAGAAAGCTTCTTTCCAGTGTTTATCTGAGGATATTTTCTTTTTCAACTAGCCCTCTATGGGCTTCCAAATATTACTTTGCCAATTCAGAAGAACGGTCTTAGCGAAAGGCTTCCTGAGAGGAAAGCTGTAACTCTGTGAGATTAATTCACAGAACACCAAGCAGTTGCTCAGAAAGCTTCTTTCCAGTTTTTATCTGAGGATATTTTCTCTTTCCCTTAGCCCTCCATGGGGTTCCAAATATCACTTTGCAAATTCCACAAGAAGAGTCTTAGCGAAAGGCTTCTTCACGGGAAAGCTGTAACTCGGTGAGATGAATTCACAGATCACAAAGAAGATTCTCAGAAAGCTTCTTTCTCATTTTTATCGGAGGATATTTCCTTTGGCCCTCTACGCTTCTAAGGTATCCGAAATATCAGTTCTCAGATTCCACAGAAATAAGACTAGGAAACAGCTCCACGAAATACAGCTGTAACTCAGTGAGTGGAAGTAACACATCCCAAAGCAGTTTTCCAGAAAGCTTCTTTCCATTTGGTGTCTGTGGATATTTTCTTTTTCCCCAAAGCCCTATATGGGCTTCCAAATATCACTTTTAAAATTCCACAAGAACAGTCTTAGCCAACGACTTCTTGAGGGGGAAGCTGTAACTCTGAGAGATGAATTAACAGAACACAAAGCAGTTTCTCAGAAAACTTCTTTCCAGTTTTTATTTGAGGATATTTTCTCTTTCCCCATAGCCCTCCATCAGCTTTCATATATCACTTTGCATGTCCCACAAGAACAGTATTAGCGAAAGGCTTCTTGAGTGGAAAGCTGTAACTCTGTGAGATGAATTCAGAGATCACAAAGAAATTTCTCAGAAAGCTTCTTTCTCATTTCTATCGTAGGATATTTCCTTTGGCCCTATCGTCTTCCAAGAGATCCGAATTATCAGTTCTCAGATTCCACAGAAATAAGGCTAGCAAACAGCTCCACGAAATACAGCTGTAACTCTGTGACTGGAAGTCACACATCACAAAACAGTTTCTCAGAAAACTTCTTTCCATTTTTACCAGAGGATACTTTCTTTTTCTCCATAGCCCGGTATAGGCTACAAAATATCACTTTGAAAATTCCACAAGAACAGTCTTAGCGAACGGCTTCTTCAGGGTAAACTTTACCTCTGTGACATGAATTCACAGAACACAAAGCAGTTTCCCAGAAAGTTTCTTTCCATTTTTTATCTGAGGATGTTTTCTTTTTCCCCATAGCCCTCCATGGGCTTCCAAATATCACGTCGCAAGAATCACTAGAACAGTCTTAGCGAAAGGCTTCCTGATGGGAAAGCTGTAACTCTGTGGGATGAATTAACAGATCACAAAGAAGATTCTCAGAAAGTTTTTTTCTCATTTCTATCGGAGGATATTTTCTTTGGCCCTAAAGCCTTCCAAGGGAAATGAAATATCAGTTCTCAGATTCCACAGAAATAAGCCTAGCAAACAGCTCCACGAAATACAACTGTAGCTGAGTGAGTGGAAGTCACACATCACAAAGCAGTTTCTCAGAAAGCTTCTTTCAAGTTTTAATATGAGGATATTTTCTTTTTCCCCATAAACCTCTATGGGCTTCCAAATATCACTTTGCAAATTCCACAAGAACAGTCTTAACGAACGGCTTCTTGAAGGGAAAGCTGTAACTCTGTGAGATGAATTCACGGAACACAAAGCAGTTTCTCAGAAAGCTTCTTTCCAGTTTTTATCTGAGGATAATTTCTTTTTCCAAATAGCCCTCCATGGGCTTCCAAATTTCACTTTGGAAATTCCACAAGAACACTCTTAGCGAGAGGCTTCTTGAGGTGAAAGCTGTAACACTGTGAGATGAATTCACAGACCACAAAGAAGTTTCTCAGAGCTTCTTTCTCATTTCTATTGGAGGATATTTCCTTTGTCCCTATAGTCTTCCAAGGAATCCGAAATATCAGTTCTCAGATTCCACAGAAATAAGGCTAGCAAACAGCTCCACGAAATACATCTGTAACTCAGTGAATGGAGGTTATACATCACAAAGCAGTTTGTCAGAAAACTTCTTTCCAGATTTTATCTGAGGATATTTTCTTTTTCACCTTAGCTCCCTATGGGCTACCAAATATCACTTTGCCAATTCCACAAGAACAGTCTTAGCAAAAGGCTTCTTGAGGGGAAAGCTGTAACTCTGTGATATGTATTCACAGATCACATAGAAGTTTCTCAGAAAACTTCTTTCTCATTTCTATTGGAGTATATTTCCTTTGGCCCTAAAGTCTTCCAAGGGATCGGAAATATCAGTTCTCTGAATCCATCAAAATAAGGCTAGCTAACAGCTCCACGAAACACAGCTGTAACTCAGTGTATGGAAGTCACACATCACAAAGCAGTTTCTCAGAAAGCTTCTTACCAGTTTTAATCTGTCGATATTTTCTTTTTTCCCTTAGACCTCCATGAGCTTCCAAATATCACTTTGCAAATTCCACAAAAACAGTCTTAACGAAAGGCTTTAAGGGCAAAGCTGTAACTCTGTGAGATGAATCCACAGAACACAAAGAAGTTTCTCAGAAAGATTCTTTCTCATTTCTATCGGAGGATGTTTCCTTTGGCCCTATAGTCTTCCAAGGGATCTGAAATATCAGTTCTCAGATTCCACAGAAATAAGAATAGTAAAGAGCTCCACGAAATACAGCTGTAACTCAATGAGTGGAAGTCACAAATCACAAAGCAGTTTCATAGAAAGCTTCTTTCCAGTTTTTATCTGAGGATATTTTCTTTTTACCTTAGACCTCCATGGGGTTTCAAATATTAATTTGCAAATTCCACAAGAACAGTCTTAGCGAAAGGATTCTTGAGGGGAAAGCTGTAACTCTGTGGGATGAATTCAAAGATCACAAAGAAGATTCTCAGAAAGTTTCTTTCTCATTTCTATTGGAGGATATTTCCTTTGGCCCTAAAGTCTTCCAAGGGATCTGAAATATCAGTTCTCAGATTCCACAAAAATAAGGCTAGCAAAGAGCTCCACAAAATACAGTTGTAACTCAGTGAGTGGAAGTCACACATCACAAAGCACTTTCTCAGAAAGCTTCTTTCTACTTTTACCAGAGGATACTTTCTTTTTCACCATTGTCCGGTATGGGCTACCAAATATCACTTTGCAAATTCGACAAGAACAATCTTAGCCAACGGCTTTTTCAGTGTAAACTTTACCTCTGTGACATGTATTCACAGAACAGAAAGCAGTTCCCCAGAAAGCTTCTTTTCAGTTTTTATCTGAGGATATTTTCTTTTTCCCCATAGACCTCCATGGGCTTCAAAATATCACTTTGCAAATTCCACAAAAACAGTCTTAGCGAAAGGCTTTGAGGGAAAAGCAGTAACTCTGTGAGTTGAAATCACAGATCACAAAGATGTTTCTCAATAAGCTTCTTTCTCATTTCTATCGGAGGATATTTCCTTTGGCCCTATAGTCTTCCAAGGGAAACGAAATATCAGTTCTCAGATTTCTCAGATATAAGGCTACAAAACAGCTCCATGAAATACAGCTGTAACTCAGTGAGTGGAGGTCACATATCAAAAAGCAGGTTTTCAGAAAGCTTCTTTCTAGTTGCTATCTGAGGATATTTTCTTTTTTCCCGTAGCACTCTATGGGCTTCAAAATATCACTTTGTAAATTACACAAGAACAGTCATAGCGAACGGGTTCTTGAGGTGAAAGCTGTAACTCTGTGAGATGAATTCACAGAACACAAAGCAGTTTCTCAGAAAGTTTCTTTCCAGTTTTTATCTGAGGATATTTTCTTTTTCCCTTAGCCCTCCATGGGGTTCCAAATATCACTTTACAAATTAAACAAGAACAGTCTTATCGAAAGGCTTCTTGAGGGGAAAGCTGTAACTCTGTGAGACGAATTCACAGATCACAAAGAAGTTTCTCAGAAAGCTTCCTTCTCATTTTTATTGGAGGATATTTCCTTTGGCCCTTTAGTCTTCCATGGGTCCGTAATACCAGTTGCAGATTCCACAGAAATAAGGCTACCAAACAGCTCCATGAAATACAGCTGTAACTCAGTGAGTGGAAGTCACACATCACAAAACAGTTTCTGAGAAAGCTTCTTTCTAATTTTTATCTGAGGATATTTTGTTTTTCATCATAGCCCTTTATGGGCTTCCAAATATCATATTGCAAATTCCACATGAACAGTCTTAGCGCACGGCTTCTTCAGGGGAAAGCTGTAACTCTGCGAGACGAATTCACAGAACACAAAGCAGTTTCCCAGAATCCTTCCTTACAGTTTTTATCTGAGGATATTTTCTTTTTCCCCATTGTTCTCCATGGGCTTTCAAATATCACTTTGAAAATTCCACAAGAACAGTCTTAGAGAACGGCTTCTTCAGGCGAAAGCTGTAACGCTGTGGGGAGAATTCACAGAACACAAAGCAGTTTCTCAGAAAGCTTCTTTCCAGTTTTTATTTGAGGATATTGTCTTTTTCCTCACCGCACTGCAAGGGCTTCCAAACATCACTTTGCAAATTCCACAAGAACAGTCTTAGCGAAATGCTTCTTGAGGGGAAAGTTGTAACTCTCTGAGAAGAATTCAGACATCACAAAGAATTTTCTCAGTAAATTTCTTCCTCATTCCTATCGAAGTATATTTCCTTTGGCCTTAAAGTCTTCCAAGCGATCCGAAATATCAGTTCTCAGATTCCACAGAAATAAAGCTAGCAAACAGCTCCATGAAATACAACTGTAACTCAGTGAGTGGAAGTCAAACATCACAAAGTAGGTTCTCAGAAATCTTCTTTACAGTTTTTATCAGAGGATATTTTCTTTTTCCTCATAGCCCTCTATGGGCTTCCAAATATCACTTTGCAAATTCCACAAGAACAGTCTTAGCGAACAGCTTCTTCAGGAGAAAGCTGTAACTCTGTGAGGTAAATTCACAGAACACAAAGCAGTTTCTCAGAAAGCTTCTTTCCAGTTTTTATCTGAGGGAATTTTCTTTAGCCCATAGCCCTCCAAGGTCTTCCAAATATCACTTTGCAAATTCCACCAGAACAGTCTTACCGAAATGCTTCTTGAGGGGAAAGTTGTAACTCAGATGAATTCAAAGATCACAAAGAGGTTTCTCAGAAAACTTCCTTCTCATTTCTATCGTAGTATATTTCCTTTGGCCCTGAAGTCTTCCAAGGGATCCGAAATATCAGTTCTCAGATTCCACAGAAATAAGGCTAGCAAACAGCTCCACGAAATACAACTGTAATTCAGTGAGTGGAAGTCAAACATTGCAAATTAGTTTCTCAGAAATCTTCTTATCTGTTTTTATCAGAGGACATTTTCTTTTTCCCGTAGCACTCTAGGGGCTTTGAAATATCACTTTGCAAATTCCACAAGAACAGACTTAGAGAAAGGCTTCTTGAGGGGAAAGCTGCAACTCTGTGAGATGAATTCACAGATCACAAAGAAGTTTCTCAGAAAGCTTCTTGCTCGTTTCTATGGGAGGATATTTCCTTTGGCCCTAAAGTCTTCCAGGGCTCCGAAATATCAGTTCTCCGATTTGAAAGAAATAAGGCTAGCAATCAGGTCCACGAAATACAGTTGTAACTCAGTGAGTGGAAGTCACATATCACAAAGCAGTTTCTCAGAAAGCTTCTTTCCAGTTTTCATCTGAGGATATTTCCTTTTCACCAGAGCCCTCCATGGGCTTCCAAATATCACTTTGCAAATTCCACAAGAACAGTCTTAGCGAAAGGCTTCTTGAGGGGAAAGCTGTAACTCTGTGAGATGATTTCACAGAACACAAAGGAGTTTCTCAGAAAGCTTCTTTCTCTTTGTTATCGAAGGATATTTCCTTTGGCCCTATAGTCTTCAAAGGGATCCGAAATATCCGTTCTCAGATTCCACAGAAATAAGGCTAGCACAACAGATCCACGAAATACAGTTGTATCTCTGTGAGTGGAGGTCATACATCACAAAGCAGTTTCTCAGAAAGCTTCTTTCCAGATTTTCTCTGACGACATTTACTTTTTCACCATAGCCCTCTATGGGCTTCAAATATCACTTTGCAAATTCACAAGAACAGGCTTAGCGAACGGCTTCTTGAGGGGAAAGCTGTAACTCTGTTAGACGAATTAACAGAACAGTAAGCAGTTTCTCAGAAAGCTTCTTTCCAGTTTTCATCTGAGGATATTTCCTTTTTCACCATAGCCCTCAATGGCCTTCCAAATACCACTTTGCAAATTCCACATCAACAGTCTTAGCGAAAGGCTTCTTGAGGGGATTGCTGTAACTCTGTGAAATGATTTCACAGAATAGAAAGGAGTTTCTCAGAAAGCTTCTTTCTCTTTTTATGGGAGGATATTTCCTTTGGCCCTATAGTCTTGAAAGGCATCCGAAATATTCGTTAACATTCCACAGAAATAGGGTTAGCAAACAGATCCACCAAATACAGCTGTAACTCTGTGAGTGGAAGTCACACTTCACAAAGCATTTTCTCAGAAAGCTTCTTTTCTGTTCTTCTCTGAGGGTATTTTCTTTTTCACCACAGCCTTCTATGGGCTTCCAAATATCACTGCAAATTCCACAAGAACAGGCTTAGTTGACAGGAAAGCTGTAACTCTGTGACATGAATTAACAGAACACTAAGCAGTTTGTCAGAGAGACTGTTCTGGTGGAATTTGCAAAGTGAGGATATTTCCTTTAGCCCTATAGTCTTCAAAGGGATCCGAAATATCCGTTCTCAGATTCAACAGAAATAAGGCTAGAAAACAGCTCCAAGAAATACAGCTGTAACTCTGTTAGTGGAAGTCACACATCAAAAAGCAGTTTCTCAGAAAGCTTCCTGGCAGTTTTTCTCTGAGGATATTTTCTTTTTCAGCAAAGTCCTCTATGTGTTACCAGATATATCTTTGTAAATTCCACAAGAACAGGCTTAGCCATCGGCTTCTTGAGGGAAAAGCTGTATCTCTGTGAGATGAATTAACAGAACACTAAGCTGTTTCTCAGAAAGCTTCTTTCCAGTTTTCATTTGAGGATACGTCCTTTTTCACCATAGCCCTCCATGGGCTTCCAAATATCACTTTGCAAATTCCAAAAGAACACTCTTAGCGAAAGACTTCTTCAGGGGAAAGCTGTAACTCTGTGAGATGATTTCACAGAACACAAAGGAGTTTCTCAGAAAGCTTCCTTCTCTTTGTTATGGGAGGATATTTCGTTTGGCTCTATAGTCTTCAAGAGGGATCCGAAATATCCGTTCTCAGATTCCACAGAAATAAGGCTAGCAAACAAATCCACGAAATACTGCTGTAACTCTGTGAGTGGAAGTTACAAATCACAACGCAGTTTTTCAGAAAACTTCTTTCCAGTTTTTCTCTGAGGACATTTTCTTTTTCATCATAGCCCTCTATGGGCTTCCATATATCACTTTGCAAATTCCACAAGAACAGGCTTAGCGAACGGCTTCTTGAGGGGAAAGCTGTAACTCGGTGAGATGAATTAACAGAACACTAAGAAGTTTCTCAGAAAGCTTCTTTCCAGTTTTCATCTGAGGATATTTTCTTTTTCGCCATAGCCCTCCATGGGCTTCCAAATACCACTTTGCAAATTCCACAAGAACAGTCTTAGCGAAAGGCTTCTTCAGTGGAAATCTGTAATTCTGTGAGATGATTTCACAGTACACAAAGGAGGTTCTAGAAAGCTTCTTTCTCTTTGATATCGGAGGATATTTCCTTTGGCCCTATAGTCTTCAAAGGGATCCGAAATATCCGTTCTCAGATGCCACAGAAATAAGGCTAGCAAATAGATCCATGAAATACTGCTGTAACTCTGTTAGTGGAAGTCACACATCACAAAGCAGTTTCTCAGAAAGCTTCGTTCCGGTTATTCTCTGAGGATATTTTCTTTTTCACCATAGCCCTCTAGGGGCTTCCAAATATCACTTTGCAAATTCCACATGAACAGGCTTATCGAACGGCTTCCTTAGGGGAAAGCTGTAACTGTGTGAGATGAATTGAGAGAACACTAAGCTGTTTCTCAGAAAGCTTCTTTCCAGTTTTCATCTGAGGATGTTTCCTTTTTCACCGTAGCCCTCCATGGGCTTCCAAATATCCCTTTGCAAATTCCACAAGAACAGTCTTAGTGAATGGCTTCTTGAAGGGAAAGCTGTAACTCTGTGAGATTATTTCACAGAATACAAAGCAGTTTCTCAGAAATCTTCTTTCTATTTGTTTTTGGAAGATATTTCCTTTGGCCCTATCGTCTTCAAAGGGATCTGAAATATCCGTTCTCAGATTCCACAGAAATAAGGCTTGCAAAAAGATCCACGAAATACAGAGGTATCTCTGTGAGTGGAAGTCACACATGGCAAAGAAGTTTCTCAGAAAGCTTCTTTCCAGTTTTCATCTGAGGATATTTCCTTTTTCACCATAGCCCTCTATGGGCTACCAAATATCATTTTGCAAATTCCACAAGAGCAGTCTTAGCGAACGGCGTCTTGTGGGGAAAGCAGTAACTCCGTGAGATGAATTTACAGAACACTGAGTCTTTCCTCACAAAGCTTCTTTCCAGTTTTCACCTGAGGATATTTCCTTTTTCACCATAACCCTTCATGGGCTTCTAAATATCACTTTGTAAATTCCACAAGAATAGTCTTAGCGAAAGGCTTCTGGAGCGAAAAGCTGTAACGCTGTGAGAGGATTTCACAGAACACAAAGGAGTTTCTCATAAAGCTTCTTTCTCTTTGTTATCGGAGGATATTTCCTTTAGCCCTATAGTCTTCAAAGGGATCCGAAATATCCGTTCTCAGATTCTACAGAAATAAGGCTAGCAAACAGATCCAGGAAATACAGCTGTAACTCTGTGAGTTTTAGTCACACTTCACAAAGCAGTTTCTCAGAAAGCTTCTTTCCATTTTTTGTCTGAGGATACTTTGTTTTTCACCATAGTCCTCTATGGGCTTCCAAATATCACTTTGAAAATTCCTCAAGAACAGGCTTAGCGAACGATTTCTTGAGGGGAAAGCTGTAACCCTTTGAGATGAATTAGCAGAACACTAAGCAGTTTGTCAGAAAGCTTCTTTCCAGTTTTCATTTCAGGATATTTCTTATTTCACCATAGCCCCCCAACTGGCTTCCAAATATCACTTTACAAATTCCACAAGAACAGTCTTAGTGAAATGCTTCTTGAGGGGAAAGCTGTAACACTGTGAGATGATTTCACAAAACACAAAGGAGTTTCTCAGAAAGCTTCTTTCTCTTTGTTATCGGAGAATATTTCCTTTGGCCCTATAGTCTTCAAAGGGATCCGAAATATTCGTTCTCAGATTACACAGAAATAAGGCTAGCAAACATATCCACGAAATACAGTTTTAACTCTGTGAGTGGAAGTCACACATCACAAAGCAATTTCTCAGACAGCTTCTTTCCAGTTTTTCTCTGAGGATATTTTCTTTTTCACCATAGCCCTCCATGGGCTTCCAAATATCACTTTACAAATTCCACAAGAACAGGCTTAGCGAAAGGCTTCTGGAGGGGAAAGCTGTAACTCTGTGAAACGAATTTACACACAAAGAAGTTTCCCAGAAAGCTTCTTTCTCTTTGTTATCGGAGGATATTTCCTTTGGCCCTATAGTCTTCAAAGGGATCCGAAATATCTGTTCCCAGATTCTACAGAAATAAGGCTAGCAAAGAGATCCACGAAATACAGATGTAACTCTGTGAGTGGAAGTCAAACATCACAAAGCAGTTTCTCAGAAAGCTTCTTTCCAGTTTTTCTCTGAGGATATTTTCTTTTTTCACCATGGCCCTCTAAGGGGGGCCAAATATCACTTTGGAAATTCCACATGAACAGGCTTAGCTAACGGCTTCTTGAGGGGAAAGCTGTAACTCTGTGAGATGAATTAAAAGAACACTAAGCAGTTTCTCAGAAAGCTTCTTTCCAGTTTTAATCAGAGGATATTTCCTTTTTTACTATAGCCCGCCCAGGGCTTCCAAATATCACTTTGCAAATTCCACAAGAACAGTCATAGCGAAAGGCTTCTTGAGGGAAAAGCTATAACTCTGTGAGATGATTTCACAGAACACAAAGGAGCTTCTCAGAAATCTTCTGTCTCTTTGTTATCGGAGGATATTTCCTTTGGCCCTATAATCTTCAAAGGGATCCGAAATATCCGTTCTCAGATTCCAAAGAAATAACGCTAGCAAACAGATCCACGAAATACAGCTGTAACTCTGTGAGTGGAAGTCACACATCACGAAGCAGTTTCTCAGAAATTTTCTTTCCAGTTTTTCTCTGAGGATATTTTCTTTTTCACCATAGCCCTCTATGGGCTTCCAAATATCACTTTGCAAATTCCATAAGAACAGGCTTAGCGAACGGCTTCTTGAGGGGAAAGCTGTAGCTATGTGAGACGAATTAACAGAACACCAAGGAGTTTCTCAGAAAGCTTCTTTCTAGTTTTTATCTGAGGACGTTTCCTATTTCACCATAGCCCTCCATAGCCTTCCAAATATCACTTTGCAAATTCCACAAAAACAGTCTTAGCGAAAGGCTTCTTGAGGGGAAAGCTGTAACTCGGCGAGTTGATTTCACAGAATACAGAGGAGTTTCTCAGAAAGCTTCTTTCTCTTTGTTATCGGAGGATATTTCCTTTGGCCCTATAGTCTTCAAAATGATCCGAAATATCCGTTCTCAGATTCTACAGAAATAAGGCTAGCAAACAGATCCATGAAATACAGCTGTAACTCTGTGAGTGGAAGTCACACATCACCAAGCAGTTCCTCAGAAAGCTTCTTTCCAGTTTTTCTCTGAGGATATTTTCTTTTTAACCACAGCCCTCTATGGGCTTCCAAATATCACTTTGCAAATTTCACAAGAACAGGCTTAGCGAACGGCTTCTTGAGGGAAAATCTGTAACTCTGTCAGATGATTTCACAGAACACAAAGGAGTTTCTCAGAAAGCGTCTTTCTCTTTGTTATCGGAGGATATTTCCTTTGACCCTATAGACTTCAAAGGGATCCGAAATATCCGTTCTCATATTCCAAAGAAATAAGGCTAGCAAACAGATCCACGAAATACAGCTGTAACTCTGTGCGTGGAAGTCTCACAACATAAAACACTTTCTCAGAAAGCTTCTTTCCAGTTTTTCTCTGAGAATGTTTTATTTTTCACCATAGCCCTCTATGGGCTTCCAAATATCACTTTGCCAATTCCACAAGAACTGTCTTAGCGAACGGCTTCTTCAGGGTAAAGCTATAACTCTGTGAGACGATTTCACAGAACACAATGGAGTTTCTCAGAAAGCGTTTTCTCTTTGTTATCGGAGGATATTTCCTTTGGCCCTATAGTCTTCAAAGGGATATGAAATATCCGTTCTCAGATTCCAGAGAAATAAGGCTAGCAAACAGTTCAATGAAATACAGCTGTAATTCTGTGAGTGGAAGTCACACATCACAAAGCTGATTCTCAGAAAGCTTCTTTCCAGTTTTTCTCTGACGATATTTTCTTTTTCACCATAGCCCTCCATGGGCTTCCAAATATCACTTTCTAAATTATACAATAACAGTCTTAGCGAAAGGCTTCTTGAGAGGAAAGCTGTAACTCTGTGAGATGATTTCACAGAACACAAAGGAGTTTCTCAGAATGCTGCTTTCTGTTTGTTATCGGAGGATATTTCCTTTGGCCCTATAGTCTTCAAAGGGATTCGAAATATCAGTTCTCAGATTCCACAGAAATAAGGCTTGCAAACAGATCCACGAAACACAGCTGTAACTCTGAGTGGAAGTCACACATCACAAAGCAGTTTCTCAGAAAGCATCTTTCCAGTTTTCCTCTGAGGATATTTTCTTTTTCACCATAGCCCTCTATGGGCTTCCAAATATCACTTTGCAAATTCCACAAGAACAGGCTTAGTGAAAGGCTTTTGACGGGAAAGCTGTAACTCTGTGAGATGAATTAACAGAATAGTAAGCAGTTTCTCAGAAAGCTTCTTTCCAGTTTTCATCTGAGGATATTTCCTTTTTCACCATAGCCCTCAAAGGCCTTCCAAATATCACTTTGCAAATTCCACAAGAACATTCCTAGCGAACGAGTCTTCTGGGGAAAGCTGTAACTCTGTGGGGTGAATTAACAGAACACTGAGCAGTTTCTAAGAAAGCTTCCTTCCAGTTTTCACCTGAGGATATTTCCTTTTTCACCATAACCCTTCATCGGCTTCCAAATATCGCTTGGCAAATTCCACAAGAACAGTCTTAGCGAAAGGCTTCTTGAAGGAAAAGCTGTAACTCTGTGAGAGGATTTCACAGAACACAAAGGAGTTTCTAAGAAAGCTTCTTTCTCTTTGTTATCGGAGGATATTTCCTTTGGCCCTATAGTCTTCAAAGGGATTCGAAATATCAGTTCTCAGAATCCACAGAAAAAGGCTAGCAAACAGATGCACGAAATACAGCTGTAACTATGTGAGTTTAAGTCACACATCACAAAGCAGTTTCTCAGAAAGCTTCTTTCCAGTTTTTCTCTGAGGATGCTTTCTTATTCACCATAGCTTTCTAGGGGCTTTCAAATATCACTTTGAAAATTCCACAAGAACTGACTTAGCGAACGACCTCTTGAGGGGAAAGCTGTAAGTCTTTGAGATGAATTAACAGAGCACTAAGCAGTTTCTCCGAAAGCTTCCTTCCAGTTTTCATCTCAGGATAGTTCCGCTTTCACCATAGCCCTCCATGGGCTTCCAAATATCACTTTGCAAATTCCACAAGAATAGTCTTAGCGAAAGGCTTCTTGAGGGGAAAGCTGTAACTCTGTGAGATGATTTCACAGAACACAAAGGAGTTTCTCAGAAAGCTTCTTTCTCTTTGTTATCGTAGGATATTTCCTTTGGCCCTATAGTCTTCAAAGGGATCCGAAATATCCGTTCTCAGAGTCCACAGAAATCAGGATACCAAACATATCCACGAAATACAGTTTTAACTCTTTTAGTGGAAGTCACACTTCACAAAGCAATTTCTCAGACAGCTTCTTTCCAGTTTTTCTCTGAGGATATTTTCTTTTTCACCATACCCCTTCATGGGCTTCGAAATATCACTTCACAAATTCCACAAGAACAGGCTTAGCGAATGGCTTCTTGAGGGAAAAGCTGTAACTCTGTGAGATGAATTAAGAGAACACTAAGCAGTTTCTCAGAAAGCTTCTTTCCAGTTTTCATCTGTGGATATTTCCTTTTTCACCATTGCCCTCCATGGGTTTCCAAATATCACCTTGCAAATTCCACAAGAACAGTCTTAGCGAAAGGCTTCTTGAGGGGAAAGCTGTAACTCTGTGAGATGATATCACAGAACACAAAAGAGTTTCTCAGAAAGCTTCTTTCTCTTTGTTATCAGAGGATAATTCCTTTGGCCCTATAGTCTTCAAAGGGATCCGAAATATCCGTTCTTAGATTCCACAGAAATAAGGCTAGGAAACAGATCCACGAAATACAGCTGTAACTCTGTGAGTGGAAATGACACATCACCGAGCAGTTTCTCAGAAAGCTTCTTTCCAGTTTTTCTCTGAGGATATTTTCTTTTTCACTATAGCCCTCTATGGGCTTCCAAATATCACTTTGCAAATTCCACAAGAACACGCTTAGCGAACGGCTTCTTGAGGTGAAAGCTGTATCTCTGTGAGATGAATTAACAGAACACTAAGCAGTTTCTCAGAAAGCTTCTTTCCAGTTTTCATCTGAGTATATTTACTTTCTCACCATAGAAATCCATGGGTTTCCAAATATCACTTAGCAAATTCCAAAAGAACAGTCTTAGTGAAAGGCTTCTTGAGGGGAAAGCTGTAACTCTGTGTGATGATTTCCCAGAACACAAAGAGGATTGTCAGAAAGCTTCTTTCTCTTTGTTATCGGAGGATATTTCCTTTGGCCCTATAGTCTTCATAGGGATCTGAAATATCATTTCTCACATTCCACAGAAATAAGGCTAGCAAACAGCTCCACGAAATAGAGCGGTAACTCTGTGAGTAGAAGTCACACATCAAAAAGCTGTATCTCAGAAAGCTTCTTTCCATTTTTTCTATGAAGATATTTTCTTTTTCACCGTAGCCCTCTATGGGCTTCCAAATATCACTTTGCAAATACCACAAGAAGAGGTTTAGCGAACGGCTTCTTGAGGGGAAAGCTGTAACTCTGTGAGATGATTTAAGAGAACCCTAAGCAATTTCTCAGAAAGCTTCTTTCCAGTTTTCATCTGAGGATATTTCCTTTTTCACCATAGCCCTCCATGGGCTTTCAAATATCACTTTGCAAATTCCACAAGAACAGTCTTAGCGAAAGGCTTCTTGAGGAGAAACCTGTAACTCTGTGAAATGATTTGACAGAACACAAAGAAATTTCTCAGAAAGCTTCTTTCTCTTTGTTATCAGAGCATATTTCCTTTGGCCCTATAGTCTTCAAAGGGATCCGAAATATCAGTTCTCAGATTCCACAGAAATAGGCCTGGCAAACAGCTCTACGAAATACAGCTGTAACTCTGTGAGTGGAAGTCACACATCATAAAGCAGTTTCTCAGAAATCTTCTTACCAGTTTTTCTCTGAGGTATTCTTTTTCACCATAGCCCTCTATGGGCTTCCAAATATCACTTTGCAAATTCCACATGAACTGTCTTAGCGAAAGGCTTCTTGAGGGGAAAGCTGTAACTCAGTGAGATGAATTAGCAAAACACAAAGCAGTTTCTCAGAAAGCTTCTTTCCAGTTTTCATCTGAGGAGATTTCCTTTTTCACCATAGCCCTCCATGGTCTTCGAAATATCACAATACAAATTCCACATAACAGTCTTAGCGAAAGGCTTCTTGAGGGAAAAGCTGTAACTCTGTGAGGTGATTTCACAGAACACAAACGAGTTTATCAGAAAGCTTCTTTCCCTTTGTTATCGGAGGATATTTCCTTTGGCCCTATACTGTTCAAAGGGATCCGAAATATCCGTTCTCAGATTCCACAGAAATAAGGCTAGGAAACAAATCCACGAAATACAGCTGTAACTCTGTGAGTGGAAGTCACATATCACAAAGTAGTTTCTCAGAAAGCTTCTTTCCAGTTTTTCTCTGAGGATATTTTCTTTTTCACCATAGCCCTCTAAGAGCTTCCAAATATAACTTTGCAAATTCCACAAGAAAAGGCTTAGCGAACGGCTACTTGAGGGGAAAGCTGTAACTCTGTGAGATGATTTCACAGACCACAAAGGAGTTTTTCAGAAAGCTTTTTTCTCTTTGTTATCGGAGGATATTTCCTTTGGCCCTATACTCTTCAAAGGGATCCGAAATATCCGTTCTCAGATTCCACAGAAATAAGGCTAGCAAACAGATCGACGAAATACAGCTGTAACTCTGTGACTGGTGTCACACATCACCAATCAGTTTCTCAGAAGGCTTTTTTCCAGTTTTTCTCTGAGGATATTTTCTTTTTCACCATAGCCCTCTAAGACCTTCCAAATATCACTTTGCAAATTCCACAAGAACAGGCTTAGCGAACGGTTTCTTGAGGGGAAAGCTGAAACTCTGTGAGATGAATTAACAGAACACTAAGCAGTGTCTCAGAAATCTTCTTTGAAGTTTTCATCTGAGGATATTTCCTTTTTCACCATAGCCCTACATGGGCTTCCAAATATCACTTTGCAAATTCCACAAGAACAGTCTTAGCGAAAGTCTTCTTGAGGGGAAAGCTGTAACTCTGTGAGATGATTTCAAAGAACACAAAGGAGTGTCTCAGAAAGCTTCTTTCCCTTTGTTATCAGAGAATATTTCCTTTGGCCTTATAGTGCTCAAAGAGATCCTAAATATCCGTACTCAGATTCCACAGAAATAAGGCTAGCAAACAGCTCCACGAAATACAGCTGTAAATCTGTGAGTGGAAGTCACACATCACAAAGCAGTTTCTCAGAAAGCTTCTTTCCAGTTTTTCCCTGAGGATATTTTCTTTGTCACCATAGCCCTCTATTGGCTTCCAAATATCACTTTGCAAATTCCACAAGAATGGGCTTAGCGAACGGCTTCTTGAGGGGAAAGCTGTAACTCTGTGAGAGGAATTAACTGAACACTAAGCAGTTTCTCAGAAAGCTTCTTTCCAGTTTTCATCTGAGGATATTTCCTTTTTCACCATAGCCCTCCTGGCGCTTCCAAATATCACTTTGCAGATTCCACAAGAACTGTCTTAGCGAAAGGCTTCTTGAGGGGAAAGCTCTAACACTGTGAGATGATTTCACAGAATACAAAGAAGTTTCTCAGGAAGCTTCTTTCTCTTTGTTATCGGAGGATATTTCCTTTGGCCCTATAGTCTTCAAAGGGATCCGAAATATCCGTTCTCAGATTCCACAGAAATAAGGCTAGCAAACAGACCCACCAAATACAGCTGTAACTCTGTGAGTGGAAGTCACACATCACAAAGCAGTTTCTCAGAAAGCTTCTTTCTAGTTTTTCTCTGAAGATATTTTCTTTTTCACCATAGCCCTCTAAGTGCTTCCAAATATCACTTTGCCAATTCCTCAACAACAGTCTTAGCTAACGGCTTCTTGAGGGGAAAGCTGTAACTCTGTGAGATGAATTAACGGAACAAAGTAGTTTCTCAGAAAACTTCTTTCTGGTTTTCATCTGAGGATATTTCCTTTTTAACCATAGACCTCTATGGGCTTCCAAAAATCACTTTGCAAATTCCACAACAACAGGCTTAGCGAACGGCTTTTTGAGGGGAATGCTGTAACTCGGTGAGATGATTTCACAGAACACAAAGAAGTTTCTCAGAAAGCTTCTTTCTCTTTGTTATCGGAGGATATTTCCTTTGGCCCTAAAGTCTTCAAAGGTTTCCGAAATATCCGTTCTTAGATTCCACAGATATAAGGCTAACAAACAGATGCACGAAATACAACTGTAACTCTGTGAGTGGAAGTGACACATCACAAAGCAGTTTCTGAGAAAGCTTCTTTCCAGTTTTTCTATGAGGATATTTTCTCTTTCACCATAGCCCACTAGGGGTTCCAAATATCTCTTTGCAAATTCCACAAGAACAGGCTTAGCGAACGGCTTCTTGAGGATATAGCTATAACTCTGTGAGATGAATTAACTGAACACTAAGTAGTTTCTCAGAAAGCATCTTTCAAGTTTTCATCTGAGGATATTTCCTTTTTCACCATAGCCCTCCTTGGGCTTCCAAATACCACTTTGCAAATTTAACAAGAACAGTCTTAGCAAAAGGCTTCTGGAGGGGAAAGCTGTAACTCTGTGAGATGAGTACACTAAACACAAAGAAGTTTCTCAGAAAGCTTCTTTCTCTTTTTTATCAGAGGAGATTTCCTTTGGCCCTATAGTCTTCCAAAGGGATCCGAAATATCCGTTCTCAGATTCCAAAGAAATAAGGTGAGCAAACAGATCCACGAAATACAGCTGTAACTCTGTGAGTGGAAGTCACACATCACAAAGCAGTTTCTCTGAAATCTTCTTTTCAGTTTTTCTCTGAGGATATTTTCTTTATCACTATAGCCCTCTAGGGGTTCCAAATATCACTCTGCAAATACCAGAAGAACAGGCTTAGCGAACGGCTTCTTGAGGGGAAAGCTGTAACTCAGTGAGATGAATTAACAGAATACTAAGCAGTTTCTCAGAGAGCTTTCTTCCAGTTTTCATCTGAGGATATTTTCTTTTTCACCGTAGCCCTCCAGTGGCTTCCAAATATCACTTTATAAATTCCACAAGAACAGTCTTAGCGAAAGGCTTATTGAGATGAAAACTGAAACCCTGTGAGATGAATTAACGGAACACTAAGCAGTTTCTCAGAAAGCTTCTTTCCAGATTTCATCTGAGGATATTTCCTTTTTCACCATAGCCCTCCATGGGCTTCCAAATATCACTTTGCAAATTCCACAAGAACAGTCTTAGCGAAAGGCTTCTTGAGGGGAAAGCTGTAACACTGTGAGATGATTTCACAGAACACAAATTAGTATCTCAGAAAGCTTCCTTCTCTTTTTTAACGGAGGATATTACCTTTACCCTATAGTCTTCAAAGGCATCCGAAATATCCGTTCTCAGATTCCACAGAAATAAGGCTAGCAAACAGATCCACGAAATACAGATGTAACTGTGTGCGTGGAAGTCACACATCACAAAGCACTTTCTCAGAAAGCTTCTTTCCAGTTTTACTCTGAGTATATTTTCTTTTTCACCATAGCCCTCTACGGGCTTCCAAATATGACTTTGCAAATTCCAGAAGAACAGGCTTAGCGAACGGCTTCTTGAGGGGTAAGCTGTAACTCTATGAGATGAATTAACAGAACACTAAGCAGTTTCTCAGAAAGCTTCTTTCCAGATTTCATCTGAGGATATTTCCTTTTTCACCGTAGCCCACTATGGGCATCGAAATATCACTTTGCGAATTACACAAGAACAGGCTTAGGGAAAGGCTTCTTGAGGGGAAAGCTGTAACTCTGTGAGATGATTTCACAGAACACAGAGAAGTTTCTCAGAAAGCTTCTTTCTCTTTGTTATCAGAGAATATTTCCTTTGGCCCTGTAGTCTTCAAAGGGATCCGAAATATCAGTTCTCAGATTCCACAGAAATACGGCTAGCAAGCAGATCCACGAAATACAGATGTAACTCTGTGATTGGAAGTCACACATCACAAAGCGGTTTCTCAGAAAGCTTCTTTCCAGTTTTTCTCTGGTGATATTTTCTTTTTCACCATAGCCCTCTAAGGGCTTCCAAATATCACTTTGCAAATTCCACAAGAACAGGCTTAGCGATCAGCTTCTTGAGGGGAAAGCTGTAAGTCTGTGAGATGAATTAACAGAACACTAAGCAGTTTCTCTGAAAGCTTCTTTCCAGTTTTCTTCTGATAATATTTCCTTTTTGACCATAGCCCTCCATGGGCTTCCAAATATCACTTTGCCAATTCCACAAGAACAGTCTTAGCGAAAGGCTTCTTGAGGGGAAAGCTGCAACTCTGTGAGATGATTTCACAGAACACAAAGGAGTTTCTCAGAAGGCTTCTTTCTCTTTGTTATGGCAGGATATTTCCTTTGGCCCTATAGTCTTCAAAGGGATCCGAAATATCCGTTCTCAGATTCCACAGAAATAAGGCTAGCAAACAGATCCACGAAATACAATTGTAACTCTGCGAGTGGAAGTCACACATCACAAAGCAGTTTCTCAGAAAGCTTCTTTCCATTTTTTCTCTGAGGATATTTTCTTTTTCACTACAGCCCTCTATGGACTTTCAAATATCACTTTGCAAATTCTAGAAGAACAGGCTTAGAGAACGGCTTCTTGAGGGGAAAGCTGTAACTCTGTGAGATGAATTAACACAACACTAAGCAGTTTCTCAGAAAGCTTCTTTCCAGTTTTCACCTGAGGATATTTCCTTTTTCACTGTAGCCTTCCATGGGCTTCCTAATATCACTTTACAAATTTCACAACAACAGTCTTAGCGAAAGGCTTCTTGAGGGGAAAGCTGTAACTCTGTGAGATGATTTCACAGAACCCAAAGGAGTTTCTCAGAAAGCTTCTTTCTCTTTGTTATCGGAGGATATTTCCTTTGGCCCTATAGTCTTCAAAGGGATCCGAAATGTCCGTTCTCAGATTCCGCAGAAATCAGGCTAGCAAACAGATCCACGAAATACAGCTCTATCTCTGTGAGTGGAAGTTCCACATAGCAAAGCAGTTTCTCAGAAAGCTTCTTTCCAGTTTTTCTCTGAGGACATTTTCTTTTTCACCATAGCCCTCTATGGGCTTCCAAATATCACTTTGCAAATTCCACAAGGACAGTCTTAGTTGATGGCTTCTTGTCGGGAAAGGTGTAACTCTGTGGGATGATTTCACAGAACACAAAGAAGTTGTGTAGGACCGTAGTCCTAAATGGTCTTACAAACATCACTTTAGAAATTCCACAAGAACAGTCTTAGTTGAAGGCTTCTTGAGGGGAAAGGTGTAACTCTGTGAGATGATTTCACAGAACACAAAGAAGTTGCTCAGAAAGTTTCTTTCTCATTTTTAATGGAGGATATTTCCTTTGGCCCTATAGTCTTCAAAGGGATCCGAAATATCAGTTCTTAGATTCCACAGAAATAAGGCCAGCAAACAGCTCCATGATACACAGCTGTAACTCTGTGAGTGGAAGTCACACATCACAAAGCAGTTTCTCAGAAAGCTTCTTTCCAGGTTTTCTCTGAGGATATTTTATTTTTCACCGTAGCCCTCTAGGGGTTCCAAATATCACTTTGTAAATTCCACAAGAACAGGCTTAGCGAACGGCTTCTGGAGTGGAAAGAAGTAACTCTGTGAGATGAATTAACAGAACACTAAGCAGTTTCTCAGAAAGCTTCTTTCCAGTTTTCATCTGAGGATATTTCGTTTTTCACCATAGCCCTCCATGGGCTTCCAAATATCACTTTGCAAATTCCACAAGAACAGTCTTAGCGAAAGGCTTCTTGTGGGGAAACATGTAACTCTGTGAGGTGATTACACAGAACACAAAGAAGCTTCTCGGAAAGATTCTTTCTCTTTGTTATCGCAGGTAATTTCCTTTGGCCCTATAGTCTTCAAGGGGATCCGAAATATCAGTTCTCAGATTCCACAGAAATAAAGCTAACACACAGCTCCAGGAAATACAGCTGTACCCCTGTGAGTGAAAGTCACACATCACAAAGCAGTTTCTCAGTAAGATTCTTTCTAGTTTTTCTGTGAGGGTATTTTCATTTTCACCATTGCCCTCTATGGGCTTCCAAATATCACTTTGCAAATTCCATAGGAACAGGCTTAGCGAATGGCTTATTAAGGGGAAAGCTGCAATTCTGTGAGACGATTTAACAGGACACTAAGCAGTTTCTCAGAAAGCTTCTTTCCAGTTTTCATCTGAGGATATTTCCTTTTTCACCATAGCCCTCCATGGGATTCCAAATATCACTTTGCAAATTCCACAAGAACAGGCTTAGGGAACGACTTCAGGAGGAGAAAGCTGTAACTCTGTGAGATGAATTAACAGAGCACTAAGGAGTTTCTCAGAAAGCTTCTTTCCAATTTTCATCTGAGGATATTTCCTTTTTCACCATATCCCTCCAATGTCTTCCAAATATCACTTTGCAAATTCCACAAGAACAGTCTTAGTGAAAGGCTTTTTGAGGGGAAAGCTGTAACTCTGTGAGCTGATTTCACAGAACACGAAGAAGTTGCTCAGAAAGCTTCTTTCTCTTTTTTATCCTAGAATATTTCCTTTGGCCCTATAGTATTCAAAGAGATCCGAAATATCAGTTCTCAGATTCCACAGAAATAAGGCTGGGAAACAGCTCCACGAAATACAGCTGTAACTCTGTGAGTGGAAGTAATACATCACAAAGCAGTTTCTCAGAAATCTTCTTTCCATTTTTTCTCTGAGGATATTTTCTTTTTCACCATAGCCCTCTATGTTCTTCCAAATATCACTTTGCAAATTCCACAAGAACAGGCTTAGCGAACAGCTTCTTGACGAGAAAGCTGTAACTCTGTGAGGTGAATTAACAGAACACTAAGCAGTTTCTCAGAAAGCTTCTTTCCAGTTTTTCTCTGAGGATATTTTCTTTTTCACCATAGCCCTCCATGGGCTTCCAAATATCACTTTGCAAATTCCACAAGAACAGGCTGAGCGAACGGCTTTTTGAGGTGAAAACTGTAACTCTATGAGACGAATTAACAGAACACTAAGAAGTTTCTCAGAAAGCTTCTCTCCAGGTTTCATCTGAGGATATTTCCTTTTCCACCATAGCCCTCCTTGGGCTTTCAAATATCACTTTGCAAATTCCACAAGAACAGTCTTAGCGAAGGCTTCTTGAGGAGAAAGCTGTAAGTCTGTGAGATGATTTCACAGAACACAAAGAAGTTGCTCAGAAAGCTTCTTTCTCTTTGTTATCGGAGGATATTTCCTTTGGCCCTGTAGCCTTCAAAGGGATCCGAAATATCAGTTCTCAGATTCCACAAAAATAAGGCTAGCAGACACCTCCACGAAATACAGCTGTGACTCTGTGAGTGGAAGTAACACTTCACAAAGCAGTTTCTTAGAAAGCTTCTTTCCAGTTTTCATCTGTGGATATTTTCTTTTTCACCATAGCCCTCCATGGGCTTCCAAATATCACTTTGCAAATTCCACAAGAACAGTCTTTACGAAAGACTTCTTGAGGGGATAGCTGTAAGTCTGTGAGATGATTTCACAGAACACAAAGAAGTTTCTCAGAAAGCTTCTTTCTCTTTGTTATCCGAGGATATTTCCTTTGGCCCTATAGTCTTCTTAGGTATCCGAAATATCAGTTCTCAGATTCCACAGAAATAAGGCTAGCAAACAGCTCCATGAAATACAGCTGTAACTCTGTGAGTGGAAGTCACACATCACAAAGCAGTTTCTCAGACAGCTTCTTTCCGCTTTTTCTCTCAGGATATTTTCTTTTTCACCGTAGCCCTCTATGGGTTTCCAAATATCACTTTGCAAATTCCACAAGAACAGGCTTAGCGAACGACTTCTGGATGGGAAAGCTGTAACTCTGTGAGATGAATTAACAGAACACTAAGCAGCTTCTCACAAAACTTCTTTCCAGTTTTCATCTCTGGATATTTCCTTTTTCACCATAGTCCTCCATGGGCTTCCTTGCAAATTCCACAAGAACAATCTTGGCGAAAGGCTTGTGCTCCTATGAGAATCTAATGCCTTCATTCTTCTGACAGGAGGTGAAGTTCAGGCAATAATGCTCTCCTGTTTCTCACCCCCTCCGTGTGGCCCAGTTCCTAGCATGCCATGGACCAGACCGGTAGAGGTCTGCAGCCCCGGAGGATTGGGGACCCCTGCCCTAGAAAATGCTCAAGACAATCCATCTTGGTGGATCAAAATAAATAATATAACTTTTAATTATGTTTATTTATCACACCTTTTATAATCTTTTGTTTATTGTGTATGCTTTACAATATACACAATATAGTATTACAGTAGCAAATGCGTACAAATATATAAATACACATGTATTGCTTCTGCTGAGTAATCTTCCTTGATCTCTGCCTTTTTTTCTCAGCCTCATTCCTGAATCTTCTAACTTGAGTTTGGCACCAGCTCATCGCCTCTAGTGCTAGATATCTACCCAGGAAAGCTGATTTGCATGGGCTACATTAATGAGCTCTCATGTCTTCTGGCTTTTGGTTGATTATAAATGAAGATGTGTAAGCTAAAAGGTCTGAAGACTACTGTTCTGTGCTCTTTCAAGACGCAATAGAGTGTAGTTATTAGGAACATAGATTCTGGAACCAGGCTTCCTGCGTTCAACTCTCAGCCCCCGCCATGCTTTCGCTGAGAGACCATGGGCAACTTAACCTCTCTCTGCATGCCAGTTTTCTCTTCCGTAATATGGGAATTTAAAGAGTTCATACATAGAGTGCTTAGAGCAACATCTGGCATGTAATAAGAGATATTAATCTAAGCCATTATCATTATAGTACATGGTCCTTCAAAGTAGTCATTCAGGACATTATCTCTTCATACAACTACTGTCACAGATACCTCAAAATTCTTCTTTTGAAACTCTATCCTGGCCGGGCGTGGTGGCTCAAGCCTGTAATCCCAGCACTTTGGGAGGCCGAGACGGGAGGATCACGAGGTCAGGAGATCGAGACCATCCTGGCTAACACGGTGAAAACCCGTCTCTACTAAAAATACAAAAAAAATTAGCCGGGCGAGGTGGCGGGTGCCTGTAGTCCCAGCTACTCGGGAGGCTGAGGCAGGAGAATGGCGTGATCCCAGGAGGCGGAGCTTGCAGCGAGCTGAGAGATCCGGCCACTGCACTCCAGCCTGGGCAATAGAGCGAGACTCCATCTCAAAAAAAAAAAAAAGAGAAACTCTATCCTGAGGAAGGAAAGTGCAAAATTTCTTCTCTGGCGTAATGAAATGTGCAGTAGACTGTACCTGCCATCTGTTTCTTGTTCATGAATAAAACTCCCTGGCTTTGGACCTGTGAGTCCTCAAATCATACATCCTAGAACTGCACTAAAAAAGTTTAGAAATCAAAGAGGTAATTAGAATCTGTTTTGTAAATATATATGTTTATGGGATTTCCCAGTGGAGTTTGTAGAGACACACCTGTTTATCTGATTCCACATAGAGAAATAAACAGCGACGGCAGCTGCACTGTAATGCAACTCAAAATTGCAAGCTTTGGACGTTTTGTTGAATGCTGTTGAGAAAGAAACAAATACAGCTAGGAAGCATAATCCATCAAACGTCTTCCTTGTTCATATAAGCCTCTATTCCTAGTTGACATACAATGCTCCAGAAATGAATAACAACTTGAATTAATAGAGGAAACTGCCAACACTTGGGCATGTTGTCAGACGTGTCATGGCTTCTGTGTATCAACATGATTTCCTAAGGAGCAGAGGAATTTTTGGCCGTGTATGAAGGGGACATCAAAAGCGTGCATGACCGTTAAGATATGTAAAATTATACCTGCCTTCTCCAACACGAGGGAGGTGGCTCCACAGGCTGAAACCATCTGACTGCGGGGATTGTGGCAGAGGTGTTTACTACTTACTGAATGTCCACGTTTCCCAGCCTCTCTGCAGTGCACAGAGGCACGTGACACTAAATCCAGCCAATGGGTTGTGAGAAGGAGAAACATGTTACTTGTGGCCTGAAACATTTTTCAGTTTATTTCTCAGTTTATTTCAGTTTATTTCTCTTTTTTTTTTTTTTTTTTTTTTTTTTTTGAGACAGTTTTCTTCTTGTTGCCCAGGCTGGAGTGCAGTGGCGCCATCTCGGCTCACTGCAACCTCCGCCTCCCGAGTTCAAGTGATTCTCCTGCCTCAGCCTCCCGAGTAGCTGGGATTACAGGCACCCGCCACCACGCCCAGCTAATTTTTTGTACTTTTAGTAGAGACAGGGTTTCACCATGTTGGCCAGGCTGGTCTTGAACTCCTGACCTCAGGCGATCCACCCACCTCAGCCTCCCAAAGTTCTGGGACTACAGGCATGAGCCACCGTGCACAGCCTTAAACATTTCATTTCTAACTTCCTCTCTCTCTTGCCCTGCTACAGCAACCAAAGAGGTCATGAGTTGTATATGGTGTTGCTACAAGGTAGTTGAACTTCCATATGTAGCCTGAGCCCCTGCTTGAGCAGCTAGAGCAGATCCTCCAATTGACTCACATTGGAAATGTAGCATTAGTGAGAAAGAAACTTCTTTGTGTCAAGCCACTGAGATTTGGGTGTTGTTTGAGCTGCAGCATAGCATGGGTTATGCTGACGAATACAGTGAGCTGCCTTTGCCTTATTAATAGCTAACACTGTTGAGTGCTCCATCATTCCAGGCACCAAGCTACAAGTTTTGCATGCATTACCTAATATTTCACAACCACCTTCTGAGATAGACGATAGCATTATGTTATATTTTATATATATAATATATGTGTGTATATATATATATATATATAAAATCTAGGGCTACAGCATAGCTATATATATATCATATATATATATATATATATATATCAGTAGTCCACAACCTTTTTGACACCAGAGACCAGTTTTGTGGAAGACAAGTTTTCCACTGACCGGGGATGGGGGGTGAGGGGAGGGGTGGGGATGGTTTTGGGATGATTAAAGCACATTACATTCATTGTGCACTTTATTTCTATTATTATTACATTGTAATATATAATGAAATATACAAATGTATGTTGGCATACATTATGTTATATACAAATATACAACATAGTGTAGAATCAGTGGGAGCCCTGAGCTTGTTTTCCTGCAACTAGAGGGTTCCCATCTAGGGGTGATAAGAAACAATGACAGATCATCAGGCGTTAGATTCTCATAAGGAGCACACAACCTAGATCCCTCCCATGTGCAGTTCACAATAGGGTTCACACTGCTATGAGAAACTAATGCCACCACTGATCTGACAAGGGGGTGGAGCTTGGGTGGTGGGGAGTGGCTGTATATACAGATGAAGTTTCACTTGCTCTGCAGCCCTGTTCCTAACAGGCCATGAACCAGTGCCAATTCATGGCCTGGGGTTGCAATATATATTATATAGCTCTGGATCATATATATCAATAGTATAGATGGCCAGGCACAGTGGCTCACGCCTGTAATCCCAGCAGTTTGGAAGGCTGAGGTGGGCAGATTGCTTGAGCTCAGAAGTTTAAGACCAGCCTGGGCAATGTGGCAAAACCCCATGGTGGGGGCAAGCGCTAGTGCAGGGGCTCAAGAGTCCCTTTACAGAGTTTTCTGGGGTTTTATTACCCTCTAGAGGTTTCCCATTGGTTACTTGGTGCCATTCCCAAGTAACCATTGGTACATTTCCCATTGGTTACTATGTAAATGAAGTAGTGGCCTTGCAACCAATCAGAGGCTGAAGTGTAGTTACAAAGGTTACACCCTATTCAAGCATCTGATTGGTTGTGGAAAGCAACCAATCAGAGGCTAAAGTGAAGTTACAGCGTTATACTCCTATGCAAATGTCTGATTGGTTGCAAAAAGCAACTAATCAGAGATACTTTCAACTTTCCGTCTACCACGCAGAAAAAGGGGGTCGTGGTTGAAAAGGGAGTAGCCTCTGGTTCTTTTGTTACTTAGGTGTGGAAAGTTGGGGTTTTCCTTTTGATTTAGTTTTAGGAAGTCAGCATGAATTGGCCTTAGGTTTCCTGACTCCCAACGCTATTCTACTGCCTCAATTCTACAGTCACTTTCCAGTGTTGCAAGTATCTCAAGCCTGCTTTCACTATATAGACCCAGTCATTCCTCGAATATGTGCTTTCTTCTGGGACTTCTGCTCACCAATTACCTGCTCAGCACCTCCCATTTAATGTTTTAGTGTGCTCAAGGATGAACTCATTATGCTCTTCTTGCCCCATTTACCTAACTCCAATGTCACCAGCTCTTTCTTCAGTGTTCCCCATCTCAGTAAATGGTGCCCCCCTCCTGCTATTTGCTTATGTTGGAAACCTTGGAGTAGGGCTGCATCAATATCTTCTGGGATGCTTAGCACCAAAATGTGCCTTACTGTATTTTGAAATAAAAAAAAAAGACTGCGTATCATAAAGTAAATCTTTAAAAATTCCAATTTTCCCATAGTAACAATTATGATGCTCTAAAAATGAATATCAAATCCTTTTCAAAATAATTTAGGGTCCCATCTTTGCTGTTGTTCTAGAACTGTTTGGTAGTCCAGCACTGTCTAGGAGTCAATAGTCAGAAACCATTTCCTGTTGACTCTACAACCTAAAATATTTTCAAATCTTTCTACTCCTCTCTGGCACCAATGAACTGTACTCCCAGTCATCCTGACCACATATCTGAAATTCTGCAATAGCCTCTGAACCCTTCTCACTGCTCTAGTTTATTCTCTACATAGCATCCAGACCAGGCAGAATGATTTCAGGGACACACATAACTGATCCTGTTCTGTTGTTCTACTGCCTAAAACTTCTCAGTGGCTTCACAGTGCCTTTAATATAAAATCTCAGATCTTTAATAGGCCCAAGACCTTGCCACCTTGCTAGGAACCAGCCTCGCCTCTTGGTGTTCCTTTAAAGAGTGAAGCTCCTTACAAACCTCTATACACAATTTACTCTCTGCCAAGAGCTCTCTCCCCCTCCTGGCTTCTCTTTCCCCAGTTCTTAGATTTAATGTTCTTTCTTCAGATAAGCCTTTCTTAACCTTCTACACCAGGTCAATGCTTCTTGTTAAACACCTCCTTCGTAACCTCCAGATTGCTTTGTAAGTAAAGGATTATTTGTGTAACTAATAGTTTAATGTCCCCTCTTCATGTTAATGCAAACTTTCTGAGAAAGAGTTGGTAACACACACGAGTAATTCAGGGATCTCTGAATCCAGTTGTGTCTGATTCTAGAGCTCATGTCCACAACTACCAAGTGTACATAAATCTGCTCATCCTGGAAGATGGCTTTTTGCTTCTTTATTTCATGATAGCCAAATGTTGATGCACGGGAAGCCCTGCATCATATAACATCGCTAAGCAAATTCTACAGCAATGATATTGTGCTGCTGGTGAACCCCTTTGTGCATGTTCTGTGAGTAGTGGACCACATACACCTCAGCTTTTACTTTCTGTTGACTACAGGCTGGACTAGCTGCGCTAGACTCCAGATCTCTTATTGTATAATCTCCACATGCTTAAACAGGGGTGACATTAACCACTTTACAGGGTTGTAATAGTACTCATTTGGTCAATAAATACGTAATGAGCATTCAATATAGGCCAGACCTTGGTTTAGATGCTGGGGATGCCTTTAGCAGAGTGCTTATCTCCTTTAATGTTTCAGCTGGTCACTATTACTAGTAGTGTCATAATTATGTGTCGATGTTTGCTTATGTCACGGGGTATGAGATTTGTGACGTTTGCCACTCATGGCAGGGTCCCTGCGGCGCCTGGACCTCCAGCGGCACGAGGGCGTTGACTCCAGGGCATCACTGCGCGGCGTGGCCGCCTCTCTGCTCCAGGCCGCCAGAGGGCGCGTAGTCTCTACCGCCCCTCCGCTGTGCCTGAGTCTACCCGTTACTAGCCACCCGGCCTCCGTTCCCTTCCCCAGCGGCGCCTGCCCCGCCTTGCATTCCCAAGCTCCGCCCCCGTTGCCCCTAGCGGCTGTTTGTTGACTTCCGGGAGCGCGGTTGTAGTTGATCCACGGAGTTTCGCCATGCGGAACTGGGGGGCTTTTGCGGCCCGCGTCGGGGCGGAGTAGCTGCCTTAGCCCCGACCAAACCGTCCTCTACAGCCTCCTGGCCCAGGCGCAGGCTGCCCGTACCGCCCTTAGCATGAAGGAGCCCGAAGAGCTGTTGCCCGGTGAGTCGCGCCCGCGCCGGTGGCGGAAGGCCGGGAGGGAGGGTCCGCGGGCGGGCGGGCCCCGCCTCCGGATCGGCCCTGTGAGGGGACAGGCCCGAGGCTTGGCGGCCGGACTGGGGCGGGATCGCTGGTTGCGCTCCCACTAATGACTGAGGGCAGAGGACCGCACGGGAAGAACAGGATGGAGGAGAACGGGAAAGAGGGTGCCTGACTTTCTTATGTTTTTAAAATAAGCTTTTGATGAGATTCTTGAAGGCGGGACACCTTTTTTTTTTTTTTTTTTTTTTTTTGAGACGGAGTTTCCCTCTTGTTGCCAGGCTGGAGTGCAATGGCGCTATCTCGGCTCACCGCAACCTCCACCTCCCGGGTTCAAGCGATTCTTCTGCCTCAGCCTCCGAGTAGCTGGGATTACAGGCATACGCCACCACGCCTGGCTAATTTTGTATTTTTAGTAGAGACGGGGTTTCTGTATGTTGGTCAGGCTGGTCTCGAACTCCTGACCTCAGGTGATCAGCCCGCCTCAGCCTTCCAAAGTGCTGGGATTACAGGTGTGAGCCACCGCGCCCGGCCAGGCAGGGACACTTTTTACCTATCTGTAAACTCCCCAAAGTGCAGACTCCAGACTTGTGCACTTTGGAGGTCCTGAGCTCCCGGTTATGTATTGAATGCGGTAAAGAGTGAGTGATCAGGGTTGTGGGGTAAAAGGGGATACAGGAAATAAATTGGAAAAGAGGAAGAAGAGGGACCCTTTAGCGAGTGTTTTTTAGCCTTTTTTTCTGAGCTCTATAGTTAGAAATACTTTTGACATTGTGACCCAATACCCCATACATACCGTGTAACAGAAATAGATGTCTCGTGATGCAGTCCTTGTTCTAACCACTTAGATTCCGCACACAGCTTTTTGATAATGCATTCTTTTAAAATGCTGATCGTGATCCACTGAATTGATTTTCTGACCCACTAATAGGTCACGACCATGTTGAAAAAACACTGGGTTTGAGCAGAATTATACCCTCACTGAAATATGTATGTTTTCTTCCATGCTCCTGGCCGGAACTTAGATTCCTGTCCTGCAGTTCACAATTTAGTGAGACATACAGGAAGGTGAACAAAATGACCATACAAATTGACAGTAGATGTTACAGGGCCAGAGCAGAGCCACCAAACCTTGGCTTGGGATGAGGGTATCAGGGAAGCCAGGGGAGCCAGGACAAAACAGTTAAAATGTTAAAATAATTCATTCTGGGGAAACTCAGAGTCTGTTCTAGATCCTAGTCGAACTGAGATGCCTCACAATGGTTCTCAAAAAGTTGTCCACAGTGGCTAGTCTCTTGCATATTAATATTTATTATTAATACTTATATTCGCCATGTTTTCCTTTCTGGTACAAATTAGTTTATGTGTGATCACCCCCCTTGGGATTTCCCCAGAAGCTGGACCTGGCCTACTATTTGGTATATGTGTGTGTTTAAATGGTTTTTGGGAACTGCTAATTAGTCTCTCTTCAAAATGATCCTGTGCCACAACAGTTTGTGAATACTACTCAAATCAGGTAATGACTTGATGTAAGAATGTTAAATCTCAACATCCCCGTGTACTCCTCTCCCAATCTCCTAGGACCGTGGCATTTTGTGATGTTGTTTTGGGGGGAAAGATAAACCATCCTTTCCCATGTACTGTTTCTGGAAAGAGAAAAAGACATCTCTATGACTGACTGTAGTGCATGAGTAAGATGAGAATTAGAAACTTCCTGAGTAGCTGTGTTGAGAGGATCTTTTCATTTTATACTGGATCCCTAAACATTCTGAATTCTCAGAAATCAGGAAAAGCTGAAGTGCTCCTTTGCTGACGACTTGGGTAACCTGTCTTTTATATTAACAATGTCGAAAGTTATATTTGACTACCTACTCACCATTATGATGAATTCCTAAACAAAACATTGAACAGTTACGAATATACATGTGTGTAAGGGGGACCCTTTCTGTGTGAAAAGTAGAACACACAATGGCTACTTTGTGCTAGGCAGTATGGGTAGTGCAGACAGTTTATACCCTCTGTAACCTTAGAAAATAGTTGGAAAAAAACAACATTTGGGGTAACAAATGGTGAACTCTGTGTTTCAACACAGAAAAGCAGTGACTTTTTTTTTTTTTTTTTTTTTTTTTGGAGACGGAGTCTCACTCTATCGCCCAGGCTGGACTGCAATGACGCTATCTTGGCTCACTGCAACCTCCACCCCTGGGGTTCGTGCAATTGTCCTGCCTCAGCCCCCGAAGTAGCTGGGATTACAGCTGGGATTACAGGTGCCCACCACCATACCCAGCTAATTTTTGCATTTTTAGTCAAGACGGGGTTTCACCACGTTGGCCAGGCTGGTCTCAAACTGCTGACCTCGAGTGATCCACCCGCCTAGGCCTCCCAAAGTGCTGGGATTACAGGCGTGAGCCACTACACCTGGCCAACATTTTTAAAGTATAGCTTTTTATTGCTTTGTGAGGACCTCATCTTACATATTATGCTACCTACCAAGCTCTCTAATCAAACTGTTACACAAATCTTGCTGAGATTTGTAATTTTGCTGATTTGTGTAACAGTTTAATTAGAGAGATTGCTAGGTAGCACAATTATTTGCCATATAAATTCTACAAATCACATAGTTCAGAGAAGCCAGTGATCATTTCCAACTCTTATGGTGGAGGAAGAGTTTACAGAGGCAGCTATGAGCTACCACTTTGAGGATGCTGGGCCCTGAGCTAAGTTCTTTATTCATGTCATCTCATTTAATCCTTACAACAACCTTTGAATACCTAGTTGCCTTTAAAGCCTGTTTTTTTTTTTTTTTTTTTTTTCCTAGCTGCTTTCCCTTGGTTCAAATGAAAGAGATAGTGGTGGAGTAATTTGTTTCTCTCTGTGCTGTCTCTGGTTTTATGGGTATTCATTGGGATTACCAACAGAGAAAGTAAGAGTTCACCATTTTGTCCAGTTGTCGTGGTTCACGCCTGTAATCCCAGCACTTTGGGAGGCCGAGGCAGGAACCCAGGAGTTTGAGACCTGAGCCTAAGCCCAGGAGTTTGAGACCAGCCTGGGCAACATGCTAAAACCCCGTCTGTGCAAAAATTACAAAATTTAGCTGGACATGGTGGCACACGCCTATAGTCCTAGCTACTCTGGAGGCTGAGGTGGGAGGATTGCTTGGGCCCAGGAGGTCGAGGCGGCAGTTAGCCGTGATTGGGCCACTGCGCTTCAACCTGGGTGACAGAGTGAGACCCTGTCTCAACAAAAATAAAAAGATTTCACCATTTGGGCTAACGTCGTTTCCCTTGCATAAGAACGCTGGAGGTTCCTTGGAAAAACTGGACCAGAGAAAATCCAAATTGACTGATAGAGACTCTCCCCATAGATATCCTGATGAAGTTAATGAGGAAGCTAAGTACTGTCCTTTTTTTGTGTTTCGAGAAAAGCTCTCAGTCAGAGGCCAGACCATGAGCTGTTAACCAGAGCAAGACTAGCACAAATTGTACCATTTCATTCCAGGGAATAGACATCTACTTGGTGACAGCAGAACTATTAGTAATAGATGACTGCCTTCCTTGTGATAGTGTATTTCTTACTTTGTGCCAGTATATGAGTAATACATGTTCAATCTAGTAGATTTCAGAGGTAAAACTATAATGGAGTCTGAGGAATAAGAAAGACTGAATTAAGGTGGAAGAAGGAAGGCTTAAACATTGCCAGAGTGGGGGCAAAGCTGTCATGAAACAAGAGGTTTGTATGGATAAATTACTGAAAAGGTATTTAAATAACAGGCAACATAGTAAAAGTTATAAAATAGAGACCATCTTATATTTGCAGATTCGGGTGCTGTGTTTACATTTGGGAAAAGTAAATTTGCTGAAAATAATCCCAGTAAATTCTGGTTTAAAAATGATGTCCCTGTACATCTTTCATGTGGAGATGAACATACTGCTATTGTTACCAGTTAGTATTACAATCCTGAATGAGGACAGTAATACTTAGAAAATTCTAAATATAATGTTATAGATACGCTGCTGTGTTTTAAACATGTTGAAAATATATCATAAGTGTTGTTTTTTACTTTGCCAGAGAATTCTTCACAAAATAAGTCATCAGGAGTGTCTTTTAAATTTTAAGTTTCTTTAGTATATTTAAGTATGATTTTCTATACACACAACTTTCTTGAAAGGAATCTATTTCAATATAATTAAAAAACGGTTACTGTATAATTTTAGAAACTCTTTCCCACCTAATAGAATCTGGTTATACATAGATGAACAAGGTAACTTGTTTCAACACAGAAAAGCAGTGACATTTAAAAAGTACAGCTTTTTATTGCTTTGTGATGACTCATTTTACATTGTGTGAAAAATGCTTCAGTTGATTATTTCTTTTTCCATCCCACCAGGAAATAATAAACTTTACGTGTTTGGTAGTAACAACTGGGGTCAGTTAGGATTAGGATCAAAGTCAGCCATCAGCAAGCCAACATGTGTCAAATGTTTGAGATCTTTTTACCTTTTCACAAACTGTATAAAGTGTTTTTATGTTGACTGTGTAGTTCTTTAATGTCATAAATAATAAAGCCTTTAGTTGTTTATTTTCTGACATTTGCTTGAATATTATTAGCATTTAACTTATCTTTTATATGATATTCAAAACTGCTTTTGTATGTTAGGGTCTAAAAATCAGATTGATTTTAAGTCCAGGCACCACAAAGGAAGTAATGATTTTACAGTATTGCATTTGAACATCCCCCCCTCCTTTTTTTTTTTTTTTTTTTTGCTTGTTTGTAAAACTACTTACATATTACTGTTATTGTATATACAGAGAACAAACGTATGTTAGAATTTTGAGCTTTTCTCATTTAATAGAGTTGTGGACATTATGCTTCTATTTAGTTGCTGGTTTTATAAAACATACTTATCCGCTTTATATAGTCACTAGGTGAAGTAAACAAAACATCGAGACTAGGGATTGATTAGTACTAGTGTAAAAGAACAACAGGACAAAATATTTGAAATCAGGAGTGTTCCAGAAAATGTTAGATATATAATACCCTTACAAAGCTTTCTGGATGTTATATGCAAAACCTCTGTTTGGGTATAACCTGTGAACATCAGCTAAACTTGAAAGGATGATGGAGATTCCTTGAGATGTAGTAAGAGCAGTATTTTTTATCTTCCTGGCTAAATTTTAATTTTAGCTCAAAATATCAGTGTAGCTTGTCATATTCATGCTGTTTATGGGAATTGTTATGGAACTTTTAAAGTATTCCATGTGTTCAAAAAGTATTTATTGAGTACAGTCTAAGCACTTGGGGATATTCACAGTGACCATAACCCTTACTCTCAAATATCTTATCTAATAGAGAAGCTAACAGAATTGTTTAGACTATGGGATCCTTGAGACCAGGAATTCTATCTTAGTCATCTTTTTGCAGCCCCTATGCCAAGCACTTAGGAGATGTTCTTTAAATGTTTTTTGAATATGTAGATAAATGAATGAACAACTTTGATTCATAGGTGTATACCTATCAATATTGGTCTTTCAGTTTTTCATTGAATGTGGTAGAAGGTGAGCTTGATAACGGTGATGGCAGGTTAGGTTAGGGATCAGATTGGTGAGGAGGAAGCATAATAGAATACAGTGAGTCTCAGCACATATTAACTACCTGTGAAGTTGTTTTTTTTTTTTTTTTTTTTTTTTTTTTTTTTTTTGAGACAGGGTCTCGCTCTGTTGCCCAAGCTGGAGGGCAGTGGCGTGATCTCTGATTACTGCAGCCTCAACCTCCTGGGCTCCAGCCATCCTCCCACCTCAGCACCCCCTCTCCGAATAGCTGAAACTACAGGCATGCACCACCACACCCAGCTAATTTTTGTGTTTTTTTTGTAGAGATGGGGTTTCACAGTGTTGCTCAGGCTGGTCTGGAACTCCTGAGCTCAAGCCATCCGCCCGTCTCAGCTTCCCAAAGTGCTGGGATAATAGGTGTGAGCCCCCGCACCTGGCCTACCTGTGGAGTTTAAAAATATACATATATAGATGTCTAGCCCCTACTTTAGACCCACTGACTCAGATTCCCTAGGGATG